>NC_049234.1:24414945-25077945 GCF_011100685.1 Canis lupus familiaris | reverse complement strand
ACTGAAAGCCAGGAAGAGAACCTTCTCAGGAACTGAAATTGCCACCACCTTGATCTTGGATTTTCTTGCCTCCAGAATTGTGAGAATTAAAGCTCTATTGGTTGAGCTACCTACTCCCACTATTTTGTTATGGCAGCCTGAGATGACTAATGCATAGTTAATCTGTACATTGTTTGCTCCTCTATATTATAAACTCCCCAAGGCAGAGACCAAGAATTCTTAAAAGGAAGATTTCCCAGCTATAGTTTACCACCATTTCCCCAGCACCTAGGAAGGAAGAATAACCAGCCTCTGGGGGGTTTACTTGCCTTAAGGGTATCTACTAAAAGATCTAATTAGCTGGTTAACTCCCCAACTTCTCAAATAGCACAAATTCTATTATGTTTCAATTTTAAAATATCTGTTAACTCAGGAAGACTATACTAAATAATCTCTCTGGGACTTTATACACTCCTTCCTCAACTTTTTAAATATTATATTATCCACTCCCAGACTGTCTCAACTTCATCACATCTTACCTTCCCTACACTTCAGCCAGCCTTATTGTGGCCTAACTCTTGCCTTTATAATCATTCAGAATTTTCTTAGAATTCTTAAATAGTAGCATCATTGTTATTTACTTCTGCTTCAATCATTACAGATCTCTCAAACCCAGACTCATTCAACTCTTGTTCTCTGTCCTCTTGGAAATTGTAGAGTCTTTTAAGGTCCTCTCTGTAAATCAGCTCTTCAAATCTCAGATTTGAATCTAAACTTTCAATACAAATTTGGATCCATGATTATTCACCTAAATCAAAGGTTAATTAATCATGGCCTACAGAACAAATGTGGCCTGCACCTTTTCTTGTAAACAAAGTTTTATTGGAATGTAGACACGCTCATCTATTTACATCTACGGCTACCTTCATGTTTTAATGGCAGAGTTGAGGAATTGCAGAAGAGTCTGTATGGCCCAAGAAGTCTGAAATATTCATTATATACCCTATAAAGAAAAAAATTAACAACCTCTCATCTAAATCAGTGACCTCCAAAGTGTACAGTGAAAAATGATCCCTTGGTCTCAAAAAGAAAATTTTAGAAATTCTATTTCTAAGGCAGCCCAGGTGGCTCAGCAGTTTAGTGCCGCCTTCAGCCCAGGGCCTGATCCTGGAGACCTGGGATTGAGTCCTATGTTGGGCTCCCTTGTGTGGAGCCTGCTTCTCCCTCTGCCTCTCTCTCTCTCTCTCTCTCGAATAAATAAATAAAATCTTAAAAAAAAAAGAAATTCTATTTCTAGTTATTGCTACCTAAAAGAAAATAAAGAAATGATTTTTATTTATATCTAATTACAAATAGGCACTGATGCTCTCAGTTCATCTGGGAGATAGTCATCTGCCATAGAAAATAGAGAAGATACTCTCAGAGAGAAGAAACTTTGCACAATTTGAGGAGGTCGCCAGAGGCATCCTCAATCAGTCACTCTCAGCATATTGTAACATTATATAGTTTACATGTGCTTGGTTAGGCTGATTTAGATAATATATTATTTAGCAATACCCTAATTACACATAAAAACGGACAAGTATCTTTCAAATATTCCTGCAGAGATTGAAGATTATACTAATGATTCAAAGAACAGGCAAGTAAGAACTCGGAAGGGCACAAGTGCTTCATTAGCCATATTTTAAGGTATATAAAAACATATGACATGAAGTCAGTAAAAAGAACTCTAAATTATCAGGAAGACTATTTGATGTGTGAAACTGTATCTACTATCATTAATGTTGAAATTAGACCTTCACATTTTTTGTGCCTTCAGCAAGGATAGCATGAAGCCATTACTATAAACATTTAAACTTTTATACCCTCAACATGAAAAGTTCTATAATTTAGGGGTGATTTCAAAATCATTCAATATTTGACCAAATACTTTCAAAATTTTACAACACTTTGTGATATTTAATAGTATTTTTTAAGTTTCTTAATAACACAAGACAGACGTGAAACATTTTCTTCTTCCTGTCACAATAAAAAGGAGTAAAATAATAGATGAAAAACAATAGAATTATAAGCCAAAGTGCATTTATTATTCAGCAAATACTTTTAGAGAATTCCTATAAATAATTCTGTAGGGGGTTGTGGTGTCTGCATTGTGTGAAAGTATAGATGTTTCTGAATGTCTCAGTTAGTGGTATTTTTTTCTAGATTATATTTCAGAAATGGAAAAAAAAAGAAATAACCTTTTAGAGACCACTAAAATAATGAATAGGACAAAAAGACCTCTTCTGTAAAGAAAATTACTTCTATAATAATAGCCATAGTCATATCTACTAATATTTTCTTGCAGAACTCGGTTCAGTCCAAACCCAACTGGAACAGGTAAAATCGAAACAACAACAACTACAAATCAAAAAGATTCTGAGGAATATTTCCAGCATTTGGCTAAAAAGCATTCCCTGCCTCACTCATATACAAACGAATAAGCCTGCTCCTCCTCTCCTAAAGGAGCCAGAGATATTCGAAGGGTTACAAATTCCTTAGATGAGAGCCAATGATCATCAGGCAAATTGCAATGATGACATAAGACTTTTAACATGCAGGTCATCCTAAACACAGTTTGCAAATAGCTTAAGAAACTGACATGCATTTGGGATAAAGATTTCCAACTGATTCTGAATGCAGTGCCACCAAATTTAGAAGACTTATCTATCTACAAAATGTTTAATAATATGGTAGGACTTTTAAGTTTTTCTTCGAAAAGATTCAACATTCCTAAAATCTGATTTAATACTGTAGTACTGAGTGTTTTTAATTCATCTACTTAATCACAAAGATTTTTAAATTTGTCCAATCTATCTCTTTTTCTATCTCACTCTGTCTCCTTCCTCTTTCAAACATTCTAAGAAATATAGAAAGTAGTTCGATAAGCTCCCATGTACTCATCAGTCACCTACAACCACCATCAATTGATAGCCACTCGTTTCCTTTGTATTCACATGTATGTACTCAATCTAACATTGATTTATTTGAAGCAAATATCAGGCATCCTAACATTTCGCTCATAAATATTTCAGGCTGTATTTTAAAATATAGAGGTAACTTTAAATATATATATATACATATATATTTATTTATTTATATAACCATAATACCATTATCACACATAGGAAAGTAATAATTCTCCATAGGTATTTTAATCAAGTATATATATCATCAAAACAATAAGATTATGTTCCACCAGAATCTATATTCATATTGTTAGAATATGAACGAACCCCCAAATAATCGTATCTTGAATTCTTTTACTTTACAGTAGTCTTCATAATAACGTAAAATATCTGTTTTGGCAGAATTTGCTTCCAAACGTTTTACTTCTATTCTGTGAACTGGATAAAAGAATCAAATGATTACCGGAATTATTTTAATGGATTTTCTATCCTCTGATGATACTAAAATAAAGCTGACATCACTTCCTCATTTACTAGTTCTTCTTATGCTAAGTTAATGAAACCAACACATACATAGCCATGATTTCAGCTTTTATACTGCACAAGAAACATGGAATTTAAGGTAAATGAAATTAATACAGAAAATGGACCCATCTGATCTAAATGAAAAGTCATGCTTTTTGTAATGAAATATAAATAGGACTTATTCAAACAGAGACTTCCTACAATAACTTTGGTCTTTTAAACTAGATGCTGACATTTCTTCAACAGATCTGAATATCCTGGTTTTCACATGGTCTGTGATATCAGTACTGCCCCTCTGATGGAAAATTGTCAACCAACACGTTGTATGGTATGTGTTTGTCAGTGTCTTCCTGGAGAAATGTAAATTCAGTCTTCAAGTTTTCACTAGCACACTTTTTTAAAAATTCATTGCTGTCCAAAGATTTTATTGAAAATCTAAAAATCAGCAAACAACAAAATTAATAAATTGTTATAGATTAAGATCTTGCAATAAATGGCAAAATCACTGTAGCAAGACATTTAGGCTACTCTCCTCCTTGGCCCTTTTCTTCCTTAATTTCAATCACCTACCCTGTAATTCCCCATGTCTCCCACTGACCCTTTAGATGAGGTCTTGCAAATTCAGAGGTACTGGCACTACTAGTGAGGCAATAGGAGACCAGTAGGGGCAATGCCATTGAATATTCTCCTTCCACCAGGGGAAGCTAGAAGCAATCTTCTGCCATTAGCCAGTCTAGTCCAGTACAATTTATTTTACCAAGTACTCTGATTGTACCTTGGTAGGAAGATATTGGAAATGTTGTGTCTGGAGAAGGTTAGAAAAATAGTTCTGTTTCCTGACTGTGTGTGCCTCACATACTCATATGAGATCACAGTATAGGTGGGAAGGAAAAGTGGATGACTACCAACTCAACCTGCTTTATTTTAATTCACATGCACGTTAAAGACAATGTTTCAGCTCAGAAAAGAAAACTGTGGGAAAATGCCAAACCAGATGGGGCCCTGAATAGGCTTAAATGGGGTTGTATCAGGCAAACTAGGATATATGCTCATGTACTCTTCAAATTTCCATGAATAGAAATGCAGAGATAGCTCAAACCAACTTGTTTGGCTCCTGGATAGAAGACAATTAATGTGAAAACTAGTTCTTATAATGAGATTTTGAGAGTTCTTTGAGCAACTTTGCCCAAGTATGGTTGATTTCAACTAAATGTTAGGTATTGGGGGGAGGAGCAAGATGGCGGAAGAGCAGGGTCTCCAAATCACCTGTCTCCACCAAACTACCTAGAAAACCTTCAAATTATCCTGAAAATCTATGAATTCGGCCTGAGATTTAAAGAGAGACCAGCTGGAATGCTACAGTGAGAAGAGTTCGCGCTTCTATCAAGGTAGGAAGACGGGGAAAAAGAAATAAAGACACAAAGGGCTCCAAGGGGGAGGGGCCCCGCGAGGAGCCGGGCTGAGGCCGGGGCGAGTGTCCCCAGGACAGGAGAGCCCCGTCCCGGAGACGCAGGAGCTGCACCGACCTTCCCGGGCGGAAAGGGGCTCGCGGGGAGTTGGAGCAGGACCCAGGAGGGCGGGGATGCCCTCGGGCTCCCGGGGACAGTAACAGCAACTGCGCGCCCAGGAGAGTGCACCGAGCTCCCTAAGGGCTGCAGCGCGCACGGCGGGACCCGGCGGGACCCGGAGCAGCTCGGGGGGCGGGGGGGGGGGGGGGGGGGGGGCAGGGGGCGGCTCCGCGGAGGGGGCTGCGCGGCCCGGGAGCGCGAATCCACCAGCGCAGGCTCCGGAGCACAGGGCGCCGGGACACAGCCCAGGATCCGGCCTCCCCCGGGACAGGCAGAGGCCGGGAGGGCCCAGGACAGCGAGGACGCTCCTGCCCCAGCTGAGCAGATCAGCGGCCCCGCCCCGGAGCCTCCAGGCCCTGCAGACGGAGTTCCTGCCGGAGCTGAATCCAGGTTTCCAGAGCTGCCCCGCCACTGGGGCTGTTCCTCCTGCGGCCTCACGGGGTAAACAACCCCCACTGAGCCCTGCACCAGGAGGGGGCACAGCAGCTCCCCCAACTGCTAACACCTGAAAATCAGCACAACAGGCCCCTCCCCCAGAACACCAGCTAGACGGACAACTTCCAGGAGAAGCCAAGGGACTTAAAGAACACAGAATCAGAAGATACTCCCCTGTGGTTCTTCTTTTTTTTTTTTTTGGTTTTTCTTTTGTTTTGTTTTGGTTTTTTTTTGTTTGTTTTCTTTTGTTTTGCTTTTTGATTTGTTTCCTTCCCCCACCCCCCCTTTTTTTTCTCCTTTCTTTTTCTTTCTCTTTTTCTTCTTTTTTTTCTTTCGTTTTTTTTTCTCTTCCCCCTTTTTTTCTCTTTCTCTTTTCTTTCCTTCTTTCTCTCCTCTCTTTTTCTCTTTTTCCCAATACAACTTGCTTTTGGCCACTCTGCACTGAGCAAAATGACTAGAAGGAAAACCTCACCTCAAAAGAAAGAATCAGAAACAGTCCTCTCTCCCACAGAGTTACAAAATCTGGATTACAATTCAATGTCAGAAAGCCAATTCAGAAGCACTATTATACAGCTACTGGTGGCTCTAGAAAAAAGTATAAAGGACTCAAGAGACTTCATGACTGCAGAATTTAGAGCTAATCAGGCAGAAATTAAAAATCAATTGAATGAGATGCAATCCAAACTAGAAGTCCTAACGACGAGGGTTAACGAGGTGGAAGAACGAGTGAGTGACATAGAAGACAAGTTGATAGCAAAGAGGGAAACTGAGGAAAAAAGAGACAAACAATTAAAAGACCATGAAGATAGATTAAGGGAAATAAACGACAGCCTGAGGAAGAAAAACCTACGTTTAATTGGGGTTCCCGAGGGCGCCGAAAGGGCCAGAGGGCCAGAATATGTATTTGAACAAATTCTAGCTGAAAACTTTCCTAATCTGGGAAGAGAAACAGGCATTCAGATCCAGGAAATAGAGAGATCCCCCCCTAAAATCAATAAAAACCGTTCAACACCTCGACATTTAATTGTGAAGCTTGCAAATTCCAAAGATAAGGAGAAGATCCTTAAAGCAGCAAGAGACAAGAAATCCCTGACTTTTATGGGGAGGAGTATTAGGGTAACAGCAGACCTCTCCACAGAGACCTGGCAGGCCAGAAAGGGCTGGCAGGATATATTCAGGGTCCTAAATGAGAAGAACATGCAACCAAGAATACTTTATCCAGCAAGGCTCTCATTCAAAATGGAAGGAGAGATAAAGAGCTTCCAAGACAGGCAGCAACTAAAAGAATATGTGACCTCCAAACCAGCTCTGCAAGAAATTTTAAGGGGGACTCTTAAAATTCCCCTTTAAGAAGAAGTTCAGTGGAACAGTCCACAAAAACAAAGACTGAATAGATATCATGATGACACTAAACTCATATCTCTCAATAGTAACTCTGAATGTGAACGGGCTTAATGACCCCATCAAAAGGCGCAGGGTTTCAGACTGGATAAAAAAGCAGGACCCATCTATTTGCTGTCTACAAGAGACTCATTTTAGACAGAAGGACACCTACAGCCTGAAAATAAAAGGTTGGAGAACCATTTACCATTCGAATGGTCCTCAAAAGAAAGCAGGGGTAGCCATCCTTATATCAGATAAACTAAAATTTACCCCAAAGACTGTAGTGAGAGATGAAGAGGGACACTATATCATACTTAAAGGATCTATTCAACAAGAGGACCTAACAATCCTCAATATATATGCTCCGAATGTGGGAGCTGCCAAATATATAAATCAATTATTAACCAAAGTGAAGAAATACTTAGATAATAATACACTTATACTTGGTGACTTCAATCTAGCTCTTTCTATACTCGATAGGTCTTCTAAGCACAACATCTCCAAAGAAACGAGAGCTTTAAATGATACACTGGACCAGATGGATTTCACAGATATCTACAGAACTTTACATCCAAACTCAACTGAATACACATTCTTCTCATGCGCACATGGAACTTTCTCCAGAATAGACCACATATTGGGACACAAATCGGGTCTGAACCGATACCAAAAGATTGGGATTGTCCCCTGCATATTCTCGGACCATAATGCCTTGAAATTAGAACTAAATCACAACAAGAAGTTTGGAAGGACCTCAAACACGTGGAGGTTAAGGACCATCCTGCTAAAAGATAAAAGGGTCAACCAGGAAATTAAGGAAGAATTAAAAAGATTCATGGAAACTAATGAGAATGAAGATACAACCGTTCAAAATCTTTGGGATGCAGCAAAAGCAGTCCTAAGGGGGAAATACATCGCAATACAAGCATCCATTCAAAAACTGGAAAGAACTCAAATACAAAAGCTAACCTTACACATAAAGGAGCTAGAGAAAAAGCAGCAAATAGATCCTACACCCAAGAGAAGAAGGGAGTTAATAAAGATTCGAGCAGAACTCAACGAAATCGAGACCAGAAGAACTGTGGAACAGATCAACAGAACCAGGAGTTGGTTCTTTGAAAGAATTAATAAGATAGATAAACCATTAGCCAGCCTTATTAAAAAGAAGAGAGAGAAGACTCAAATTAATAAAATCATGAATGAGAAAGGAGAGATCACTACCAACACCAAGGAAATACAAACGATTTTAAAAACATATTATGAACAGCTATACGCCAATAAATTAGGCAATCTAGAAGAAATGGACGCATTCCTGGAAAGCCACAAACTACCAAAACTGGAACAGGAAGAAATAGAAAACCTGAACAGGCCAATAACCAGGGAGGAAATTGAAGCAGTCATCAAAAACCTCCCAAGACACAAGAGTCCAGGGCCAGATGGCTTCCCAGGGGAATTTTATCAAACGTTTAAAGAAGAAATCATACCTATTCTCCTAAAGCTGTTTGGAAAGATAGAAAGAGATGGAGTACTTCCAAATTCGTTCTATGAAGCCAGCATCACCTTAATTCCAAAACCAGACAAAGACCCCACCAAAAAGGAGAATTACAGACCAATATCCCTGATGAACATGGATGCAAAAATTCTCAACAAGATACTGGCCAATAGGATCCAACAGTACACTAAGAAAATTATTCACCATGACCAAGTAGGATTTATCCCTGGGACACAAGGCTGGTTCAACACCCGTAAAACAATCAATGTGATTCATCATATCAGCAAGAGAAAAACCAAGAACCATATGATCCTCTCATTGGATGCAGAGAAAGCATTTGACAAAATACAGCATCCATTCCTGATCAAAACTCTTCAGAGTGTAGGAATAGAGGGAACATTCCTCGACATCTTAAAAGCCATCTATGAAAAGCCCACAGCAAATATCATTCTCAATGGGGAAGCACTAGGAGCCTTTCCCCTAAGATCAGGAACAAGACAGGGATGTCCACTCTCACCACTGCTGTTCAACATAGTACTGGAAGTCCTAGCCTCAGCAATCAGACAACAAAAAGACAGTAAAGGCATTCAAATTGGCAAAGAAGAAGTCAAACTCTCCCTCTTCGCCGATGACATGATACTCTACATAGAAAACCCAAAAGTCTCCACCCCAAGATTGCTGGAACTCATACAGCAATTCGGTAGCGTGGCAGGATACAAAATCAATGCCCAGAAGTCAGTGGCATTTCTATACACTAACAATGAGACTGAAGAAAGAGAAATTAAGGAGTCAATCCCATTTACAATTGCACCCAAAAGCATAAGATACCTAGGAATAAACCTCACCAAAGATGTAAAGGATCTATACCCTCAAAACTATAGAACACTTCTGAAAGAAATTGAGGAAGACACAAAGAGATGGAAAAATATTCCATGCTCATGGATTGGCAGAATTAATATTGTGAAAATGTCAATGTTACCCAGGGCAATATACACGTTTAATGCAATCCCTATCAAAATACCATGGACTTTCTTCAGAGAGTTAGAACAAATTATTTTAAGATTTGTGTGGAATCAGAAAAGACCCCGAATAGCCAGGGGAATTTTAAAAAAGAAAACTCTATCTGGGGGCATCACAATGCCAGATTTCAGGTTGTACTACAAAGCTGTGGTCATCAAGACAGTGTGGTACTGGCACAAAAACAGACACATAGATCAGTGGAACAGAATAGAGAATCCAGAAGTGGACCCTGAACTTTATGGGCAACTAATATTCGATAAAGGAGGAAAGACTATCCATTGGAAGAAAGACAGTCTCTTCAATAAATGGTGCTGGGAAAATTGGACATCCACATGCAGAAGAATGAAACTAGACCACTCTCTTTCACCATACACAAAGATAAACTCAAAATGGACGAAAGATCTAAATGTGAGACAAGATTCCATCAAAATCCTAGAGAAGAACACAGGCAACACCCTTTTTGAACTCGGCCATAGTAACTTCTTGCAAGATACATCCACGAAGACAAAAGAAACAAAAGCAAAAATGAACTATTGGGACTTCATCAAGATAAGAAGCTTCTGCACAGCAAAGGATACAGTCAACAAAACTCAAAGACAACCTACAGAATGGGAGAAGATATTTGCAAATGACATATCAGATAAAGGGCTAGTTTCCAAGATCTATAAAGAACTTATTAAACTCAACACCAAAGAAACAAACAATCCAATCATGAAATGGGCAAAAGACATGAACAGAAATCTCACAGAGGAAGACATAGACATGGCCAACATGCATATGAGAAAATGTTCTGCATCACTTGCCATCAGGGAAATACAAATCAAAACTACAATGAGATACCACCTCACGCCAGTGAGAATGGGGAAAATTAACAAGGCAGGAAACAACAAATGTTGGAGAGGATGCGGAGAAAAGGGAACCCTCTTACACTGTTGGTGGGAATGTGAACTGGTGCAGCCACTCTGGAAAACTGTGTGGAGGTTCCTCAAACAGTTAAAAATATACCTGCCCTACGACCCAGCAATTGCACTGTTGGGGATTTACCCCAAAGATACAAATGCAATGAAACGCCGGGACACCTGCACCCCGATGTTTATAGCAGCAATGGCCACGATAGCCAAACTGTGGAAGGAGCCTCGGTGTCCAACGAAAGATGAATGGATAAAGAAGATGTGGTTTATGTATACAATGGAATATTACTCAGCTATTAGAAATGACAAATACCCACCATTTGCTTCAACGTGGATGGAACTGGAGGGTATTATGCTGAGTGAAGTAAGTCAGTCGGAGAAGGACAAACATTATATGTTCTCATTCATTTGGGGAATATAAATAATAGTGAAAGGGAATATAAGGGAAGGGCGAAGAAATGTGTGGGAAATATCAGAAAGGGAGACAGAATGTAAAGACTGCTAACTCTGGGAAACGAACTAGGGGTGGTAGAAGGGGAGGAGGGCGGGGGGTGGGAGTGAATGGGTGATGGGCACTGGGTGTTATTCTGTATGTTAGTAAATTGAACACAAATAAAAAATAAATTAAAAAAAAATAAATGTTAGGTATTAAGAACAAGCCATTTGGAATACATTACTTCTTACTATCCTGAGAATGACTGATAGACAACATTCCTCCTAGAGTCAACTTTCCTCTAGAACTTTAGGTCAATTTTTTTTTTTTCTCATTGGTGTAACTTCAGGATAAGTTAGAAGAAGTCTTAATTGAGTCCCTAAAACCATTTTACTTGGACCAAGACCTATATTTTTCAAAGTAAAATAACTGCACTCAAACCCAAAATATCTGCAACTTCTACTGTGGTAGCAGTAGTTAAAGGAAAATTTTTCTGTTTTCAGGTTTTCTATGTGTCAGACTTGGGCTTATTGACATCTGCATTCTCTCTGAGATTATTCTATCAATTATTTGTAGCTTATGGAGTTGTTCCTCTGGGAGATGCTTCTCCACTTAGTTCACACGAGAGCATGACATCCTGATTTCTTGCTTTTGCCCTCCCTGCTCCCTCTTCTTGACTCTTTCTTTTGTGTCCTGGAGATTAACCCAGGATGAAAGTGAAACATCCAGAGAACCTCAAGCACAAGGGCTCCAACTCATATGAATCAAGTCATACACATAACATGCTGTTGCCACCAACAGTGGCAATCCTTTCACCAGAGAGAAGCCACCAACCAGTTTATGCAGCAGATCATTATCTGGTGGTAGCTCTCGATCATATTGAGAAACTGTTCAGTCAGTGGAAATAATGAGAAGAGGAGAAATAACTTGGACATGCTCACCAATACATGGCTTTGCATCACCTCGTTTCATCCTCAGAATTTGCAGGAGGAGTGAATATTATTAGCCGAATTTCATAGATGATGAAACTCAGCCTTGGCGCCCGTAGTGTGAAATGGAACAAGGATTCCATTAGAGAAGACCCTTGGAAAATCTCCCTTTTTATGGGGTGAGGACTCATTAGCATCCACATGTGAAAACTATTCCTTCTCATGGCAAATAACTGCATTGTGACAATTTTGAATTTTACCTGAGCCTTGTGCTCCTGGAAAACAGCAAAGATTAAGAATCATCTCACGTCTCATGTTTTGGGGTTCTGGGAAATGGCTTACTGCAAAGAATCATCCTTTTCCAGATGAGTTACATGAGGCTCACAAATGCCCTTATTGTTTGCCTATGACAAGACCAGACATACACTTTCCACCTCCCATTCAGTGCTTCACAAATGATTAAAGTATTTGTACCCACAGAACAGTTAGGACAAAATGCCCTTTGATCTGACAATGATCAAGTTTTGATCCCCTTAGTCTCCTAAAATTTGATGCATTCTCAGTCTGAACCAGCAGACAGCCCCTCCTCAATGGCTCATCCTAGGAATAGGCTGGCCTGAGAGCAAAAAGTTCTCTGATCTACTCTCCAGTCAGACCATCTCCACTTGTTCATCTCATTTCCACACAGGGTTCTTTCTGGTCTTGTTCCCTACTCCCTATAAAAGAAAAGTCCTTTTCTGCCTGAGGACATGAAGTGCCTGCAGCTCTACTGGTTATAAGGTTCTCCATTTTGCAGTAGTCTTTTTCTCCCTCTTGCGATACTCCTTTCAAATAAAAGTTGCTACATATGTAAGACTGGATTTGTTTTTGTTTTAAATAGATTTTATTTTTTAGACAAGTTTTAGGATCACAGCAAAATTGAGCAGAAAGTACAGAGTTCCCATATGCCCATACACGCACAGCCTCCCCAATATCAACATCGCCGACCTGAGTGGCACATTTGTTATCATCAGTGAACCTACAGTGACACACCATTATTATCCCAAGTCCACAGTTTACATTAGGGCTCATCCTTGGTGTTATACATCCTGTGAGTTTGACAAATGCATAATGACATATATCCATCACTGTAGTACCATTCAGAGTAGTTTCACTGTCCTAAAAATCCTCTGGGCTCTGTCCATTTATCCCTCCCTCCTCTCTAACTCCTGGCATCACTGATTATTTTACTGTCTCCCTAGTTTTGCCTTATCTTTCAGAATATCATATTGTGGGAATCATATGGTATGCAGCCACTGTAGTTGGGTTTCTTTCACTTAGTACTGTACTGGATTTATTTTTATTTTTAATTAGGTAACTGAAAACACATATTCTGAATCACATATTCTAAGACACTCAATGTATATTCCAAAAAGATAGACTATGCATCTTGCAACAAGGATAGCGAACGTGAAGCATTTGCAAAGGTCCTATGAAGCCTCTCTTTAGATAGAAATTGTGCTTACCTGCAGTTTAATGTTTTTGTAAGAGATTGGAGAAGGAGCTCCCCCTTTGTGTGTCAAATGAAAGAAGGTAGTTCTGGTTGGAAGTTGCTTCATGGCCAGCATTTCTGTCCCAGGGGAGGAAATAAAAGGGATGATTGGATGCAGTCACTAGGTCATGCACCAAGTCCTTGGCTGTAGGCAGAGGTGGGTTCCTTGTAGGACTAATGAAGCATAAGTTTCAGGGCCTCTCATATTGTATGCACAATTTTGCATTCTTCTTTCTTAAGAGGGTCCTGCCAATGTATAAGCTTCATGCCTCCCTAAAACCCAGATTCACCTGTGACTAGAGATTATGGCAAATTCCGCTTTGCCTATCTCTTCATCCTAGTGAGTTCTGCTGGCTTGTTGCCCAAGACTTCTCCGACAATCAAAATAAACCTGTGTCAGCACTGAAAATAGGGCAGCGAAGAATGTTGTTCAGCACCATCTTTAACAGGGAATAAAGAGACAGAATAAAACTCACGGGGGGTCCTAAATCTTCTATCTCATCACATTAAGAAGCATCAAAGTAAGACCCTACCTCAGGAAGTAGTCACTTCTATTTCATGTAGCTCCAAAATTGATTCCAGCCTAGGCTCTGTCTACTAAGATAACTGTGCTAGGCTTAAAATAATTATAGCCATAGATAAGCCAATCAAAGTAAGAAGAGACCTGTTACTGTACCTCATGTAGATCCAAAGTACATTAAATTTCAGAATAAAATCAGAGTGGATAGGATGCCTTTGGATTCTTATGTATAACCAAATTGCCAGCATTATTCTGAGGAAATAGAATAGAGTCAGTGTACGTTGCAAAGCCTGTTGCCACACAGAGTGGCTCATCCTCCAACCCACCCTCCCCTGGGATACTTTTCCTGCTCTTCCCAGAATTCCTCTAGTGCCTATAATCCAAGGAGCCATATGGGCAAGCCTATAGTAATAGTTAACATTTATTGATACTGATAATGCTCCAGACACTATGATTGATGCTTTTCATATATTAACTCATTTAATCCGTTGAGGTTCAGGAAGGGTGTAATAAATACGTCTTTGTCTCCCAGTTCAGAACCAAATGAGAAATAAAACCCAAGAAACAAAGAGAAGGGTCTTATTTATTTATTTTTTTGGTTTGTTTTAATGTCAGTTTTATTACCTATAAGGATGATTTGAGGACATGGCTTTAGCCCTCTAGCCATGATGGGATTCCTAACTACTTCACCCTTATACTCACTAGACTTGTTCCTCCCAGCACTAGCTCAGCTGGCCAATTGAGTCCTCCCCACAGGGGTTGCACCTGGAAACCCTGTACACTGTGTGGCTTAGGAGAAGGACTGGTCTCCTTGGAGAAAGAAAGGAATAGGGGATGAGCTGTCCAATTTCTTCTTCCATATTTACCCAATCAGAGAAGTCTCTGAAGTCTCATTGAAGTCTCTCTTATTGAGAGTAAAAGCATGGAGGGTCAGATGGAAACCCAGAGCTAAACTTTAGCAGAACTCCCTCTGTATGGAAATGAGGAGGCCAAGAGAATAGAAATCCCTCCTATCATAATCCTTTAAATAAAACCATTAGGTAAAAATATTAAGTGCTACAATTTAAACACACACAAAAAATAGGCTAATTGAGAATTTAAATCCTTGTCCAAGGATGGCTTTTGCAAATGGCAGAGGCATGGAAGCCAGTCTGACCCCAGAGATCAGGCTCACTAGATGACACATCAGGAGTACATTCCTGATGTACACAATACTGCCAACTCTTATTAGCTCATTTCACTCTGCTGAGTATCCTTGATGAAGACAGTTATGTTGGAGTGGATCCTGAACATTGGAATTGCCCTCCTGTGGCTGGGAGCCATAGCTCCACACTCACTGTGCTCCAGTTCTAGATTTCTTTACCTAAAAATTTGAAGAAGTAATACTTGCTTCACTGGGTTGTGGTAAAAGTCAAACGATACAATGAGTATTACACCCCTGGCACATAATAGTGTGCCTGCTGAACGGTAATATTAATGATCTTCCCTTTCCCTACTATTTTATAGGCAGATAGATGTCATTGTTCCTTTTTACAAATGAGTAAACTGAGACTGGAGAAGATTAAGTAATGTACTCATAGTACTTAAATCTGAGCTGACAAGTTAGACTTTCTGATACTATGTCCTTTTTATTTTTCTATTCAGTCAAATAAATGCTAGGATGTATCCACATCTATGGAACTAGATTTAAATGTTGAAAGACCCTAGAAAAATAAGAATTGCCTGTTTTTGAGAAAATTCAGTTAAGAAGAGCCAAACCAAAAAGCCCATTTGGATCCTAGAAACTCTTCTTGCCAAACCACAGCAGCAGGAATGTTAGAAGTGGCTGAGGCCTGGGAGCCTCTCTCTGGACCAAGCCCCATGCTTTGCAAATGAGACCCAGAAGCTCCAGCAGAGAGGAGATGGGCCTCGCCCCGGATTTGGCAGGGATGAAGTTGGAACTAAAGCCCAGTATCACCTGGCATTTTCCCAGACTTCTGGGAGGCCTTTTCCTCCTTTAGATACTTTTGTTTGTTTGGGATTCCCTTTTCTCAATCATGGCCCTACGTGCTACTCCTATAGAATGGCCCCTTGCATGAAACCATGTGTTTTCCTTTGAGCCACCACTCTGGGAACTTTACTCTGTTTTCTCTGATTCAGTCCAAGGTGCTTCAAGTCCTTTCTGCCTCCCTCCATCCTTTACATAAATACTCCTGTGTCTTGGGATAGATGGAGTTCATTAAGATTAGATCAGTGCAAACACTTTTCCCCCAAAATCCAACTGTGAGGCTGAAATCTTTCCCTCTACCAGGGTCCCCTCCCCATCTCTGCAACCAGAGATATCTTTATGAGTTCTAATGATTTCTGAGATGATAATAATAATGAGACGATAATCTTATGCTAATTCTGCTACAAAAACAGACCAGATGTCTCTACTGCATTAAATGCCTCTTTAATACTCTGTTTAGCTCTGTGTTCCAATCATTGTCAAAAACATTCATCGCAAAACTGTCCCCATGGACCATCCTGTCACCATCAAGCAGTATTCAAAGAAAATAGATTAATCAGAAACCTGCAGTTATAGGCTTCTCCGGGCAATGTGCATTTGATAGTTCATTAGGAGGGGAGAAAAAAATCAGTCAGAGAAACTGTATGATGTCATATCTCTCTGGAAAAAGAAATTATTTTTTTCAACTCATTAACTTATAATCTAATTTCTTGGAATTGTGTAAGATCAATTCAAGTACTTTAGGGGAAATAGTATCTACTATTAGATATTCAAAGAAGAGATACAAAGAAAGGGAAATGTGATTTTTTGTTCACTTTACTTGCTTTAGTGGAAAGTAACATATGTTTTGGGCTAAAAATGAACCTGGAGGTAACTTCTGAGTCAAACACTGTATAACCCTACGCAACGCTCAATTTAATTATCCCTAAAAAGTTTATTAACAGCATACACCCTCTGAACCACTAAGGAATGACGTAGCATATACATATGAATCTAGCATGTAAAAAGCCCTGCATGTGGTAGGTCCTGAAATAATTTTAGGTTCTCTTCTCTTTGAAAGGTCCCAACTTAACTGTGGGTTGAAGGTTCTACCGTGCATCTACCATATAAATGTTATCTCCCAGTTATCCTTTAAAAAAAAAAAAAGAGATCTTACTTATTTATTCATGATAGACATAAAAAGGCAGAGGGAAAAGCAGGATCCATGCTGGGACTCCAGGATCACATCCTGGGCCAAAGGCAGGTGCTAAACCACTGAGCCACCCAGAGATCCCCCCAGTTATCCTTTAAGAAAGCTATGGAGTGCACCTTAGGTATAGGCGAGATTTCCTTTGAAGTCCACATTTCTCATTTCTGCTCTTGATTACTCCTCTTGGGTTTTTAGCTTACTTTGTACCATGTCCCCCCCCCCAGTATCTAAAATATATTAATATGTTTGTTTCCCACACCAGCTTTAGAAAGTAGTACTTTTACTGGGCTCAAAATGAGGAAGCTGAAGTTAAAAAGGAATGTGACCAAAGTCATGAAGTTAGTAAGTGGTAGAGTTAGAATTTGAACACAGGAAGGAAACTTTGCTCTTAAGCACTTTGCTACTTTAATTAGAAGTTCACTACAAGAAAAATTAAAGTTAATAGTTTTTTCCACCCATCAATTTTCAGCTACTTCTCTCCTATAATTTAGTTATCTACCATTTGTCCACATATGTGACTAATTTTCCATTTACTTAATTGTCTATAGAAATCATTTCTATTTTTCTTTTTTAATATCTGTTTTTATTTTT
The DNA here is from genome assembly GCF_011100685.1 of Canis lupus familiaris. Classification (NCBI taxonomy): domain Eukaryota; kingdom Metazoa; phylum Chordata; class Mammalia; order Carnivora; family Canidae; genus Canis; species Canis lupus. The sequence continues at coordinate 25,060,504 of NC_049234.1, read as the reverse complement.
GTAACAACCTCTATTCAGGAAACTTTCAGTTAATTCTATGACCAGTGACTGTATTGAGTAAGTGGGATGAAACCTGCAGACTCTGACCTCTGGCCATGCTATCTATGAGCTGTGTGCTCTCTCTTTTTTTTTTTTTTTTAAGATTTTATTTATTTATTCATGAGAGATACACACACAGAGAGAGGGAGAGAGAGACAGAGAGAGAGAGAGAGGCAGAGACATAGGCAGAGGGAGAAGCAGACTCCATGCACGGAGCCCAATGTGGGACTCGGTCCCAGGACCCCAGTATCACACCCTGAGCTGAAGGCAGACCCTTAAGTGCTGAGCCACCTAGGTGTGCCTGAGCTGTGTGGTCTTAGAAAGCTTTTTAAACTTGCTATGCATCAGTTTCCTCATCTTGAAAGTAAGGATAATGCTATCATCTATATCAACAGAAGATTTTAAAGATTAATGGCTTAAAGTATTTATAACTGTGCCAGCCACACGGTCATTGTCAGTAAAGAGCGAGCTCTTATTATTAGGTATATCTATGTCATTATCCCTCATTAATTTTACTGCTTTATTTTCATACAGAAATATTCAACTTACTAAGTGGTTTTACATATGTTGACTGATTTTCAACTTTTAAGTAAAAATGTAAGGTAAATATATCTGTTTTTCAGAACAAGTTATCAAAATATATTATGAGTTGAATTCTGTTCCCCCTTAAGTCTTAAGCTCCACTACCTAAAATTGTGACTTTATTTGGATATAGGGTCTTAGTAGAGGTAATCAAGTTAAAATGAGGTCATTAAGGGGAGACTTAATGCATATCTCTGGTGTCCTTATAAAAAGGGGAAATTTGAAAATATATGTACATGGAGAAAAGACAATGAGAGGAACCATATGGGGAAGATGGCCATCTACAAGTCAAGGAGAAAGGCCTGGAACAAGTCCTTCCTGAGCAGCCCACAGAAGGAACTAACCCTGGTAATGTCAGCAAGATGGCAGACTACAAGGTTTCCAGCCCATATTCCCCCACAGAAATAAATACTTGCCAGTATCCATAACAAAACTGCTTTAGTGGGAGCTTTGGGATCCAGGTGGATAACCTAGAAGAAATGGATAAGTTTCTAATAATATACTGCCAAGTATATTATTGCCAAGACTGAATCATGAAGAAATAGAAAATCCTAAAAGACCAATGATGACTAAAGAGAGTGAAGCACTAATTAAAAACTTTTCAATAAAGAAAAGGTCAGGACCAGATATACCAAACATTTAATTTTTTGAAGATTTATTTATTTATTTATTTATTTATTTATTTATTTATTTGTATGTGAAGGCATAGAGGAAGAGCTAGAGGGAGAGGAAGAGAATCCCAAGCAGACTCCTCACTGAGTGTCGAACCCAACATGGAGCCTGATATCATGAGCCTGAGATCATGACCTAAGCCAAAATCAAGAGTTAGATACTCAACCAAGTTACCTAGGTATCCTGAACTATACTAAACATTTATTTTTTTTAAAGATTTTATTTATTTATTCATGAGAGACACACAGAGAGAGATAGAGAGAGAGAGAGAGGTAGAGACACAGGCAGAGGGAGAAGCAGGCTCCACGCAGGGAGCCCGACATGGGACTCGATTCCAGGGCTCCAGGATCAGGCCCTGGGCTGAAGGCAGGCACTAAACCACTGAGCTGCCCTATACTAAACATTTAAAGAAGAATTAATGCCAGTCTTTTGCAATTCCTTCTAAAATGTCAAAGAGGAAACATTTCCAAACTCCTTTTATGAGGATAGCCAAATAAGGACACCACAAATAAAGAAAATTATGGGTCAATACCCCTAATGAATATACATGTAAAAATCCTCAGTAAAATACTATCAAGTCAAATTCAGTAACACATTAAATAATATAGATAATACACCATTTCAAGTGGCACTTATCCCTGGGATGCAAGAATGGTTCAACATATGCAAATTAATAAATGTGATATACCACATTAATAGAATGAAAGATAAAAATGATATATAATCATCTCAATATATAGCCAAATAGCATTTGACAAAATTCAATACCTCTTCATGATAAAACTCTCAACAAATTAGGTATAGAAGGAAAAATTTACCTCAATGTAAGGAAGGCCATATATGACAGGCCACAGCTAAAATTAAATTCAATGGTAAAAGGCTGAAAAATTTTCCTTTGTGATTATGAACAAGATAAATATATCTACTCTTGCCACTGTTCAACATAGTACTGGAAGTCACAGCCAGAGAAATTATGCAAGAAAAAAAAATCAGAGGCATCCAAATTAGAAAGCAAGAAATAAAACCCTTTATTTGCAGATGACAAGATCCTATATGTGGGAAACTCTAAAAATTCTACTAAAAACTGTTAAAATTAATAATTGAGTTCATAAAGTTACAGAATACAAAATTAACATAAGAAAATCACTTGTGCTTCCATATACTAACAACAAACTATCAGAAAAAGAAATTAAGAAAATCCCATTTACAATGGCATCAAAAAGAATAAAATACTTAGGAATAAATTGGAACAAGGAAGTTAAAGAACTATACATTGAAAACTACAAAACATTGATGAAAAAATTGAAAAAGACACAAATACATTGACGTATATCCCATGTTCATGAACTGAAAATTAACGTTGTTAAAATGCCCCAAATTACCCACAGATTCAATGCAACTCATATCAAAATTCCAATGGTACCCTCACAGAAATATAAAAAAAAGAAATTATCCTAAAATTTATGAGAACACAAAAGACATTGAATAGAAAAAGTGATCTCTAGCAAGACAAAGCTATAGTTATCACATTATGTGACTTCAAAATACAGTGCAAAGCTACAGTAATCAATACAGTATATTACTGGCACAAAAACAGAATCATAGACAAATAGAAAAGAATAGGGCCCAGAAATAAATCTATGCATCTATAGTCAACTTATCCCTAATAAAGAATACACAACAGGGAAAGGACAGTCTCTTCAACAAATAGTGTTGAAAAAATTGGATATCTAAATGCAGAAGAATGAAATTGGATCCTTACACCATATACGTAAATAAACTCAAAAGTATTAAAGAATTAAACATAAAAGCTGAAACTATAAAACTTCTAGAAAAGATATTGGGAAAAAAAAATCTTCCTGACATTGGTCTGGGCAAGAAGTTTTTAGGTATGCCCCCAAAAGCAAAAATAGACAAGTGGGATTGCATGAAACTAAAAAGCTTCTACACAGCAAAGGAGACAATTAAAAGACTGAAGACACAACCTAAGAATGAGAGAAAATATTTGAAAACTATACATATCATAAGAGTCAATATCCAGAACATATAAGGAATTTGACCCAGTAATAGGAAAATAAATAAACAGATTTTAAAAATGAACAAAGAACCTAAATCCAGATTTCTCTAAAGAATACATGCAAATAGCTAACAGGTATATGAAAAGGTGCTCAACATCACTCAATCATCAGGGAAATGAAAATCAAAATCACAATGAGATATCGCCTCATACCTGTTAGAGTGGCTGTTATTAAGAAGACAAGAGATCACGAACATCTGTACACCATTGATGAGAATGTAAATTGATATAGTCATTATGAAAAACAACTTGGAGGTTCCACAAAATTTTTAAAATGGAACTACAGTATGATCCAGCCATCCCATTTCTGGGTATATATTCAAAAGAAATCAAGTCAGTATCTCAAAGAGATATCTGCACTCTATGGTTATTATAGCATTATTCACAACTGCCAAGATTTAGAAACAACCTAAATGTCTATTGACACATAAATGGGTAAAGGAAATGTGGCATATGTATAGAATGGAATATTAGAGTTTTCAAAGCAAGGGAATTCTATCACTTGTGACAACTTGGGTGTACTTGGAGGATATTATGCTCAGTGAAATAACCCAGATACAGATACAGAAAAACAAATGCTGCATGATATGTGGAACTTATATGTGGAATTTAAACAAGTCAAATCCATAAAAGCAGAGAGTAGAATGGTGGTTTCCAGGGGCTGGGGGATGGGGAAATGTAGATTTATTAAAAAAAAAAAAAAGACAAAAGAAATCTGGCTTTGAGGGTGATGCTTAGTTATGTAGCATGAACAAGTTCTAGAGATGTAATTTACAACCTGGTGTCTATAGCTAATTATACTGTATTGTACACTTGAAATTTTCCAAGGGAGTAGATATTAAGGGTTCTCACCATACACATACACAAGTGGTAACTAGGTGAGGTGATGGAAATGTTAATTAATTTGACTGTGGTAATCATTTCACAATGCATACATATATCAACCTTGCATTGTACACCTTAAATACATACAATTGTTTTTTTTTTTGTCAATCTTGCCTCAATAAAGCTGGAAAAAAATAAAATTACACTTTTGAAAAAAAAGAAAAGAAAAAAACCCAACTCTGCTGACACCTTGATTTTTGAACTTCTGGCCTCCAGAATATGAGACAATACATTTCTGTTGTTTAAACCACCCATTTTGTGGTACTTTGCTATGACAACCTTAGTAAACAGAGCATGCTGAATACAATAACTATAAGAACCAGAATAAAACCTACTTTTCTGGTTCCATCCTGTGTACTTTTTCTAACTTGGATGCTCTCTAGCAATTCATTATTCCTCCTCTGCTTCCACCTTCCCATGTAACCATTTTTGAAGTTAGCAGGAGCTTCCTGGTCTGGAATGTTGTGCATAAGGCAAATACTTTAGGGCAAGGTGGGAGTATGCTTTCTACCTCCAGGATGCTTATACCTGTGTTGAGGATACTCTGATGTATTCTAAAGTGAGATGTGACATCATCAGTCACAAGCTGGTTCACAAGGAAGAACAAAATCACGCTACTCCCCAAACATCACCCTCTTTGGTTGCTCAGGTATCACTGGAGCTGAGACCTCTCAGGACACGTCCCTCCACCACAGCTCCAGCTCACCCAAGGAAGTATAGGTAAAGGAGTTACTGCCTTTCATATTCCCCTATCTCATGATTCAGGCCCCAAATGCTTTGTAAACTAAAATGTTATACAAATGTTAACATATTGTTTTCATGTATGCAAATCCAGGCCTTGAAAATTATAGCATATAGACAAACTTAGAAATGATTAATGGCAGACAAATGAGATTGTATAACTATGCAGTCCATGAATAGCATCTTATAAAAAATGAACTGTTAGTCAGAAGATATTGCGTTTTGCCAAAATGCCATTCCTATAAGGGCATTGCGTCCCATTATCAGCTCAGTGGCATCAATCATGTGGACACCATTGTCAAAGGTGTCATTAGAGGGACTCTAAGTTCTGATAAGCTAACCCAGTTCTGTTATGAGGCTTATTTTAGGTTGTCTTGGCTTTTTGTTTCATACTGGATCTTAAGAGCTTTTCTTAGAATAGTTTTTCACACGATTCAGGACCTAAAAATCACTCTGTTGTCCTAGAAAATTCTCCAATATTCAGCATTGGTTCTCTTGTTCTAGTAGGATGTTCACTTTGCTCATGTGGGGCATATCTATGAGTTCTAGAGTTTATTAGCTATACCTCCAAATAAAAGAGGGTTAGTCTAGTTACTAACATGTCATGACACTTGACTAAAGCTCAAAAGCCAAGATTCTTGAGTAGCTTTGAGCCCATGGTCTATGGCTTTAGGGCAACAGACCTAACTTCGGGAAACTTGAAATCTCATCCCAGCATTGTCATGTTTTGACTTTATATACTTAGGAGATTATTTATGTACTCTGAAATTTTTTTTTGCCCCTAAGAATTTAGTTCAATGAGTTTTGGTAAATATACATGTCCATCTAACCCATACACAGACCAAGGTGTAGAACATTTCCATCACCTCCAATGGTCCTCTCCTGGCTCTTTCCTGTCAATCCCTCTGAATCCACAAAGATATTGTCACTTTTCTTACCTCTTTCACCATAGAACACAGAGTTGGTTCGCTTATTGTGGAACTACATATAACATGCATTCTTTGTGTCTGACTTTGTCCACTCCATGTAATGCCTGTAAGATTGATCCATGTTATTGCATGATCAGCCATTCTCCCCCTAAACTGCTGAGCCAAAGTCCTTGTATAAATGTATGTGTCTGAATCTTTCTTAATTAATAAAAGGAATAATCTGAATTTGAGACCTAGATCCACTGCAACGAGCTCTGTGATATCGGGCAGGTATCTGACTCTACTGACTTGTTTTCCTTATCTGTATAACATGGAGAATAATCTCACTGCACCCTCTCCAACAGTTTACAACCAGGATTAAACACACTAACGGTCTTTCCCTCACCACTAGTACCATTCTAATCCAGCGATCATCCTCTCCTGCCTGAACTATTGGTAAACTTCACATAAGTCAATGTGTAGAGTATTGTATATCTACAGAACATGTACGTTTCATGTGTGGCTTTTTTTCCGACATAATGCCTGTGAGATTAATCCACATTAGCCTGTCAACTAATCATCCAACTCCTGTCATTCTCCTATTGTCAGTCAGGATAAACTTTTATATGTGAATCAGAATACATCATTTCCGCAAGCTGGTATAGCCAGTCTGGAAAACAGTGTGGAGTTTCCTCAAGAAGTTAAAAATAGAGCTACCCTGCAACCCAGCAATTGCACTACTGGGTATTTACCCCAAAGATACAGATATAGTGAAAAGCTGGGAGACCTGCACCCCAATGTTCATAGCAGCAATGTCCACAATAACCAAACTATGGAGGTAGCCACAATGTCCTTTGACAGATGAATGAATAAAGAAGATTTGATACACACACACACACACACACACACACACAGAGGAATATTACTCAACCATCAGAAAGGATGAGTACCTATCCTTTATATTGATGTGGATGGAACTAGAGGGCCTTATGCAGAGTGAAATAGGTCAGTCAGAGAAAGACAATTATCATATAGTTTCACTCATATGTGATATATAAGAAATAGTAAAAGGGACCATAAGGGAAGGGGGACACTGAGTGGGGAACAACTAAAGAAGGAGATAAACCACGTGAGACTCCTAACTCTGGGAAACAAACAAAGGGTTGCAGAAGGGGAGGGGGTGGGGGCATGGGGTAACTGGATGATGGGCACTGAAGAGGGTACATGATGAGATGAGCACTGGGTGTTATACTATATGTTGGCAAACTGACCTTGAATAAATTTTTTTTAAAAAAAGAATACATCATTCCCTTAAGATTATTCAAGGGCTCCTCTCTTCCCTTAGAACAAAATAGAGAATTTTACCAGACCCTACCTGAACCTACCTCTCCTTCCCCCATCCATCCTCACTGCTCATTCCTCTCCTGTCACTCAATATACCTTGTTTCTGTCTCCAACATGCTCCATTCATTCCCACTATGGAACCTGAAGAATGCTTTTCCTTACATTTAGACCTCAGCTTAAATATTCCCATTTTAGAGAGGCTTTTTTGACCTCTCTAACTCAGTGAAGAAAAATCACTCACTTGGTATTTGTTAGATGAATGAATAAGGGGATTGGAAACATTTTGCATACTATAAAGCATAAAATGCCTGTAGACATTTGTTAGTTTTTTTTTATAACAAGCTTACATAATAAAATATATATTCATAAGTTAGACCGTGTCTTTGTGATCACTATGAAAAAAGATTGGTATAGATCTCCCATTCTAGAAGCTTCCACCTAAAGTATACAATAAGAGATAGGGAGACTGGAAACTAATGATCTGGAGATGATAACTGAAAAGCACATTACCCAAAGTTCCTGAGGGCCTATGTCTGGCATGTGAGAGGCTTCCTATGGAAAGTGTTGGGATCTGTAAAAAGACTGGATTTAAGTTTCATGAGATAATGAGAGGCAATGATGATAAAATTGTTGCTGATTTTTCCTTCTTACTAAGTCAGAATGCCAGTGCATAAATTATAAGTGAATACAATTTAAGGTATCTTCTAAATAAATCCATTTTCCTTCTCCTGAAATTAACAATGTGCTGCTCTCCACTTATCCAACATGCTGGCCGTTATCCAAGATATACTCAACACTCCTGTTGCAAACTAGCTAGTCTCCAGTTCTTCTTTACCCCTTCTAGTCTCTTCAAGACAGAATTTCATTTGTTCCCAAATCTGTATATTCATGTTGTATTTATTGTTTTATAAATTGATAAAGTATGAGTAGAAAAAAATAATTGTTTTGATGAAAATTAACTGGAGCCTTTTGGAATGACTGGACAAGGATGATTTGCCTTTTTTTTTCTCCTGATGAAATAAGTGTGGGAAATAAAATCATAGGAGATTTGGATGTGGTTGTAGAGATCCAGACACATTCTACACTCAGATTGCTTTAGGTGTCTTCAAGTTCTCCCATAATTTAAGGAAACAGAAACTCAAATATTTGCTTTTAGGCAAGTTATTTCTATACAAAGAAAATGCTGGATCTACATCAAAAGATTAGCAAACAACAACTCTTCTGATTAATGAACTAAAGGCTCTGACTCACGTGAGAAAAAAAAATGCTTCCATGGAGCTGAACTTTTTTCTGCTATTTTGGAAGTATAATCAGTCATCAGAATAGAGCAACAGAGACTGTCCTTCAACTTTGTAATTGGCCACTGCTTATTTCTGTTGATTTCTTAGTCCTCTTCATATTTGAATTTAGTTTTTTGAAACAGTCAGTTTCTTCATCCTCCTTAAACTATTTTCTTCACTTTGTTCCCAGGAACCACTTCTTTTGTTTTCTTCCTACCTGGATGCTTCCTCCCATTCAATCTGTTTTTTTTTTTTTTTTTCCCCTGGTTCCTCATCTTTTCAAATCTATGGCTTAATTTTTAGACATCACGTCTTCTCTGTCTAAGGCTGTGTCCCTTGGTGGTCTTGTCTGATCTCATGACTGTCAATATTATCTATACACTGATGACTCACACATTTATATCTCCAGCCTAGACTACTCACTGGAACACTGGATTTGTATATCCAGCTGCTTACTCACTGTCTCCATTTGGATGTTTCTAGGCATTTCAAACTCAGCATATTAAAAACCTCACTTCTCTTCCTCCTGGAGTTGTCTCTTATTTCTCTCCTTTACAGCCCAGTTTGATCTATTAATGATCTGATTGGCTCTACTTCAAAAGTAATGTCAAATTCAATCTTTTCTCACCACTTGCCCCTCATTCAATGCATCATCTTGAACCTGTACTTATGCAAAGCCCTCTGAGTCTCTATCTCCTTCTTCTTCTTTTTTAAAGATTTTATTTATTCATGAGAGAGAGAGACAGACAGACAGACAGAAAGAGGCAGAGACACAGGCAGAGGGAGAAGCAGGATCCATGCAGGGACCCCGATGTGGAACTTGATCCCGGAACTCCAGGATCACACCCTGGGCTAAAGGCAGGTGCTAAACCGCTGAGCCACCCAGGGATCCCCATAAGTCTCTCTCTTCTAATCTGGATCCCTTACCATCTATTCTTAACAAAGCAGCTTGAATATTAATTTAAAAAGAGAAATAATAAAATATCTTTTTTAAGTTGGTGTGGAGACTAAATATAAAGAAATTAGGAGAGTGTCTGTGGAGAGCAAGCCATAAATCTTCTCTAATGTTGTTGTTGTTATAGGACATAGTTACACCAAGTTTTCCATTTCTCTCATGACTCTTAAATTGCAAATTTCTCCCCTGCATCCATAAATATGTTATGTCTCCAAAAACATTTCCTTGAGTGTGCATCCCTCCTCAGCCTACTGGTCCAACTCTGGTCCCTTTTAACAAGCTTATTTCAGCACCAATGTACTCTTCTGATAATGTTTCCTCATCTTGCATTCTTTGTCTTTCTTTTCATCTCTTGGATACGCTGTCTTTCAATATGTCACTGATGCTATAATAAAAAAATCCACCCCAATTTTCTCTGCTTTTGTGAGTACTGATCTTACTTTCCCACAGTATCTCCTCCAGTGATTTCCCTGATATGACTCCTGATTCTTCTCTTACTTTTAGACAACTAATTTAATGTACATACCTTCAGATCTTAGTTGTTAGTGTCTGTGGAGGATTTTGATTCCCAAGTATGGCCCTCTTCTCTACACTGAATCGTAGTGATCAAGCCAGTGTCTTTTAATACTACCTATTCCTGGGACACCTGGGTGGCTCACTGGTTGAGCATCTGCCTTTGGCTCAGGTCATAATCCTGGGGTCCTGGGATTGAGTTCTGCATCGGGCTCCCCGCAGGGTGCTTTCTTCTCCCTCTGCCTATATCTCTGCCTCTCCCTCTCTGTCTCTCATGAATAAATAAATAAAAACTTTTTTAAAAATACCACCTATTCCTTAAAGATTTCCAGTTCATATATGTACCTCAAATGTTTCACTTAGCTTTAGAATGCCTGAATGTGGGTCTCAAATCAAAATGATCAAAATGAGGACATATAACAACAGCATTGTTTGTGATAAAAAAAAATTGTAACTAATCTAAGGTCATGAATGGAAGTGGGGATAAATCATAGTATAGTCAATCAATATACTGTTATACATCAAGGAAGAGGAATAAACAATAGCTACACAAATAATTTTGGATGAATCTCAAATAATAAAAATAAGAATGAAAGAATTATTACAGAATGTTATGTGCTATATAAAATTTAATCATTTTATTATATGAGAATATATCCACAAGCAGTAGAACTGTGAAGGGAAGGGAAGAGAATGATTCTGGATAGTGGAATGGGGCTGGAAAGAAGCATGCAGGTGGCATCAATATTAGAAGTAACAGTCTGTGTATAGTGAGCTCAAATTCATTTTCTTTCTTCTTTCTTTCTTTCTTTCTTTCTTTCTTTCTTTCTTTCTTTCTTTCTTTCTTTCTTTCTTTCTTTCTTCTTTCTTTCTTCCTTCTTTCCCTGTGTTCTTGTCTTGATTTATGCCAATATCATTCATCTATTTGCTCTAGTTAGAAAATTTAATCACATCTTAAAATTTCTTTTTATTTACCACACTCAGTTATAAATTCAGTTATAATGTTCCATCATCAGTTTGGTTTTACATAGACTTAGCTCTCAAGTCTAACTCCTTGTCTTTACTCCCAGGGTAACTGCCATATTCAAGTTTAGGAACCCATCAAATGTGCTCCCTGTCTCCTGTAATTTAGCTGAGGTCTTGACAGATTTGATTATCATCTTTCTAGTCAAAATCTTAGCCAGCTTTCGAAACCTCACAGTCTGACCTGAGTTACCTGCACACCCCATCTCCAATGATTTGATAGCTATTTCTTTTTTTAACTTCTAGACTCCATGATCTGCCATTCTTTAAAGCACAGGCTTTCATATCTTTATTCCTGTCTTTGCATCTTCTAGGAGTGCCTTTTCCTTCCTCTTGCATCTGCATAACATCTTCTTGTCATTTAAGGCTCAGAATAAATATAATCTCCCTGAACTCAACACTGGCTACCTACATGCATTCATCATTCACCCTCTCAGTTCCCATTGATCTCTGTGAATATTTGTATTATAGCACTTGCATCATTGTATAGACTTACTCAATTCTGATGGTTTTCTGTCTTCCTAACTAGACCATTAGCTCCTTGAAGACAGAGAGATTGTCTTATTTGTCTTATTCATTGTTATTTGTGCCAGTCTGGATGTATGGCATGATTATCTTCCATCTGCAATGTATATATGTCCCAAGTTCAAGATTCTGTACTCTGATTCACACAGTTGCCTGAGGACACAGAATAAATGTTTACATGTTCTTTTTTTTAAAGATTTTATTTATTTATTTATTTACTGATTCATTCATTCATTCATTCATTCATTCATGAGAGACACACAGAGAGAGGCAGAGACAGAGGTAGAGGGAGAAGAAAGCACCCTGCGAAGAGCCCAATGAGGGACTCAGTCCCAGGACTTCAGGATCACAACCTGAACCAAAGGCAGATGCTCAACCAATGAGCCACCCAGGTGCTCCCAAAGGTTTATTCTTTATAAAAAAGAGTATGCATGCATTGGTGGAAAGGACTGTGGGGACAAGGACATAAACCAACACATATTGAGTGCCTATGGTGTAGGAACTAGGCAAGGATCTTCTACACAATTTGGTTTAATCCTCTTAATTGTGGATATTACATTTTTTTGTTGTTGTTGTTGAATGGTGGCAATAATGAGGCTCAGGGCTCTTAACTATTGTGGCTCAGGTCACAGACTGAGTTAGTGTGTATAAGTCAGGTTAGTCTAGGTTCTGCTGCAGTAAAAAACATACCTCATATATTGATGTCTTAAAAAATGAACACTTTTTCTTGACTCATTCTTTACAACTCAAGGTAATTTATCAGGAGTTCTCTGCTTGTCACCATCATCCTGGGATCTAGTCTGACAGACCAGACCCATCTCAAATGTTGTCAGATACCACTGTTGACATTTCATTGGCCAAAACCCCACCTGACCACACCTAGCTCCAAGAACCCAAAGAAGTATGATACTAACATTTTTCCCAGAAAAAAGAAAGCAAGAATAATTGGGAAACAATACTAATGACCATTCCAGGTATGAATATAAAAATTAAAACCACATATGTGTAACTTCTAAGTTTATTCTCCTTTCTAGTCCAGCGACCATTCAATTTTTTTTTTCTTTATTTGGAATTAAATTACATTTTAAAAGAAACTCAATATATGTTCCTTGAGGAACAAATATAGAATCTCTGCTCCAGTGATTCTCAAGTGTCAGTGTCCATTAGGATCACTTGCAAATTCTAGAACTCCACATCCAAAATTAGAATCCTCTAGGGGGGAGGGGAAGGAGCCTATATTTGGAACAAGCTCCCAGGTGTATGGGTTGTTAGTAGGCAACCATATGTTGAAAGAACAGTGCTCTAGGTCTAAGGTTTCAACCCCCCACCAACTTATTCTAAGTTGTCTTGCTGCTTATTACTTGTGTTTCTTTCCTGAAGATTCTTCAGTGCAAGGTATAACACATGCTTCTTATAACACATGATGCTCTCAGATTCTCTTCCAAAGCAGAGTAACTGCCTCTCCTGAATTTCTTTGGGTGCAGGAGAGAACAGAGCTTACTGAATAATGCATTTCATCCCTAGACTACCTGGAAGAGTCTCTGCTTAAAGCAGTAGAAACTTTTAGATGATTCATTTTGGAGACACTGATCAAAAAGTACAGCTCATGGGAACAGGTGAGCTCAGATGATTGATATCTTTCAAGGGACAGTGAACAAAATCCCTATCACTAGGAAAGAGGCTGAGTAATGAAACCACGTACCAGACAGGGAGAGAAACCTTTCTCTCCCTTTAGGCTTTAAAATAAATTCAGTCGTAGTCTCCTGCAAGCCTCAGACTAGACGTTACCATGTCTAAATGGATTCTACAACGTTGGCATCATGTTTCTGGGTCTGAGCTGATAGTGCCTTGTGGTGTTGGTGAATGAGGCAGGCAAGGAATGAAACTGACAGGGCCAGAAAAACATCAAAAATCTCTCAGAAACACAGTGAAGGGAAAGAAAGTCAGCACTCATCAGACAGAAAGGAGGCGATTCTCACAGAGATCCTGCATGTATGTCCCTCGAAGGGAGTGTTTTGTTTCACTTGGCTCCCCGTGCCAATCAAAATGCCCCCTTGGCAGTGGATAAAATAAAATAAAGAAGGCAGAAATAAATGCCAAAACAAATTCATGCACAGAATGACCTTCCAAATGCTGCAAGGCCCAGCTAAGCTGTCCTCTACCAAAATGAACTGAAAGGGCAAAGGAAAAAAAAAATCTATAATTTAACTTCAGCTAGAAAAATCTTTAAAATGAGCTGAGGTACTAAAATATTTGCAATATATTCTTTTTGATGGTGACCTAACATTCAATGAATGCCTGATAATGTGCCAGGTATTTTATATATATTTTCTCCTATTATTTCATAATAGCATTGTGAGACGGATGTCATTGTCTCCAGTTTATGTTTGAGGAAATAAGCCAGAGGTTAAGTAAATTGCCCAAGGTTGCACTGGAAAGAAGAAGTGAGTCTGAGATATTTGTTTTGTTTTACTATAAAATTCATCACATTTTTTCCCACACAGACAACCCCTCAGATTTGTATCAGAATAAGAAAACTCTACTCAATACTTCGAAAACCTCAATGTTCTTCTCTCTCCTTTGTTTGATGACAAGAAAAGTACTCTATGCAAATGGTTGGCTGGCTATGAAATGACTGAAGACAAATGTAAAAGTGTACAGAAACATACTTTATACCTGTTGTTTAATTCAGGTATAAGAATCTTGGTCCACAAGGCCAAACTCCAGGACTAGTGATCTAGACCTGTGATCTTCAGGAATATTCAGGAGAAGCGACACTTCCTTTCATGCTACTTGAGTGCTTACCAGCAAGGACAATGCAGCTGAGGGCCACTGGCCAACTCATACAAGGAGCTTTACATAATCCCAGTAGACAAACCTATAAAGAATCCAAGGGCAACTAGAAAAAGGAAAACCTCCGGTCACCAAACTTATTGCATCATGTCAGCCTTGGAGAAAGAACTCAATAGTTCTCTCATCATTCCAGCATGAGACCTTGGCAGAAATCCACTCAGAGAGGAGAAATTGCCCAGACAGCCTTCCTTGGCCCCATAGGTTCAGATGGTACTACTCACTGTAGTACAAGCCATAGTAAGATTGTAACCGACAATCCAAGAGGCCTCTCTCCACAAGATGCCCCATCTCTTCCATTGTTCTGTTTGGTAAGGAACGAAATATCCCTCCTCCAGCCCAGTAAACACGGATCAAACACAGAGCAAGGAGTTTGAAGAGTGAGCAAACTCAGAAGGCTCTAGCACTAACAGATCATTAGATAAAAAAATGAAAACTACACAGATTCAGGAGTCAGACACACCTGAATTGTCATCTAAACTCTGCTACTAACTAGCTGAGTGACCTTGGACAAACTATTTAACCTCTCTGAACTTCACAGGATCACTGTGAAAAACAAACAGAAGTTTTTAAAGGGAAGCAAAGGGAAGTAGAGTGGTCAAGAATACAATCTTTGGAGCAAAAACGACTGGAGACCAGCTCCACAATTGAATATCCATGTGATGCTGTGCCAGATAATGTACTTTACTTCCTAAGCCTCAGTTCCTTCATCTTGGAAAATCAGGTGGATATATAACCTGTGTTAGAGGTACACAGAACAACATCAAAGGGGCTTAAAAACAACTCTAGTTGAGTGAAGTAAGTCAATCGGAGAAGGACAAACATTATATATTCTCATTCATTTGGGGAATATAAATAATAGTGAAAGGGAATATAAGGGAAGGGAGAAGAAATGTGTGGGAAATATCAGAAAGGGAGACAGAACATAAAGACCCCGAACTCTGGGAAACGAACTAGGGGTGGAAGGGGAGGAGGGCGGGGGGTGGGGGTGAATGGGTGACAGGCACTGAGGGGGGCACTTGACGGGATGAGCACTGGGTGTTATTCTGTATGTTGGTAAATTGAACACCAATAAAAAATAAATTTATTAAAAAAAAACGAAAAAGTAAGAAACAGCTGTAACATTACCATTCATGTATTGCGCATTGTATCAGAATACATTCACACAAAACACACATATAAATACAATAGCACGGTTACCTGTGGGATGAGGAGGAATGGACATGGGATTTGGGAATAAAATGGATAAGTTACTAATTTAATGAAAGGGGTCTCTGTATAGATAAATAATAAAAACAATGCCATAATAGTGCAATCAACTCAGTGTTCTAGAACAGAGGTCTTCACAAACCAACAATAAAATCAGGGGTGATAATTGGGGGTATCTCCTGGTGTTGGTGGGGGATTAAGTGTGGAAAAACTTGGGAAAAGTTTAGCAGATTATCGGCCACTTGCCCCATGATGGTAATGATTTTTTCTAAGGCCCTTAAATGTGTAGCAATACTCTCTCCTGTTTTCCGACTACGAAGCTTGGACAGTTTTCTGAGAGTCATCCCCAGGTACTTTTTTTTTTTTTTCAGAAGCAGGTTATTGCCAAGAATCTCTGCAAAATCCATTTTTCTACCTTTTCTATAATTCAGATTTACAAAAGTGAGAGTCTACCTTCCCAAATTCACTCTCCCTTTTGCCAAGGACACAAGCAAAAAATCTCTGATATAACATAGAAAACTAGACTTTGGCCTGTAAAAATGTGAAGCTGCTATCAGCTAAAAACGAATTAGGCTAAGTTGATCATTTCTCATCTTTGATATTCAAAATGACTTGGCCAGGTTACATTTATTTATGCATCAGACTATTAAGGGGGCACAGTGGTCTTGTACCATCTAATCCTTTATTAAACCAAAATTAAAAATAATTTCTGAATTCCATTATTAATATCCTCCCTCTGTGGAAAGTATCTCCCTCACCAGACCCTATTGACATTCAGTCTAGACACTGCTGGAGAAACTCACTTCATGAATATCAATAAATGTGTTGCATAGAAATGGGAGGATATAAAATTATTTCTGAGCATTTGACAGTTGACAAAATGTTAGTATAATAATTAAAAGTGCAGACTGTTTAAATGCCAGGTAGGTGTTCCTCATGCAGCAGTGCACATTGGTCATATGAGGACAGCTTCTTTGTTAGAAGGCAGTTTAGGGAATAAACTTAACCTTACCTTCCTCTCATTTTGGTCTATGAATTCAGTGAATCCTACATAGAAAGAAGAAAGGGCTTCTTTTCAAAATGCCTTCAACAGCTCAGGTTATGCTTTTGATTTAGGAAAATAAAATCTAAAAATATGTTTATATAATTTCTTGCCTTCGTCTTCTTTCTCCCCCAATAGCAGACACATTTAAATGCTAATGAATTAGTTACAGGGCATAAAAGGTCTGGTTGGCTCCTGCTCTCTCCTTCACTTCCAATATCCATCCTACCTCTCACCCAATGCTCCCTCCCACCCTGATACTCTTATTTAATTGTTCTAGGTAGGAATCCGGGCTTTAAAAGTTCACCAATTCTTCCTAATATACAGTCAAGGCTGATACTTGATTAACTAAAGTATCTAGATTAACTAAAGCAATGGTTTTCAAACTTGAGTGGTTATGAGGTTTGCTTGGCATGCTTGTAAAAAATACAGATTTCTAGGACCCACCCCCTGGGGATTTGGGTAGTTCTTAGGTAGGACATAGGAATCTGTGTTTTCAACAAACACCCAGGGATTTCTGATTCAGGTAGTCCAAGGAATGCATATTGAGAAACCTGTACTAGTTTTATTCTTTTCAGCTTACACAAGTTCTTCACTCCAGCTATTGAAGAAATGCAGATCAAAGGGCAGGACTATACTCTGTTGCCCTCAATCAAGATACTTTAAATGAAGCCAAGTACATTTTGCTGATAACATTTGCAGGAGCCAGCCCAAAAGAACATGGGAAAGAGATGTAATATTTACCAAGCACTTACTATGCTCCAGGCATTTTACAAATGCTCTCTAATTTAAGCTTCCAAACATATAGGTAGAAAGAGGTTGTATATCTTTTCCTGGACTCTACCACTGAAGAGAGCAGAGCTGGAGTTCATCTTATGCTCTCTCTAAATCCAGGGACCTTGGGAATGGAAGGAAATGGGTCAGAGGTTAGGACATATAACCAGTCTCTAATTCTGATACTTCCTCTTTCCTGTATGTTATGAGGCAAGTACCCAAACACTCTCAGTTTCTGTATCAGCATCTGGCCAGGTTGGGGATGGAGCAGGGTGGGGTAGGGTGGGGTCTGGTGGGGAGGTGGTATCTGCCTCTGCTTGCTTCAGTAAGATGGTGTGCAGGTGAAGATGCATGAGGTTGTGCATGTGAAAGCACTTGAGATTTGTTGGAGGAAAACCATTATGTAGATTAATATGATTTAGTCTGTAAAAAGAAAAAAAACTAACATTGTTGGATACGCTATGCAATTTGTTCATTTGTCCATGCATCCATTCATCAAACATGATTTCAAAACCTAGTGTTTACAGAACCCAGAAGATTGGAAGAGTACAGGCTCTCTACAGACAAAATATTTTCAGTTTGGTGGGAAGATGAGGGAGTGAAGTAGATGGAAGACAATGAAAAATAGAAAAGAGGGTTTGAGGAAAGAAGAGGAGATGGAATGTGGATCAGGGAGAGTTGGACAGGAATAGAACACATTACAAAATGCTTTAACAAGTAGAGGAATCACCCTGAAGAATATTATTAAAAGAGATTTCTGGAGGCCATCCCCTAGAAAATCTGATTCAGTGGGTCTAGGCTGAAATTGCTGGTTGAAGGGTAGACAGTAGTTCATGGACAGACCATGCTTTGAGTGGTACTGATTTAATTCTCAATACAACCTTAGGAGGCAAGTAAGGCTGGTGTTATAACTCCCATATACCATTCCTATTATTAAAGAGGAGAAAGAGAAGAAGAAGAAGAAGAAGAAGAAGAAGAAGAAGAAGAAGAAGAAGAAGAAGAAGAAGAAGAAGAAGAAGAAGAAGAAGAAGAAGAAGGGGGAGGAGGAGGAGGAGGAGGACGGGAGGAGGAAGAGGAGGAGGAGGAGGGGAAGGAGGAGGAGGAGGAGGGAGCAGAAAGGAGGAGGAGGAGAAGCAGAGGAGGTGAAGGATGAGGAAAAGAAGAATAGGAGGAGGGAGATGAAAAAGGAGAAGAAGAAATTGAAATTGAAGTTCAAAAAAGTTAGGGAACTGGTTTAAGTTCCCCAAACCACCAGTATTGTGATGCCAAGTCTTAGGCTCTTGTCTATGTGAATGATTTAAGTTCAATATTCTTTGAGGTTGTGCATGGAGAACTCTGAATGACTATTGCCTTCAAAGTGGAGAGAATTGTCATGGGTACAAATATTGTCTTAATGGATTGTAAGGAATTTCCTTTAACCATAAATTCTCTGAGAAATAGTCCCAGTAAGATATAATCTATTTCTGTTCCTCAAAGAGTCAACATTCCCACAGCAGGGGAACTAGATACCAGAAGGCCTCTTTGTAGAGATTGGCAAGGTCTATAACTTCCTTCCAGTTCAGTTTTAACCAACTCTTGGGACTGTAGTGAGGATTAGCCTGAGTCAAAGTACTTTTGGCATTACCCGACACACAGTAGGTTTTCTACAAAGGTTAATTCCCATGGTTCCCTTTTCATTCCCAACCCAGCTAAGAATAACTGAGCACTAATAAAATAGTGAGAATTTAAGGTGTGCTGAGATATGAGTGAGGACCCTAATTTACTTTAGAGTATTTAATTCTCTGCACAATCCCAGGATGCTGGTTCTCTCGGTTTCCCCATTTCATAAATGAGGAAACAAAGGCACAAACTAGTGAAGATCTTTGCCTATTTTCAACCACTAATTCAAGGTAGAGCTAGGAGTTCAACCGAGGCAGTTTCCTGAACCTGCTCTCCTAAAGCATGTTTAAGGTTGCTTTCCCAGCTTTTCAGTCAAGAGGTTTCCATTTGTCAAATAGTGAAAGCAAAGGGATAAGATGAAAAGAGTCATCCCAGAGCTTGACTGCCATGCCTGACCTTCTCACCAGCATCAGAGCATGGTTGGTAAAACAGTGCTCAGTGAATACCATTTATACTACACAAATGGTACTCTGTTTATTTTTCTGGGACAAGAACCAAGGAGAATGGCTGTTCCCTTACTACTATTCTCACTTCTTTAGTCCTGGGGTTTTATTTGGTAAGAAGTACACACTTTTGCTATTAAATCCCTGTAACTACTTGTTACCATATCTGTCAGCTCTTATATTGATAAGAGGACCTCTCTCTACCATTTGCTCATTCACTCCAATAGTTCTTGGATGCAAATAGTTCTTGTGAACTTTCTGTGTGCAGGCAGCATGGATTTCGGGTGGCACACTGGAGGGACGTTCTGTGCCTGTCCTTATTGTGCTTTCTATCTGGTGAAGTATTAAAGAGACACAGAAAAGAAACAATTGTACTTCTGACTATAAGATTTCAAACTTATATAAGAATCTGAGTGAAAGAAACATGAGGGAGTACGAGCAAAGAGGCAGACTTAGGTTGTTCATATAGAAGACAGGGCTGGCAACGGATGTTAAGGAAGGCTTCCATGGATAAGTGGCCTTTGAGCTGAGATTTGGAGGATGAATAGAAATCAATCAGCTATGGAGGATGGGAGGAGGGAGACAGAAAGGGTCACATCCCTGTGGAGAGAGGGAGCAGGGCAAGTTCAGTAACTGAAAGAACATCTAGTTACATAAAAGAATATTCAACCTAAAGAAAGTGGTCTCAAGAGAAACCAGCAACCTCAATATGTAGATGCTACAGGAAGGATATAAGATCACTCATTGATGTAAAAACGTGTATTGCAATTCTCCCATGAGCCATTGTCAGTACCGGATGTAGGGAATGCTGCAGATGAATAGGATGTTTCTTGTCCAGTGGTTGAAAGTTATCATAGATTCTTCTAGGGCAGGGCTTGGTTTTAGTCATCACTGCACCTTGTATTGAGTGGGCACTCAGTGAAGATCTGTTTAATGAAAAAAGCAATTTCAGCTCACTAATTTTATTTTGATCATTGATCAAGTAATTGATGCATCATTTAATCCATATTAACTTTATTTTTTTAAGACTTCATTTATTTATTCATGAGAGACAGAGAGAGAGGCAGAGACACAGGCAGAGGGAGAAGCAGGCTCCATGCAAGGATCCCAACATGGGACTCGATCCCGGGACCCCAGGATCACACCCTGGGCCAAAGGCAGGTACTAAACCACTGGGCCACCCAGGGATCCCAATCCATACTAACTTTAAACATACATATACATAGCTAGGCATATAGGTTTGTGTATATATGTATATGTGTACACAACATACGCATAGATGCACTCTCTCTCTCTCTCTCTCTTTCTCTCTCACACATAAGCATCTCGGAGCTTAATGACATATAATACTCAGGGAAGACACTTTGGCTCCAGAACTTTTAAGTAACCAGCAGAGATTCACATGTGCAACTATGGTTGAGAACCTGGTTGACATCAAGCTTAAATAAATAGGTCTAGGTTCCCACAGTAATGTGCAAAAATTAAAATTCAAGCATTTCATCATCAGAGGTTACCCCTAATTCCCCTCTCCCCCCAGAATTTGACAATACCACTATGGAAGCCCAATAGTGACAGTGAGCTCACTATTTCAAATAGAGATTGGGAAGCAAGCCCTATTAGGAGGGCTTATGAGACTAGTTTGAACCCTGTGCCTCTGACCCCAAACAGATCTATAAATGTGTCTCAAAGGGGTATATACCCTGGTTGGGAATTGTTCTTAGAGGGAAATTTACTTAATTTCTCATTTGTTCTTGGTGACATGAGTGAAATAAAAACTTCTTAAAGCCTCCTCCCCCAAAAAAGCCCAGTGAACTTTGATAATAAATATAGAAACTGAATCTTAGCAAATAATTCTGCCTCTCTGCCAATGACCTTAGCCTCCACTTGGTCTTTAGCCAGGGAAGGTGAATGTTTATATGTAGCTTAATTAGTTAACCATAGTTAAGTGCTTCAAGAGCTCATCAGTTTGGCATTAAAGGACAATTACCCATCATCACTGGATTCCCAGGGGATTTGATGCAGCTGAGTCATATACCTGACCCTGAGTGGGGGAAATTAGGCAAGGGCAGAGTGTTTTGCTAAAGCCTCACAAAAACAAAGCATGGTCTGCCCAGCTATTGAAGCTCACAAAGCCCATGGTGAGTTCAATGGAAAAGAGGAGTGAGGTGAAGCACAGGCATAAACCTTTTTTAGCCCAATCTCACCTGAGCCACGTGAGCTCCTGTAATAGCCTGGATCTGCTCCACCTGTGATTGGCTCCATTTGTTTTACAGGAAACCTTCCTTTTTGAAAGGGAGCTGCTAAGCTTTTCAGTGCCTGGAGCAGAACATGTTAGTGCCTTGATTCCAAGGGTGTGGATCACATAAATCTGAAGTAGTTCTGGTTTCGGTGGGAATACTGAAACCTTTCTCAGCTGACGCATCTACGAATTAAAGAAGCGTGACAGCTTTGAACCGTTGTCAAAAGCTGCATGGAGCCTCATTTCTGGAAGGGGTGTTCCATTTTCTGTGATTTATCTTGGAAGCATCTCCTTAAATCTTTCCCCTGCTCCCTCCACCTACTTTATTTCCACTCCTCTTTTGGCTCTGCCAGGGTAGGTTAAAATACCAGGAATGTGGAGATTGAAAATAATTTAGGGACTCTATCATTACACTGTGTTAGCAAAAACATGAAATTTCAATATTTTGTCAAGAGATTGTTTTTGAAAGATTTCTATGTCTACCAACATATACACACATCTCATGTACACCTCATCATCATTATTATGACTTTAGTTGTTGCTTATGTTTGCTTGTTTTTAGAACAGAAATGTGCAAGCTTGAGAAACAAATCTTGTCACTGTAAGTGACTGGAGATTTTTTCTGAGTCTGCTGTTGGCAAGAAGTATATCGCTGAAGGGCAGTACTAGCTTTCATAGGCCCAGATGAGTGAATTTCCAACTTATCATGGCAGCGTTACTGAAGAAAGCATCAATGTTTTATGTCCATACGTTCATTTATGCATTTAGCAATTTTGCATTTGGAGCCTTCTGTGTAGCAAGACCAGTGTTAGGCGATAAGGAGAATAAAGATCAAAAAGAGTGAAACTTACTTTTAAGACTCACAAAGTTGTGAAGAAGGTAAGAACTCTGTATAATATGTTCCCAGGGTGAATATTCACATTACCCAAGAAAAGCACAGATAAATGCTCTGAGAACTGGCAGGAGGGAAGCATTGGTTATGGCTGGGTTGGATAGGTTCAGGCACTGCTTTGCTGAGGAGGAGGCAACTGGCAGGGCCTTGAAGTATGGTGCAAAGAGAAGGATGCTTAAATTGAAAAGGAGAGGAGGTGATGGGTGAAAAATTGTTATTTCAGGGAGCAGAGCTGAGGTACCAATTGCTGTTAGTGAACTTAAGTTTATAATAATGCCCATCTGCTCAGTTATGTTGTTCTCATTGCTTTTAGAATGTAGGAGTCAAACCTGGAAAAGGCAGTAGGGATTCACCCATGGGTAGGGGGAATGATTCTGAAATTCAAAGGAAAGGATAGGCAGAAGTGTTGTTGAAAAGATGAAGTATAGAATCTAAGATGGACAAAATATAAAGGAGGTAGGATATCAGTCAATAAACACCGTCCAGCTAGAGGATCATAGTGAATATGGTATGGTTAAAGATGAACTGAAGAGATGAAAGTCTGAGAATATAAATGGTCCATATGGTCTAAAAAGGTACATTCCACAAGATGCGGTAGGAATAGGGATGGATGACAGGAGGGGAAGCGCACAAAGTTACAGTGAAGAGGAAGTATTATGTGAGGGAGGACCTTCCCTTTGGCAGTGACCAAGGAAAACTCCAATTTAGGGCAGAGTAGACTTTGTGGGATCAGATGATTGATAAAGATAATGAGACTCAATCATAGATGGATGGATAGTCTACACCCTAGATTCAGTTCAACTCTGGGAAGGAGACCTAGCAATTCTAACATTGACTTCAGCTTCCTTTCCTCCAATCCTTGGATGAGATGTGTCCAGTGGAAGGTAGACAGGAAGATAACTTAGAAACAGTGGTGTAGCCCACTGCCCACCTTCCTTCACATCCCAGCTCCCATCAAATCTATAAATAGCTCCCCTTACATGGAACAAGGAACTTCACACAGTAGATTAAATTAAGGATTTTGAGATGGAGAGATTATTCAGGATTGTCCATGTGGGCTCAGTGAAATCATCAATAATCCTTAAAAGAAGGTAGCAGGATGTCAGGGTGGAGAAGTGATGTGACACTGCTGGCTTTGAAGATGGAAGAAGAGCCTGAGAGCTAACGAATGCAGACAGCTTCTGGGAGCTCTGAGAGGCAAGGGAATGGATTCTTCCTGTGAGCCTCCAGAGGAAATGTCATTTTCTTTAGCCCAGAAAGATTCATTTTTGACTTCTGACTTCCAGAACCATAAGATACTAATTTATGCCCATTTAAGCCACTACACTGTGGTAATATTTTTATAGCAACAGGAGGAAAAAAAATGCATTGGGTTTAAATGAAATGTTGGAAACATATTCTGAGGTAACAGATGTCTCTATTAGCTGGAGCCAGACTAGACAGAGATGACAGTGAGCCTATCGCTGGAAGGACTAAGTAAGTAAGAAGCAGAGGCAGGTGCAACAGTAAGAGAAATGAGGGGGTAGACAAGGGGTAAAATATAAATAATTACCTCAAAGAGATGCCTGGGCAGAGAATGGAAGAAATGCTTAACATAGTAACCTGGAATATAAGAAGTGTTTAATATATGGTTCAAAAATGGTTTGCTACAGTATTGACTTTTCTGTGGGCAAAGTGATCCCTCGTTGGGTACTGATCTCAGAGAACACAGGACCTCAGGGTCCTTCCTGAGGATAATTCTCTACAGATAAAATTGGATCAGATTGAATATCAAGGAAAGCCTGGAAGTGAGGAAAGGATCTGTGCATGAACAGGAATGGATAGAAGGAAGGAAAACAAATGATATGCAGCCTTCTCATCTTGGTCCTACCTGTTTGGCTGGCTGACTGTGCTTACAAAAGCTTCAGGGATCATTAGTACCAGCTGACATGCCACTGCATTCCACCTCTGGCTGCCTCCCTCCCTGAGTCATTCATTGCCCGGTCTTCTGCCTTGCAGCAACGCCTGAGATCTCTTTGAGATAGATCCTAGTGCTTACTCATCTCTCTATTGCCATCACCTAGTACAATGGCCAGCAAATAGCAAGTACCCAGTTAATTTCCACCAAGTGAATGAACAAAGGAACAGGGTTCTTCTTTTAAAATTAATTTAAAGACAATATTCCAGTAAGAAGCTATTACAAGGCAGTGAGTAATCCCGTGCTCAGATTCATGGTCCAGATGAGTGGTTTCCAAAAGCTGCTCCACACCAATCCACCAACTGATGTCAGACCAGTAAAGATGCTTGGTCCCCACCCTGTTGATTATGATTCGGTAGGTCCAGGGTAGGGCCTAGGCATGCATTTCTTTAACAACTCAGCAAGGATTCTGCTTTTGAGGCAGGTCTGTGAACCCTTGGTCTTGACCTCAAAGAAGACAGAGATCGTTTTGGATTAGGGTGTCAGAGAAAGATGGAGAAGTTAAGATCACAACTGAGCTTCAAACATGGGCAAGTCTGGGTTGATGAAGAGAAGAGAAAGAATATCCAAGTAAAGACACAGAGGAACAGATACTATAAGAAACAGTATTCCTTATCATTTGGCCTTTCCACTCAAACACCATTGAAAAACTATCACTTACTGTTGCATAGTAAATCACCCCAAAACACAGTATCTTGAGTAACAGACATCATATATAATCTTTCCATTTCTGAGGGTCAAGAATTCAGGAGCAGCATGACTGGGCTTCCTTGAATTGGGCTGTCTTAGGAGGTTGTTCTCAGATGGCGACTGGAGTTAAGGTCATCTCAAAGGATCCTCTAGTCTGATACCTGAGTTGGAAAGAGTCAAAAGGCTGAAAGTTGGAAAAGCTGGGGTGCCTCTACCTATGCTGTCCCTCTATATGGTCACTATAGCATGGTGGATTCAGATAGTCAGGTTTCTTATAAGGTGACCTGGGGCTGCAAAAGCATGTTTTCTAGGAAAGTGCCCTGGTAGGAAGAGAGAGAGAGAGAGAGAGAGAGAGAGAGAGAGAAGAGCTAAATACTGGTACACATGTAAAATTCAAAATGCATGCAGATGAAGAGATGAATAGTAGATGGACAAGAGGCCCAGGACCTTTCAAAGTACTTAATTTAACTTTAGCCAAACACCAAGGGGTTATCCAGTACTTATACTGATCAGGAACATAGATTGGATAGCACATAGAAGAATCATCATAAAAGATACCAACTGCAAAAAAATATGATATAATATGGACCTATCACAAGGATATGGAATAAAGCCTTCCTTTTTGTAAAGATTTTATTTATTTATTCATGAGACACACATACACACACACAGAGGCAGAGGCATAGGCAGAGGAAGAAGCAGGCTCCATGCAGGGAGCCTGATGCGGGACTCTATCACCAGTCTCCAGGATCATGCCCCAGGCCGAAGGCAGGCGCTAAACCCCTGAGCCACCCAGGGATCCCCAACCCTTCCATTTTTGAAAGCAGGTTTCAATAGTCACTAAAGGCCAGGGAACATATATATATATTAAACAAATTAGATTTGTGTAGTTGACAGATCTCTATAATCTGAAGCAAAAGATTTGAGTGTCACACCTAACCCCTGATAAACTTTGTGATCTTGAGCAAAACCTTAACATCCTTCCTGATCTAGGCATTTATTTCTCCAATTTCATCTCCTTTTATATCGTCTTTCTCAAGCTTCACAGTCCAACTTTTTGGATTACTCTCTATTTACAAAAATACATAAAATTCTCTCATGCCTCTCTGCTTGTGCTCATGGTCATCCTTCTGCTTGAGACACTGTCCTCTACTTCTCCTTGTCTCTAATAGGTGTCACTCCTGCTTTCACTGCCCTTCATGTACCTGTATCATTGCCCAGGTCTTGTTGTTCTCATCTTTCAACTAAAAATCCCTTAAGGGCAAGTCTCTGTCTTAATTAGCTCCACCATGTCTGCAATGAGCATGATGCTTGACCAGAATAATCTATCCATAAATATGTAATGTGTTTAAGTGAATAAATGAATGCATGTAGGCATTGCCTATAAGCACTGCCTGTAAGTTACTCACAGAAGGAAGGAATTGCTTTTAAATGTGGATGGTCCATTCTTTGGCTTGATTAGACCTTGACACTGATTAGACTTCAGAGGAAATTTGGCAAAATTGTCTTTTCGTGCCATCATGTTTCAAGATGGAAAAATAAACAAAAAGAAAAAACCTATTGTGTCTTGGACAATGCACTGAAGTCCTTTGCTTTGTGAACTTGTTGTCTTTTCTCAAAGAATCTTGTGCAGGGCAGCCCCGGTGGCGCAGCGGTTTAGCGCCGCCTGCAGCCCGGGGTGTGATCCTGGAGACCCGGGATCGAGTCCCACATCAGG
Source organism: Canis lupus familiaris (assembly GCF_011100685.1). Classification (NCBI taxonomy): domain Eukaryota; kingdom Metazoa; phylum Chordata; class Mammalia; order Carnivora; family Canidae; genus Canis; species Canis lupus. The sequence goes on along the minus strand of NC_049234.1, from coordinate 25,033,488 downwards.
CTTGTTGCGTGGAGCCTGCTTCTCCTTCTGCCTGTGTCTCTGCCCCCCCCCCCCGTCTCTATGAATAAATAAATAAAAATTCTTAAAAAAAAAAAAAAGAATCTTGTGCAAAGGTGAAAGTAGCTTGGGAAGCCCCAGAGTTTATCTCTAAATCAAAGTGCATATCCCCTTTTACCTTTTGGGTGCTAGGGATAGTGTATACCTTCTTCTTTTCCAGAGAGATGTAACAACATCCCTAGTGGGCCGAGGCTGCCTTAAGTAAAGGTGAATGGCAATCTGACTCCCATCTCACTGGTACAGCCCACCTCACCCGGATGGGGGCAGGTAGGACTAGGGCTCTGGCCCTGTCTCTTTCCCATTCCAGCAGGATACTAAGCTAGAATGTGGTAGCCATACGGATATAACCTTTGTGAACCTGCCACTGCCATTCACTAGCAAGCTGATTTCACTTTTCTGAGTTTCAGTTCCCTCATCCGTGATTTGATAATTGTGACCTTATCATGATCAGCTCAAAAACATATTGTGAAGATTGAGATATACTTAGCAAAATGACCAAGACTGTTTTCTAATACCTAATAAGTGCTCACATTTGTTATCTTCTTTTCCTTTCTCCCACTTGACCCTCTTCAGAAGACAGCATTCTAGCTATCCTGGATGAAGAAGTCATTTCTGGCTTCCCTTTTCTGCTTAGTAAGGACAGGGTAGGGCTCTGGTATCTGGTATGTATCTTTCTGGCTTGCATACTCAGGCACACCCAGCCACAGGGCTTTGTTTCCATAACCTCTAGTTATGTAATAGGTAGGTGTAGGGCCTTGGATTTATTTCCACAAGGACCTGTTTCAAAATCCCTGCTGATTGCTTTAGGCTCTGAGTGTGTGTATGAAAGAGAGAGGCCCACACATGTTTCCCGCTTGAAGCACCAGGCCTGAATTAGGTCATGCAATCATTGCATTTTTTCTCCATTTCAAAAGCTGCTGCTATGACAGCAGGTGAGGGCCACAGAGAATAAAGCAAGAGCAGCTAGTTGCCTAACCTTGGTCTGTATTTACACATACATGTTGGCAGGGAAAGGGTGACTCATTCTCTTTGCTGGAATACAATGAGTAGGCCAGCTCCTAATGACTTTATTTCAAAGGCTACTTTCCCCCCACCTTCAGATAAATCCTCTACAGCTGAATTTAATCTCTGGAAGTTTGGGGCATGTTAGGAAGAGTATTAACCTGTTCTGACACCTAGGGCACCGTTGGGTAACATTTAGGGAGTAAATACATGGCTTCCAAGGCACCCTCCCAAAACTTGTGGGAGGTGAAGTAAGTAATAGTTGGTGATTCAAAGATTGGTGATGGTGCCCAATGAAAGTTACTACCTACTATGTTCTGGATGCTTTGTCTACATTTTCTCTAATCCGCATGTCAACCCTGCTCATTTTATAACTGATGCTCAAGCAAGTTAAGTAGTTTCCCCAAGATGGTAAGACTCATAAGCAGTGAAGTTAGGACTCCAGTTCAGATGCATCCAGTACCAGAGTCCATGTACCTTGCTCTGTGTCATACCGCCTCCCTACAGTCAACATCGGGTATTTTACTGCTCTATCACCCATCTTGCTAGAACAGCCACCGGGAAGTAACCTACTGGGACTACTGGTCATAGTGCCACCCATGCCTCTCTCTGCCACTCACAGACTGCATTCTAGCACTCTGGATTTCAGCAAAGTCAGACTTGCACAGAAAACAGTTGAAAGAACTTCAATTCTAAAATACTCCCTATAAAAATCTGTTTCCTTGGTTACTCCTCCTGATGTCTGGTGTGTCTCTCTTATTTGATTCTGGAGGTTACTTATAGAAAAACTTCTAGTATGATTTTTTTTTAACTTAAGTCAGGCTTGGACAGTTTCTGTTCCATGCAACCACAGACCCTAATGGATAGACGAATACCCTGTGGACTATTCAGATAATAAGATGGTTGAATGCAGCACATTCACCACACCTTAAGATAGTAGTTCTTACTCTTACTCTTAGCTTACTCTTAGCAAGCATTATAATCATCTAGAGTGCTCCATCACACTGATAGCTGGAGCCAATCCCTATTTCTGATTAGTAGATTTGAAATAAGGCTTAAGAATTTACATTTCTAAGAAGTTCCTAGGTGATGCTGACTCTGCTGGGCCTGGGTCACACTTTGAGAACCATTGCCTTTGAAACAGTTCAAAGGTGTGACTATGTCCTCCATCACATCAACTCCTCTAAAAGCCATCAGGAAATATATAAATTCAGAGTTCAAAGGCCAGAACTCATAATCACTCTGTTCTCAAACTTACACATCCCTGGTTTCTTTGTATATTTTATTTTGTCTTTTATTTTATTTTTTTTTTGTAGAAGGCAAGACACAAAGCTTTTTTTATTACAAATCATAAAATATTTTTTAATCAGTAATCTTTACTATTTAGAGCAGTATTTTGTTCACAAGAAAATTAAGCAGGAAGTACAGAGTTCCCATTTACCCACTGTCCCCACATGTGTACAGCCTCCTCAACTATCAACATCCCACACCACAGCAGTGCATTTGTTAAAATCTATGAACCTTGGGTTGCCTGGATGGCACAGTTAGTTAAGCATCTGCCTTCAGCTCAGGTCATGATCTCAGGGTCCTGGGATCGAGGTGTACATCAGGCTCCCTGCTCAGTGGGGAGTCTGCTTCTCCCTCTGCCCCTCCCTCTACTTGTGTGTAAGCGTTCGCTCTCTCTGTCAAATAAATTTAAAAAATTAAAAAATAAATACAAATAAAAAAATAAAATTCATGAACCTACATTGACACATTATTGTCCATAGTTTACATTAGAGTTCACTCTAGGTGTTGCATATTCTAAGAGTTTTGACAAACGTATGGTGAAATGTATCCACCACTGCAGTATTATATAGTATATTTTGACTAAAACTCCTCTGTGTTCAGACTGTTCACCCCCACCTCCCCACTTAACTCTTGGCAACTACTGGTCTTTTTACTGTTTCCATAGTTTTGCCTTTTTCAGAATTTTATGCAGCTAGAATCATACAATATGTAGCCTTTTCAGATTGGTTTCTTTCACTTGGTGACACAGGCAAACTACAGAGATATTGTGGGGTTCCAGACAACTGCAATAAAGTGAATGCAGCAGTAAAGGGAATCAAATAAATTTTCTTTTTTCTGCAGTGCATATAAAACTTATATTTACACTATAGTGCAGGCTTTTAAATGCAAAAGAGCATTATGTCTAAAAACAATGTACATAATTAAATGTACTTTATAGTTAATATAACAATCATCTGAATTTTCAAGTTGTAATCTTTTTGCTGTTGGAGGATCTCCTTGCCTGGATGTTGATAGCCTCTTACCCATCAGGGCACTGATTGCTGAAGGATGGGACGGCTGTGAAATATTTTAAAATAAAACAACAATGAATTTTTCTGCAATAATTGACTCTTCCTTTCATGAATGATTTCTCTGCAGCATATGATGATGCTGCTTGATAGCATTTTACCCACAGGAGAACTTCCTTCAAAATTGGAGTCAATCTTCTCAAACCCTGCTGCTGCCTTATCAACTAGGTTGATGTACTATTCTAAATCCTTTGTTGCTATTTCAACAGTCTTCAGAGTATCTTCACCAGAAATAGATTCCATCTTGAGAAACCACTGTCTTTGTTGGTCCATAAGAAGCAACTCCTCATCCATTAGTTTATCATGAGATGGCAGCAATTTGTCACATCTTCAGGCTCTACTTTTCCTTCTAGTTCTCTTGCTATTTCCACCTCATCGGCAGTTACTTCCTCCACTGAAGTCATGAACCCCTTAAACTTATCTGTCAAGGTTGGAATTAACTACCTTCAATTCCTATTAATGCTGAAATTTTGGCCTCTTCCCATAAATCATGCATGTTCTTAATGGTATCAAGAGTAGTGAATTCTTTCCAGAAAGTTTTCAATTTACTTTGCTTAGATCCATCAGAGGTATCACTATAAATGGCAACTACAGTCTTACAAAATGTATTTCTTCAATAATAAGACTTAAAAGTTGGAATGACTCCTTGATTCATGGGCTACAGAATGGATATTGTATAAGTAGGCATAAAAACAACATTAATGCCACTGTACATCTCCATCAGAGCTCTTGGGTTACTAGGTGCCTCATCAATGAGCAGTAATATTTTGAAAGGAATCTCTATTTTATTTATTTACTTATTTTGAGCAGTGGGTCTCAATAATGGCCTTAAGATATTCAGAAACCATGTTGTAAACAGATGTGCTGTCACCAGGCTCTGTTGTTCCATTTATAGAGCACATGTGGAGTAGATTTAGCATAATTCTTGAGGGCCCCAGGATTTGTGGAATGGTGTATGAGCGTTGGCTTCCACTGAAAATCATCAGCTACATTAGCTGCTAACAAGAGACTCAACTATTCTTTTGAAGCTTTGAAGCCGGGCATTGACTTCTCTCTAGCTATGAAAGTCCTAGAAGACATTTTCTTCCAGTATAAGGGTGTCTCATCTACATTGGAAATCTGTTGTCTAGTGTAGTCAGTGTCATTAATTATCCAAGCTAGGTTATTGGATAATTTGCTACAACTTCTTCATCAGCTCTTCCCCTTGCATATTTAAGTTATGGAGATGGCTTCTTTCCTTAAACCTCTTTTTTTTTTTTTTTAAGATTTTGTTTATTTATTCACAAGAGACACACACACAGAGACAGAGAGAGAGAGAGAGAGAGGCAGAGACACAGGCAGAGGGAGAAGCAGGCCCCATTCAGGGAGCCTGACCTTGGACTCCATCCAGGGTCTCAAGGATCATGCCCTGGGCTGAAGGCGGCATTAAACCGCTGAGCCACCGGGGCTGCCCATCCTTAAACCTCTTGAACCAAACTCTGTTAGCCTCAGACTTTTCTTCAGTAGCCTCTTCACCCCTCTCAGTCTTCATGGAACTGCAGAGAGTCAGGGCCTTGCTCTGGATTAGGCTTTGAGTTAAGGAAATCTTATGGCTGGTTTGATTTTCTTTCCAGACCATTAAAACTTGCCTCATATCAGCAATAGGCTATTTTGCTTTCTTATCATTTGTGTGTTCACTGGAGTAAAACTTTTAATTTCCTTCGAGATCTTTTCCTTTTCATTCACAACTTGGCTAACTGTTAGCCATAAGAGGCCTAGCTTTTGGCCTATGTTGGATTTTGACATGCCTTCCTCACTGAGATTATTTCTAATTTTTTATTTAAAATGAGATACATCCACGAAGGCAAAAGAAACAAAAGCAAAAATGAACTATTGGGACTTCATCAAGATAAGAAGCTTTTGCATAGCAAAAGATACAGTCAACAAAACTAAAAGACAACCTACAGAATGGGAGAAGATAATTTGCAAATGACGTATCAGATAAAGGGCTAGTTTCCAAGATCTATAAAGAACTTATTAAACTCAACACCAAAGAAACAAACAATCCAATCATGAAATGGGCAAAAGACATGAACAGAAATCTCACAGAGGAAGACATAGACATGGCCAACATGCACATGAGAAAATGCTGTGCATCACTTGCCATCAGGGAAATACAAATCAAAACCACAATGAGATACCACCTCACACCAGTGAGAATGGGGAAAATTCACAAGGCAGGAAACCACAAATTTGGAGAGGATGCAGAGAAAAGGGAACCCTCTTACACTGTTGGTGGGAATGGGAACTGGTGCAGCCACTCTGGAAAACTGTGTGGAGGTTCCTCAAAGAGTGAAAAATAGACCTGCCCTACGACCCAGCAATTGCACTGCTGGGGATTTACCCCAAAGATACAGATGCAATGAAACGCTAGGACACCAGCACCCCGATGTTTATAGCAGCAATGGCCACAATAGCCAAACTGTGGAAGGAGCCTCGGTGTCCATCGAAAGATGAATGGATAAAGAAGCTGTGGTCTATGTATACAATGGGATATTACTCAGCCATTAGAAATGACAAATACCCACCATATGCTTCAACGTGGATGGAACTGGAGGGTATTATGGTGAGTGAAGTAAGTCAATCGGAGGACAAACATTATATGTTCTCATTCATTTGGGGAATATAAATAATAGTGAAAGAGCACAGAAGGGAAGGGAGAAGAAATGGGTAGGAAATATCAGAAAGGGAGACAGAACATAAAGACTCCTAACACTGGGAAACTAACTAGGGGTGGTGGAAGGGGAGGAGGGCGGGGGGTGGGGGTAAATGGGTGATGGGCACTGAGGGGGGCACTTGACGGGATGAGCACTGGGTGTTATTCTGTATGTTGGCAAATTGAACACCAATAAAAAATAAATTTATTATTAAAAACATAAAATAAAATGAGAGACGTGCAACTCTTCCTTTTCCTTGAACACACAGAAGCCATTATAGGTTATTAACTGACCTATTTTCAGTATTGATGTGTCTCAGGGAATGGTGAGGCCTGAGGAGAGAGAGACAGATGGGGACTGGCCAGTCCATGGAGCAGTAGGAACACACACATTTATCAGTTATGGTTGGCATCTTATATGGGTGAAGTTTGTGGTGTCCCACAACAATTACAGTGTAACGTCAAAGATCAGTAATCACAGATCACCATAAAAAATATAATAATAATGAAAAAGTTTGAAATATTTGCAAGAATTATCAAAATGTGACACAGAGACACAAAGTGAGCAAATACTGTCAGAAAAAATGGCACTGATGGATTTACTTGACAGAGAGTTGCCATAAACCTGCAATTTGTGAAAAGTGCAGTAAAGCATAATGCAATAAAATGAAGAAGGCCTGTAAATGCAAAAATTAAGGTACAAATAAACAAGGGGAGAATAGCATTAAGATGGCAAGATGATGGTTGGCTTCTTTCCATAAACATCTCCTTTAATGTTATTCCTATTTGATGTTTTGTATTTCAGAGACAGAGAGAAACTGAAACAAAATGTTGGAGGAGGAATTTAATTTTTATCCTTCTCTAAAATTCACTACATAGAGCAAAATAAATTTTTCAGCACTAAGGAGAATATTAGATGGCCAATGTAAAAGTCGCATTAACTGCTAATCATGTTCAATTCTGGATGCGGTTAGCTCTGCTTGGGTGTAGGAAAAGCACTCATCTGGCTGTCCCAGAAAGTAGAAAACTTAGTATGGACAGTTAGTTTTCTAGCCATGTGGTTGTGAATGGGACATCCAGGCCAAGCCTCCAGTAACCTTGGAGGAAAACAAACTCATGCCAGCAAATGTAAAGGCCAGAGCCCCTGTGGACTCATTTGTTTATGCCATGTTTTATCCTTCCTAAATTGCTGCCACCTGGAGAGAATCCTGCGATCATGATCCTATATTAAAGAAGAGTGAGAAATGGGAGTGGAATATCCTAAATAAGTAACATTCTTATTTTCATTTTCTTGATAGTCAAACAAATAATATGAATGTTCATATCTGATGTAATTTTCTTAGTGGATCCAGATATCAGATGCCCGAGTATCTCCAATATTTCATGCTATTGAGATCATGCTGTCCTTTAGTGGTTTAAATAAAACCAACCAAGATTGGGTATCCCACAGAGGTGGAAACACAAAGCATTCCCCCATCCTAACCCTTCTCCAGCTATTTCTTGGATCATCAGAGGATGATTAGACTGTCATGACTTACACTTCTAATATCCTTTGCTCCATTTTTTCCCTTTTCTTTTTTCTTTCGTTCAGTGTCTTACGTCTTTCTAGTGGTCTCCCTTTTGGGTCCTGTAGAATTTAAATGCTCCTTGCTTTCAGTAGATTTGACTAAAGTTTAGGAGCAGTAGACATAGGGACAGGAAATATTTCACAGGGCATCACAACACTAACTGTTGGCTATTAGATACCTTAATTCCTCTGACTCTGGTTTTTCCAGCTCTTCAGAATGTTCCAGAATGTGCCTTTTCCAGCTCCCAATTCTCCTCAGCCCACATCCTCCCACCATCTTGTTAATCTTTCCTTTTTTTTTTTTTCCTATTTGCTCTTAATTTCTACATTTTTCATATTTCTGGGCCCTTTCAACTAGCTCATCTACTTGGACTCCCTGCGGCCAAATATTCTTACGTTAATTTTACAGAACAATTTAATATTCTTTGTGTTACTCTTCTACCTACTAGATCATTCCATGAGGTCTTTTAAGAATGTAGATATGCTGAGAATTTCCTAAATCATCGAGTCCTGGAGACATTTTGCTTAACAGTCTTCCCACAATCTCTTTCCCTTCACATGTTATTATGAGCAGCAAGATGAAACCAAGCTGAACTTCAATGTTTTGCTTGGAAATTTCATCAGCTAAATTTCCAAATTAATTATTTACAAACTTTGTTTTCCACATAACTTGAGGGCATGATTCTGTTCAGCATTCTGCTTAGTTCCCCTTGCCTCTATTTCCAATAACATTTCAATCAGAGCCTTCACCAACACTTTCAATATCCACATTTCTACTTACAGCCTGTTTACAACAATTTAGGTACGCTCCAAGACAATGCATGTATATTTTTCTTTCTGTCAGGTTCTTCACATCCTTCTCAGTCCTCTCTAGCAGAATCATTAACATCCATTTTCTAGTAGTAATGTGTTCAAGAAAATCCAGTTTTTCTATCATGCTTCTCAAAAAATTTCCAGCCTCTGCGCATTGGCTAATTCCAAAACGACATCCACATTTTTATTACAAAAGCTATGATTTTTATCAACAGAAAGAATTGAATGTATACATTTTGAAGTATTTCTAATAAAAATTGCAGGGGTGATTTCCATTTGACAGAGTGAGGAGAGATAAACAAATGAGAATATCCAAGAACATATCTAACAAGAACAATTTCAGAGTACATTTTATATGCACTGTAGCATTATAATAATTATAATAATAAATAAGATCTTGTTTGAGTGAATGAAATAATGTAGAACAGTCTAATCATAGCAGTAAGAATTTATTTGTCACTTAATGCCTGCTAGGTATTATTCTTACTGGTTTACACAAATGAACTCATTTAAAATGCATGACAATCCTTTTATGTATGCACTTGTGTTAGATTTCTATTGCTGCCATAATTGGTCAAAAAAGGCAAAGGAGTTGTTATGGTCTGGATTTTGGGGGCCCCTCAAAATACAGATGTTGAAATTTTAATCCCCAAGGTAATGGTCTTGGTAGATGCGGCATTTGGGAGGTGCTTAGATCATGAGGATAGAGCTCTCATGAATGGGATTAGTGTCTTATAAATCTCTTATAGATCCCAGAGAGGTCTCTTGTACCTTCTGGCATGTGAAGACACAGTGAGAAGTCTGTGACTCAGTACTCGAAGAGAGTACTTATCTGACTTTGCCGGCACCCTGAACTCAGACATCCAGCTTCCAGAATTGTGAGAAGCAACAATTTTTGTTGATAATAAGCTACTCAGTCTGTGGTATTTTGTTATAGCAGCCCTAATGGACTAAGACAGGAGGACATAATACAGTTATGGGAGAGATTAAAAAGATAATAGGGGGGTCTTAAGAGCAACTTTATATCAGTGAATATTAAAGCATAGATAAAATAGACACATCCCTATAAATATGTATAGATAAAATCCACATACATGCATCCCTAAAAATGCAAAGATAAAAGACACATCCCTACAAAGCTTATAAATTCTAACTCAGCAAGAAGCAGAAAACTTGATTATTCCTATAAACACTTAAAAAATCAAACATAGACATGGCCAACATGCACATGAGAAAATGCTGTGCATCACTTGCCATCAGGAAAATACAAATCAAAACCACAATGAGATACCACCTCACACCAGTGAGAATGGGGAAAATTCACAAGGCAGGAAACCACAAATTTGGAGAGGATGCAGAGAAAAGGGAACCCTCTTACACTGTTGGTGGGAATGGGAACTGGTGCAGCCACTCTGGAAAACTGTGTGGAGGTTCCTCAAAGAGTGAAAAATAGACCTGCCCTACGACCCAGCAATTGCACTGCTGGGGATTTACCCCAAAGATACAGATGCAATGAAACGCGGGGACGCCTGCACCCCGATGTTTATAGCAGCAATGGCCACAATAGCCAAGCTGTGGAAGGAGCCTCGGTGTCCATTGAAAGATGAATGGATAAAGAAGATGTGGTTTATGTATACAATGGAATATTACTCAGCTATTAGAAATGACAAATACCCACCATTTGCTTCAACGTGGATGGAACTGGAGGGTATTATGGTGAGTGAAGTAAGTCAATCGGAGGACAAACATTATATGTTCTCATTCATTTGGGGAATATAAATAATAGTGAAAGAGCATAGAAGGGAAGGGAGAAGAAATGTGTGGGAAATATCAGAAAGGGAGACAGAACATAAAGACTCCTAACACTGGGAAACGAACTAGGGGTGGTGGAAGGGGAGGAGGGCGGGGGTGGGGTTGGGGTGAATGGGTGATGGGCACTGGGGGGGGCACTTGACAGGATGAGTACTGGGTGTTATTCTGTATGTTGGTAAATTGAACACCAGTAAAAAATAAATTTATTAAAAATAATAATAATAAAATAAATAAATAAATAAATAAATAAATCGAACCAGTAGTTTAGATTCTCATTACAAAAGAAAACATTGAGTCAGATGGTTATCTGGATAAGTTTTACCAAATATTCAAGGAACAAATAATTAATTCCTATCTTAAATAAACTCTTTAGAATATAAAAAGAAAAGGAGTACTTCCAAACTCATTTTATGAGGCTAGAATAATCTCAATTATAAAACCTGACAAAACTAAAGAAATAAAGGAAAATTGTAAGCCAAATGACTCTTGGACATGGATGTAAAACCTAAACAAAATATCAGTCAACCTAATCCAGTCGTATATAAAAATGAGAATATTTCATGACTAACTTGTTTCCCCCCACCAAGGAAATTAAGGTTGGCTTAAAATTATAAAATTAGGGGATCCCTGGGTGGCGCAGCGGTTTGGCGCCTGCCTTTGGCCCAGGGCGCGATCCTGGAGACCCGGGGTCGAATCCCACGTCGGGCTCCCGGTGCATGGAGCCTGTTTCTCTCTCTGCCTGTGTCTCTGCCTCTCTCTCTCTCTCTGTGTGACTATAATAAATAAATAAAAATTAAAAAAAATAAAATAAATAAAATTATAAAATTAATTAAAATGGTTTACCACATTAATAAAGGGAGAAAATCTAATGATATCTCAATAGATAGAGAATAATCATTTGATATATTTCAGTATCTATTCATAACAAACTTAATAAACTACAAAAGAGAAATTCAATAACCTGATGAGGGGTATTTACCAAAAACCTAATGCAAATATCAGATTAAAAGCTATTTCAGTTATATCAATGAAAGACAATGGTGTCTTATGTTAGGACAGTGGTTTGTATTTGGGAGAGGGAGTGAAAGATGGAGGGAATAGGATATAGGAGAATTATCAAAGACCCACCAAACATGTTTTTTTGAAAAGCACCTAGCCTAGAGTTTCGCACATAATATGTCCAAAACATACTTATTGACTGATTAAAAAATTTTAAAAAAAATTAATGAGTGTCATAAGACAATGCAATTATTTCAGAGTGGTGTAGTCTGAACATTATTATAGCCTCCAGGGTTGTTGTCTGGTCACAATTCACCCAGAGTATTTGCTGTACTAATCTTTATACTTTTCATATTTAGCTGCCAAAAGACCTCATTTGTCCAAAACCCCAAACTAGAATTTTTCAGTACAAATTTGTTCCAGACCATTACTTTCTTTGAGTAATACCCGCAATAATAGACAGCTCTAAATGACAATAATTTTTCTTCTAGTGATTAAAAAATTTGGAAAAATATTTGGCTTTAAAGGTTATTAAGAGATGGAATAAGAAATGTACTAAGTAAAACCTGACAGGGCTGGGTTTTTAGTCCTGCCTGGGTTATAAAACAGATGTGACCTTTGACGGATTCAAAATTTTAGGCCCCTATTTCCTAATCTGAAATGTACTACATTATTTACTCATTCATTCAACAAATTAGGAATTTGTTACATGTCAGGCATTATGCCAGTGCCCATGGTACATAGGTACATAGTTATTGAAAAAAAAAAAAAAAAAAAAAAACAACAGTAATAAGGTTTCCAGAAAGCACATCATGAAAGATAACTTGCTATACAAAAGCTGACAGGTTTGGGGAGTGTGAGAATTCTACAGCTACCAATTTACCAAATAAGTCTCAATAACCTCATCTGTATTTGTGCCATGTTCAGCTCTAGGGGTATGCTGACAAGAATAGATTTAGGTACTAAACTCAACACCAAGGTCATGTACTTTTATTGCAATATGGTAGAAAAAGGATGAATCCTTGTCTACCTTAACTATGTGTATGACCGTGATCACATCACCTGTCTTCCTATGAGTTCCTAAAATACATCTTGAAACAAAAATTTGGGTGCACTGAGTGTATTTGGAATTTTATCCCATATATGGGAAAAGTGACACTGAAAGGAGAGACAAAGCACTACAACATCTGAATGAGCCATTACCATTCTGGGCCTCTGGCACCTGGTCCTTCTGGAGGACATCTCAGCAATCCTGTAAAGTGCACCTCAGAATTGTTTAACCAAGAGACAGCATGGCTTGGATAGTTATTCACTGATATTTTTCTTTCACTGTTTGAGAGTTGCCCCTGGCACCCCTGGGCTGCTGTGCCTGTGAAGAGAAAAGTACTTGAGGTGGGAAGTTGTCAGCTTCAGGTGAACTCGGTGGTGGGCTCTGGGGAAATGAAGTAAGAAATCAACATCTGTTACAATAACCAATTCCAATTTTGATTTCCTGATCTATAAATAAAAATGCCTTATCTATTACAGGAGAGTTGTGAGCATTAAATTTTTCTATATCCATTTTGATTATGAAGAAATGTTTGCCCTAAATGCTTTGGGGAAAGGGTGATAGATATGAAAATATGCAGCAGCATGATTTTTGTAGTGCATGGATCCTTTGACCTGGGAAGCAGGAGTTATAAGCCTGTCTTGTCTTCTTCATCTCCTTTGAGCATGATCCAAGAGAAGATTTTGATAGGAACTTGATGAAAGAGGCCAAGTAGAAACGCTTGGGTTCATTGCAAATGTTTATTTAACTCAGACACTTCAAAAGCATTTATTGGAGAAATATTTGCAGATTCATGTCAGATGAATCAACATCCTTTACCCTTATCAGAGTCATAGCCTGGGGGAGTGAATTTAGTTAACTAACTTGTGGCTCAGATGGTATGATACCTGTTTGAGAAGCTTTGACAATTCGGTGTCAGGTTCCCAGCTGCTTTTCCCATCCTGGTGCACAAAGGACATCCTGAGCTGAGACTGGTGAAGGGCAATGGCGCTCACACTTGGGTATTCATCAGAATCAGTCAGAGGACATTTCAAAACACAAGTGATTGGACCCCACTCCCAGAGTTTCTGATTTAGTAGGTCTGGAGTGGACCCATGAATCTGTATCTTTAAAAGGTTCCTAGGAGATGCTGATGTTGCTGATTGAGGCCCACGTCTTAAGAACTAATAGTTTAGAAGAAGCCAGAATTATAAGAATGAGTAAAAGATGTCATTGAGTGCCCTGCTGAGAGTTCAATTATGAATCTGGGACCCAAACTCAAGACTGGCCTCTTGTCTTTGGACTATGGAGATGTCACTGCAGATTCATAATCTCAAAGGACATTTCTATTTACTTTCCCTTCTGCAATTTGACCCATCCCTAGCCCAAAATACACATACAACTTTACCATCTCCCAGTATTTATATTAACCTTAAGGCTGTACTTTAAAATAAGGCTGTGCTTGAAAGTAAAGGGTGGATTTCACTAATAGCTAGACTTTGATTGAAAAGATGGGAGGAGTAAAAGGGAAGAAAAGGAAGAAGGAGACAGGAAAGGAGTAAAAAGGAGAAGAGGTAAGAGAAGCAGTCAAGACTTTGTGAGTATTTATTATGCTCCATGTTCTATGCTTTGAATTTTCATGTATTGTGAGGTCTCACAGATTTTCTGTAAGACATGTATTATTATCTTCATGAGAAAGGTGAAAAAACATGGATTATAAGATTATAAAATTTACCTAAGTAGACAAGACTTGTAAGAGTTGTAGGCAGGACTCACACCCAGGGGTGTCCAATTCCAAGTTCAGTGAAATTTCTACTCTTTTCCACAGTTTCTCAGGAAAATTGCATCTATATGGAAGGATAGTAAATGATTTGAATTGAGAAGCAAACTGACACGGGTGAGACTGATCCTAGATTCAACTGATCCTAGTATTTACAATCACAATATGGTCTATGGTTCTTGTTCCTGGCTCCCTGAACTGGAGGTAAATCCTGGGTACCTTTTACAGTGCTGCTACCAAAATGAGGGAGCACTAGATAATCTCCTTGCATTTGTATCTGTTAATCTCACTGCCTGAGAAGCTCTCTTTATTTTTGGTAAAAGTAGTTACATTGCTAATGCCTTTGGAATAGCATTCCTGATCCTGGAAAGCATCTCGCAGTGCAGGGCTTCTTAGAAAGCCCAGGACTGTCCTGAGAAGGTAGATGTGCAGTCACAGATCTACTGGTGCAGAAGTGTATAGTGTCCTCATTCTGTTTGAATGGAGCCATGTTATAACCTAACAGTTTGACAATTGATGGCATTCAACAGGGAGAAACATTTCAACAGTCCACTAGACAGTGTTTGTCACATGATGAAATAGTGATTTTAAGGTGTTTGTTATTCATTATTCTATTCCAATTTTACAACTTCTACCCAGATAGCTCTCGATTTCTCCATTTAAGACAAACCATGGACAGTACTTGTCATTAGTCAATTTAGTCTTGCAGTATGTAGAGTTCAAAAGAGGCATGTAAGAGTAAGAACACAAGGAGGACAACTTTCACTGAAAAAAAAAAATGATGACCCTTAGAACTTGAATTACCCAGTTATGGGATGGTCTTGTTCAGGCATTTCTGCTCCCATGGATAGTACAAAACCTGAGACTGGATTAACATATAGAGGGCATATTGTGGAGAAATGGGAGATGGATAAGTATTGAGCTTTTTCAGCCTTGTCGTCTAGGCAAAGTGATTGAAAATATGGCATCTGGGGAGAGATGAGAATCAGATGAAGGACTCATCACTGACCATCTGGGATACCAAGTCACTTACCTTCGTAACACCGCATTTAGGAGGCAAAATAGGCACAAGGCCAATATTATCCAGACTCCGTGAGGAAACTAGGTTGAAGCTAGAAGTAGCCTCTTTGATCTTGTAGGTAAACACAAACTGCACAAGTGTACCTTTCCAGTGTCAGGCAGTTTTTCTAAGTACAAACCACAACCAAATTTTAAAACTACATAATAAGTCATATTCAAATAAGTGGTTCCTTTCAGGGGCCAAAAGGGAAATAAGAGCATGAAAGGGTTTAAGAAGGGTGGGAAGCGTGGGGATAAGCAATGCATTTGTTTGAAGCTAATTTGTATAGAGAAAAAAGATTTGACTATGAAGTCCCTCGCACATGTAAAATAGAAAGCCTACCTTATTAAAATTGTGTAA
Organism: Canis lupus familiaris; assembly: GCF_011100685.1. Classification (NCBI taxonomy): domain Eukaryota; kingdom Metazoa; phylum Chordata; class Mammalia; order Carnivora; family Canidae; genus Canis; species Canis lupus. Next base: position 25,017,959 of record NC_049234.1, on the reverse strand, counting down.
TGTGATCTTTAAATTAAAACAATGATACCATTTTTTAACATAACTCAACACAGATTTTTTTTTCTTTTAACAAAATGCCCTAGTAATGCTAAAGTTAAAATCTAGGTCCACCTTACTTATGTAAATTGGAGGAAGGAATATTGCATACTGATAGGAAAGTGGTATTTAATGAAGAAGTTTAAAAACATTTAGAACTCCACCAGTGAAAGAACTCAAACATTAAAACATTAAAAGCTAAATTCCACATAGAAAGGACTTGTCATTTGAGACCTCAGCTCTCCTATCCTGGAACGCATTCTGGAACAAAGTGTTTGTCATCTGAACTTGTGCATGAGTGTGTATGTGTGTGATGCATATTTGTGGCAAAACAAGAGGGGAAAGCAGAAAGGAACCATTTAGAAGCAGAAGCCCAAGAAGTCCATGGAGGGATCTACCCGTATGCCCAAACAAAGTTATGAGAAACAGATTAAGAAGGGTAATGAAAACCCAGGGAATGGGGAAAAAGGAAGAGTGCTCACAGCAGCACCATGTTTAATAATGGAATTTGCAGATAGGCACACCTGGGTTCCCACCTATACAACTTACAAGTCGCACTGACAGAGAAAAAGTATTCCATTTCCCAGAACCTTGGCTCCTTTATTGGTAAATAGAAGAACAATACCCACAGTATGGAATTATTATAAGATTACATAGAGATAATACATGTAAAATATTTTGCAGGATCTAAGTGCTTAAATTCCAAGAGCTAAATGCTGAGTAAATGCAGTGTTATTAAGGTGTGAACAAAGATATGTGCAAGACAAATACAAACTAAATTCATTCTCTGAACTGTGCTTTATGGTCCACTCATATGGGATATCAGCCTATGTTAAAAAGTTCAGGTAGCAGCCATAGAATGTCACTGTGTAGCTTAAAAAGAAGTATTACACTTACACACACAATTATATATAATTGTCTGGCACATGGTTAGCATTCAGTAATTCACAGCTCTTATTAAGAAAACTTCTCTCGCTTTAGGTTTGTACCTAAGATTAATCATCATACTAGAAAATGGTCTTGCCATGAATATACAAGTCACAAAAAGGAAAATAATAAATGGATAATAAACATAGAAAAATGTCCAATAAAAAATATAAATTAAAACAATGATACCACTTTTCATACAAGGCAACACAGATTTTTTTTCTTTTTAATGCTAAGCCCTAGTGTGATAAGGATTCATTAAAATAAGTGGTCATACATTACTGCTGGGAATGTAGATGGCAATGACCCCTTAGAAAGTCATATAGCAGTGTGTAATAAGAGCCTTCAAGCACTCAAAATCTCTATCCAGTAATTCCGTTTCTTTAAGTTTAACGTATGGAAATAACTTAAAATACAAAGGGAAATATATATAAATATGCTTTGCTGTAGTATTTTTTTCAAATAGCAAGCAATGAGAAACAACCTAAATAGTTAAGAGAGGAAGAATGGTTGTTTATATAGCTTCTACACTGGCACATTTACTCAATGAAATATTATATGGCTATTAAAAATGGTGCCAATAAAGAGTATAAAATAACATATTAAAAGCCTACAATGGCATGTTAAGGATAGAAGCAGGAGACAAAATTATCTAAATAGTAGGTTCACAGTATATAAAATAATTTATTACAAGTTGAAAGAAAATATACTGAGTTAATAGTGATTATCTGAGGAGGTTAGTAATTTTTCTTTATGTTTTTCTGTATTGCACTGTTTTTTAGAACAAGCATGATTTTTTTAATAAAGTGATAAAATCCAAAGACATTTCCTTTAATCATTCCAGTAGCAAGATTCTCTAGTACAGGGGTCAGCAAACTACAGCCTATGAGTCAAACCCAACTTCCTACCTGCTTTTGGAAATCAAGTTTTTTTTTTTAATTTTTATTTATTTATGATAGTCACACAGAGAGAAAGAGAGAGAGGCAGAGACACAGGCAGAGGGAGAAGCAGGCTCCATGCACCGGTAGCCCGATGTGGGATTCGATCCCGGGTCTCCAGGATCACGCCCTGGGCCAAAGGCAGGTGCCAAACTGCTGCGCCACCCAGGGATCCCCTGCAAATCAAGTTTTAATAGAACACAGCATAAATTCATTTGTGCACTATTTATGGCGGTATTTGAACCAACATGGCAGAGCTGAGTAGTTGTAATAGAAACTGTATGGTCAAAAAAAAAGAAGAAGAAGAAGAAGAAGAAGAAGAAGAAGAAGAAGAACAGAATAAGAAGCAGGAGAAGGAGCGGCTGAAGGAGAAGACAGAGAAGGAGAAGAAGACACTATCCTAATCAGAAACGAATAAGAACGAAGCACTCGACTCCAAAAGCCGAGCAGACTCACTCCTCCTCCTCGCCTCCTCCACGCCTCCTCCTCCTCCTCCGCCGCCTCCTCCTCCTCCTCCTCCTCCTCCCCTCCCTCTCCTCCTCCTCCCCTCCTCCCCCCGCCGCCGCACGCAAGCACAAGAAACTGTGTGGTCCACAAAGCCCAAAATATTTCTAATTTGACTCTTTGCAGAGAAAATGTGCAAATTTTTATTTAAAAAATTATACTCAGAAGATTTGACATCAGTCAACATCTTCAAAGTCTCTGTCCTTAAAAACTTTAACATTCCTGTAGAAAAGGTCAGTCCAAGGATAAAATTATAACTTTAGGGTTGTTGACATTCTTTTCCAGTTTTACAGCTTCTACACAGATACCTCTAAATTTCTCCATTTAAGACAGGCCACTGACAATAGTTGCTTTTAGTCAGTTTAGCCTGGAAGTATGTAGAGTTCAAAAGAAGCATGTAAGAGTACCAACCACAAGGGAAATAGTTTTCATGGAAAGATAAGGATGATTCTCAGAACTTGAATTATCCAGGTATGGGATGGTCTTGCTCAGGTATCCTGATTCCCCTTGAATTTTATTAAATCTGAGACTGGATGAACATACAACAGATGTAGTGTGGAGAAACGGGCAGTGGACTGGATAAGGATTGAGATCCTTCCACTTTGTAGTCTACGCAGTGATTGAAAACATGATGACTGGGGTGAGAAGGATCCATCACTGACCATCTGGGATACCCAAGTTATTTACATTTGCAATACCCCACGACCTGACTCTGCATCATCGATTTACAGGCTCCCAGGGACTGGGAATTCTTTCTGAGGCAGCCCATGCTATAGCTGCCCCTTGTTTATAAATACCAAAGAATTCATTTCATTTTATTTTTTTTAAATATGTTATATCTCTTCATTTAATTGGATTTTTGATATTTCTTCTTCTTTAAAGATTTTATTTATTTATTCATGAGAGACACACACAGAAAGAGAGAGGCAGAGACACAGGCAGAGGGAGAAGCAGGCAGCCTGATGTGGGATTCGATCCCAGGTCTCCAGGAAGGCGGCGCTAAACCACTGAGTCACCCGGGCTGCCCAAGAATTCATTTCATATTGGGAAGTTTCAACAGATTTAAATTCTCATTTGAAAGAATTAAAAGCCATTTTCAGTTTTATCTCCTTCCTTTCTGCAGTTCGTCCCGGAGGGGCCTCACTGGGTCTTGGAGGAGAGTGAGAAGGATGTAAAGATCCCTTAACTATTGGTGCCTCTGTCTCTTTGGCGACACCTACTGTTCTTCATGGCCTTATCCTAGGGAAGATCCAAAGCTGGCTTTCTGCAGGCTTTGTGAGGCCTTCCACAAGTTTCCGAATGTGAGGCACACCAATTGATCCCTTAAATCCCAGATTCCCCTAGGGGCTGTACATCTTACAGTTTCTGATGCTGTGGTCCCCCAGCTTCGGCCCACCATCCTAGCTGTCTCTTTGTTCTCAAGAGATTCCCTCCTTGGCTCCTATTTGACCTGTGGGAATTCAGCTGTTAAGAGAAGGGGTGGGTTGGGAGAGGAGAAGGAGCTGGGGCTTAGCTAGCACATTGTGGTATCTCAGACTATGTCACACTGCTACTCAAGAATGTTTAGCAACAAAGTACATATACAAGAAAAGAAATGCTGGGAACAAATTCTGGATTCTTACCCAAATTGAACAATATGATTGAATTGAATGTAACTGAATGCCAAGACCACCTCAGATTTTCAAATATAATTTTGAGGCACCATTTTGCATGTTGTAGGGATATAAGTGAGTAAACATGGGCTGAATCTCACTTCAAAATTCTTCAAGTCTTTTTTTTTTTTTATTTGACTGTGTGTGTGTGTGTTTAAAGATTTTATTTATTCATGAGAGACAGAGAGAGAGAGAGAGAGACAGGCGGAGACACAGGCAGAGGGAGAAACAGGTTCCATGCAGGGAGCCCGACGTGGGACTCGATCCCAGGACTCCATCCTGGGACTCCATCCCGGGATTCCAGGATCATGCCCTGGGCCTAAGGCAGGCGCTAAACCGCTGAGCCACCCGGGCTGCCCCTGATAGTGTGTGTGTTTTCAATGCCAGAAAGCTCCCTTTGCACATCAGTTAGACTGACAAACAAGCAAATTAATGACAAAGAACTGCCTTGTTTAATTTGGCCATGCAACAATAGACTACAGTGAAGGCCTAGTTGGTGTCAGGTTATTCTGGATTTGGTGAGAACTTTGGTCAAAGCATCTACAAGTCATACAAGAATTCCAGAAACTCTCTTTATTTGGAAGTGTGAGTGTTGGAACTCAACAGCAGGGGTTGAGTATGTCTGAAACTGGAAAATAAAGTTTCACACAGTACTAAATATAACTTCCTGCCAGGCAGGTAGGGGCGGCTTGCCAAATTTTGATGGTTGTCAAAAGCCAAAAACCATGAAGAAGGCCAATGTTTTGACAACTGAAATTGCTTTTGAGATGGGTAAATCTGCCCTATTTAAGGGGAGACAATGGCTGAAAGAATTAGTTAATTACTTCTCACCCCTAAACTTTCCAAACTTCAAATATAGCAAGCTCATCATTTACTTTAGTATAAATAGAATCTAAACCAAGATAATAAAATTACCTCTTAAGCTCACAGCATACTTTCTCATGGAAAGACAACTCAGAAAATCCATTTGCCAAGATAACTTAAAAGGAGATAAACAGGAGCAGTCAGAGAAATGGGTAAAAGAAAAACTTCTAGCAACATTGACCAAACAATGCCTCTTAGAACTTCTGTTATTCTGGTTTTCTGTTAACTTTCCATCAGAGAGTAACATCTTTGAAGGCAGGCAAAAGGTCTGCCCTTGACCTTGCTCTATTCCCAGCACCCCCAGTACAATGCCCTGCACGTGAACAAAGGAAGTCTCAAATTCATATCTGCTGGAGACCATGAAGAGGTAATTACTTACTCCGAAAGCAGCAAAATTCTTGGTGTACAGGATAAATGGGTAGCACTGAGTCTGAAGTCAAAGGATTCTGCATTTTTGCCCAGAAATGCAGTCTGGCTCTCTTCAGAATGAAGGCAGGCAGGGTTTTTCAGAGGTTGGCAAAACCAAACTTTGGCAAAAGTGTGAGATGTGGCGTTCATTTTGCCTGCATTTTTTTTTTTTTTTTTTTTTAGAACAACTGTGCTCCCAAGTACCTAGCTTTGGCATGATGTCTTTCTACAGCTCAAGGATTAGGAAGCACGTTACCTCACTGTCTCCTGGAAAAACCCTGCTTCCCATTCTTTTAGGACCTTGCTAACTCATGGTTTTCAACTCCAGAGGGTCACAGAACTGGAAGAAATAGTTAGCATGCTAGGCAACAACTCAGGATAACAAAATTACCCAGACAAGCCAGGCTGAAACATATCACATGAGATGGATGATAATGTCCCATAATTTTGATTTAAAAAATTTGTGATTTGATTTCAATGTAGAAGACCAGGTTGGTTTGCAATTCATGCTTTAAAAAATTAAGAAGGAGGCAAGGTAAGGTGAGTATTTCACTATAAGTTGAAGCTGAGATTAGAGTGTAATACAACTTAGTAGACACAGGCAAGGGTAGAGAAGGGGAGCTCTGGAAAGAAATACTAGGGGATAGTCAAAGAAATGTGTCAGTCTTAACTGGGAATATCACAAGGAAACATGTTATACCACTTCCTGTGTCATTTAACATCTCCACGCCTCAGAGTTTCCATTTATACAGTAGAAATAATAAAGCCAGTAGTGCCTTGTTGCCAGTGTTATCATGCGGATTAAATGACACAATGCAATTAGGATTGTTTTGATCATTTGTGTCATTTTTAATGGCAACTATAATGAATTCAAGCTCTGGGATATACTGGAAGAATTTGCAGAGTCCTGGAAGGATGAAGATAGAAATAGATGTCCCAGTTTCATAAAAGAAAAACCTTGAAGAATATTTAAATTGTAAATGTGCTATATGTTGGCAAATTGAACTCCAATAAAAAATTAAAAAAAAGATACTAAAAAAATTGTAAATGTACATAATTCAAGTGTAAAATGTACATCCAGCCTTTCTTTTGGATCCACTGGGATTTCACCCCACACCCAAGAAAGGCACTTGGAATAAATCCCCATCTCCAACTTTGTTTCCAGCCATTTGCTGCCTATGGTTGATGCTCTAACAACTGTACCTTTTGTCGTAGGCCAGTCCATCATTGGACCCCTCCCCTGGAATGTTCTTCTCTCTCCCTTTGGCCTGTTTAACCCTTTGAACTCCCTACCCCTCAAAAGAAACTATATGTATTAATTTATTTTGTAATTGACAACTGCCTGTATGTTTTAGACGGGGAGGATCTAGAAATACTTTTTGACCATTGGTTTTAGGCTCCTTTGCTGCAGAAATTTTAGTACAAAACCGTTTCAGAGGCCTTAAGCAATTAAGATACAACTTCCCACCAGTGTGTGGAAGCTTGAGGAAACTCTGATGCACCATTTCCTGTGTGTAAAATGGCATATTATATCAGGGGGAGCCACGAGAGTAAATATTAGGAGCACCTTTCAGCCAGAGATTTTGAAGCACTTTAGGAACATGAATACACTTATTCTTATTCATGAAACACACACATCTATTGATGCTGATCATAAAATCCTTTCTGAAGCATTCCTGTGTAGCTACACTTGCCCATGCATTTTCTCAATGGAGTCTAGCTTCCCTCGTGGTCTCCCTTTCTGGGCTGTAACTCAGTAACTCTACCCCTCAGAGTATGCCTTGGCTGCCTTCAGGAACAGGGATTTCTCTGTTCAAATCCACAGCATAATGAAACATTGTCTGCTACAATATCAAACGTGAGGTTTCCACTAAAGTAATTGGAAGGGAAAACATTCTGCCTACATCTAATAGCAGGGCCTGAAGTCAGAAACATGGAAATGGAAATGAGGTGGGGTTGGGGACGGTGGGCAGATCATCTGAATGGAACTAGAAGGAAAATTTGCTCTAAACTGAAACACTTAAGTTGGGGGCTGAAATGAAGACAGTGTTTTGGTTGGTTCCAGTGTCTAGCAAGGAGAAGCAGATTAGAGCTGAAGAGACTTGAAGTCTAGACAACACTCTTCCACTAATTAATCTTGACTCATTTGCCAAATTATGGAAACTGTTGTGTAGAGTGACTCTTAAACATGTACTCTGCATAAAGCACAGGTGAGGCACTAAAATAGATCAGAAAATACAGTAAACTTATACACCAGTGGTTTTCAGCCAGGTTGGTTATAGAATAAAAGTGAATCACATCAGAAGCTTTTTGCTTAGACATATCCCGTATTTCTTCCTTCTAACGTTAAGATTTTAAGTAATTTATTTGAAACATTATATGCTGATGTAACAAGAGAACAAGAGCAACACCAACACCACAATCCCAAAAGTGAACATCTATTGAATATGTTATATGTGCCTGGCACTGTGTTAAATCCTTTATGTACATTACACAATTAAATTCTCATAACAGTATGGGCTCTGTGCTATCCTCATTCCTGTGTCACAAATGAAGAGACTAAGCACATGAAGAAGTGTATTGAAGTGACTACTCCAGTTACACAAAGTCACTCTGTACATTTTCAAAAACTGGGGAGGAGAGGGTAAAATAATCATAGTCTTCACTTCAGAGTTCCATGCCAAGGAAATTATTCCAATGTCCCTCCTTCTCCTTAATCCCACACACTATCTTCTTCTGTCAATGAAAGAGCACAGAACTCTGCTTTACCATGACCTCTTCTTGAATATAGATCTGATTTCAGCTAATTTCAATATGTAGACAACTTGAGCTAACATCTTAAAAGGTATAGCAAGCAGTTCCCTGGACTAGAAGCCTGTAAACATAACCTCGGTAACCCTCAGATAGATCTCTTAATCTCCTTTAGCCCTAGGCGCTTCCTCTTCTATAATATAGGGGAGCTTGGCTAGATGGTCTCTAAATTTTCCTTCTACAATTAACATTTTCTGTTGAGGGGGGGGTTGTCTTCTTGATCTAGTTGTTAGGAACTATTCTTTCATTTTAAAAAATCAATACAGGTAGCAGGTTATAGACTAGTGGTGGCAAAGGGGCTTCCAAACCTTATGATCTTGCCAAGTTGGTGGTTTTTAGGAGAGTTTCTGTATCAGTTGATCATAATAAAGTAATCAAATAAGGAATGGACAGATTTTTTTCTATAAAAGAATAAAGACAAAAGAATAATGTGAATTCCAGTTTACCAAATCTCTGGGTCAAAGCAGGACACTAAAATTGTTAAGAGAATGGACATTAAAGATATTATTACGGCTTATAATTATATAATTATTTATGTGATTACTTAACATTTATCTTACAGTCTAAGCTATAAACTCCATGTAAGTAGGGACTATAACTATTTTGTTCACATATCACCTGCATGCATAATGTCCAATACCAAAGTGCTGAATAAATGAATAATAGATTAAAAATCAGCCCTCCTTCCTAATTATAAGAAACTCAACTAAGCATCTCATCTCTGCTATTTTCAAATTCATCTATAAAACCAGGATAATTGTAATGACTACTTTTTTGGGATTTTTCAGAATAAAGGCATATAAGTAAGCTATGATAAAACAGTGGGTAAAATAAGAATAACAAGTTTGACATCTTACATACTCTCTTCCACCCTCCCTCCCAAGTTCTCCAGACCAATTGCATGAAATAGTGAATTGTGGTTAGTGAGTCTGGGATGAAGACACCCCTGCTTAGACTCCAAGCCAAATAGGTCCCCATCTACCTCATTCGGGCGTGAATAAACTCAAGACTGGCAAAGCCATGAATCAACAGTTGGCCTCTCTTACATTGGGAAGGATCTCACACTGCCTAGTCTAAGAGAATGTGTGCACCCTAGGAACTGGCTAAATCTAAGAGAGAATGGAGAAGAGAAGTGGGTGCCATGTGTTCAGGACTCCTTTGCCAATCACTCCAAGCCAATCAGATTACACATTCTATATCCCCTGAAGAAGCATAGGTGGGGAAAAGAAAAAGCAAGATTTAGAGTGCTTTTAATATTTCCAAGAAGACAGATGTTTTTATTTAATGGCCCTGCTCAGAAACACTGGAAGAGAGAAAATGGAATCCCTCACAAAAGGTAATACTGACTTCCTAGGATTTCTTGTGAGGTTTACAGGTAAATTACACTTTTTTCACTTATTATTATTATTATTATTAAGTAGGCTTCATGCCCAGTGTGGAGCCCAACCCAGGGCTTGAACTCATGACCCTGAGATTCAAACCTGAGCTGAGGTCAAGAATTGGATGCTTAATTGATTGAACCATCCAGGAGCCCACACTGACTTCTTAATTGACTTCCAGTATCACTTCTCTCTCAAACCATTCTGTTTGAGCTCCATAATAATCTAGTGGTGGCTTCTATTCTTAACAGTTAAAATTTATATGTGCCAAGAATCAGCTGTATTGACTCCCAAATCTGTTTACACTAATGTAATTGATGATTCATAAAGGGCTACATAACACATCAAATATGATTTTGTAAAGAAAAAAGGGTTTTATTTCTTTATTAAGTTAATATTTTGGAAGAATGCAAAGGCAAGCCTCACCAAATGGTATGTGCCATAGATACCATTGTAAAAGATTGGGGAAAACAAAAGTCTAGAGGGCTTTTACCTTCAGATTATAGTTCATTTTCCTTTCATTTTCTCTCTATTGAAGCACAAACAAAAGTTATAAATGAATGTACTAGTATATTATGTGTATAGCTTATGAACAAAAGATGACAAAAAAGTTTTATATTTTGGACTCATATCTGAATGCAAGGCCTTAGCCCTTAATCAAAAAACTGGTAAAAGAAAGGTTGATTCATATGCTTGAAGTTAATTATTAAGAAATATTTTTATTTTTATGACTTGTCTAAGAAGACTCCAGTTGAATGGTGAAAATCAATTTTCAAGTGAAATTATGAATATTACAAAAGGTTCAGGAACGTTACTTGTTTGAATCATAGTCAAAGACATTTACAAAGATCTGGCTCAGATATGTTAACAACTGGAGAAGAGAAAAATTAACATGATCCCGACACCATAGGAGATTTAAAAGTGATTGATTTTAATCTCAAGGAATTCAGAGAAAGCCTTAAGAAAATTGATGACTACTATGTTTTTGCAAAAAAGTGATTCCTTTTTGATTGTGCTAGAAAAATCCTGATTGTTTTAGACAAAATGGCTTCTACCTTATTTTTATAACAGTGCTTGGTATATATCAAAACCTGAACAATGATATGTGTCCACATAAGAACATATTACTATTAGTAGAAGTACTTGTATTTACCTTTGCCCTCTACCTAAATGCAGATATGAAGGGGCCAGTTTGGTCTCATGACTTCTTTTTTATATGTATTGCTCCCATAAAACCAGCACTGGTTATGACTGCCTGCCCAGAATAAAAAGTGCTCCCCTGTAAATCTATTTTTGCAGAGGAATGATCACCCAATTATTTACCTAATCTTTCCCCAAGTGCCCATGTGTCCAGCAACAAACAATATCAGGAGCTGATCTGATAGCTCAGTCCTTAAACTAAGGTATACCATAAATTCAACTGATTTCCATAAATGTTTAATGGAAATCATTCATTTAGTTATTTACTACTCTCCTGATTTTAAAAGAAAATGGAAGAAAAAAAAGAGAGGGAGGGAGGGAATGAAGGAAGAAAGGAAGGAAGGAAGAAAGAGAAGGAGAAAGAGAAAAAGAAGAGAGAGAAAAAGAGAAAACTTTCAGGAACTTATAAGTAATTGAAGTACACAGACACACAAATAAATATCTCTTATTTAGGGTTTCATGAAAGAAGCGGAATGAATTATAAATAGGGAAAGTTGCCTGTGATTCTGAGTCTACCTGGGTGTTTAGAAAGAGGGATATTTCAGAAATGGGGTGTGATTCTTTCAAAAAGGAAGTTTTGGTGGTTTTACATTGGGCCTTTAAGTAAAAGTAGAATTTTGACAGATTAAAGTGAATGAGGAAGAACATTACATTTCAAGCAGGACTGGGAAAGACAGGGCATACATAGAGATGTATGGTTTGGTGTGGCTGAAATGAAAGCTGTATGTGCCTGAGTTGAAAGTAGAGTGTAGAAGTAATAGAAAATGAATCTAGAAAACTATAGGATAATATTTAGCATAGCATAAATATTAGAATATCCTCAGTTAAATTTTCATTGAGGAATTTGGTTTCATACTACAAGCTTGTGGTTTTCAATATATCCTGAGATCAGCAGGATCAACAACACTTAGGAACCTGGAGATGCAAATTATTGGATCCTACCCAGACCTATTTTTTAAAGATTTTATTTTTTAATCTATTTATTCATGAGACACACACACACACACACACACACACACAGATAGAGATAGAGAGAGAGAAAGAGAGGCAGAGACATAGGCAGACAGAGAAGTAGACTCCCTGCAGGAAACCCACTGTGGGACTTGATCCTGGATCCCAGGATCCCGCCCTGAGCCAAAGGCAGACGTTCAACCACTGAGCCACCCAGGCACCCCCTACCCAGACCTATTGAATCAAAAACTATAAGACTCATAGCAGTCCATGTTTTGATGAGTTATCTAGGTAATTTTGCTATAACTTTGAGAATAGGGTCTTGGCAAAGGATTATTCAGAAAAACATGATCAGATTTGAGTTTTCAAATGACCACATTTGCTACTGGTAAAGAATGAATTGAATATTGCAAACCTGGAGACCCCTTGGAGCTATTGCTATAGTCAGAGAGAAGCAAGAAGGCTATGAGCAGCACAAGTGGAAGGAGGAGGGTAGGAGGGCAAGAAAGAACTGATGGTGGAAGGTAGTCAAACCCATCAAATTTCACTGATGAATGAAAGTGGAAGATTGAGGTGGTACAAAAGATGGCAGAGTCCAAGTTGACTTTTTCCCCCTAGTCTGAGGGATTCAATTGGTAGGGAGTATCCTTCCAAGAACTGCAGGCACAGAGAGTAAAGATCCTTCAACTAAGTAGTCACAGAGCTTCTGATCAGGCTTAGAAGAACCATGAATGGAAATCTATCTCACTATATTCACTAATCATTCATTCATTCATTCATACAGGTAATATTAATTATCTATAATGTGTCAGGCACTTTGATGGTCACAAGAGATAGAGAGATGGATAAGATATTGTCCCCTTCTCAATAAGCTTTTGAGCTACCTGAAGGACATACCTAAGAAGGAGACATATAGTGAAAAGGAGACCAATCCAAACTTAGGGACAATTCCCGTTGGACTAAATATGGTAGTCCTCATATTTTTGTCCCTTGTTATTTATCTAGCCTCTCCTCTAAGTTAACATCTCCTTTCAGATTCTCAGAAGAGAAATTGGTTGGAAATTGTAGAAATTGGTTGAAACTGTGGAAATTGGTTGAAGGGACATCAGGCACTTAGCGATTTCTTGGCTTCCATAAGATCAAGTGGCACCTCAGTTCTGTCAGCTTTTAATATATATTTATCTATATGTACATATTTTTATATTAATAATGGTTATCTTTGGGTGGTAAGTCACTGATTTTACTTTTTTTTATACCTTTCTGTATTGACTAATTTTTTTATACTGAACCAGTATGAAAATAAAATATATTAAAAACTTCTAAATATATGCCAAAAAAGAAATAATGGTATAAAAATACTAAAAGGACCAGCATGACAAGCAGGATGAGATGAAGAAGAATCATTTCTCATTATATAACATCATATGTAATATGATCTCATCTAACTGCTGTTAATAGATTCAGGTAAGTAGTAATAATAACAATATAAAAGATTTCATGGAACTTGGTGACTCCATTAGTTAAGCATCTGACTCTTGATTTAGGCCCAGGTCATGATTTCAGGGTCATGAGATTGAGCCCCTCATCAGGCTCTGTGCTCAGTGCGGAGTCTGCTTGAGATTCTCTCTCTCCCTCTGTCCCTTCCCTCACCTGCATGTGTACATGTACATGTGCTCTCACTAAATTAATTAATTAATTAATTGATTGATTGAATCTTCAAAAAAAATTTCTACCTCAATGGAAAACTATGCAATATCTAAAACACATTATCGCAAGTTATCCAATTCTGCTTCTATGGGAGCTGTTTTACAACTCTGTTCCTTATAGATAACTGATAGAAATGCAAAGCAATTCTTGTCCATACACATGTAAACTTTGTCAGTTATATCCAGTGGAAGTTTAAGTGATTTTCCTCCCCACTCCGGAGGAGACTAATATTTCCTCCATTTGCATGTTCATTTTAACATTCCTGATGGAGGAACATGTCTGTATTTGGAATCTCCATCGGATTGGGTTTTAACACCTCACTAGTTTCCTAATTAATGAATTAAATGAAAATCTTTAAAATGGCTCTCTCTCTCTCTCTCTCTCTATATATATATATATATATATATACACACACACACACACATATATATAATAGTATATATATGTATGTATATAGAATCAAAAACTATGAGACTTACAGCATGGGATATATATATATATATCATATATATGATTTTATATATCTTTTGGAAATCACCTTTAACAATTATCATGTTAGTAATATTTACTAAGAAATTTCTGTGTGCTTTGCCCTATTCTAAGTCACTTAATATGCCTTAATTCATTTTACCTTTGCCATCTGTGTGAGCAGCTAATGTCAATTCCACTTTCCAGATGAGCACCCAAAGCTCACTAAAAGTGAGGCCATGTATCCAAAATGAAACATGGAGTATGTGATGGCATATAATTCAAATTCCAGCTGAGTCCAGGTATGTGTTTAGCCATACAGTGTCAGGCCATGTTTTTGAGATGAGAAAACTCAACCTCTGCATGGTTAAAATACCTCCTACTCTTCCACTTATTCAATTAATATTTTGAATACCTCCTATGAGTCAGACACCATGCTAGGTTTGGGAACACAGAAGTTAAAAAAAAAAAGATAAGTAGAGAAAATCCTTGATTTTTATGAAGTCTAGAATCTTGTGATAATTGACTGCAAATCCAGTGCTGGTGTAGCCAGACAACTTATTTCCTTTAAAAGATTATTTTCCTCAAGCTTTTTTTTTTTTTTTTTTTTTTTTTTTTGGTAACCATTTCCAGTCAACAAGGAACATTCAATGGACTGGAATTATAACTTCTAGTAAGAATACCCTGACATCATCTTGCATCCTCCTGTCGCTTGGTGAAGAGTGTATTCAAATAAGTCCAGAAAGGGAGATGACTAACAAGCTCTTTGCAAATCTCTAAGAAAAGCATCCTATCCAGCCTCCCACTGAAAATGCCATGTCCTCTAGAATGCATTTTTACGGCTTTCCTATTTACTGGATTCCTGCTTAAACTTAACCCTGATCTTCAAAACTCTGTTCAGTCTTCAAAGCCTTTCTGAAGTCTTCTCTGATCCCATCTCCAGCCCCCACCAACTTTATAAAGTAGCTTCTCTTTCCACTCTAGCATCCTCTGGCTCTTGAATATTTCTAATCATCCACTCGTCACAAAGAAGCACCATGGCTTATTCAATTTTCCATCCCAGCACCTGGTATGTTAAAAGCCAGGAGTAGCCTGAGGCATGAGGTGCCTGAACAATTCTTCCCATACGATTTATGTAGAACAACTTTCACTTCTCCCAATACACAGCATTCTGTTTTAGTTCTAGATCTTTGCATTTACTGATCCCTCTGTCCACATTCGTCTCTCTTTATCTCCTACAAGTTCTTAAGGATTTCTGTTAAGACATGAATTCTACCTGAAGTTTTCCCTAACCTTGAATTAAGTGCTACTTCTGTGTGCTCTCCTATGACCTCAAATTTCCCCGATTATATTACTTTTGACTCTGGAGTTAATTATCTATTTTTATATCTGGATTAATTAATTAATTAATTCGTCAAATCCTTACAGGCAGGAATTCCATCTGTTTTTTTTTTCATTGCTTTATCTTCAGATTCTAACCAGTAATAAGTACATATAAGTATGTGCTTATTTACCTATATGTGAATATGTATGAAATGAGGAGAAGCACAATTTGTTCATGTTTGCTGCTATCTCAAAGGAATTACCCTTAGGGAACAACAAGATGGAGTAAAAAAGATCAGCTTTGGAGTTAGAACTGTGAATTCTATTTCTGACTCAGTCATTTATTGGCTGTGTGACCTTAGGCAAATTGCACCAATATGTTATACCTTAATTCCTTTATAAGTAAAATGAGAATAAAAATCTCTACTTCATCCTATTGTTGTGAGGACTAAATGAGATAATGTATGTTGATGCTAAGTAAGCTCTTAATAAATATCCATTTCCTTCCCTTTCTATTTGTGGCCAGTGCAAAATTATAAAGACAGCATTTGGGCACATAACAGGATATCCTACATGAGTAGGAATGGCTTCCCAGGGTAATAGATGGTGTTGCCAACAATAGTGAGGAGAATGAGAGGAAACTGTCACATAAACGAACCTTCTCAAGGTTTCACCCTCAAGGGTTCAATGTAAGGTTCAAAGGATGACTTTGAACATTAAACAGCATCATGAAAAACCCAACAATGTTCCCAGCTGTGGCACTTAATCAACACACATTCCTAAAAGCAAGGTGGTTCACTGAAAGGCAGGAGCCCTGGGGTCAGCACTGAGTGAAAGGTTAACTCTGATGTATGGTATGCAAATCATGTACCAGTGACAGTATTGGATCCTCCTTTTTCCTACTCTATCCCTGGCCTGGGATAGAGATTGTGAAGGGGGTGTAAGCTTCATCTACAGTATTGTGCTGTGTTCTGTTTCCCCCAGGGGCATTTTAAGGCTTCCAGGTTTCTATCAGGTCACTCCCATAGCACCTGCGAATGTCCACATGTTGTAACTACAAGATAATTAGCAAACAAAACTTCCCCAGACAAATATAATAATTAGGACCAAAATAAGGGATACGATGCATGCAATGCTTTTGGGGCTCAAAACTTACCTTATATTTCCAAACAGTGATCTGACATTTCAGTTCTCTTGCTTCAGGAAAAGACCTACTTTTATGCCTCGTGGGTGACTAAACTCATTGGCAGATGGTCAACCAGGTGAAACAGTGAATTCATGCTAAAGAAGTTCTACCTTCATTTTCTGGTGATTAAAAACTGGACACACAAAAATACCTTGCTTGTAAGAAATAAGTCAGTTCCTGGAGGTTTTTTGGTCCTGCTTCCAAACTCCTATCCTGGCTGTGGCTATTAACACAACTTTAGAATATGCTGCTACCATCCTGCCACAAACACAGCAAAAATGGGGAATTCACCAGAGAAAATAAGTAGCACTGTAGCCATGGATTGGGAAGCTAGACTTCTGGATGCTTTTTGTGCCCAAATGTTCTGCTACCTTGGTGGTGAGCTTGGTAAAGAGAATAATGTACATTCAGGGTTTACTTCACTCTGGGTCTTTATGCTATCTCCTTAAATATATATCTTATATTTTAATCTTCCTTGCCAATGCTAGCTATAATGCCCTATTTCATACATGAGGAAATGGGTTCAGAGTGGTAGATTATTGTGTCTAAAATCACAACTTGCTGGATTAGACTTTGAACCCAATTCCATGTTCCTTCAACCATATCATGCTGCCTTGCAAATATCCTGCAATATTTACCTTTTTTTAAAAAAATTATGCTTTAAATACTAATGGTCACCTTATAATCAACCTCACAAAACCTATTCCAGTCCAGTGGGCATGTACTTAATACCAGTAAGGCAGACATAGTACGTTTTTATTGTTGGATAGCTTCACATGTATTTCTCATTTGACTTTAGACAAATCACTTGCCTGGTCTATATATACCTTGTTTTCTACTTCTGTGAAAAATGAAATTTATACTACGTGATTCCTTAGATTCCTCTCAACCCTCATATTCTAATATGGAAAGTAACCAGTCCTGTTACATGTTTCATATATTCACATGTAGTAGGTTTAGTGTGAACATCATACACTGTTAAAGGGGCTGGGTCCTTCTGACCATAGCCTCTGGTTACATTTATTCCGTTTTCATTGTCCTTCATTCTCCTTCTACTAACAGGAAGTAAGTTCTCGTATCTGACTTCTCCCATAACTTTATCCATATCTTGCCCTTGGCACTTGCCACCTTCTGTTTCCTATGGTGGTTAATGGTGGGCATATCTTATCTCTCCTACAACCTTGTAAGTTCTATGAATTTCCTCCAATTCCTCACAAGGGCTAGCATTCCCCAGGACATCCAGACCAGTGTCATCCCTGCAGGTGCACTATTGGTATTCCCTGTTTATTTGTGTTGAAATAGAAATCTGAAGTATCACAAGACTTTTACCTAATTTAAACTTGGGTTCTACATGTAATATTGTGAAGAGGAAAAGAAATAACTTGAGAAGTTAGATAGTGCAAAGTTTCAATAACAAATGTTTATGATGTTTTATAGCAGGGCTTTCCTTGTTGTCTAGGCTGGAAGATTCTGTCTTTAAAAATAATTTATAATCTGTCATGGTCTGATGCTTTTGCAAAGTATAAAAAATGAATTACTAGAAAAATTACATTTAAAAGATATCAAAATACAAATTGAAAATTTGTATTATTAGATTCAACAGAAACAAAACTACTTTGTCAATTTGCTATAAAGAGCCTAAACACTTACTCTTAATTTCTGTGCTTATCTCGTGGACTGACAACAAATGGCTATTTAGAGGTACCATTCTTGGACCATGCTTGGAAGAACACTGTCTGCTTTACCATTTACACAGTAATTTGAGAGGCCTGATAGGGGCTGGGTTGTATCATCTGGGTGAAAATTTCAGGCATTAGATGAAGAAGGAACTAGTAGGGGCCAACTGTGTATCTTCAGCCTCTCTCTGGTTTTTGGAAAGAAAGACAAAGATCAAGGATGAAAAGTCAAGGGATTTTGTCTTTACTCTTTGTTCTCCAGCTGAAGAAATCACTTCCCATAAAACTCAAGTTTTGGTGGAGCTAGTGCAACAGTCAATGTTGGCTCCATATTCTTAATAAAGAAAAGAACATTTAATATCTATTTATGAAGGTTTAATAAATGTAATATTACCAGCTCATTTGTAAGCCTTCCACTGTTACTAATTCATTTATAGTCTATGGTTTTACCCTTTGAGGCACTTTCACAAAAACATTTATTTAGTCTTTCCCAAAACCCAGTGGGTAGGTATTAGCATTATCCTTATTTTGCAGGTGAGAAAATGTTAAATGACTTACCAGGTCACTCAGTTACTAATCCATTGAACTGGAATTCATACCAGGCCTGACTCTGAAGCCCATTCTCTGTCCACCAAATTCATTGCTTCTCTAGTTAATCTTCTCTTTTAATACTTAGGAACATTCCTAAAAGCAATAGGAAATGTACAGGGAACTATAGAGAATTTTCTTTTCAATAAGCAGGAAGAAAATATCTTCCCACAAAGCCCTGGGATAAGAATCCTAGACATATCTTTGTGAATGTTAGATGGTCATACAACTACTGTATTTATCTTGTAACTTTTACCACCATAGAGTATAATCAGATATATTAGTGTCATAGGTAGATTCTTAATAAGTAAGCTGCAGATGCTACCCTTGCAACCTCTCATTTATAGACTCTAATTATCATTAATGAATAGTTAAGAGTATCCAATGTGATTGTCTAAGACAATTGAAAAACAGATCCATTCATTATAATGATTCACTTAGCGCATACTAAGGAAACATCTAGTATTTTCACTTACCTAAACTGACGACATTGTCCCAATTTACTGTGGAAAGCATCCATTGAGAGAGGAGAGATGGTTTTACCAGCTACTCATATGTTGCAACTGATTTTCTTCTCTTCCCCATCTAAATATGTTTTCAAAGAATGAAGTAAAAGTCTTTGACATTGGGGCTCCTGGGTGGCTCAATTGGTTAAGTGTCTGCCTTTGGCTCAGGTCATTATCCCAGAGTCCTGGGATTGAGCCCCACGCCATGTGGATCCTCCTCTCTTAGCAGGGAGCCTTCTTCTCCCCCTCCCCAACTGCTCGTGTTCTCTCTCGCCATCTCTCTCTCTCTCTCTCTCTCTCTCTTTCTCTCCCTTCCCTCCCTCTCAAATAAATAAATAAAATCTTAAAAAATAAAAATAAAATTTTAAAACGTCTTTGACATAGACTTTTGGTGAGAATATATTTTTAGAATCTCCCATAAAGTGGTGATAAGAGGAAGGAGGTTTCTTTTTTTATAAATTTATTTTTTATTGGTGTTCAATTTGCCAACATATAGAATAACACCCAGTGCTCATCCCATCAAGTGTCCCCTCAGTGCCCATCACCCAGTCACCCCCACCCCCCGCCCACCTCTCTTTCTACCACCCCTAGTTCGTTTCCCATAGTTAGGAGTCTCTCATGTTTTGTCTCCCTTTCTGATATTTCCCACTCATTTATCTCCTTTCCCCTTTATTCCCTTTCACTATTTTTTATATTCCCCAAATGAATGAGACCATATAATGTTTGTCCTTCTCCGACTTATTTCACTTATTTCACTCAGCATAATACCCTCCAGTTCCGTCTATGTCAAAGCAAATGGTGGGATGTTTCTTTTCATGATAGAAACAGCCTGCTACTTATGCGGACTCAAGAGTGGGACTGCTACTGTAGCAGGGACTGCTACAACCTGCTACTTACAGGGACTCAAGTATGTGACCATTACTTCAGACTCTCAACCCAGACTTCTAATTCCAGTTTCATCCTTAGGAGATATTTTTCCAACAGAAAGGCTCAAATGAGCTCTGTTTATAGGTGAGGAAACTGAAGGTTCCAGGAGTAAACTGACTTTTCCAAAGTTACATAAATAACAGCAAAGGTGAACTGCAATTCTATCTGAATCTACTTACTACAAAGAACCCAAATTTCACTTAACACGTAAACCAACTGCACATGTCTCTGCTTCCTATTTCAACTGGCAAGGACCACATCTACTTACTCATTTCTCTATCCCAGAACGAGGTACAGTGCCTAGTACTTAATAGATGCTCAATAAGTGTGTTACATTGAATTAGGTTAGCAAAAATACCAAGGTGGCACCTTTTAAAACTCATTTTGATTATGCACATTTGTAGGCCTTGTCGGAATGCTGATAAGATGGGGTAGAAGCATGTGTAATTCCTCTCGCCTTTTATAATCTTTGCCATGAAGGAAATATAATAGCACTCAAGATTCTATTACTACTGTCAGAGGGATGAATGACTCAAAGACCTATAAACTTAATATACAATTAATATCATGCCTTGCTTTTGTCATGGATTTATTGTTCCACATTTTGACTGTCAAGACAGGTATCTCAACTTTGACCTTCTGAGCTAATGAGACTACAAAATAGAAGATGCACAGAAGAAAGAAAATAAAAATTACAGTAAATTTAAAAGTCAAGATGCAATGGTCTATTACTATTCTATCATTTAAAAAACCCAGAAGCGTTCTTTCTTTCTTGCCTCAGAATTGAAATGTAGGCCAGGCTGAGGTACTGCATATATCACATGGAATTCCCAATTGCAGAGATTTTAAATCAAGGTGGTATTTAGTGAAAGCAGCCACTAGGGCTTGTCCAGACCTCATTGACTCCCCATAAAATAGGACAGGTTCTCATGAAGGCACTTTACCTTTCTGACCATCTAAGGGGCTGTTTGTGATTCCTGCACATATACTTCTTTTTCTATTTTCTTATTTGAAGGGGATAAATAAATGAGTATAGACACACACACACACACACACACACACACACACTGAAAAAGTGTTGAGAGGAAATACTTATGAAGACTTGAAAGATTTCAACCAAAGCTCACAGTGAGAAGGCATTTGATTTTGACCTGCTACTAGATCAGATCATGCCTTTTTTTCCTTCTTTTAGAAATATAACAGAGCCATACACAGGGCCAATAACAAAGAATATTATAAGGTAATGTTGTGTGAAGTGTGAAAAGAATTCATGTTATCCAAGCCTTCCAGAGGATTTCAAGTAATTCCATATATTTTCAAGAGAAAATCTCTATATTTGTCCATGCGTCCATGCTTCTATCTATCCATCCACACATCCATCCATCTATCCAAACATTCAGTATTTGAACCTCCACCTAGGTGCTAGCTATGATGTTAGACACACGGAATTGAGTGATAAACAAGGCAGACATGATCTTTTGCCTCCAGGAAAGATGGACAAATATGCAGATATAATTTAATCAGATTATGGGTTTGATAAACAGAGACTACTATAGGAGTATAGAGGAGGTTAAGTTTCCCTGGAGGAGATGATGCTTGATCTGAACACTATGGATCAAGAAGTAGTAATCAAAGACAAAACAAACAAAACAGAAACACAAAAAGTAACAATATATTTGGAATTCCAGGATTAGTGTGTGTTGTTGTCAAAGCAAAGAATCTTGAGAAAATGTATTTGGGGATTTGCAAAGAGTTCAGTCTAGTGAAAGGGGTAGAAATGGTGAACAATGTGGAGAGCACTCAACTTGGACTCTGCCACTGAAGTAACTCTATGAACTTTAGGAAATTCCCTTACTTTCTTGGGCCTCAGCTTCTTCATCTGCCAACCATGGAGGTTTGTTTAGATGACCTCTCACTTCCTTTCTAGCTTCTATAATCTTATGAAATCTCTTAGGAACAATGGACTTCTTGAAATACAGTTGCCTCTAAACAAACCAGAAATCCTACAAGTCAATAACTCAAGTGATGCTCTTAACACAATTGTTCAATAATCAGATTCATTAGTTCCACTTGCTTCATTTATAGACTGAGCTTTCCTTTTGGAAGAACTCTCCTACAATGTTTCTTGTTCAAGAATTGTCTTGAGCCATAGTTGTGATAGAGGGCTGGTGGAAGGTGAGGGGAAGGTTAGAAATAGGAGTCCAATGGAAAGGAACTCCCAAATTTTCTTTAGAGAGGGGAAGACCCAGAGTCAGTAGTTCAGTGAGGTGGTCTTGGAGAAATTATTCGGCTTCAAATGTTCTTTTTCTCCCTTTTGAGAGTCCTTATACCCACTCTAAAATGACAGAGGAAAAAAATGACAGAGGTATTCTCACTATGACAAACTCTTGAAGGCTTGGACAACACATCTTGTTAGCAATTGAGTTAGGAACCTCAGTTTCCTCATCCATAGAATGGGGATAGCAAAATGGCTTCAGAGAATTGTTGCAAGTAGGTAGTGCGGGTGAAGAACTTACATAGCGACTTGCATTTCTAAGTGTCTTCCATGATTAATTCATTTCATCCTCACAACAGCCCTGTGAAGTATTGCAATTATTGTCTTCATGCTTTAGGAAGAAACAAGGAGGCTCAGAGGTTAAATAACTTGGTCAATACCAAATGGTCCTATAGAGTGGTGGCAAGACTCATTCCAGATTGCCCAACTCCACAGCGCATTTCCATAATGGATGTGCTAAATCTAGTAAATATTGTGATTCTCTTCTCCCATTATCCGAAGACAATTCGCCTTTTGTATTAATGGCAGAAATGTCATATCTTACCTGTGATAACAGGATTTTGTCTCCACCACTATACAATGACTCGCTAGACCATCACCAAAAATGAAAGGTTTTGGCTGTGATTTGAGGTCAGCTTTTCTTCATGGAGTCTGGTCATAATTATTAGCTGCTACATGACTAAGCATGATGCCTATCCATGGAATCAATGTAGCACCTATTGAGATCATTTCAATACTTCAGGTTTCTCCCTCCAGAACGGCTTTGTGCTAATCGTGTTTGCTTTCCTCTTTGCATCACAATGGTAGTTTCTATTTTAGATTTTTATTGTTTATTACAACTTGGAGAAATTCCTATTCCAGTTCTAATCTGGCCTTGGCCATGTTTCAAAGGCTCTGAAACCTCTAGTCAATCTGGCTTCATTCACCCTCTGGCACTGGCATTTGTCCTTCCCAGAGAGGAAAACAGGCTCTCTACCCACCCCTTAAAAACAAGTAGGTAAGAAGGGAAGAAAGATCTCCTTGGATTATACCAGGAGCAAAGTTGGCTAGGAATAAAACAAATTTAAAGTCTAATTCCTGTCTGGTAAAATTAGTTCAAATAATTATCTCCAGATTTCTTTTTATCTCCAAAATTAGAAGTGTTAATCATAGATGTAATTCTATAAAAACATTTTTGATTTTACAATGAATACAGTGATAACTTTTGCTTCCACAGCGCATTTCACTGGGGATGTTCAATGCTCTCTCTATACCGTATATGTATTACCAGGCACTCTACCTGCCTATGAGGGGTCCAGAGGAAGTCCCTCTACTCTAATATCTGTTATAATAATGGTATTTTCAGGGATCTTTTTTTAAAAAACCCTCATTTCATCTCCATCATAACTTTGTGACACCGCTATTCTCATTATTCTCATTGGAAAATAGATCAAACTGAGGATCAGGAAATCAAAGAATATTCCTCAAAACCTCAGAGGTAGTAGGTAGGCCCCTTTGGTACTCAAATTCTCAAGTTATTTCTGCCATCCCAAGCTGTTGCTTTCTTAGCATTCCCATGTACAGATTCTACTTAAAATGTTAGATAATATTTATTGAGCACTTACTGTGTCTCAGGCACTCTGCTAAAAGCTTTGGTTGATTTTAAATCACTAAATCTTCACAATAATTTTATGAAACGTTTACCATGATAATTGTCACTTTACAAACAAAGTCAGGTTTTGCACCATTAGTAATTTTTCAAAATCTCACAGGCAATTGTGGCCAATATCTCAGCATTTTCCAGAAATTTTTGTATCCAGGCACCCTTAGAGGCAGTGGGGATACAGCAATGAAAAAAGCAGATCAAATGCTTTTTGCTTTCATGGATTTTGTGATCTACTGAATGGAAACAAAGTATAATACTTAGAATATTGTTGTGGTTTAAGGATCATGAAGAAAAACCAAAGTAGAGACAAGGAATTAGGTGTCACTGAGCTACATCTGAACTCTCTCATTATTATATGTGCTACCTTCTCCCTTCTGGAAGGTCAAGACACTTACAAGATGCTGACCATTTTATTCCTGTAATATAAGGGGGGGAGTCATGTTCAAGGTAGAATGGATGGCATGTTAGTAATCCTTTTTTGGGTGAAGTCCAAACCTCTAGACCAGAGTGAAATCGTAGGAGATCAGACTGGAAAGACGAGTTGGGACCAGATTACACATGGACTGCAAAATCAGGTAAAAGGTTTTGAACTTAACTTGGCAGATAACAAGTTTTTAAAAATGGAAATGATTAATTTGGAACTATTTTTCAGAATGACAAGGAGGAAGGAAAGTCCTCAGGTGAAAAGTTTGCAGTGGTTCCTGTTTAAAGCAACATGGTCTTTAAAAGTTTGGTGGAATGAAGACAAAAATCCACCATGAGGGAAGTGTTGAAAGTACACTGGCAATTGATTATTTGTGGGAAAAGAAAGTGAGGGTGAATACAAGTAAAGAAGTGTGGATTTGCTAGGAAGTTAATAAAATACAAAGTTGGAGTCCCTGATTTGTACAGACCCTTTCCAAGGACCTAGTAGGGACTCTACCAAAGTTAACAAGTGTTGCCAATTCCAAGGACATTTACGATAAATCACTTCAAAAGAAAATATAAATGCTGTGAAAAAACTTTGATAGAAGTTTTCCAACTAAACAAAAGTTCTCCTAGTTTATATGACATGATCAATGAGTTGAGAAGCTGAAAAGAGTCCAATAAGATATCAATAACAAAACTCAATTGCTATCAACAGTGATAGAAAGAAGACAGAGTTATCTTTATTTTTTTCTTTATAAGGCCAAAAAAATGTAAGAAAAGGGATCCCTGGGTGGCGCAGCGGTTTGGCGCCTGCCTTTGGCCCAGGGTGCGATCCGGGAGACCCGGGATCGACTCCCACGTCGGGCTTCCCGGTGCATAGAGCCTGCTTCTTCCTCTGCCTGTGTCTCTGCCTCTCTCTCTCTCTCTCTCTGTGACTATCATAAATAAATAAAAATTTTAAAAAATGTAAGAAAAAATACTACAGAGTTGTGACAAGCAGTTAACAGTTAAAAATTTGTGTTAATGAATTGTGTGATTATAGAATTTATCAAGATTTTTAATTTATAACTTGTTTTAATTGCTTTCCTCATTCTAAATGATTACTTTTGAGTCTAATTTATATTCATAATCCTGTATTAAAAATTTTAAAGCTTCAGTTCCCATAAAACTTGGGTCTACCAATGCAGATGAATCACAACTCAATAATCTAAGACTAAAAAGATGGTAATAGAGACATGTTTCAAGAGAGATGAAAAATACTCAACATTATATAAGTTGGCCATAGGAGCATGTGGGATGCTGAGGGGGTGATCAGTAGGCAACTGGGTGTTAGCCCTCAGGTTAGGAGAGAGTGGAAAAGAGATAACCAGAGCATGTTTGGGGAGAGGCCTGACCACATTAGGTATGTATAGTTGAATGAAAGGTAGCTACAGTATTAAAGATGAAGCCTTAGAGAAATAAGGGGAAATTGGCCAGGACAAGAGCCTTCTCAAGATTATATCTTTCATCATAAATACAGCCAGACCAAATACCTTCAAGAAACTCTTACATAATGTCTAAGTTAAACATGAATGAGATCTGGAAAAGTCAGTCAAATATTCAAATTTGTGCCCATATAAGCAAAAATAAGGAATTTTAAGAACATCTGGATGACTTTTCAGTTTCTCTTTTTGACCTTAAGCACTAGTATGCACCTCTGCCTATTCTTCTAATTTGGGTCAAAAATCATTCAGAAGATGATCCCACAGCCTGATATGGTGGAAAGATCATAGAACTTGGAGCTACAGAGAAGTGATCCTTGTTCTTACAAATCCCACTGGCAAGTGCCAAAGACAAAAGCACTGGGCTCAGAAAACCCACTTCCTTTTCCCCCTAGGCACACAGAACAACTACATTTCTGTTTCCCCTGCAGTGGGATGAGGCCATCTGAATGAGTTCTGATGAATGAAATGTGGATAGAAGTGATATAGGCCAGTCACTTCCAGCCTGGTCCTACTCAGAATTTTCCAGAAAACTCTCAAGGCTTTCTCTCTTTTTTCTGCAGACATAATGCAGAAGATCTTCTGCAGGTTGCTGAGGTCATAAGATGCCAGAGCCATTCGATAGAAGGGACCTGGATCCCTGAATCTCTACTTGGAAGGCCACCTGATAAATATCCAATTAGAATATCATGTGAGAAATAAATCCCTTATTGTATAGAAATACTGAGCTTCTAAGGTAGTTTGCTTAATTTCTTGGAGTCTCAGTTTTCTCCTCTGAATATCCCACTGGGTTCTCATAGTGATTAAAATATATAACATATTGGAGTGCCTGGGTGGCTCGGTCAGTTAAGTAGCTGGCTCTGGAATTCAGCTCAGGTCATGATTTCAGGGTCCTGGGATTGAGCTCATGTCTGACTCCCATGCTCAGTGGGGAGTCTGCTTGAGATTCTCTCTACCCCTCCCTCCACTCATGCTCTCTCTCTCTTTCAAATAAATACATGTTAAAAGAAATAAATATATAACATATCTACATATGCAAATATTCTACATTGATTCTTGTTCCTTTTATCCCATATTCGTATTCGAAGTTAGTCAGGCCTGGCTCACTGAACACCCCGAGGGCACTATCTGATTGTATCTGATGGATCTGTGTGTAGAGTACAACATGAACCAGGCCTGCTGAAGTTAAGCTACATAAGGTTTCAGAACGGAAAGCATATTTCCTTCCCAAGTGTCCATAACAAAAGAATTTGGTCTCATCTTTAATAAAAAGATTAAAGTGACAATGACTATAGGTAGGATAATCTATAGCTTTTCTATTATGGCTTTATAACTTACTCATGACATAAAAAAGAGATTTAATCTTTTCTTTAAATTGTTTTGCATATTTTTTCTTCTCTGATAAAAGAAGACAGCCTTTAAGTATCTCAGCTGACATAAAGTAGGCAAAAGAAAACCTCCTGATCAATATTCAGCTTTGGCACTTACGTACATTTTATGTTGATTGGGACTTAAGCTCCTACCAGCAACTCTCGCTGCCAAAATCACATTTTCTCTTCAGATGCCTAAGGTTGGAATTGCATGTGTACCAACTGGAACTGATTGCTTGAAACTTGAACAGTTCAGAGTTTAATTTCTCTAATTTGGGTAAATACTACCTACCACCAGGCTGTCTGTGTTTTCGAGTGTTCAAAGTCACATAAGAGCCAATATTTTAAGCAATGCACAAGGGAAGCATTGCCGCAGTGCCGTGATAGTTTGAAAGTCATTTTTACTTTGGTGAGCCCACAGAGAGTATCTCACTCCCAGGAACAAGCTGGTAGAAGCAAGTCGAAAGGCATGTGCTGTTGGGGGATGGTGCCTGCACCCATTTGCCTTCCGTTTGTATGAACATCTGAGCAGAAAAAAGAAAAATGACAACATTACAAGACTCTGGCATCTGGAAATTGTGAGGCGTACAGTTTTTACACTAATTTAACACATATTCTCACATTACAGTCATGTTTAACAGTTATCCGTGTGTCATTCAAAGAGATGCATTGTATGAAAAGAATTTTGGCAATACAGAACCTCCTAGCTGGAGCAGGAGCTAATAATAAATGAAACACTTGTGCACAGACAAGCTACTTAGCATTTATCCATAGCTAGCCTCACAGAATGGTAGAACGGGAAGAGGACCAGGAATCAGCTAGCTCCAATCCTTTTTTTTTTTTTTTTTTAATGAAAAAAACTGAGACTCCAAGAGGGGAAGTGACCTGGCAAGGGTCAAAGGGAAGTGAGTAGAAGAAGTGAAATGCCAGCCCTAGTCCAACATGCATCCTATAATATCACCCTGCTTCTCTCACAATTGCAAATTCTCCTTTCATTGCAAACTTCCCTTTGTACCTGAACCAGAAAGAGAACAAAATCAGGGGGTGATCTTAGGTCATCAGACCTATTCGTGTCTCTTATTTGAATGGGGAATTACCCAGCAGAAGGTGGCTTCTACCTTCCAACAACCACCACTGATAAATCTGTAGCATATGATCCTAGTTTTATATGTTTTAAGACAGTTTTTAGGGTCCATATGCTATGAATCTTATTATTTTTCTTAAATGTTTGCTTAATGGGTGAATAAGGTGTGTTATAGTAGAAGCCAAGAGACCTAGTTCTGAGAATCAGCGAGTAATTAACCAGATATCTATGGGCAAGTTCCAACCTCTATGGGCCATTTTTATCACCTATAAAATGAGGAAAAGTAAAGGTCCTGTGAGATTTAAAACTTCATAATTAAAAAGATTTCACCTTATGGCAATTACACAGCACATATTTTTAAAAAGAAAATAAGAAAGCAATAGGCAAGGTGCCATAGCACTATGCTAGGAGCAGTGGGGAAAGGGAAAAATTGAAAGATGATAGTTGTTGGAGTAAGGCATGGTCCAGAGGGACAATACCACAAAGACTTATAAAGAGTCTAATGAGATACGATAAAGTGGAACATGGTTATGTGTCAGGAGAACACCTTTAGAGCAATCTTCCTTATGTATGGATATTCCAAGAACCAAGCTAGATGGACTCCAATAATAATTTTAAAATATAAGTTACTTTCACCAAGTATTTATTACCTGTTAGGCACTATTTTCAGCATAATTCATGTATCAATTCAGTTAATCTTCATAATTATATGAAATACACATTATTATCTTTATAATCCATGCAAGGAAACAATGGCAGAAAAAAGAATAAATGACTAGTCTACTATCACACAGCTGGTTAAGCCAGGCTTCAAATCCAGAGATTCCAGTTTTGTAGTCAAAGCTCTTAATCACTCTGTAAAGTTCTTATGACAAAGAAGGGACAAGAATACAAAATAAAGAGACCTGGACAGCCACCTCGAGCAAAGCAGTACTATAGGCAACAGTAATAGCCATTGTGCATTGAACACCTATCTTGCATGATGCCCTGTGTTAAGTGTTTTATCTACATCATCTTATTCAATCCCCCCTGATCATTCAACAAATATTTTTTGAGGACTTGCAAATTCTTTGTTTAAGAAACTTTGAGAAAAGTTCTGTAATTAATCACATCTTATTGATAAGGGTGGCTCAGAGACCTCTGCACCTCATCCAAGGCCAAGGTCTGACCCTAAAACCTAGGCCTCTGCTGAAGGTAAAAGGCTTCAGCAGACTCTTAGAGTCATTCAGACTCTAAGAAATAATATATAGTCTGGAACACTTTTCTTTTTTTAACTAATTTGATACAAGTGCCTCCTCTAATTGGCCTTTAAAGACATTTTCTAGTTTTTGGTTTGTATGTGTGTGAAGAGATAAAGCCAAATGGAAAGGCAAAGTTCCTGGAGACATTGACAAAAGTGTAATAATTCCAGTCCTCCGTCACCTGGCAGTCCACTGCCATTTGCTGTCATTGCCTTGCTGTCCCTGCAGAGAAGGAGGAGGAGGGAGTGGTGAGTGGCAGCATAAACAGGTGGAGATGCACTGGGGTCACAGGGACAGAGTACGTTCAAGGCCATAGGGTGAACTGCCAATGAGGAGTGACTGGCAAGGTGTCAAGCCTCCAGGAAAGAAGAAAGACCCTTGGGTCGTGCTGAGCTGCAAGCTCACCAGGAGTCAATCACTCTCATTGATTTGTTGACAGTCTGGGAAGTTCTGTGTATTTGAGGTCTAGCCCAGGCCCAACTTCCAGTAGAAAAAGACTTTCTGTATCATAGCCAATCAGTGAAGAAGGCTAAAAATTAGAATTGAGTTTAATTCACAGGGCCTTTAGCGAAATGGCCATTCTTTCTATAGATCTATGTAGTTTTGTAGTACTTTCATGCCCATGATCATAGATAACTCTATGGGGAATCATATACACAGGCTCACAGCATCAAGTCTTGAACCAGAACAAGAGGATTCATCTTAGCAATTTCACTTCTCCATTAGAGAATCCTCCTATTAGAGCAGGGTCTAATTAGAGGTATTTGGATATAAAACCCCAAATCATATCAAAATCTAAAATGTGCGTCACACATCTTCACTTTTCTCAGAACATATTCTACTAAATGATTAAAAATATGTAACTTTCATAAAAATCTATTCCTTTCTTCTTTCCTTCCATCCTTTCATCCTGTCTGCAACAGATAGGCAGATAGGTAGATAGATAATAAACATATAGATAAAAACTTCTGTGCATTCCATAAAGCAAAGAGAAGCTTACCTGGGATGAGAGTGGCAGGTTGAATAACCAATAAATATACATTTAAATCAGAGCTAAGGAAAAGGGAAAAGTATTGTGGAAAAGTAACTGATCATTAACGATATAGTGGCTTGAGTAGAATCCCAGATAATCCTTAAACTATAGCTGGCCTGGCTGGCATATTCACCTACAAGAACAGAGAATTCTGACCAGGCCAGGTCTTACATGGTGTCTTTGGAGGGCAGGTTCTTGATAACATTGGCAAGCATCAACTCTGTATCTCCTGTGCCCAATTCCTTGAAATTAATATAGCCAGCAGTTAGGGACCAAGATGAGAACAGAAGCTGGAATCTGGCCACAGCCCTGACCCTCCTACTTCTTTTTCATGTTCTCAAC
Source organism: Canis lupus familiaris (assembly GCF_011100685.1). Classification (NCBI taxonomy): domain Eukaryota; kingdom Metazoa; phylum Chordata; class Mammalia; order Carnivora; family Canidae; genus Canis; species Canis lupus. The sequence goes on along the minus strand of NC_049234.1, from coordinate 24,987,029 downwards.
CCCATATCCCTAGCTTTGATAGGAATGACTAACAACTTGGAGGTGAGGGAATAATTATCCAAAGAAGGAGAACAAATAAATGAGCAGCATTTCTCTGCCTCAAATGCCAGTAATACATAGAAAGGATGTGAAGCTCTGTAGCTTGCTGTGGATGGGCAACTGCGCATGAATAAAGAGCAGGAAGGAAATAACTCAGCTGAGATAGTAAGTATATGTGCAAGGACATCTTGATATCTTCAACATTTCAAGTTCAATGGCTTCCATTGCCTGCTATGCATAGTTAGGAAGACTCCTGTGCATGCACATTTTTATCAATTCCCCCAGAAGAGTTAGTTTTATGAAATATTAGTGGCATATTCTTGCTTTTCTGGTACCCATAAAAACATCCAAAGTAGAAGTCAACTGCACTTAAATTTCTGTTAAGTTAGATTCCTTAATTTAACAGAAAATGCTATGTGATAGCAATAGCAAGTAATAAATGGGTTGTTTATGCCTGTAGCTATTAGGAGTTCCCAGGGAACCTCAGTATGCGAAACCCTTTGCCTCACTCACAACCATCGATCCTCATTCACTCAATGAAAGGGGAATTGCAGCTTTGAAAACTTACTTGTTTTCAGTGTCCTCATCTTTTCCAGTTTCTCTAGAATATCACTGCATAGTCTGTTTTGAAAGCAACCAACAATTCCTTCTTAGCTCAGGGGTGGGAACATAAAGAGATGCTCATTGAAGCAATCTTTCTTTCCTTTCTAAGACATTAAGAATTTAATGTTAACTCTTAATATGAGAATTTGCATTTTATATAAAAGGTCATGGAGAGAGAGTCAATGAAATACAGAAAGCTGCTATTAGTGGAATTTCAGGATGACGTGAAAAGACCTTACTAGTATTTGTCAAAATACACCATGAAGCGACTGATGACTTGGCCCAGATGTAGGACTGGCTTGCATTCTGCTTCCCAGTGGAACAAATGAGCTTATGTTAACTATTTTAATTATCACTTTATTTATTTATTGGTATGGATAAAGGGAATTCAAATGCCCATCCTTCACCCATTTCTGACTTGGAGGTATCTAGTATTTACCGAAACCTGTGCTACACACTCTCATAGACTCTCCCATTTAATTTTCGTAACAATTTTGAGAGAAACATACAGAGTTAGAGAGGAAGAAAACCAAGACCCAAAGACATTCAGTAACTTCCCTCAATCATGTGGTCAGTAGTTTATTTATTTATTTTTAAAGATTTTATTTATTCATGAGAGACACACAGAGAGAGAGGCAGAGACACGGGCAGAGGGAGAAGCAAGCTCCATGCAAGGAGCCTGATGTGGGACTCCATCCTGGGTCTCCAGGTGGGCTGAAGGCCATGCTAAACCACTGAGCCAGCTGGGCTGCCCGGGCCAGTAGTTTAGAGTCAGATTCAATCAGGTCATTTGCTTCTAACTCAAGTGTTTCCTATAGGAGACCCAGCTTCCTCCCTTAGTAAACAATTTATATCTGTAGCCATCTTTTCCATTCATGATCAGTTTAATTTACTCCTCAGTAATTTATTAAGTGCTTACTATTTGCCTGACACTGCACAAGAATGTTGCATGACTAATTTTACTTTTCCTATGGGAAAGGTAATTTCGTTACCAACTCCATTTTTGCAGATGAGGAAATTATGGCTTTTTGCATTTGATTATGTAATTATAACTTCATTCTGACATATAGGGGCAGGACCAATAGGTGCCCCTGGTCTATTTCTACATCTTTATAATGTCAGCAGTGTATCAAGTATAGATGGTTAAATGTATCCTAAAGTTTTCTTTTTTTTTTTTTTTCAAAAAGGCACTTTTATTTTCCCCACTTTTTTCCAAGTTGCTTAATTTTTTCAAGTATTTATTTAGTTAACATACAGTATAACACCAGTTTCAGCTGTAAATACAGAGATTCATCACTTACAACAACCAGTGCTCATCACGAGTGCCCTCTTTAATAACAATCACACATCCAGCCCTTTGCCCACCCACCCCCCTCAGTTTGTTCCATATCATTAAGAGTATCTTATGTATAGTTTCCCTCTTACTTCCCCCCCGCTATGTTCATCTGTTTGTCTTCTCAAATTCCACATGAGTGAAATAATATGGTATGCATCTGTCTCTTACTGACTTATTTCACTTAGCATAATACAATCTAACTCCATCCCACCCATCCACATCATTGCAATAGCAATATTTCATTATTATTATTATTATTATTATTATTATTATTATTATTATTTTAGATTTCATTATTTTTGATGGCTGGTTAATATTCCACTGTGTATATATACCACCTCTTCTTTATCCATTCATCACTCCATGAACATTGGGCTCTCTCCATAGTTTGGCTATTACTGATAATGCTGCTATAAACATCAGCGTGTGTGTACCCCTTTGAATCTGTATTTTTGTATCTTTTTCTAGATAAAATGAGAGATTTTATGACTAGTTTTGCATGGCTTTTGCATAAACAACTTATTATCTGTCAGTTCCTCCTTACTTTTGGCTAAATTCTCTCCTGATATAATGAAAGACTGATTCATCTTATTTGGCCCCCAGAAATGGCAGAAGTTGGCATTGCCCATCTCACCTCCTTCAAATGATAGACTTTGTGTGTTCCTGCAACTTCAGCTGTAAAACACTTGGCAATCATTACAGCTCCCAGACAAATTCAGACTACAAATAAAGGTAATATGAGGGGAAGAAAGTACCTTTGTTTCTTAATTGGGTTATAAAGTTCAAGGTAAGAAACAGAGCATCTTTTCTAGGGTCAATTTCTAGAAATCTGTTGAGTTGCTATTGTACCAATCAAAAACGTGTAGTCATCTCTCTGCACCCACAGAACAATTCTGTCCTGACACAAAATAGACCAGAATGGAAAGTTTGCATCTTGGATCCTCCATGGGAGTATTCAGCAGAGCCCTTAGTTGAAGTGAAGAAGAAGATCCTGGCTTCTTCCAAAATTGCAAGTCTCCATGAGACCCTTGCAATCCTCTCAGAGGTTCTGAATGCAGAAGCTGAGTGGTATTAGAAATAGATAATTCCAAGGACACCTGGGTGGCTCAGGTGGTTAAGCATCCAAGTCTGGATTTTAGCTCAGGTCATGATTTCAGGGTCATGAGATCGAGACCCACATAGGACTCTGTGATCAGCAAGGAGTCTGCTTGAGATTATTTCTCCCTCTGTCCCTTCCTCCATTTCTCTCTCTCTCTCTCTTTCAAATAAATAGATAAATCTTTTAAAAAGAGAAATAGATAATTCCAAGATGAAAGTCAAGAGTCCCAATCTTAGTTGCTCAAGTTCTCATAACCCAATTTAATCAAATTCAAAGATATGTATTGGGTACCTATGTTGTGGCGTTGACCATGCTTGCTTCTGAGGTGGGTAGATAAATAAGACTTAGCACCTGCTCTAAAGTAGAGAATGGATTTGTGTATGCATTAACAAAAATAAAAGGAGGAAAATGAAAAATGCCAGAGAAAAGTTAGTAATGTATTACTGTCATTCAGTGAGGGAGTGATTAATTCTGAGTTTGTGGAGAAAGAATTTGCAAAGGGTTTTCAAGGATGGTGAGGATTTCAACACTCAGAAAATGTTCTTCTTGGTGGAGAAAACAGCAAAAAATAAATCAAAGAGAAAGAAGAGCCTGAATTACAGTGGACTGTGTGATTTGGCTCAAGCATCCAGTACTGAAGGGTCAGAGTGGAAGAGAAACTGGAGAGATAGATGGATTGAATCTCCTTATATTTTTACTTGAATGTAAGTTAGGGGTTGGATTTTATCCTATAGGCCAATATAAAGCCTTTATAGCCAGCATATAGGGGGCTATATACGTACTGGATATATATATATAATTTGTGTTTATATATATATATATATCTGCAATATATGGAACCACTGTGACCTTTGATGAGATATTAGCATAGTAATGGAGCAGGGCATCTACTTCACTCCAGACATTCTATTAGTTTCTTGAAATATATCAATCTATAATAATCCTACTAAATAATATATAGACACTTTTTTAAAAAGCCTATGGGTAAGGGGACTTCTACCTGGTAAATCAGGCCTTCTGAATCATGTATATCTGACTATAAAATCATTTCCTCCTTCTTCAATATTATTCTATGGTTTTTGAAACCAAATAAGCAAGTAGCATGTGCATGAGCATGGATTGAAAGGAGATATAGGCAGAGATCAGAGAAAGGGAGACAGGAAATCAGTGCATAGCATGGGCAGTAAAGACAGGGGAGAGGGGGACAGGGGATCTGGAGAAGAGAGAACATGTTGAAATGATGTCCTCAGGTAGTCCTGAGGGTTTGGCACATGATTGGCCATGAAATGGTGAAAGGGAAAGGAGAAATCAATACTATTTCAAAGCTGGGATATACAGAAGTCTTGAGGGATTTGAAGATCCCTTGAGGCCCTAGCGTTCCAAAGCTATAAGTCCCTGGAATCTTATGAGCACTTACCAGGGAATCCTTTGACTTCAAACTAGTAAAACTAGACAACTTTCCTAGACATTGCTATGGAAAACTACAGGCCAGACTGAGTAGCCTCTCTCCACAGGCTTACAAAGATCTACCAGGGCTTTGCAGAAGATCATCAATTTTCTCTACCAGCTCCTTTCAAGCCTGGAGGCTGGGGTATTTTGCTGTCACCAACCCAGCTCTGCAAGTCCAAATGCCAAGGGTATTAGCTCTGCTTCCTTCTACTCTGGAAAAGGGGAATCAAGACACACAGTGATTGAGGAGCTGGTGTGCTCATTTGCATCTAATTTATGACCACTTCACTGCCTGAAAGTATGCAGGAGTATGTGAGGAAAATTTCCCACTGCTATGCTCAAAGCAAATGCTTCAGGGACTTTTGGGATCTAGGCCAAAGGAACCATCTGATGATTATAGACATTGCTTCAAAGATGGAATCACCACTAGCTAGCTCATTAGGGCTTTGAAGGCTACATAATTTATAAGCCTGTTGTGTACAGCATTTTCAGAACCTCACAAGGCAAAGCCTGAATGAATGATTGGTTTCTTTTATCCTCTGTGAGTAATACAGAAGGAAATACAGCAGTAGAGATGTGTCTTCTCAACTCCAAACGTCCATGCCAAACACAATGAATTATTTTGCTACCAGGACTTTAGATTGCATATATCAGTAAGGCATTTTTTGGGCAAATAGCTTAAGGTTGGAATATATTTTTCCTCAAGGGGTCATGAGAAGAAACTCACATAGTAAAGGAGAGAATTCAATTCATTATTTTAAGTAGTCACCTACTGGAGTTAGTGATAGATTAGATGAACACAGTCTCTATTTACAATGAATTCTCATTTCTGTGAAGAAAACAGACAAGTAGTCAGATATTTACCACCAAAATTAACCAGGGTTATGACGGAGTGAATGAAAACAGCACATACTTGCAAGGCATGAGTATGAACCCAGTGGAAAGAAAAACAAATTTTGTTTAAGGAGGTTCCACAGATGGGGTAACATTTAATCTTGATCTTGACAACTGAATAATGGCCAGAAAAGATCCCAGGCAGAGAGAACAGCTTGTGTAAAGGCTTGCCTCATCTCTCCTCTCAGTGAGCATCAGTGGCGCGTATCCACTAGAGAATGAATGAATCACAGCACATGGCATGCAGAAATAGAGGCCCCTCTACACTCACTAGCAGTCTGATATTTAGCAACTCACATAGTTTCTCCCAGGCTCAGTTTCCAGATTTGAATTGTTCCTTTCCCTTTAACATGCCTTATCCCACAGCATTTTTGAAATAGTATACGTGAAGTTCTTCACAATATCCTGATATATGACATGAGTTTAATCATGTTACCCCTATTAGGATGTTTCTTCAGGCATTTGTTCAAACAATTAGGTATTTATTAGAGGCCTTGTGTATATAAGACACTTTGGCAATAAGATCTAAGATGCAAGATATTGATCCTAAATAACATGAAGTCTAGGTGTGGAGATAAGCCTTAAACATATTAATCATAAAAAACTTAAAGAGATAAGGTGAGGGATCCCTGGGTGACACAGCAGTTTAGCGCCTGCCTTTGGCCCAGGGCGCGATCCTGGAGACCCAGGATCGAATCCCACGTTGAGCTCCCTGCATGGAGCCTGCTTCTCCCTCTGCCTATGTCTCTGCCTCTCTCTCTCTCTCTCTCTCTCTCTCTCTCTCTGTGACTATCATGAATAAATAAATAATATCTTTAAAAAAAAGAGATAAGGTGAAAATGAGGTGAGCTATGTAACTGATGGATAATCAAACCAATTAAACTGACATTTTGAGTACAGGACTATTATAAATACAGTAAAAAAGGAAGTATTATGCAAAGGGGGAAAATGCTTAAATAAGAGTTTAAGTATTTCAAAAATAAATTTCCATCTCTAAGGATTAAGTCATATTTTGTTGGAAAACAGGGGCTATCAATAATAAGGAGATGGCGGAAACCTATCTTATCAGAAAGAAAATATCAAAGAGGGAAAGCCTAGGGGCACCTGGGTGGCTCAGTGGTTGAGCGCCTGCCTTTGGCTCAGGTCATGATCCCAGGGTCCTGGGATCCAGTCCCACATTGGAATCCCTGTGGGGAGCTTGCTTCTCCCTCTGCCTATGTCTCTGCCTCTCTCTGTGTGTCTCATGAATAAATAAATAAAATCTTTTCAAAAAGAGAAAGTCTACATTTTAAAATCAATGTGAAGGAAGAAAACTGTGTTTAACATTAATTCCTTTTGAAAATGTATTGGAAATTTTGTGGAACCAGTACACCTACAATATTCAATTCTATTATACCCAACAAAACCGATTTTTTCCTTCAGTTTGAGGGAGATTTTTGTTTCTTTTGGTTGAGCAAAAAGTACTGGGCTGAAAGCTTTACAAAAAGGATACAAATTGTAAGGCACCAGAGCCATACCAAAAGGCAGAATATGGTCCCAGTGAGAGACCACGGGGCCTGAAAACTTGAGATTACAAAAGGGAAGAACAGATTCCAAATCACAGCTACACCACTTTGAGGATATGCTTGTGGAGTGAAATCGGGGTAGCATTCTTTGTCATTTTAAAATTATCTATTTCTTTCTGTCTTTTTTGACAGATACTGAGCAAACATGATTGCATTCACATAAGTTACAATGCATAGAAGACGCAAATCTGCAGTATTGCAGGGCAGTGTTGTAGAAAGAGCACTATAGGCTTTGAGTCATAGAAAAGGAGTGCAAGTCTCATCATGAATAAGTAAATGAGTTTGTTGCTTAAAAACTCTGAACTCAGATTCCTCATCCCTAGTATTCTGTGATTCCCTTATGTTCTAGTAATTGAGTCATTGGTTTGTCGGCTATATTAGATCAGTGATTATAATGGAGATTCAAATTCAAATTCAAATTCATCAAAATTGGGCCCAAGAGGAAGCTATGGGTTTAAAAATGAGCAGTGATGCAGAAGTCAGAATCTACAACCCAGAATCCAGGATCCAGAATCTGTTCTTTTGGTTTGATTCCCAGCTCTACGTATCTGGCTGCAATGATTCATGGCAATTTACTGAATCTCTCTCATTCCTAGTTTCTTGATCTATAAAATAGAATGAACAATGATGATGGTCATGATAGTAATAATGATAAGTGACTCATTGGGTTGTGGTAAAATTTGTGTAAAAAGAGGTACATGAATATTCATAGCACCAAGAACACTGGAAGGTTTTCAAGGCAACATCCCCCACCAATCCTACCATATAATAGATGCCCACTAAAAATTCATCGATTGATAGTGTAGTGTATATGACAAAAGCTGCTCTTCTCACTTCCTTAAACCTACCAAAATATTGTGGGACATGTAACAAATATAATTCATGAATGACAAACTTTGAACTTCCCTTTTACATGCTGAAATGATGTGCCCCTAACTATGGTGACAATGACCCTGTTTCTGCTGTTTTCTATTTTGAGCAGCCATCACCTGGCTATCTGGAGCAGAGATAACTAAGGAAAGATAAAGACAGGAAAAAGGATTTGGACAGCTTTAGATAAAGGGGCATTGTGTCTGGCAGGACCCCATCTCTATGGCATAAACATCACAATGGGTGTTTTTGGTCAACCCAGACATGAAGTCATTTAAGTGGGATGCTGAGCCAGTGACTTATCTTCACAGGCAGAGTTCACACAAAGTTATTTCTGTTTGTAGCACCATTGTTACTAAGAAAGGATTTTTAGGACTGAGATTCCTTATGCTATAGATAAAATGTCCCCAAAATATGACATCAGTTGGCCAGTACTATATCTCCAGCCAAAATGTCAGAAAGACTGTTTCAGGAAACCATGCCAGAGATTTTATAACCTCTTACATGCCTCTTTGAATTGAAGCCCTAAAGGAGCTGTGTCGAAGTCAGCATGCGTGGCCCTACCATCTCCATATATACCACACCCAAGTTCCCTATCTCCTCCCTCCTACAATGCTTCCTCTGCTCCCTGTGTGCACCCATATTACAAAATGAATATTCTTTTCCTCACAGAAAAGATGAAACAATTCTATGGCACAGAAATAAGCACAGTCTAGGACAGGGGTCAATGAGAATTTCCTATAAAAGGCCAGGTAGTTTTTAAACTTTGTAGGCCATTTACAGTCTATGACATGACTCCTCCCCTTCCACTTCCAAAAATTATAAGAACCATTCTTAGCTTACAGGCTATAGAAACATACAGCTACTTGCATTTGATCTGCAGACCATTAATTTGCTGACACTTAACCTAGGTGGTAAAATATTGAAGAGCAATAGTGGTAATATGGTATTATAGGATTTCTGTTAGGATATAAAAAGTTGTAAGAATCCTTCACGGTCACTGCAAGCTATAGGAAAAAACTGGATAAACTATGAAATTATGGTTGTTACAGCCAGAAAATCTATCAGAAATCTGAGGGTGATAAACCTAAATGAAATTAATTCCAGATAGAAACAAGTCCTTCTAAAAAAGAAGAGTGCTATTATTGCTTTTATCTATGATGTCTGGAAGGAGGAGGAAGAACTTACCATCTATGAATAAAGTGGGAAAAGCTCAATGTCTGATGAAGTTTTAATGGCAGAGTGAGAGATGTGAAGATCTGTAACCCAAAGGAACCTCAGCCACAGGACAAGTCACCCATACTTCCAACATTCAGGGTAAGAACTGAAAGAACTCTGTGGTTTTTTTTTTTTTTTAATTTTTATTTTGAGGCAATGGATGACAAAGCCTGGAGGAGAGGAGTGCTGGGCAGAAGGTACAGAAGGCTGGAGATGAGGCAGGAGACTGAAAGATTTCTTTCTAAGGCTCCTCTCCATGACTCATGATGTGAACAGGTCTCTGAAAGCTGAGTAAGGCAGCAGGAAGAGAATAATCCCAAAAGGCAGAAATCCTTAACAGAAAAGAGAACTCTTAGGGTGCCTGGGTGGCTCAGTCAGTTAAACATCTGCCTTCTGCTCAGGTCATGATCCCAGGGTCCTGGGATCAAGCCCTGTGTCAAGCTCCCTGCTCAGTGGGAGATCTGCTTCTCCCTTGTCCTCTGTCCCCCCTCCCTGCTTGTGTTTTCTCTCTCTTTCTCTCTCTCTCTCTCTCTCTCTCTCTTTCTCTCAAATAAATAAATAAAACCTTGGGATGCCTGGGTGGCTCAGTGGTTGAGCACCTGCCTTTGCTCAGGATGTGATCCCAGAGTTCTGGATTGAGTCCTGCATCAGGCTCCCCACAGGGAGCCTGCTTCTCCCTCTGCCTATGTCTCTGCCTCTCCCTCTCCCTCTCTATCTCTCATGAGTAAATAAGTAATATCTTTATAAATAAATAAACAAATAAGTAAATAATAAAATTTTTATAAAAATAAAAGAGAACTCTCCAGAAACTCAAAAATCTCCCAAACTATGATACAGAGAGCAGTATTTTCCATTGTTTGGAAAGCTGGTGGATTGGTTATAAAACACAAAGAAATCTCCAGACTCTTTCTGTTGTTCAGATCCCCAGGCAGTTAAAGAAAAGTTCCTGATTTTGATCTCAGATCACCAGAAGCCAACAGTATTCTGGATCTAAATAGAACAAACATAAAACCTAGACTCAGTTAAGCTATCAGTAGATTGACTTGAACTTCCATGTTTAGCAGCCTCAGAGAAGGATGTATGACTTTCTGGGAAAACTATCATTTACTTCAGTTTCTTCAATTATTTATACATAATACCTGATATTCAGTAACAATTAGGAGACATATGAAGAATCAAGGAAAAGTGAGGTCAGGACAGAAAAGAGGTGGAACCAATGATGGCAATGTAATGGATATATCACAATGAGATTTTAAAATAAATGTTTTAAAAGGTTTAGTGGAAAACTGGAAATATGCCTTAAAAAGAGGGGAATTAAAACAAAAATGCAAACTTCAAAATGAAAATAAAAATTCTGATGATATCATCGATGAAAAATATTTGATGGGTTATCAACTGATAGGGTTAGTGGAGAAAAAAAAACAATGAATCTAAAGGCAGGTTAATTGAAATTATATAAACTGAAACATAAAGAGCAAAAGAGTGAGGAAAATTAAAAGGATAGACATCTCCTGTGGGGCAACATAAAAAGGGTCTAACATATGCGTAATTGGAGTTGCAGAAGGAGAAGAGAGATGAAAATAGGACAGAAAAAAAATTTGATGAGATTATGGATAACAGTTCTCCAAAGGTGCTAAAATATATCAATCCACAGTTCCAAGAAACTTGATAAATCCAAAGGAGTGTTTAAATAAAGAATCCACACCTTGATAGATCATATTCAAACTGCTTAAAACCAAACATAAAAGGAAAATCTTAAACATAGCTAAAGAGAATGAAAGACACACATTATTTACTAGTACACAAAGATAAGATTGATGGCTGATTTCTTATTAGAAAAAAATTAGAATCCAGGAAATAATAACATAACTTAAAAGACTTAAAAGAAAAAAAAGAAACAAACAAAACAAAGAAACTATCACCCCAAATTCTATGTCCAGCAAAAAGAGACTCCATAGAAGTATGAAATAAAGTCATGTTAAGGCAGAAAGTGAAAGAATTTATCTTCTATAGATCATCTCTATAAAAATACTAAAAGAAAATTTTCCATCTGAAGGAAAATAACACCAGTTGGAAACCCAGATCTGCAGGAAGGAGTGAAAAGGATTGTAAAGGGGACATATCAGAAAGTAAAATAAAAATTTTAAATATATTCATGTTGTGGTATAAAATTTCTCCAAATTGACCAGTATATTCAAGGCAATTCCATCTTCACATACATTTTATATAGAAATGCACAAACTGAACCTAAAATATGTATGAAAATCTGAAGACTAAGAATAGCCAAAATAATTTTGGAAAAAAGAAGAGCAGAGAATTCATATTACCTTATTTTAAGACTCATTATAAAACTGCAATAATCAGTGTATATTGACATGAGAATAGATATACAGATCAATGGAACAGGACAGAAACATATGAAACAGACCCACACATATATAACCAAATTTTCAACAAACATGTAAACTTAATAAAATAAGAGGAAAGATAGTCTTTCAACAAATTATGTTGCAACATTTGGACATTTATATGCAAATATTTTTTTTAAATTTTTTTATTTATTTATGATAGTCACAGAGAGAGAGAGAGAGAGAGAGAGAGAGAGGCAGAGACACAGGCAGAGGGAGAAGCAGGCTCCATGCACCGGGAGCCTGATGTGGGATTCGATCCCAGATCTCCAGGATCGTGCCCTGGGCCAAAGGCAGGCGCCAAACCGCTACGCCACCCAGGGATCCCTATATGCAAATATTTTAACAAAACCCTTACCTCAGACTATATGCAACATTTAACTTGAAATGGATCATGCAGCTCCATGTATGGAGTTTCTGAGAAAAACATACGTGAAAATCTTAATAAAAGTGAATTAGGCAAAAATTCTCAGATAAGCCACAGAAAGCACAAACTATAAAGTAATTTGATAAATTGAATTCATCAAAGTAATAACTTTTGCTCTTTAAAAATTATTGTTAGGAAAAGAAAAATCTAGCTGTGGAATTGGGGAAGATATTTGGGAAACACATCTATAAAAATGGATATATAGATCTATTTCATGTAACTCAATAATAAGAAAAACATTTCAATAAAAATGACAAAATATTTAAATGGACATTTCAGCAAATAAAGATACATGAATGGCAAATAAGCACATGATAAGATGCTCAACAGCATTGGTAATCAGGGAAATGGAAGTGAAAACTACAATGAGTTACCACGACATATCTAGTAGAATGACTAAAATTATAAATTACTATAAACAAGATTTTTATCTGTTTTTTAAAGAAAATTTTAAGAAATATCTTTTAAGAAATGTCTGTGCAAGAATTTTGCTCATTTTTATGGGGAAATTTGTATTTTTGTTTTTGGTTTGTTAGGATCTCTTTATTTATCTTTTATGGAAGTCTACCATCTATATGATGTTTTGCAAATATATTTTCCAGTCCATGGCTTCGATATTCATTTACTTAGTGGTATCCTTTAATAAGCATAATTTTTTAGAAATTTTTATAAAATCTATGATGTCAAAAAAATTTTATTTCATGGTTAGACTTCCTTATTCTAACAAATACTTTTTTATTTTTTATTTTTTTAATTATTTTTTATTTTTAATTTTTAAGGAAGGGGACAGGGAAGAGAGAGAGGAAGAGAGAATCCCAAGCAGATTCCCTGCTGAGTGCAGAGCCTGACAGGGCTCCATCTGAAGACCCTGAGATCATGACCTGAGCCAAAATTAAGAGTCAGATGATCGACTGACTGAGCCACCCAGGCGCCCCTAACAAATACATTCTTAATCCAAAGTGACAAAAGTTTCCTCCTATGCTTTCTTCTAAAATACTTATGGCTTTTTCTTATACATTTATATCCATAATATCTCCATGGAGCTCATTTTTGCATATGGAGTAAAAGAATAAATATTCATTTATTCCAGAACCATTTGTTAAATTCCTAATCTCATTTAATTTACTCATCTACCCCCTTATTTTTTAATCAATAATTGAGATATGAGTATCCACATATATCCAAACATGACTGGATTTGTGTATTTCTTTTTTTTTTTTAGTTCTATTATTTTTGGCTTAATGTAGTTCAAGCTCTATTTATATAAAACATGTAATGCATATAAATATTTATATTTATATTAAATAATGAAGACATATATTTAGAACAGGTATGTTTTCTTGGTGAGTTGACCCCTTTACCATTTTGAGATAAATATAAAGATACTTGAAATACTTCAAAGATAAATAAATAAATTCAAAGATACTTGAAATATCTTTCTTTACACCTGGTAACATTTCTTGTTTTGAAGTCTACTTTACATAAAATCAATAGAGTGGCTCCAACTTTCTTTTGATTAGTGTTAATTTTAATGATAGAAACATATTTTAAGTCAGTCTTCCAGTTACTCTGTGTAATAGGCAAAAGTAATTTTATGCATAATTCAGCAACTAGAAAACACCCATTTTTTCCTCCTTCCGAAAATGTAGTGTATGATGAACTTATATGAGAAAGTACCAAATGCTGATCAAAAAGCCATTATGTCCCTTCCCAATCTTCAGTAGAAAAATCACCCTTTTAGCTTGTCCCTTTTGAGACATGAGTAAGTGATGCCTCTGCCAGCCTAAGTGGAAAAAGACAGGAACTAATGCCCATTTTCAGACTTTGGCAGGGTAAGTTTAGGTTTATAGGAAAGCTTCCTTATGAAAGGTAAGTCTCAAAGAAACATATTACCAAATAATCTTCAATTGAAAAGTAATCTGCCCAAAATACCACATCAATACAGAAATTACCTTAACATTATCCCAAACACATGGTCTTGCCAGCCAGGAAGGTAAACAATCTTTTATCACATAAAGGCGTTCCTTTCTTTGAGGTGATTTAATTATGTTGATGGATAACTTTTATTAGTGCTTTCTCTATGGCAAGCAGTATGTTACATATTTTACATACATCATTATCGATTACTCCTCAGAAAACCCCATGAGATAGGTATCACTATTCTACTACTGTAATTGTTTTTTTACAATTTAGGGAATGGAGGTTTAGAGACACTAAATAACTTTTCTAAATTTATCCAGATAATAAGAGATATTTTACTTTAAAGATCATTCTCATTGCTATTTAGCCCTAAAATATTTAATACAGTTAAAGTTTGTATAGACAGAGTTTGAGCATGTATCTCTCTGTGTGTGTATATATGTGTATGTTCTGTGGCTGTTACTGACAAAATGTACACTGTTGGTTCACATGGACTTTTCCATCAACTGAAACTCCCTAATACTTGTATATGATCTGTGTTTTAGACACAATAGTCTAAATGTAAATAGCCATATATATCGACTTATCTTTTGAACTTAAATGTAAAACTCTACAATTATCTCTATCAATTTTAAGTATGTCAGTAAATCATTCCACCTCTTTGCCTTACCCTAATTTTGTTTAAAGATGTATTTATTTATTTGAGAGAGAGAGAGAGCACAAGTAGGAATGGCAGAGGGAGTGTCAGAGGGAAAGAATCCCCAAGCAGACTCTACGCAGAGCACAGAGCTCAACATGGGGCTCGATCTCAGGGCCCTGAGATTGAGACCTGAGCTGAAACCAAAAGTCGGATGCTCAACCAACTGAGCCACCCAGGCATCCCTGCCTTACTGAACCCTAATTTAATAAAAACAAGCCCCAGACCACCAAAGGCTTATACTCAAGCAGGAAAGGCTTAAGTAAGATCCAGGCAGCTATCCAGAAGACATTGCTAAGTGATCACCTTTCCTTTTTATGCACTTTTATTTGAATTTTCACAAGGATCTGTCTGTGCCTGGGTGGTGAAATGGGATGTTGTAAATGAGAAACTTTTATTCCAGGCCAGGAGAAAGGTATACTGAAGATCAAACACACATACACACACCCCTCAGGTATAAAAAAAAGAACAAAGAAGCCAAGTTCCTTCAATGCTAAAAAAGGAGAAATGTGTTCAGAAGAGGTACCTTTCAAATCTGAAAATAAATAAAATAAAATACCTCAAGCCATGAAGATGGACAGTCCTGATATAAATCAGGATTGGAATGGGGAAGATAATGTAAGGGACTTCAAAGTAAATGAGGAAAGTTGCATAAAAATAGAACAGAATCTTCAGCTCTCTAGTAATTTGGTAGGGTTAGCTGGCCCTTCATTCATTCAATAGTCATTTGCTGAATAATCTACATTGTGCGAGGCACTGTGCACATATTGCTGGGTTATCTGGCTTTGTTCCCTTCAGAAATAAACCACCAAGTAATGCTGCATTTTCATAATTGAATTGAGGTCACTACTCATATAATGGTGGTCACCAGTGTATTGATTGATGGAAATTAAGCCCTACTGAGACTACTTATATCCAAGCTCATAAGCTGAAAGCCAATCTTATAACTTCATCATTTTGTCTTCCAGTCCACTCATATGTCCCCCAGACACACAAACACCTTGTGCTAGACAGTAATGCAGTGCCTGGACCCCTTCCACAGTCAGAGTTTTAATTGGCCCAGCTGCTAGAAGTGCTGCTGGTAGACAGACCTTAATTGTCAATCCTTTTTTGAGAGTACCTCTTCTGAAAGGAGTCACCCTTTCAGACTACCCACCATCCATGACTACTCGATGCTTGGGGATAAAGGCCTGTTTCCTTTAGCCCAACTCAGGACAACTCTGAAGGGCCATCTCATCTTCAAATTCCTCACAGTGTAAACTGAGGATTCTATTGAGACTGCATTGCAGCATGACATCTCCCACCTCCCAATCCTATTTCCTTCCCTTCCCTTCAACATGTATTGATTCCAAAAACACAACGGAAGAAAACAAGTGTATGCTAATTTCCATATCAGACTGTTTCCTGGGGGATCCAACCTACCACATAATCTCTACTTAGAGCAACACCTCTGGAACCCAGCTTGCTCTTCTTCCTTGTCCTTCTTTCCCAATGTTGGCTAAGTCACGGAGGTATCTTTGTCCAATTATCTCATCTGATCTGCTCTGTTCTCTTTAGTGCTTTCTTCCTATTGTCTATGTCCAATGTTCATTTCACCACAACCTTTATCAGAAATTCATCTCTTTGTATTTTGTCTATCAAGCTGTCTAGAAGTTTGATAGGTAAAATATTTCATATACCAGGGCTTACAAGAATCTATATTTGTTCTCAATGTCAGAAGATCCCTGAGATCTTGAGCAAGAGCCTACTGTGTGGGGGGTGGGGAGGGGGGAGGGATGAGACAGAGCTTCTGGAACATTCCATTTGAATGCCCTCAAATAATTGTAGAAAGGCAAAAAACTATTAAAGACAATAGTTCTAGTATGAGGTATCAAGTAATAAAATCTGTAAAAAGAAGGACAGATAATATTTGAAAACCTGAAAGAGGAATTTCCAGCTGAGAGATAATAAAAAAAATCATCACAGAGTGAGCAATATTTTAGATGAACTTCAAAAACTAAGAATGATTTATGCATGAAATCATGAGAAGAAACTGTTTCAGGATATGAGGAGAAGAACAGCATGAACAAAGACACAGAGGGAAGAGAATATGGAGTACGTAAGGGATGCCAGCATGATGCCTGGTATATAAAGTATTTATAGAGGAATAGTGAGAAAGAAAATTTAAAAAATCAACTGTGATAAAAGTATTCCAAAATTTAAAAAATATATATAGATGAGTGGACAGAATGTAGAAATTCCTTGTACTTGGAAATATGATACCATGCTTAAACTATAAAATTGAACAAACAGAAATGGGAAAGGTGTTATATTATCCATCTTCAACAATAAGTAGAATAGCATGTGTTTCTAATGATATTTTATCACCAGGCCCACAGATTTCTACTTCTAATTTTGTGTTTGTTTGTTTTGAAAGAAATCCTTTGGAGGTATTCAGAAAAATATAAAGGCAGAAGTTTGATCCCTCCTTACAAGGATACTGTGGGTGCCTGGTTGGCATAGTCAGTTGAACATCCAACTCTTGGTTTCAGCTCAGGTCATGATCTCAGGATCATTAGATCAAGCCCTGGGTTCCATGCTCAGCACAGAGTCTGCTTGAGACTCTCTCTCTCCTTCGCCATCTGTCCCTCCCCACCATGTACTCTCTCTCTCCCTCTCAAATAAAAATAAATAAATCTTTTTTTTTTTTTTTAAGAAGGATACTGGATCATTTCTTGAAGACTACATTTCTCCTCTAGATCCAACAATACTTGATGGTACTACCTATCACACAGTCACTTCACCTAGAGTCGTCAAAATAACCCAATCCCTTCCTCTTCTGAGTCAAGAACATAAATCTCTGGGCTACAAGATTCAAGCCCCTTGAAGGCAGAAACGGTGTATGAATCATCTGGATAATCCCAATACTTAGCAATAATAAAACAAAACATGCTCACTAAATGCAGGCTTAATAAGTGACTGAATTACCTGACTTGTTTAATAGCTAAACCTCCATAATACAGAATCCTCCCTGAGGGAGCTCCATTAAGTGTGGAATCTATTTACATATCTGAAAATATATTTGTTTGTAAGCCACAGAGAACAACTTTTGCTCTTCAGATGAAATGAAGATTTATTGGAAAACAGAGTAGTCACAGATTTAAATGAGAAATTAAACATTTTAACCACAGGAAAAACAACCCAGGGAACCATAAGGATGTCAGTATTAGGAGATCGCAGGCCTTTTTGCCAAGCTGATGGCCACAATGTGACTACTAGTCTCAACTCCTGTGTCTCTCACAGTGATGCCAAATTGTTAAGTAAGAGAGTTTGATTGTTCCAGTGTAATAAAGAAGCCCTTTTCCTGACTTCATTGTACCTGGAGATCACAAGGTAAGAAGGACATGGCTGCTGGAAGGAGTCATATGGGGATAAGCATCACCCCTGGAATGTGCCTTCTCTATCCTAACTGCCTCATGAATACTCACACTTTATTCTTAATATGATTGTGTCTAACACGTAGGGCTCACTTCTATGTGTCAAAATGCTGCCTATTTAATCCTCATAACACCTTAAAATGTGGGACACAGTTTTTATCATTTCAAAGATGAAGAAACTGAAGTACAATGAAAACAACTTGTGTGAGATAATCCACAGACCATTGGAAGAAGCTGGATTCAAATCCAGACATTTTTTATTTAAGAGTCTGCACAATTAACTAGTATACTAGAGGGCTGAGAGTTGGAACCATGCAATCTATCACCAGGCTCCACATAAGGTCTGGGCTCAGCAACCATATTAGACATTCTTCAAGAGCCACCACACATCTTTCTTCTCTTCAAGTCCCAAAAGTACAGAATATAGGGCTGAGTCCAGGGAAAGTCTTAATAAAATTTGCTGACCGATCCCATAAAATTGGCCCCACCCACCTTGTCAATGCTTACATCCTAGCCCTTCCAAACCAGCAGCACATTCTTTCTTCATTAAATACTGCTGTGATTTGGTTTAAACTGCACCCCACAACCTGTATTTCCTGGAGGCTTCCAGGATTGCACTAACATTTGGAAAATGTGGGTATATCTTTTAGTCATTAATTTATTCATTTAAATGTGCCTACCAAGTGCCATGTAGCTAAAAACTGCCAGAAAAAAAAGTGTCAAATAACACTAAGACACTCTTCCAAAGGAAAACCACATAGCCAGTTGGGAGAGAACATGTCAGACAAATATAACATGCCACAAGTTGCATAGAGAACTTCCACCATCTCACCCCGCCCCCCCTCATCCACTCACCCAACACCATCTATACTCAGTGAAAGAGATCTATCTTTCCCATCACCAGGATGAACTATGGTAGCATCAGGCTAAAACCAACCCTCATCATGTTCAACAGACAGATAATCCCTCACCTATCTAAGGTCATCACTTCAGTAATGCACCACTCTTCTATTAACAAGCTTTTCTATCTGAAGGGTTATTCCCTCCAGCATACAATCTAGTTATTCTTCCTTCCAAATAAAAAAATGCAAATATAAAAAATACTCTCTCTCTCTTAAATCCATTCTTGCTGTCTAGCTGTCCCATATTTCTCTCTTTCATAGCAAACTCCTAAATGTTATCCAATTCTTCACATTCTCTCTTACTCTCAGTCCCATTTGTCTTTTGCTCCATTGCAACCACCTTATCAAAGTTATCAATAAGCTCAGCCCTCATCTAACTTGATCTGTTAATGTGCTTTTCACAAGACCCTAAGGCAAATAATTCTAGGTTGTTCTGCTCTAGCTGTCAGAATATTTCCTGAATATATTCTGAACTGAAACCCACCTACTTGTAGTTTGCACCAATGGGTCTCTACTCTGACTTTTGGAACATCACTGTACCAATCTACTCTCTCTTTCAAAAGCAGACTTTCCACTATTGGAGTCAGATATATATTCCTGTACTGACATTCTTTCTACTTAAGCATCACATGTACTTGATGCATATCCGAATATTAGTAGAGTCAACTATGATATGAATTCAGAGTGGAATAGATTATTTGAAAACTATTCATTAATTTATTTGTTCAACCAACAAATGTTTCCTAAGTATCTATCATATGTCAAGCACAACTGTGTGCACTGGTAATACAGCAGTGAGCAAGACAGACATAACACTTGCCTTCAGGGAGCTCAGGTAGTAAATTCTACTGGAAAGTGATAAACATCACTCTAGGTTGCTCTGGTGCTTTATAAATATTAATGTTTACATTTAGTGGGACAATGTTCTGAATTATGACCTAGCACATTTTTTTCATCTCCAAAATTCCCTGTTCCCTGCCTTTCTTCATTTCTAAGCCAGAGGCTAAAGAAAGATGACAGAAAATAATCCAAAAGGAACAGTGAATCAAATTGATGTCTTTGAGTTCCAGAGTAGATTATTTTTTTGCCCATGGCAAAAACAATAGTCATGAAAATGAGCTATAGTCAAGCATTTGGGAAATTTCCCAAAATCTAAGTTTTAAATAATAAGAGAAAAATCTGTAGGACTCAGAACACGGAGTCTATATAAGAAACCTAAAATGGGAAGCACCAGAGTCAGCAGTTAGTGAAATTCTAAACCTCACTCACTGGCCTTCCATCCAAGCCTACAAAAAATAGTTTTGCATTATTTCTATAGGGTTTAGAGAGAGTAACTATGGCCAGGTTCTCTCTTCTTCCCTTTCGAAGACATTGGGATCATTGATACCAATGAGCCACATGGTTTCACAGCTGCCAACAAGGTTACACGTATGGAATACATGTCCCTTTATGTGCAACACCCCTTTCACTCCTGCTAGTATTCTGTGTCCTCCAGTCTTTCTTTATTTGATTATTACTATTTAACACCCTGTAGCAATTAAGAGCCACATTTGAGATAACAGTCCAGTCTAGACTTGAATTATACACTAGCTTGATCTAGCCCGTGACTTTTAGCAGATGACTTATTTGCTATGTGCCTCAATTTCCCCATCTAGGATAAGTAAACCTATATTACAAAGCTGTTAGGAATATTGAGTAATATATGAATTTGTGGGGCCCAGTTTATTATGGAGACTATAGTAGCCAATAGACTTTATGTATTAGTGGTAATAAAAGATCAATCTTGTTTATGGCATATTTTTAGTTTCCTACAATAGGAAATCTGGTAGTCAACCATAACTCTAAGAGACTTGGTGTGCACAACTTTAAGCAACCAAGGCCTGGCCAAATAGATCACTTTCCTCTAGAAAGATAATCACTTATGTTAGGTTCTGTACTCCCCTTTTTGCTTTTGCTTTGTTATTATGAAAGTTCCATAAAAGACATCTGAGAATTATTCATCCATACTGAAGCCTCCAAACTAATTTCCCTTTCTCCTGTCATGTCACTATCTTACAACCTTTGGGTAGCTAGGTCCTCTTGCAATGAGAGCAAGTTATGCCCTCATATAAAATCCTTCAATAGTTTCCCACCATATCCTCCAGGAAAAGGTCCAAACTCTTTGCAAGGTAAATACCACCTCCCAAATCTTACCTCAGCTTCTTTGCTAGCTTCATTTCATACCAATTCCCACTCTCCCTAATCTGCTCCAGAAAGAAATGCTTATCTTACTCTGCACAGAAAATGTTTCCATCTTTGTACCTGTGCTCATATTCTTTCAGTCATGAAAGCCCTTCTTCCAGTTTATGCCTAACTCATCAGTGTTTTAAAACTGAAGTCAGATGCCATCTCCTATAGGAACCCTTCATGAGCTCCCTGGGTTAGACCGTTCTCTCCCTTGTTCTGTGTTGTTTCAACTCACATTTCCATGTCAATTGTTACTGTCACACAATCATCCAAATTATCTCATTACAGAACTACCAGATTGGAAGCTCATGGAAAGCTGGGAAATAGCTTAAAGACATATCCAGTGCCTAGCACAATGATTTACACATAAGCAGCTATTTAACAATAATTTCAAAAGCTCTAGACCATGTATCAGATGACCTTGTATCTGGTCCCACCCTTCCATGAATTAGTCACATTATTTTAGTTAAATTACTGAAATTTGAGGATGTTTCCTCATGTCTAAGATGGGCATACTTCCCTTAACTCCCCACCACCTATCTGGTCTCCCTACTTTACTGTGAAAAGGCAAAATAAATTAAATAATCCATGTTATTTTTTAAAATTGCAAGATGCTATGCAAATACAAAATATTTCTAGAGCAAATATTTAATTTGGTTGGAACCATTTGAGATCACTGTAAAAATATGTCAGAGATGTAACTAAGCCCTCATTCCTTTCAACTGGAATTAGGAACAACAATAACAACAAAATCAATCACAGAATGTGAAGCTTTTCAGAGAACTTTTCACAATTCAAGTAAATGAACTGCGAAGTTGGAAGGCTCTTAAGAATTACTCGTCTCTGTTTTTATAAGGAAGGAGTTTGAGACTTGACAATATTATGAGCCTAAGGATTACTAGATTGGAACACATATAAGACCCAGGCCTCTGGATCCCCTGTCTAGTTCTCACTGTAACAAACCGACCTCAATCTAGATTAGATATCCATTAATTCATGCATGAGCAAAGTACAATATAGCATAACTTTTATGTTTGGGGTTTTAAAAATTCTGAAATATTTTGTAATGCCATTCTAAAAACAATCATCCATAAATTATTCACAAAACTCTATGAGGAACTTTTGATATATTGATATAAGGTCCCAAGAATGTATCCTCAGAGAGCATGAAGTTTGGGACTAATTTTCCTTCTTAAGCAAAGAGTCACATCTTATGAGCTATTGGGAGTGATGTGGAAACAGTCTATTTTCAGGTGACAACAGCCTGTTACCATGGCCCTCAGTCCCTATTCACTGTCCAGCCTATTCACCACCATCTCACAAGGAAGTCAGATTTCCTCATAATAAGGAATCCTGTAATGAGCCCAGTCCTGGTGACTTCTGCAACAGAAAATTTCCAATGAAGGAATTGATTCAGCCTGCAGAAAGAGCTAGAAATGAACAAGGGCTGGTGGAAAGGGAGGTGGGTGGAGAGTTGGAGTGACTAGGTGACGGGCACTGAGTGGGGCACTTGACGGGATGAGCACTGGGTGTTAGGCTATATGTTGGCAAATTGAACTCCAATAAAAAGTATACGAAAAAAAATTTTTAAAAGAAAGAGCTAGAAAGCTGAAGTTGAACAGCTGCTCTTAGATAAATCTTTCTGTCTTCTAGGAGCTATTTGTGCACTGAGTGCCCACAGAAGCCAAAATGATATTTGGCTATATAGTAAGCAGATTGTAGTTTGCAGGATTCAATCATTTCTTTCACCCAAGTGCTAGGTACTGTTCTAGGTGCTAAGACTAACACAGGGAATCAAACAAAGTTCAGGCTCAATTCTGATTTGTTTGGGATGGCCTGCTTTCTGTTTATTAGCAGTGGAGCAGAATTTGGAGATCTGGATTCTGGTTCCAGTTTTTCCATTAAGTATTGATAGCCCATGTAACTCTCAGGTTTAATTTCTATATTGGTAGAACAATAACTGCAACTGTTTCAGAGTACCTCTGGAGATCAAATAAAATCATTGGGTTCCTGTTCTCTGAAATGCATGAAAATTTATCAAATAGTATATAAAAGCCTTACTATCTATATTCTGCAGAGTGTAGCTCCAAATATTCTTTCTAGATGTATCTACTTTTACCTTCCCACAGAGAGCCCCTCCTCAGCCAAATCCATCTTTACTCTCCCTCATCAAACCATACATTTTCTTACCTCTTAGATCTTTGCTTCTGCTATTTTTCCTTCCTAAAATGTCCTTCCTTTTATGTCAGATGCTCTTTTTCAGAGGTTGAAGACCCAGTCCCCATGGGAGCTAGGCAGGTAACATAAAATCAGTGAAGACTGCCTGATATAAAAGAATAAGAGGCTGTAGGGATGTCAATAAAAGGAAGTGCACATTTTCTGTAGTTGCTGCTAACTACTGGTTAATTACTCCAAGTGAAAATCAGGATCAGTAGGATTGAGTATATTAGTGATATTGATGGTGTCCCACAGGTCTCTGCAACCCTTAATTTTTAGTCTTTCATTTTTTTTTCTTTCTGTTCCTCAGATTGACAATCTCAATTGACCTGTTGTCAAGTTTGTGAACTTTCTTTGATCATTTCAAGTCTGCTGTTGGCCTCCTCTCATGAATTTTTAATTTTGCTTATTGTATTTTCTGACTCCAGAACTTTAATTTGGCCCTTCTATAGATTTGAAATAAACCGCGTATGTTCTCTGACAATAATAGAATGAAATTAAAACTCAGTAACAGAAATTGGGGAAATACAAAATTATGTTGAAATTAAACAACACATTCCTATTGTTGAACCAATCATTCAAAAAAGAAATAAAGTGTGGGGGACGCCTGGGTGGCTCAGCAGTTGAGTGTCTGCTTTCCACTCAGGGCATGATACTGGAGTTCTCGGATGCAGTCCCTGTGGGGAGCCTGCTTCTCCCTCTGCCTATGACTCTGCCTCTCTCTGTGTCTCTCATGAATGAATGAATATTTTTTAAAAAAGAAATAAAAAGTGGTATTATAAAATACTTGAATAAATTAAAAATTAAAACAAAAGATATAAAAAATTATGTAATGCAGCCAGCACAGTAATTATCAGGAAATCTAAATTTCAGAACACCTCTACTGAAAAAGAAGAAACAAACGAAAAGGAAGAAGAAAAAAAAAACTCAAACAAGTATCCTAACCTTATACTTTAACAAAATAGAAAGAAGTGCAGATTAAACCCTAAACAAGAATAAGGAAGGAAATAATAAAATTAGAATGGGAATAAATAACAGAGAATAGGAAAACAATAAAGAAAATTGTTCTTTGAAAAGATCAACAAAATTGGCAAATCTTTATCAAGATTGACAAGAAAAAAGAGAGATTCTGACTACTAATAATAGAAATTAAAGGATCCACCACACTAATCTTATATAATACACTGATTAAGAAATAACATAAACAAATTATACCAACAAATTAGACAACCTAGGTAGAAGGGATACAAGGAAGACAGAGCCTACAAAAATGAACTGAAGAATAAATATAAAATCTACAAAGCTCTATAACAAGTTATGTTATAGAGTAAAGAAATTGAGTTATGAATCAAAAAAATTCCCACAAACAAAAGTTTATGACCATATGGCTTTATGGATGTATTGTGCCAAACATTTAAAAAAGAATTAATAGCAATTCTTCATAAACTCTTCCAAAGAATAGAAGAGGGGGAACTCTTTTCAACTTATTATGAGACTAGTATTACACTGATACCAAAACCAGATAAAGACACCACAACAAAACAAAACAAAGCCACTAACCAATATTTATCCTAAAAATGGATGCAAAAATCCTCAACAAAATACTAGCAAACTAAGGCCAGCAATATGTAAACAGAATTGTGCACTTTGACAGAGTAGGATTTATTTCAGGAATGCGCAGTTGTTTTAACATAAGGAAATCAGTGAAATGTACCACATTAATAAAATAAAGGAAAAAAGGGGTGCCTGGGTGGCTCAGTTGGTTGAGCATCTGCCTTTGCCTCAGGTCATCATCCCAGGGTCCTAGAATTCAGCCCTGCATTGGGTTCCCTGCTCAGTGGAGTCTGCTTCTCCCTCTCCCTCTGCCTCTCCCCCTACTCATGCTCACACTATCTCTTGCTCATTCTCTCTCTCAAGTGAATAAATAATTTTTAAAAAAAAGGACAAAAAAAAAAACCCCAGGATCATTTTAATAGACACAGGGAAATCACTGACAAAAAAAAAAAAATCCTTTAATGACAAACACCCTCACAAACTAGGAAAACAAGAGGCCTTCCTATTTCATTCTTATAAAGGGTATCTATTAAAAATCTGCAGCCAGCATTGTTCTTTTTTTTAAAGATTTTATTTATTTATTTGAGAGAGAGAGCATGAGAAAGGAAGAGATCACAAGCAGAGGGTAGGTGCAAACGGAGAAGCAGACTCCTGGATGGAGCAGGGAGCCTGATGTGGGACTTGATCCCAGGACTCTGGGATCATGACCTGAGTCAAAGGCAGATGCTTAACTATCAGAGCTACCCAAGCACCTGCTAACATTGTTCTTAATGGTGAAAGACTGAATGCTCTCTCCCTAAGATAATGAACAAGAAATGACTGTCTACTCTTGCTACTTCTATTGAACATTGTGCAGGAGGTTCAAAGCAGGGCCATAAGTATAGATTATATTTGTTTTTTAAAAAAGACATCTAGGGATCCCTGGGTGGCGCAGCGGTTTGGCGCCTGCCTTTGGCCCAGGGCGTGATCCTGGAGACCCGGGATCGAATCCCACGTCAGGCTCCTGGTGCATGGAGCCTGCTTCTCCCTCTGTCTGTGTCTCTGCCTCTCTCTCTCTCTCTCTCTCTCTCTCTGTGTGACTATCATAAAAATAAAATAAATAAAATAAAAAGACATCTAGATGAAAAGGAAAAAGTAAAACAATCTCTATTTGCAAATGTCATGATGACTTATGCAGAATGCTTAATAAACTATGAAAACTATTATATCTAATACATGAGCTCAATGAGGTTGAAGGATATAAGATTAATATACAAAATCAATTTTATTTTTATATACTAGCAATGAACAATCCCAAACTTAAACTAAGAAAACAATTCTATTTACAATAACACCTAAAGAATTAAATGCTTAGGAATAAATTTTACAAAAGAAATGCACAACTTGTACAATAAAAACCATAAAAATAATTGAAAGACAAAAATAAATGGAACAATTTCCCACGTTTATGAATTGGAAGAGTAAATATTGTGGTGGTGGTAGTTCACCCCACATTGTTTCACAGATTCAATACGATTTCCATCAAAATCCTAGCTGCATTAAATTGAAGAAATTGACTGCTAATTCTAAAATTCATATGGAATTGCAAGAGGCTTTGAATATAGAAAATACTGTTAAAAAAGAAAAAGTATTTTTTCTGATTCCAAACCTATTACAAAGCTATAGCAATCAAAACAGTTCAATATTGGCATAACAATAGACATTAAAACTAATGGAATAGAATTCAGAGTCCAGAAAAAAACCCTTATATTTATGGTCCATTGATTTTTGACAAAAGTGTCAAGACCATTCAAAGAAGGAGGATAGTCCTTTCAACAAATGGTGGAGGGAAAACTGAATATCCACACACGAAAGAATAAGCTTGAAATCCTACCTCACTATCGATACAAAAATTAAAGCAGATGATAGGTCTAAATGTACTGCTAAAGCAAAAACAAAAACAAAACAACAACAAAAAACTCTTTAGAATAAACACAGGAGTAAATGTTAGTTAAAATGCATTAGGCAATGGCCTCATGAATGTAATACCAGAAGCACAGTAACCAAAAGATAAAAAATAGATGTATACATTTGATTTCATCAAAATTAAATGCTTTGGTACTTCCAAAGACATCATCAAGAAAGTGAAAAGGCACCTAAAAGAATAGAAGAAAATGTCTGAAAATTATATATTAAAGGGACTTCTATCCAGAATATATTTTTAGAAATTCATATAAGTCAACACTAAAAATATAAATAACCCAGTTAAAAACGAGCAAAGTTTTGAACAGACATTTCTCCAAAGAATATATATAAATGGCTAATAAGTCTATGGAAAGGTGTTCAGCATCCTAGTTACTAAGGAGATTAAAACAAAACCACAATGAGATGTCACTTCATACACATTAGGACATCTATGATCACATAGACACTAACAAATGTTGCTGAGGCTGTGAAGAATTTGGACTCTTCATACAATGTCGCTGAAAATATAAAATGGTCCAGCCTTTTTTGTAAGAGGATTTGGGAATTCCTCAAAAACTTAAACAAAGGGTTACTGTATGACCCAGCACTTTACTCCTAGGTCTATACCCAAGGGAATTCAAAACATATTCCCACATAAAAACACATACACTAATGTTCACCATAGCCTTATTCATAACAACCAAAAAGTGGAAATAATGCAGATGTCCATTAGCTGATGAATGTATAAACAAAATATGTAATAGTTGAACAATGGAATATTATCCAGCTATAAAGAGGGGTGAAATGCCTGTCTGTGCTAGAAAAATGATGAGCCTCAAAACATGCTAAGTGAAAGAAGCCAGACAAGAGGCTACATGTTTTATGATTCCATTTGGATATAATGCCCAGGATAGAAAAATCGATAGAGCCAGAAAGTATATTTGCATTTGTCAAGAATTAGTAGGAAAGGACAATGAGAGAAAAACTGCTAAAAGGTGCAGAGTTCTTTTCTGGATGATAAATGTTTTTGAAATTAAGTAGTGGTGAGGGTTGCACAATCTATGAAAGCACTAAAAAACATTTAATTTTACCTCTTAGAGGAGTGAAATTTATAATGTGAATTATTTCTCTTTAAATCTGGTATTTTTCAATGATATTCATTATAATCACAAGGTCCAATACAGTATTTTTAGCACATCAAAAAAATTTTTTTATAAAATCTTTAGAAGATCTTTAGGTAGTTAAGTGTCTGGGAGTGAGGGCACCAAAGGAGGGTCAGGTTTGGTTGTTTAAAATACAGATATCTATTTTTAGTCCTTCTTCCAGAGTGGATAATGAAAAATGATTGAGAATTGAAATAATCCCAGGAAGAGTTTAATAATTCAGGACAAGTGACAAGAACTTCTTGTCTTTTAATTCCTTATAAACAACTGACTGAATTTTTAGGTTATATCATAGCGCTAAGACACCCAAGAGCGAGAAATAAAAAGATAGAAGGTCTGGCATGGCCTCCTTCCACACAGTTTTAGAAAGAGCATAACCTTGGGTAGTCATTTATGCAGTTGTCTTTCTCAGGAGTTGTTCTGCAAAGAAAGTCAGAACCTAATGCACTATCAAATGATGCCACTGATGTACTATGATGTTTCTCTGAAGCCACCATTTATGATGAATTTGACTTTCTAAAAATTATAAAAGAACACTTGCAAGTGGGGAGATTTTAGAGGAAGATGGGCCATCAGGTTAGGAAAGATAGGCTGAAGATACCAACTTTAGTCTTGCATCATTTATGCAGCAACTGCACCCAACACACATAGCCCAGAGTCTCACT
Source organism: Canis lupus familiaris (assembly GCF_011100685.1). NCBI lineage: Eukaryota > Metazoa > Chordata > Mammalia > Carnivora > Canidae > Canis > Canis lupus. Next base: position 24,958,417 of record NC_049234.1, on the reverse strand, counting down.
AAATATATCTTAAATGAATGAAAATGTTGAATGACTTAATCACTTATTCAAACGATCCATGAAAAGTCTAACAACCATGAGTTCCTTGTATGGTGAAGTAGTAAAAAGGTAAAACCTTGCAGAATCTGTTTTGGAAGGGATTTTAGAAATTAATGGATTCAATTTCCCATTTGTGCTTAAGTATCACTTTATCTTCTTTAAATGTTAACCCACCTTATGTTTGAATGTACTTCCTGATGTTGAATTTACGAGGTCTCAGGATGGTTCATCTTTAAAGATTTGACTATTCATTCTGCAGTTAATCAGCTAATGTTTCTTAAGGGCCACTTTGAATACCAGGCACTCAGAGTAAAGTGGCAAATAAAAGAATAAGACAATGATTCTGCCTTTATACCATTTTAGTTCTAGTGGGGTAAGGAGGAGAGATAGAAATAAGTACACAAAATATATTTTGGTTGATGATTAAAGCTATAGAAAAAATGGAATAAAGAGAAGAGAGAACGCTGGAGGTGACTGCTATTTTATATGTAGTGGTCAGTAAAGGACTCTCTAATAAGGAAATATTTGAGCAAAGAGAGTATAAATGTTTAGACTAACCTAATTCTGTACCTAATTTGTGATGTGGCCTTCAGCAAATCATTGCCCATTTCTGTGATTCAGTTTCTTTGTACATAAATGATTGAATTCTAGGTTCCCTTCTAGCTCAATCTACTATCACGCAAAGGAAATGGCCATTATTCAAGGACAAGTGAAACATGAGTAAATGCAGTGCAGCTATATAAGGCATGGGGGAACTGCTGATCAGTTTCCTGGTCTGTAATAAAATCGCCTCCATTCAAAGTCAGTATAATTCAAGGTCAGAGTTTCTCTTCCCTTTATTTCTTCCTCACCTAGAACATTTCTCATCACAGTTCTACTCCACAGAGGCTTCTATCATGGTGAATTTTTTTTCTTTTCAGAAAGGATTCAAGTGGCTTGATTTCAAATTCAGGAACTGGGAGCAATCACAGAGTGTGGCTAAATTCTTTCAGGAGGGTCTGTGGAGTAGTCTAGTGGCTTTCAAATTTGGCTACATATTAGAGTCATTGGTAAGCTTTTAAAAATCCTGGTGTCCAGATTGTGCCCCAGAAGAATTAATCAGAATCTCCCACAGTTTGTTTGTTTGTTTGTTTTTAAAGATTTTATTCATTCATTCATGAGAGAGACAGAGACAGAGACAGAGAGACACAGGCAGAGACACAGGCAGAGGGAGAAGCAGGCTCCATGCAGGGAGCCCGATGTGGGACTCAATCCTGAGACTCCAGGATCATGTCCTGGGCTAAAGACAGGCGCTAAACCACTGAGCCACCCAGGGATCCCCAAGTTTATTTAATATCCCTCAGATGATTACAATGGACAGCTATGATGGAGAATTCTTGGTTTAAGGAAAAGAGTTTGATTTTGACAATGCACACATTTGGGCTTGGCATCTGATTGCAACACTTGCTGGATGTGTGCTTTTGTGCAAACATCTTAATTTGACTGCCATTCTCCTTATGTGTAGAAATGAAAAAAAAAAAAAGTTACCTTCATAATATGCCTGAACCAGTAGGCAATCCATAACTGATATATTTTCACTAAGATTAATTTTATGTTTTTATCTACCTAGTTTTACATAATTTCATGCTAGCTCTGTACAGATAAATGTATAGGCCATGTTCTTAGAAGCTAATGATCTTTATACAAAGCCCTGAAATAGAAAATACTTAGAGAAGATAGAAGAGCAATATAAACACATGCCCCTGGCAATCCATCAGTAAGAAACTACATCCTGATAGCCCAAACATGGTACTCAGAACTGTCAAAGGTAGATGTCTTAAGTTATCTATTGCTGCATAACAAATTACCCAAAACCATAATGGTTTGAAGCTGTAGCACTTCTTATTTCAGTTCTGTAAGCCAAGAATCTGGGCCAGATCAGCTGGATGCTCTGGCTCTGGGTTTCTCACCAGGCTATAGTCCGAATGGCTAAAATAAAAAACGACAAGAAATAACAAGTGTCAGTGAGGATGTGGGAGGAAAAGGCACAGTCATACGCGGTTGGTGGTAATGTAAATTGGTACGGCCATTGTGAAAAACATTATAGAGGTCCCTCAGAAAATTAAAAATAGAAATACCATACAATAACAGTAATTCCACTACTAAGTATTTACCTAAAGAATATAAAAATTAATTTGAAAAGATGTATGTGTCCCTATGTTTATTGCAGGCTTACTTGCAATAGCCAAGATATGACAGCAGCTCAAGTACACATCAATAGATAAATGAATAAGGAAATGGTGAATATACATGATGGATTATTATGCAGCCATAAAAAGAGTGAGATTGTGTCATTTGAGACAACACAGATGGACCAAGAGGGAATTATGCTAAGTGAAACAAGTCAGATTGAGAAAGACAAATATATGATTTCACTTATTTGTGGAGTCAGAAAAAAAAAAAAGCCAAATGAATAAACACAAAAGTAGAATCAGACCTATAAATACAGAAAACAAACTGATGATTGCCAGAGGGAAAGGAGTGGAGGGATGGGCATAATGTATGAAGATGAGTGAGTGATACAGGCTTCAGATTGCAGAATAAATAAATCATAGGAATAAGAGGCACATCATAAGGAATATAGTCAATGATATTGTCATAGTATTTAGGGTTACAGATGGTAGCTATATTTGTGGTGAGCATAGCATAATGTGTAAATTTGTTGATTCACTATGTCATATACCTGAAATTAATTTAATATTGTGTCAACTATACTCAACTGTAAAAAATGAATTATTTTTTTTAAAGGTTCCAGTCATTTCAAGGCTCACTAGGGAAGGACTTGCTTCTTAGCTCATTAAGATGGTTGTTAGTAATTTTGATTTTTCAAAGATTGTTGGAGTGAGGCCTCAGTGGCTTATAAGTTGTTAGTCAGAGGCCTCCATTGATCCCTTGCCTTATGAACCTCTCCATTCAATGTGGCAACAAACAAACAAGAGGACAGAGTTCCAGCAAAAGTGAGTGCCAGCAGCATGGACACCACAGCCTTTTGACATCCACCCACTACCACCATATTTTATCATTAGAAGTGAGTCCTGAGATTCAGCCCACACTCAGAAAGGATTACCCAAACCACAAATACCAAGAGGTAGGGATCATTGAGAGTGATATCAGAAACCGCCTACCACAGTAGATGCCTGGTTTTGTTTCTTTAAATCAAATGTAATTGTTGCTTCTTGGAGGAAAGATTGAAGACAGAAGTGCCAGTATTACTTCTTTCTCATTTGCCTCTGCAAGATCCAAGCCCCACCCTCCCCCACAATTGTTCCTGGAGATTCCATTTACTGAACCCCTGCTTCGTGCACACAGAGTTCTAAGGGTTTTGAAATGAATAAAACAGAAGTCTTCTTCTAGAAGCTCACCAGTAAATGAGGAAAACAGAAAACAAAATCATTTCAAAATAAGATAGTAAATTTTTTATAGAGAAACTATGCACTGTGGTATTATGAATACAGAAAAAGAAAAATCATGACTACTTGGAAATGAAATAAAATTTGAGCTGCACCAGAAGGATATACAGAGCTTTGAGAGATGCATATTTCAGAAGGCTATCCAGGTGTGGGAAATGCTTGAGCAAAGACACAGTAGCAAGAGAATTGAGGGAACGTTCTAGGACTTGTGAGGATGACATATAGGACTCAAGGTACTGACTGGGAGAATAAGGCTAGATCTTGCTAGCTAGAGACAACGTGGATTTCAGTGCAGGGACCACTGAATATTTGAGAACCAGAGACTGATTAGTAAGACCCAGGCTTACTTAGGATGATCATACTGGCAGCAAACTAAGACACTGGAGTAGAGGCAACCAGGTGGGGGGAGGTGTGCTGGAAGCAGGGAGACCTGTTAACAAAACCTTTAACATGATATAGCTGGTAGGTAAAAGGGTCTTCTCATAGTCAGGGGCAGTGTGCATGGAAACCACAATATAAAGGTCTGGAGAGGCAGTATCAACAGGATTTAAGGAAACCTTTGAAAAAAGTTTAAGCAAGAGAAGTTGAGGATGACTGAATTTTCACAGGTGGGTAACTAGATTTATAACAGCAATTCAGGGGGAGCATTCGGAAATATGAAGTAAGATGAAGAATGCATTATTTGACTCACTCATCCCTTCTACACGGTTCTCTTATGAGAAACAAGCTCCTCATCTGCCCGGGAAAATAAGAGCTAAAGTGTCACTCTGGATTGTGTGTGCATTGTTTGTTTGGAGAGATAATAAAACGCAGGGCATAGATTCAAAACCCCAGGAGGGTGGTGAAGCAGAGTCAGAAATCAAATTTAGGTCTGTTTGATCCTTTCCACTACTTTCAGAGCTTTGAGTCTTTGAGGTCCTTGATTGTCACACTGAGCAGATTATATTACACTCCACAGACAATGAATAGCTAAGGCAACTTTATTTTTTTTCCATCTTTTTGTTTCATTTTGTGAGGGCTTTATTTTGAGTTGGTTATAATTTAGGAGCTTCATAAGCATAACTGCTCCAATTATGGATTTAACATACCATATCTAATGAATAAGAATACACAAGATTGCAGGAGAAAGGAATGTCTATTTTCATCCAAGGGCATTTGAAGAAGCCAGGATGGAATTTAGGTTTGGCTCTTAGGGAAGAGCATATGTCTTTACTGCACTGCAAAGTCACCATGTAGAGAGAAAAGAATATTTGGCTGGTGATTCAAAAACCAGCACCAAGAAATATCTCCATGGAGAAAGCAGAAAGGGGTGTGGGGGGTGAGAGTGGAATAACTGAGTAGTTGGATTCTAGAAATAGCAGAGTTGGTGCTGAGCACAAGGTTTTCCCAATGTCCAGGTAACCGGGTGACCTGTTCAGACATGCATAAACCATAGGATGTCCCCAGGGGAAATATCTACCTCTGAAAGTCTCACACCAATAGGAGACCAAATTCTGTTCTCTGAGAGATAATGTGAAACAAGCCTCAGACATAATCCACTCAAGGGGAAGGAAGCTAAAATATTTATCCTCTATTTCTGTTCATCATTAGCTCAAGGTTACTCTTGGGGAACTTCTGAGGACTTTTGGCCAGCCCCACACAAAGCCTGAGTGCTCAGGGGGACAGCCCCTAGGAGGGGAGCCCCAGATGGTTGGTGATCATACTATATGGCAGGCACCCACAGCTTCAGTTATACCTGGTCTACTGGCTCTCCTCATCTGACAAGGTCTAACCTGTTCATCTTTAATTACACATTTATTGAGCACGTACCATATTACAGCCACTGGGATACAACAATAAACAAGCAGACATGTTCCTTGCCCTTATGGTTTCTACATTCAAGTAGAAAAGGCATATAATTAAGCCAGCAATTGTAATCAAAATTTATATTATAAAAATTTTCAAACATTCAGAAAAGTTGAGAGAAGTTTATAATGAACAGCCGATTATCCATCATTCAGTTAGTTAGCAATTGCCAGCATTTTGTCACACTTGTTTCATCTTGTTTTGTGGTTTTTGTTGAATTATTTCAAAGTAAATTACACACATTATAACACTGACTCTCATTACTTTAGCATGTATCTCTCTCTTTAAAAAAAAAAGAACATTTCTCTGTATAACACAATAAACATTATTACACCTGACAAAATCAAAATCAACAACAATTCTTGGCATTGAATACCCAGTCTTTAACATCAATTGACATGGGATTCAATAAACTCAAGAGAATGTACAGACTGGTCCTCCATCCAGTCCAATACTCTGACTTTATGCCTTGTAACATATGATATGGCTACAGTGATCGGGAATTAATTTATCTGAAAAGGGGCTCAGAAGATCTGGCTTTAAGATCTGCCACTAATTTGATGACTAATTAATTTTGTCAGTAATCAGACTGGCTCCAAAAAAGGATGGAATTTACTGGCTCATATATCTGAAAAGAGCAGTTATAACAATACTAACACTCACAAATAGTAACGTGGCATTTACTATGTGTCAACCCTACACACACACACACACACACACACACACACACACACATTTATTTCTCCCAGTGAGACTTCATGAGGTAGGTTTCCAATTACTGTTTTCATTTCAGATGAGGTGGTTGAGACATCCAGAGATCAAGTGACTTACCCAAGGAGGTCACACAGCTTGTCAGTGGCAAAGTTGTGATTCAAACTAGGGCTGTTTGGTCCCAACATCTTGCTTAGGTATGGCTTGGTTTATGGACTTGAATTATATCTACAGGACTCAATCTCCCTCTCATACCACACACTCCCACTTATTATTTGTCTCCATTTTCAAGCAGAAAACGTCTGATGTTTGAAGCATGGCTTTCATTTATTCCACCTTTACTCTCAATCACCCCAGCAGAATCCCTAAGGCTCTTTGCTCAACAATTTGGAATGCAAGATTTCTAATTGACTTTCATTGTCTCTGATTAGCCTGGCTAGAGTTATGACCTGTCCCTGAACAAATCACTAGGTCTGTGAAATCAATCATTCACTCCCAGAGCTGGAGTGTAGTCAGCCCCTTTAAAAGGGTGGAGAATGAGAGAAGCAGGGGATTCACCAAAGGAAATCAGAGTGGTATTTCTGGAAGAATGGGAACTGAATGCTGAGTGGCAAGTCTTGCTCATGAGTAAGATTGAAAAGATTGATAGGATCCCTGGATCCTAGCAGTAGCTTGCAACACAAAGTCTCCATTTCTTCCCTTGCACAGTGAAGGCAGTTGGACACCATAATTTCTAGAGAAGGCTTTTAGCTCCCGTCATCCAAATTCTATTCAATCTAGAAAATGAGGGCTAAGAGATGAGATGGCATTTGCTCGAAGTGACAGAGATAGTTATCAGCAGAGCATGGGTTAAAACTGAGATTCATCCATCCCAGCCCAGTGCCTATTCATTTCAGCTTCATAGCTACTGAAATGTGGAGGGTCATCACAAAAACTCGGCAAGTAAGTATAATTGCTGGCATTGGTCCTTACTTGGAAGATCTGTGGCTGTACAAAAGAGTAAAGGATGATTGTATAACTATTGACCTCATCTGAAAGATATATAGTAGAGCAATAACTTTTAATAAAGCCCCCAAAACATTCAAAAGGAATTTTTCAGAGGATCCTCCAAGATTAACCTGAGTTTCCACAGGAATTCAGGGCTGAATGTTGCCAGGTAATACTTGTCTGATGTCATCCGAGTAGCTAATGGCTGCAGACAGCTATAGCTGGCACATCATCAAAGCTGTTGACAAGCAAGAAGAGAAAGTCCACCCAAGCTTGGCACGTCTGGATCTGTACAAACTCGTGTTGATTTTCATGTCTCAGTCACTTTGAAGTAATCTTCCTAGGGAATCAACTTAGGGACCACCTCTCATCTTGGACATTAGAAAATAATGCCAAGCTCTAAGCCTTAAAGAAAAATGAGTAATGGGATATTTCAGTTTTGTCCCAACTTTAGCTATAAGGAAGAGTTTCATAAAGGATAGGATGGGACTACCAAGGCAGAGGGATTAGTGAACTCCATATGCTACTTATATTCTTGTTATTTAAGAAGCAGGAACTCACTGGGGCCACAAGGAAAAGGCATTATGATGGCATGTCTTCTCTATGTCTGTGTGTGCTATTCACCCTTGGTTGGACAATTTCTTTGTGTTACCCCAAACACAAAGCAAGCCAGTTTGATTGGTATTTACCAGTTGTTCAGCATGCTTGATATCAAACCCTCATGTATTATAATCATAGGCTACCCTTGGATCAGCTGCCCACTTCATCTAATATTAATCATTCCTGCAATAAGTATAGTTTAGAGGTTCTTTCTAAAGAAGGGGGGTTATGGATAGGGAAGCTCAAATGGAAGGGGATGTGAGAAATCACAAGATTTCATGACAGGTTGGTCTGGTACACCTGTTCTTCTGCAACCGCAAGCTAAAAACCGATTTCCAGTGCTTTCTTCTTATTGCAACTTCAAAAAAATGAAACCAGATATTTACACAATATTCGTAATCCCATGCAAGTGATAAGTTTGTGAACATCTGCTCATTCTATAGTGCAGAAATTTTTCTTTTGTCCTTCCAGATTCAATTATGTTTTAGGGTGAAAAGAAGAGTTCTCTGCTTCTGATTCCTTCACACAAAACATTAAAAAACATGATGTTGACTCACCCCATGCCTCATTTGCAATCAGCCCCACTGACATTTACCCCTTTTTAGAGCACAAAATTATATGGTAGTAAGGAAGTGAAAGATTTAACATTTCTTAAGCACCTACTCAGTACCAGGGACTGTGTATCAGGTCTCCATATACTCTAACAATAGTCACAAAGCAGAAGTTACTGTTCCTGTTACATAGATGTAGAAACAGAGTAAAAAAAAAAAAGTTAGTCAGCTTTTCCAAGATCACACAATTGCAGCTTTGGGATTCAAAGCCATTTTGTATAACTGACTATCCATGCTCCATCTCTATATTACCTACTCCTTTTGCATCTTTTCACAGTGTCTTACATGCAGCCAAAAGTTAGGAAAAAGAAGATTATTAGAATCAGCAACTCAGCAACACCTGCCACTCATGATCATCTATATAAAAAGGTTCTGTGATCAGATAAGTTGATATTTCTGCATATAATATTCTTCTTGTAAAACTTATACTATTGGCATATTAAAGACTCTACAATGTCCTAAATAATTCAGTTTAGTTTTGTTTGGCCAGTATTTCCTAAGTTAACTTGATCATAGAATGTTCTTTCAGAAAACATCCATTGGTATCACATGAACATAAAATTCCATGGAATACTCTTTGAGGAACACAACACTGCATCATGTCATCTTCTCCTCATTTTATGAATGACAATTCTAGGTCACAAATGCAAAAAATGAGTGACAATACTGACTGAGAATGAAGGAATGATTTGTGTTAGGACTCACAGCTAATGACTGATGGAGCTGGGGCCAGAGGTCAGAACTCCTGGATGCTAATGGTTATGTTAATGAAGCCTTGGCATTAAACAGTCATATATCTTTGCTCCTTCTTCCTGTTTTCCTCCCCTGGGATGTCATTCATGAGTCCCTCTTCATAGCAAAATCTTACCACCTAGCCAAAGAAATGTTCTCTGATCCAGCTTATACTGACCACTGGTCTCTCCCTCTTCCTCTTCCTTCCTTCCTTCTTTCCTTCCTTCCTTCCTTCCTTCCTTCCTTCCTTCCTCCCTTCCTCCCTTCCTCCCTTCCTTCCTTTCTTTTTCTTTCTTTCTTTCTTTCTTTCTTTCTTTCTTTCTTTCTTTTCTTTCTTCTTTCTTCTTTTTCTTTCTCTTTCTTTCTTCTTTCTTCTTCTCCTTCGCTTCCTCTTCCTTCCTTCCTTCCTTCTTCTTCTTTCTTCTTTCTTTCTTTCTTTCTTCTGCTATGAGGTTCTACATAAATAGAACCTGTCTTTCAGTGCTGTGTGGTATGGAGGAATGAGGATAGGTCAGGAGGACACAGACTTGAGTTCAAAACCCAGCTTCATCTACCCGCTAGCTTTTTGGCCTTGGACAAGATATGTGACATCTTTGATCCTTACTTCTTCATATCTCAAAGAATAATAACATTGATCTCAATATGCTTTGGAAGTTTAATTGATAGAGCTATACAGACGGTGCATAATATAGTACTTGAAATCAAACAGACATATTAGAAACATTGGTTTCCTTGCTCTTCATCATCTGATAGTGAGTAGAATAGACCGCCCCATAACACCTGCCGGTGGTGATGCAAATGAATCCTATTTTCACCTGAGTGCAGGTGTCCATGTAGGAAATGGCTAATAGTTGTGATACTCTCAGCTTGACCAGGGAACCCTTGGTCGAGGCAATGACATTACAGCTGAAATTTAAAGGAGGAGCTAGGAGGAACTAGGAGAAAAAGGAACGTGAAAAGTATTTGGAGCCAATGCCTTGGTGTGGCTGTGGGACAGAATCGAGATCAGGTGTCTGGAACCTAGAACCAGAGGGAGCCTAGGGCAGTAGGAGCCGAAGAGGCCAGCAGAGGCCAAGGCCAGGCAACAATTCCTGTCTCTTATGCCCCGGACGCAACCCGTCACCAACTCACTTTCTATCCACTTTCAAAAAAAAAAATGTTTCTACTACAGATCCCCCCAAAATTTGGATCTACTTTTAAAACACATTCTCCTCCCTGAGCTGACTACAGGCCACCAGCCTCTCACCTCACTACTATAAAAGCCTCCTCGGGATTCACCTCGTTTCCAAAGCAATCATGGTAAGTCATGGAAGTCGTATCTTGTTACTCATTTGTTTAAAACCTTCCAGTGGTTTTCTGTCCTCCCGAAGTGAAGGCCAAAGGCCTCACCAGGACCTTCAAGGCTCTCCCTGTTTTGTTTTCTTTTTATTGCCCATTTGTTTACCTTTTGTCTGTGGCTGCTTTCACAGAACAACAGCAGAACCAAATGCCTGCAACAGAGACCGTATGGCCCCCAGATCTAAAATATTTGCTATCAGCCTTTTGCAGAACATGTTTGCTGAGCCATACTTTGCATAATTGCCCACTCTCCTCAAGTTGTGCACAAACCCACACACCTCTCTAACCTCATATTCCAATATCCCTGCCCCCTCCTACTCTCCTCTAGCTACTCCAGCCTATGCAATTTCAAGAACTTTCTAAGCATGTCCTCATCTCAGGGAGTTTTGCTTGCTGCTTGCATTCCCCAGACCATCCTTCACTCATTTGTCCAAATGCAAAGCTCCCTACCTGCCCTGCGGGTCTCTGATTTAAAACATCTTCCCAGGTCATCTCAGATAAAAAAGAGCACTGTCCCCCATCACTCTCTTTTTCTCTTACTTATTTTTCGTCTTTCCTCTTCTTCCTTACCTCCACTGGCACTGTGTTTTTACTTCTCTAGTCTCTGTCCCTCTACTAAAGTGTAAGCACTCTGAAAGCAGAGACTTTAACGTATTCACTGTTTTGTCGTCCTGTGGCCTGAAAAGAGCCAGACACATAATAGATGCTAAGTTATAATTTTTGAATGAATCTGAAAGTAGCTGGAGCATAGTAGATAATTGCAGCATACGTTCTAGAATGTTCCTTGGGTGTCTGCTGTGTGCTGGGCACTTGCTGAACACTTTCACATACATTGATTTCATGTTTACCCTCTTCACAACCTTGGTAGGAAGGGGCCCTTGTTTCTCTCCTGTGCTTTCCATAAAAAGATAAGGATATCCCTGAAACAATGTGCTATGAGAGCTGTTGTGTACAGAGTGGCAGGAAGGGGCTGTGTCTCCGGTATGCTCACAAGTGACCATTCCTGAGGTCTGAGCCACTTCTTTCCTCCAGGTGGTAGCTAGGAAAAGCACTGTCTCTTTAAAATAACTCACATCATTGAGATACTAATAATAAATCAGAGTTAGGCGATTTTTCCTAAAAGGATTAAATCCAGGATCCTTCCCCAGAAATTCAGTTCCTGCCACAATGGGCATCCTGTTTACTGTGTTCTCGATAATAGAGACCTTACTGGATAATGTCAGAGTGGAGTGAAAGGCCAAAGTACATGTGGGTGTCATGCTTGCAATTTTCCTCTATGTTGAATACCTTATACATATGCACGTCTCAACATGATGCCTAGCACTGATCTTGTTTTGTTCAGTGTGGGAACAATATACATAACAAAAAATTTACCATTGTAACCATTTTGAAGTGTACACATCAGTGGCATTATGTGCATTCATAGTGTTGTATAATCATCACCATCATCCATTTCTGGAGCTTTTCCATCTTCCTGAACTGAACCTCTGCCCCCAGTAAACTCTAACTCCCCACTGCCTGCTTGCCCCAGTCCCTGCAACCACCTCCAAATTTGACTCCTCTAGGAGCCTCACATAAGTGGAATCCCAGGATTTGTCCTTTTGTGACTGGCTTATTAATCGCTGTGGGTAATGTCTTCGAGGTTCATCCACGTTGTAGCACATGACAGGATTTCCTTCCTTTGTAAAAACCGAATAATATTCTATTGCATATAGACACTGGATTGCTCCACCTTTCGGTTACTGTGAGAAATCCTGCTTTGAACATGGGTGTGCAAATATCTATTTGGTCCCTGCTTCCAAGTCTTTTGGGTCAATGTCCAGAATTGGAATCCCAGGATTATACGTGAATTCCGTGTTTATATTTTTTTTGAGGAACTGCCGTGATGTTTTATTAAATTTAAAATGTTTTACTTAAATTTTTTAAAGTTTTCACTTTTATTACAATTTTAAGTAACTCCTAAATGTCTAAAATAACATTTTAATCTGGATTAAAAGATTGATATTAAGAAATATTACAAAATAACAAAAAGTGCCAAGATCCCAGCTGGTCTCAAGGGTCATAGCTTAGTCACTGACTTCTCAGGCTGGTCTAAAGACCAACTTTACAAGAAGGCACAGGTATTCTGTATTTTTTTTCCTGTGTTTTTGTTCTCCAAATGAGTCAGGCAAGGAAGCTAAGAGGCTGAGGGAGCACTGGCAAGCTTTCTGTATTTTTTCCTTCTCTGTTCCCCTAAGTCCACCAACTCAATATCATCAGTGCCGAGCCAGTGAGCCAAGCACTCAGGCTGTTTCCTTACAACCCATCTGTGACCTCATGAACCTCCAGATGGGCATTAATGGACCTTGCTGGACCAAAGTGAAGAGCTAGAATCACACAATAATGTTCACTCAGCACAGGGATTGTAGTATTAGGCATGTGTAGATAGCCTACACTTTGTGGTCATGAAAATCACCCTGGAAATAGGAGTTAGAGGTGGTGCTGGATCCTATTCTGTGCTCTGCTCCCAACTCACTTGGTGTCATCCTCAGCCAACCTGATTTCCTCACTCTGAGAGAGAATGAGTCCTTCTCTCACTCCATTTCTTTTTTAATCTATAGGTCCCCCAAAACAAATAAAATATTACACAAAATGTGAAGAAATAGCACAAATGATAATAAAGGTGCTAAAGGAAAACCTTTTCTCTACTCACAGTGCTTCTGACACCAAAGGTGTGGGATTTTTCCTCACACCAATAGCCAGTTCTCTACCTCTGCACACCAGCTGGGTGCCTTACCATTTAATGAAGTTTGAAGCCATCCACCTGGAGTTGGCACAGATCCCACTGTCAATGTCAAGGGCTCGGTCCCACGGGGCTGCCCCCACTTCAGTCACAGTCACAGGTCCAGATTGTCATCTGCATGCTTGACCTACTGGCTACAATCGGGGGTTCCCACACCCCTTCCTCTGGTTTGATAGTTTGCTAAAATGGCTCAGAGAACTCAGAGAAACAATTTTACTCACATTTACTGCTTTGTAACAAAGGATGTGAGGGAGCAACTAATGAAGAGGTACACAGGACAAGGTCTGGAAGGGTCCTGAGTGCAGGAGCTTCTGTTTCCTTGGATTTGGGGTGTGTCACCCACCTGGCACCTGGATGCATTCATTAACCCCAAAGCGCTCTGAACTCTGTGACCTAGAAGTTTTTATGAAGGCTCCATCTCCTTAGCATGATCTCTAGCTTCTCTCCCCTCCAGAGGTTGGGGGTGGGGCCAAAAGTTCCAAACTTCTTTTCATGGCTTGGTCTTCCTTGTGACAAGCCCCTGTCCTATAACTATCCAGAAGCCCACCAAGAACCATCTCATTAGAACAAAAAGGGCTTGTATAAGCCAGGAATCCCCAAAGGATATAGGACCTTTCGTATAAGGCTCTCCCATCCCCCTCATCCCTCAGGATATTAGACAGTTATAGGATGTCTTGTTAGGAATGGGGGCAGAGGCCAAATATATATTTTTTATTATGTCATGAGTGCTTTGCCTAAAAAAGGGGTAGAGGGGAAGAAACTCATCTACTTATTTCCACTCACCTATTTTACCTCCCTTTTCTCCCCTTGAGCATTCTGAAGCTTCATCATGGCACACCCTAGTGCTCAATGGGACCAAGTTTGGAAGCCACTGAAGGAAATAACTTCATATTGTTAACCAGCTGTAATATGCAATGAATGGGGCTCACCCATTATGAAAGCTCCTCTAATTATGAGCTGGATTTCTAGATGCATTTCATAAATACAGTTGTTCATCAGAAGTCTAAAGGTGGATAATATATCAGTAATGATCCCTGCCATCTGTTGGCGGTGAGCAGCACTGATGAAATTTTACTCTGGCTTCTTGTTTATTGTGTGTGATTGTCACAATGCCACGTCGTTAGTTGGTTGGCACAGGAGGCATGACTTGAACCTAAGAAATGTGTCTCTCAGAACTCATACTTTTCAAAAGTCGTACATTACAGCTTTTTTTTTTTTTTTAAGCCAGAGTGAGTAAGTGGAGAAGCTTCTGTGCACAGCAAACATGAGAGACAAGAGTGGCATCCATGGCACTGCCTGCCTCACTTGTCCCAGTACCACTGTGAGAGGGGTCTATCCCTGGCCAAAGTCACCAACCTGCTTCCTTTCAGCCCCCAAGTCTCCTGGGGGCAGCCCAGGCCCCACATACATATCAGCAGAGTTCTTTAGCAAGTTGCAGCAATTAAAGTGATTCTGTTAAAGGTTCAGAGCTATAGAACAATTCATTTGGTCCAAGACTGAGTATTTGGAATTGAATTTTCAATCAATTTCCACATCTCTTTTGCTCCTTCTTTTTGCCTTGTAAGAGGGGGCTTGTCCTTTTTAATTATGCAGATGCTTCCTCTTAGGTCTTATTTTCTTCCTCAGGGCTCCCTGCAGAGAATTTGCTACAGTTGATTGATAAGAAGATATTGATTCCAAGGGCAGAGTTCAGGAATATTCTTATAAATGGATCGTGTTGTTAATAAAGGGTCACTGCAGAAGGAGCTTTGGGGTGCGAAAGCTGCTGAAATCAGAGCTCTCAGCCATGGTAGCAAGAGGGGGAAATGGCCTGATGACCCATGCTCAAGAAGGGAAATTAAGAGAAGGAAGGCATGAGATCAAAATTACCATTTATCAAATGCCTCTGGTGTCCTGGCTCTGCTAATACTAACCTTGTGACCTTGGACAAGCTTTTTAACATCTCACATTGTCTCTTCTTCAACTGAAAAGTGGTATAAGGAACATCCTCACATGGTGTTGCCAGGATTAAATAAAACATAATATGTAGAGTGTTTGGCTGCCACAACATAGACAGTAATAGAAATGTCTGCTGTTATAGCCATTATTCCTGTTATTATCTGTGATTTTCATAACCCTCCCCAGCCTCCCCAGTGATAGATATCAGCTGGAATTCTGGGCTTCAACATCATAAAGCAAAATTGACACAATTCTCGCTTGTCGGGTGATGGGACTTTGCTTCTGTTTATGACTTTCATATGAAAATCAGACAAAAATAATGGCTGTTGGGCAAGGGAAAGGTGCAGAGCAATGAAGCCTAGTCGAGGGGCAGAACTTGTAAATTTTGCAACTGTCCTCAGTTTAATGTTTGGCATTCTGTCCTCATTACTGACTGGGTATGGCTTCGCAGCAAACTGGGAATTTACTGTGTGGGAAAATGAAGATTTATACAAAGCCAAATTGGACAAATGGTGAATAATTGATTTAGCTGACCTGACGACTCCCACTTGTAAATAACACAGAATGTTTTATTCTGGTTGTAATTTAGTTTTCTAGGCATCCTGACGCCTTCTAGCAATTCATGGCAAAGGCCTAGTTGCCTTCTGACTTTGCCATACAGCAGAAAATTTTAGATGCTGAGCTCTCATGGCATCCTGGCATACTCTATAATAAGTATGGTTCATATTAGATACACTCTGAAGAATGTAAGGATCTTTTATTTAGACCTCTGATGCAGAATATAGTTTGGTCCCTACTTAATAAAACTTGAACATATTTGGTTAGATTCAAGAAATACTATGTTTACCCATCTTGAAATGCAAGAATTACTGTTTACCCATCTTAAAATACAGTCTTACTTTAAAATAAGTAAACCAAAAATAAAGTAAATAAAAGAAACATAAAACCAACAATGTTGTGTCACTGTCTAAAATTCCCTTGCTGGCATCTGGGTACAGTACATGACATCTTAGAACACATTAGCCAAGGAAGCATTTATTTCCAAGCTTGGCATTCCAAGGAATCGTATGGATGAATATATACGAACATTCCTTGAACATTCCCACATCAATGACTTTGTGAATCACAGATGGCTTATCAAACAAAATACAGAAGCAAATGAGGACATTTAGAAGGCATCTCATAGCCCATGCTAAAATCATGCATTACTAGGATTGAAAATGTCTTTGAGAGATAATCCTGGTTAACCTCTTGATTTGCAGATTCAGCTTCATTCAATAAACAATTAGTGAGCTCCTAAAAGATGACAAGCATTAGGCTCAGGTTCTTGTGATGGGGGCCTGTGTGTTTTGAGGGAGAAACAAATAAAAAGAGTGTGCCATCAGGGAGTTTGTATGATAGTGGAAGGGTTGTTTGGCTACACAGGGACTGAAGCCAATGCTATGAAGTTTGGTGTCAATAAAGTACTCTTGGAGCAATTTGAGAGGAGAAAGCTACTTTGGGTTATTAGCCTGGCCAACAGAAAACCATCCTTAAATATGAGCTCCTTTTCATTTTATTCATTCATCAAAAATCTGTTGACTATCTTCTCTTTGCCAAAATCCTGTGCTGGGCATTTGTGGCTGATGAATACAGTAATCATGATGCCTTCATGGGCCTGAAGTCTAACAAAGACAGCTAGAAATTGAACAGGAAATTGCAGTGTCATGAATATTCTTAAATGTTGTCATGTTCCCATGATTCAGATAGATCTGTATATCTTGGGATGTCTGTGGGAAGCCATGCCCTAGCGTAATGACAGAATGCCCAATTTTTCACCTTTCTTTCTCAAGTCGGAGAGTTGAGGTATATGAATGAGAAGGTGACTAGCTTATCTTTATTAAAAAATATAAACCTCAAATAAATATGGGTTGTCCTACTTTTTCTAGCTAATGAACTGAAAAAGTCATTGTGATTTCTTACTACGTTTTTGCACAGTTGGACACTTTCTGGACTGAGTCAGGAGTTCTAAGTTGGAGTGTCAGCTCTGCCGTGGATCAGATGTGTGTCTGTATCTGTAGGATCTTACTCAGTTTATATTAAGCCTCATTTTCTTTGATGCAGAGTGAAGAAATCATGTAAGCTGCACTCTGGGTCTGTGTGTTTTCTCTGAGAGTTTGTGTACAATGCTGTTTACTGACCACTGGAAGTCACTCATTACACTAGAAGGCTGTTTGGCCATATGGTACAATTAAGCTGAAATACATTTCGAAGGTAATGCATGCTTTGGACACAGACCTAGTTGTATTGCCTGCAAGTGCCACATCACTGAAATTCTGTTCAAATTTATGACACAGCAGTTCCCAATTTTTGGTTTATATAAATATGAACCATCAACATTTAAAAAGCAATTGTTCCCAATGCATCACATCCCGGAGTTATTTTTAATGAGCAATGAGAAAATGATTGTGGCAATGTCCACAGGCTCCATGCATGGGTTTGTCATTTGGGGCTGTGTGACATTGGAGGATTTATATAACCTCTCTGCATCTCAGATTTCTCTTCCTAAAAATAAGGCTAATAGCTGGGTCTGCCCCTTTGGGCTATTTAACATGGAAAAGGTATATAGCCTACCCACTGGAGTGTCTGCCACATGGTGAATTCTCAAGGACCGCAGCTCCTATTCATGTGGATTCCCCAGCTGAGAGTGATGTCTCTGCTCTTGAGTTCCTTTATGACTGGACTGGTTTGGCAAAGCTCGGATGCGAATCCTGTCAGATATCAGAGACTGTACTCCAATTACTATACTGTCTTGCTGATCAGAATCAATGACTTATACAGTAAGACTCTGATAATATAAACCTATGGTACTCTCCTTCCTGCCAGGCTTTTCATCCTTGTTTGTTGGCTGTTCCATTTACCCAATGAAAACTGATATTTGTGTTAATACAATTCTTGCTGCTTTGTTCTAGGACCAGAACAGTAATCCAATGAAGTTTTAGTTGTGATGGAGCATTGGCATACTACACTAGCATTAGTATATTTGAGAAATATCCTTAGGACTATTTTTTGAATTTTTATCTTTTACATATTTATTAATTTGTGTGTGCTGTAAGGTTTCTGATTTCTTACTCATGTCACGGCTAGGCAGCTTTTTGGTTTAGGGAAGTGAGATATTTGAAGTACGTGATGGTAAAACATGTAAATAATAGTGGCTGTTATTTTTTTAGCACATATTATGTGCCACGTACTTTATATACTTTATTTCTATTTTCATAATAATTATGAAAGCTAGATATCATTTGACTGATTTAGAAATGTACTCAGAGAACTTAAATACCCTGCCCTTCATAATAAGTGTTAGGACCCAGATTGCAACCCAAATTATCCCATCTTCAAGCTCAGCAAATTTCACTTCTACTCTGCCTCCCTTGAGTGGAAGGAAATGATGTTTACAGGAGGAATAGGAAGGAAAAGCCTTGTTCTAACTGAAAATGTGTGTGAGTGTGTGTGTCAAGTGATATTTTTGCCTGTGAATTAAGATATTGCATATACAAGTAGTGCAGAGGATCATAGGGGAAGGGAGGGAAAAACTGGATGGGAAGTAATCAGAGAGGAAGACAAACCATGAGAGAACCTTAACTCTGGAAAACAAACTGAGGGTTCCTGGAGGGGAGGTGGGACTTCCAATCAGTTAGCTCCAGATCAACCTGGAAAGAAGTAATGATGGCTGATGGAGTAACTGAGTGATGGGCATTAAGGAGGGCATGGGATGTGATGAACACTGGGTGTTAGGTGCAACTGAGGAATTGAACTTTACATCTGAAACTAATAATGTACTATATGTTGGCTAATTGAATTTAAAGAAAAATGATATTGCACACATTTTGGGAACCATGCTACTTAAATGAACTAAATAATTATACTTTTTGCAAAATTAAAAATATTTTTTGCATGGGAAATAACCATCCCATAATATTTGGTGTGGGAAATCTTCATTTTGACCTAATAGATTTGCTTAAATGAGTTAGGTATCCATGTTGTGCTTTTTCTCATGACAAGTATGATTGATTCTGATTTCACCCCCATCAGGAGCAAAGGGGCAAATAAACACTGTAGGAGGAGGTGCAGCTGTTACAAAAAGTGACAACAACTTAGGTTTATGTAGAACTTCAACATTCTTACTGGATCAAGTTTGCAATTACCCAGGGAAGTATCCAACTTACCATTGTCTTCATTGAATGACAGTGGTCATATATGAGCAAAGTAGAGCACAGAGAAGTTAAGAGCTTGCCAGATATCAAAAGGTCAGAAAAAAGCAGAATCAGGACTGACATCTTGATCTGTGGGTGCCCAAAAGAATGTTTCTGCTTTCTTTTTTTTTTTTAAAAAAAGTATTTTTTATTTATTTGAGAGAGAGAGAGGGAGAGAGGGAGAAAGAGCATAAACATAGGGGAGGTGCAGAGGAAGAGGGAGAAGCAGATTCCCCATCAAGCCTGTCAAGGGACTCAATCCCAGGACCCTGAGATCATGACCTGAACCAAAGGTAGACACTTAACCAACTGAGCCACCCACATGCCTCAAAATAATTTTTTTTTTTTAAGATTTTGTTTATTTATTCATGAGAGACATAGAGAGAGAGAGAGAGGCGCAGAGGAAGAAGCAGGCTCCATGCAGGGAGCCCGACGTGGGACTTGATCCCAGGTCTCTAGGACCACACCCTGGGCTGAAGGAGGCGCTAAACCACTGAGCCACCTGGGCTGCCCACCCCAAAAGAATCTTATTTCATCTATCTCACACTGTTATGCTGGAATAGCTGGAAGAGGAGGGATCCATGAATTTTGGGGAAGCAGCGACCAACAGAAGCAATCATTTAAATGGCAATTATTAGCACAAGTTGGTGTTTCAGTAATGTTATTAACTGAGTACTCACTTTGATAACAAAATTTAAATTATCAGTCATATCCCTAATAGTCTGTGATCAGATTGTTGCTGCACACCTATATTTTTACAAATGTATTTTTGCTAACAGATATTCCAGAAAGTTAGAAGTAAATATAATTTATACAGACTTAATTGAGCATATGCTATGTGCAAAGCAGTTTTCATTTGAGGAGGAGGAAGGTAAGTATATAAATTATTATAGTAGAATAGTGGACGTTGTAGGAGTATAGATGACTTACCCTTGAAAGTAGTGTTAAATATAGCCTTAATACAGGTATCAAATGAGGAAACTAAAACAATTTAGTAACAAGTTTGATGTCCTTTATTCAAAGGAAGACTATCCATGAATTAGGGGAGTACACTGCATCGAAAACAGTGGAGCACTGTTTGCAAGGGGTTTCGGGTAGAGGTGAGTTTCATAGCGTTAGAAGGGGCAACATGGAAACAGAGCATGAGTGGCTAGGGTGTGAGGAATTTTGTTGTAAGACTAGCAGCTCCTGTTTTCTAGGGTAAAGTGAGCTAGTCAAAGCTGAGTTGGAGGGTTGTGATTGGTGTAGGCTTAGTTTTCCTTGACAGGCGTTTCCCATAAATACAAACTAACTTAGGTTTAATTTTGTGGCATGTGCTGGGCCACTGTGGCAGCCTCCATTTTGTGGTCCCCATATACAAATTAGTGTTATCACAGGTGAGGATATTTAAGTTGGGTCTTGAAGAGTATGTAGAAGTTCGCCAGAAACACATAGGGAGAACTGAATCCTAGGTTGAGGTAAATATATGAACTAACGTTAAGCCACGGAAAGGCTGAAGATGTTTTAAAAATGGCAAGTAGAGAACCATTTAACGTGTCTGAAACGTAGAATATGAAGAGGAAATGTCTGAAGATAAAACTGAACAAAAAAATGTGGCTTGTTTGTGATGAACCTAGTTTGTCCTACTAGAGAGTGGAGACTGTATCCTGTAAGCTGTGAGAAGTCAGTGAGTTTTTTCGAGAAGGGGAGTGACGTGAGCAGATGTATGAGAAATATTTCATTGGTAGCAAGGTGAGGAATACTCACATGGCAGTGGAGGAGAAGAAACAAACTCAGAGGTTGATGCACCAAGACTGGTGGGAGACAATGCTCCTGCTGCGCAGCCACAGTGGGGATGGAGAGGATGCCTCAAAAGGAGGAATATTGTGGGAATACTTCCCAATAGCTTGCGTAGACCAGCTCTTTAACTTCTATCCCACACCCTTGAGCCTTCCTCAGGAGAAGAGCTGTGATAAGAATGTTTGGGCTTTTTTATTCATTAATTTAATTTATCTTCAAAAAATTCTAAAAAAGGGACACCTGGGTGGCTCAGTGGTTGAGAATCTGCCTTTGGTTCAGGTTGTGATCCTGGTGTCCTGGGATCGGGTCCCGCATCAGGTTCCCTGCAGGAAACCTGATTTTCCCTCTGCCTGTGTCTCTGCCTCCTTCTCTGTGTCTCTCATGAATAAGTAAATAAAAATATCTTTAAAAAATTACAAAAGAAACATGTCTTTGCTACAACAAATTAAGCAGTTGAAAAACATGAAAAAAACAATGGCTAGTAAAATTCCTTCAGCCTATCCCTTCTAGGAAACCAGCTTTAACAGTGGGATGGATATCTTTGTCTTCATTTTTTTTAAGGAAAATTGTGTTTATTTATTTGAAAGAGTGAGAGAGAGCAGAGGGATTGAGGGGCAGAGAGAGAAGCAGACTCCCCACTGAGCAGGGAGCTGAATGACACGGGGCTCAATCACTGGACTCTGGGATCTTAACCCGAGCCATTAACTGACTGAGCCACCCAGGTGCCCCATCTTTGGCTTCATTTTCAATATTCACGCTAAACATATAGACATATGCTTTTTGCCATTTTTATTGAAAGCATCAGATTCATACACACACATATTTCTTTGACTTGCTTAAATTCTCTATAAATGTCTCACTTTTACAAGTCATCATGGACATCCCTTGAGGGTAACAGATAGCAATTAAACTCACTTTTTTTCAGTGGCTGGATGATATTCCTTGCATGGATGTGCCACAATATGCAGCCATTTCCTTATTTATTTATTTATTTTTTAATTTAATTTAATTTAATTTAATTTAATTTTTTAAAAGATTTTATTTATTCATGAGAGACAGAGACAGAGGGAGAGAGAGGCAGAGACACAGGCAGAGGGAGAAGCAGGCTCCATGCAGGGAGCCTGACATGGTACTCGATCCTGGATCTCCAGGATCAGGCCCTGGGCCAAAGGCAGCGCTAAACCACTGAGCCAACCGGGCTGCCCATCATTTCCTTATTTAGACATATGCAGTTTGTGTCTTTTTTTTTTTTTTTGTCACTAGAAACTAGTGAACAATTATATTTACATATCTTTTTATTACATTATGTAAATAATGGCCAAGGAAGTTTTTAAAAATCATCCTGCACCCTTTCACCCCTAGAAAGGACCCTACAAGTATCAACCAACCTCCTAATTTACAGGTGAGGCATCAGAGGCACTGAGAAGTTGCAAGGAAGAGCTTGAAGTCAACATAAGTAGTTTGGTGGCGGCTCTGCAGCCAGAAAGAATCCAGTCCCATGGTGGCAACCTAGTCCCCTTTCCATAGGGTAGGTGCCCGTAGAGAATGGAGATGTGGATCCCCAAATGGCGGGATATTTGTAATCAGAACATGGAATCTGCATGCAGAAGGGATCTTCCTGACCTAATTTCAATCATAAAACAACCCTTCTTCTAACCAAAACCTCTGTGTCACAGGCCAGGGCAGGGGTGAGGGAGAACTCTGAACTCACCTCAGCCTGTCCCCGGCGGCAACCAGGGAATTTACCCTTCCTTCTGCTCTAAGGAAGTGGCCTTCTAGCAAGTGTGTGTGGTTTCCTGGTTGGTGGACAGAGGGCAGCTGCTCTTGCCTTCCTAGAGCAGACCCCTTTGACCTCTTAACATCCTTGAAGGCCCCTTCTCACTCTCTTATATGCACAGCCTCCAGGCTCCTGGGAATAGGCAGGAGAGAAAAATGCTTTGGTGTTCCTACCATGAAATGCTAACCAGAAGAAAACCAGTGACCTCTTTCTCTAATGATTTTCAGACCTGTCTAATCTTCAGAATCACTTATTTATAATTTATAGATCACTTTTCCCAAACACACAAATATATGTATACAGGTACACATACATATTTTTTTCCTTTGGAATTGCCAAATATAGATATATATGGTATATATATACACACACACATACACATACACATAACAGTTCCAAAGAATAAAATATTACATATTATTTAAAGTCTATTATTTAAATCTCATATGTATTATATAGTAGCCTTTCTTTGGCATCGCCAGGTACTGCAATGATTAGCACAGTTTGACCTGTGGACCATGTCCAACATTATTTTCTCAGTGAGAAAGTCGCAGTCTAGAAATGTTCTACAATTTGCCAGAAACCATTCAGCCTGTCTGTGGCTGAGCCGGGACCACTCCCCGTCTCCTAGGTCCCAGGTCAAAATTCTTTCACCGGATTTATAAATACAGATTCCTTTTAAAACCAAGAGAGATTTATCTTTGTCAAAGTGCCACTGTGAGAGGATGTAAGGGGGAAAAAAAAAAAAAGAACTCAACAACCCAGAAACCAGACAAGTGGTCAGGTTTTCATGGTGTTGAACAGAAGCAGGGTTTCTGAACTGACTGGTGGGGGTGCAGGAAGGTGGGCGCCCACAGTCCCGGCGATGCGTGGGGGGTGCAGGTCTTGGCCGCCTGTCCTATTACAAAGACTGGCAAATGGACAAAGCCGGTCTAATTCATCTCCTAAGCATGTGAAAGACATTTAGAGACTGAATGATTTTCAGTCCCCCTAGGTTTGGGAATTAAAGGTAAATATGGTACGGAAAATGCTCAGGCTTGGCTTTAAAGACTTGTGTGAAATGCTTCCCGAGGGGGGAAATGCGGGTCACTAAAAGGTTGCCGCTCACTAATGCCCTTGATTGGCTGTTGGTGCAGAGCTCCCTCTGAAGTGACAATCCGTCCAAGTGACCACTGCCCTCTTGCTGCAATTATCAATGGTCCAGCAATTTCCCTCAATTTTAATCAATTTGCTTTGTGAATAGCTCTTTTCTTTGTTTTAGACAAAAGAGGCAAGTGTTCAGTCAGGATGCCTGGCTTTTCCCTGGCAGCTCCTGTTTTCTTTAGGAAGCTTTGGAGACCCTGTTCACTTTTTAGGCGCTGCAGAAGACTGGCATCTCTTTTCAGTAAAGCAAGAGCCATTCCGGCCCAGCCTAGTGTGACACTGTCATGAGAGTCAGGGGTGCGATAGAATGGGGACAGGAGGAGGAGAACTGTAGGATAAACGTGGCCTTAATGGCTGGGTCTGTTGGCATGCCAGTTAAAATACAGGGCTCTGTTAAATTTGGATTGCAGATAACACATTCACATGGGGCATATTTGCACTAATTGATTGCATAAAGTACCATCTTAGCTGAGTGTCCTCTGATATATATCTCTATCTGACAACCCTAGTAGGAATAGATAAAGAAGAGGAAGGAAATGAGATGCAAGTCCATGAATCCAAGATGAGCAACAATGACCATGGTGACAAAGCACTTGCATGCATTCACTAGTGTATTTGTGTATTCGAAGGTTCATTGATTTAGAAAAGATTTACTGAATCTGCTATGCAGCCAGCATCATGATGGCAATATTAAGATAAATGAAGCAGATTACTGTGATTGAAGATGTACAAATCAATGTCATGATATAGTATGATAAGTACAACAAAACTCGGTACTACTGTGGTTTCTGGTGTTTTTTTCCATCCATCACATGACCAACCACAGCTGAGATCTCGAGCCAATAAAGCTTGGGGATATACCAATCTTTCCTGGTCAGGAATCTTTCTCTTTTCATTTTCTTCTTCGCACCACATTCAAGGTATTGCTCCAGGGAGAGACTGAGTGGGTGAAGCACGAATAGCAAACACCTGTATGTTTTATTTCTAAGATAAATGGGCTTATCTGGATAAGCTAAAACTGGGTATCTAAGTATAGAAATTGGGCCATAGCCATTAATATAGTCCACAGCTGCGTAAGAAAAAAAGAATATAAAGGAAGATGTGATATGTCTACTTCAAGTTCTCTCTAGATGACAGGCCTTAAGGCATTTTATTAAAATTTATTTTTTAACCCTATCCAGACCTTTTACTTGCTATTTTATTTTCTGTGAAGGGTTATAATGCCTTTTGTATATGTTCCCTCCTGTCGGTGGTCCATGCACACACACATACACACACACACACCCCATCACAGCACATCACATGTACAAATACACTCTTTTTAAACCAAGTCAGAGTTACCGAGAAACTAAAACCAATCTAATGAGAAATCAGTAAAATTGGAGTTTAAGAGCATTTGTGCAGCACCTATTAGTTGCTGATGGAGATGTAGAGATGCACAAGAGACAGCTTACTTACCTTGTAAAAGGAATTCAGAGAGCCTTAATAGAGATAAGATTGTTCACCAGGGAGTCCTTGCCTCAGATGCTGGCCACACCACAGCCACCTTTGTTGGAGTTCCTCCCCGGCCGCCCAGAAAAACACAACCCACTCAGATCAGGAGTCTCTCTAGTACCAGGTATGAGCCCAGCACTCTGGCCAAGGCTGACTTGCTTGGAGTGGACAGCTGACTCAAGGAGTGTCAGTTGGCCAGCACACTGTATGTGGCACAAAAAGGCTGGCCAGTGGGCTTAATAGTGACCATCTTGACAGTCAGATTTTCCCTGTCAAAGATGAGCATCCAGCAGAGAGGGAAATATGGGAGAGTGTTAGAATCAGAGTGAAAGGAATACTGGCTCAGGGGCTCCACAGGCAACCCCAATGCAGGGGAGGCACAGGTGGCCACTGGGCAGGGTGTGGATGCCCACATGTGCACGTTACGTGTGTGAGAAGGGTGTTTGCAGGAACCCAGGTGACCTTCCAGTTCTTGAAGGTATTTCCATCCCTCTGAGGCCGAGATGTGTGACTAAATCTGTTCTTCCCAGAAACCAGATTGTGGGATGTTCCTGGTTCACATGAGACCTGGTGGAGAGCCTCTGTATTTTTATGGTCATGCATTTTATTACAATAGCTTGTTACCTGAAGTAGTCTGAAGGGGGCCTGTGCTCCTTCCAAGCAAAGGATTAAACTCATAAACCCAGACTCAGCAAGAGAACTGCATTACCAGGTAGCATTGAACATGTGCTTAGCATAGAGGGAAAAGAAGCTGCAAACAGTGAAAGGGGGCTGGTTTCTGCTGGGAGAATTAGACACACAGCATCTGAAATTGGCTCTAAAGGAGGGGTCAAGGGTTTCTTAACCCAGCCTGGTACCTTCTAAGGAATTAAATAAGACCATATGGTTGTATTAAAGCATTCCTCTGCCTACTGAGGTGAAATCAGAGGTCCATACTGCAACCCACTGACACATACATGCATTTGACATTTACTTGTCTCACTGTCTATATTATGAAACACTTTGATGTCTTCCATTCATTCCTCACAGAGAAAATTTTCGAAGGAGAGAGAAACCTCAGAAAACAAGCAACTGGTCATTGAGCTTATACCTCTCCTCCTTCCAGATGCCTGCGTTACCGTATCACGGGAAACTCATAAGAATTGGAGGATACAGTCCTCCCTTATTAAAGGTGGGTTAACTGAGTCAGAATGGGTAAGTGATTTGCCTGAGTATCACACAAATGGTAAGGAGGCAGGTTTCTTTCTTTTTAATTAAAACAATGTAGAAACAAAAGCAAAATCTCAGGGTTGTCCTGTAGGACCGGTTCTCAAATTCCCCCTTCTACCCTGCACCAAAGTTCTCTGGTCACTTCCCTCATGTGGCTTAGGATCCACCATAGCCACACTCAATCCACTGTAAGGCTTGTCTTCAGTGACCTCGGATTTATGGTACTTTTGACTCTCTTAACCTCATCTTAAAACTTACCTGATCTTTGCCTCTTTCCTTAAGATTCTTGCTAAAGAATTGGTTATGAAGTAGCAAATCAAACACTGGGGTTTTAAAGGATGATAATGGTCAAAATACAATTCCCTATTAAGACCATCTATGCATTTTATCCTGGAGAAAATGCTTGAGAACTCAGCGTATCCTTAAGTGTGGAATCCCTTCATCAGCTCAGAGGGTTTTCTAAAAATAGGTCAGGACGCTCACTAATTAGAACCCACAAAATGGTCCTGCTTATGAGTTCAGAAAGCCCTGTTTGTCTTCAGCTCTTCCTTATAATTCCTGGAACCTGCAAATTCCAGACCCCAAAAGTATAATAAATTGATAAAGTTTTGTAAAGTCCATCTCATGTTGAAGCTTCGAGGGCAGCACTTGTTTTAAAAAGGCGGAAATTAATATGTGTGAATTTAATTCGAATCGAAACTATATTTTGAATCTACCAGAGTCATACGGTGACTGACTGGTTTTACTTTCCAAACAATTATGCCCTTTTGCAACTGTTCCTCAGTGGTTATGCAGGTTCTTCCCTGTATCCACTTACAGGAATTGATTATTGAATTTTCAGAAATTTTGTGAGCTGGTTGACTTCACATTGGAACCTTGTAATTGGCCATGGTGAAAATATACTCACCGTGGAAATTGGCCAGCCCTGTAATCCAGGGTTGATTGATTGATCTTTATTTATCTACTACAGAACCACTTTTTAAATTGTTAATCATTTATCAGCATACCACTGTCTATCCTCTTTCTTTCCATCTGTCTTTCTTTCTATTTTCTTCCTCAGAAAGGGACCAGTTGTACTGCATTTAGGTCTTACTGTTTCGTGCTTTTTTTTCTTTCTTCTTCTTTCTTTTTCTTTCTTTCTTTCTTTCTTTCTTTCTTTCTTTTTCTTTCTTTCTTCTTTCTTTCTTTCTTTCTTTCTTTCTTTCTTTCTTTCTTTCTTTCTTTCTCTCTCTCCCTTGCTCTCATTATCTTATTTTTCTTTTAATGTCTCTGTCTTCTAATATTTCTAATAATACTGGGTGTTTTGATAGGCCCTTTACCAAAAACACTCTAATTGCATCATCATAACAACTTTATACTATTTTAACTCAATTAAAAAATAAAGCAACAGAGGCTCAAAGAATTTATGTAATGTCCAAAGGACACTATCATTAAATAGAAGTGGAATCTCAACACAGATATGTCTTGTTTGAAAGCTCCTGTTCTTTCGTGAAAACTGTGCTAACACACACACACACACAAAACCAAAAACAAAAACAAGCAAATTGAAGGCTGTGTTGGTAATTCCCAAACAGACTTGCTTTTTTATTTTTTTTCCAGATCTTGAAAGATCTGTTGCTGGATGACAAATATGTCCTAATATCCCTACTGGACTTCTGCCCCTAAAGTAATGTAACAAAGTTTATGAGAATGAGAGGTGACAACCTGCCATGATTTATCTGAGGGTAAAAGATTCAGGTAGAAGGTTTCACTACCCATTAGAGAAGTCAAGATTTCTTAGTAGGGCAGTCCACAAGAGGTTGCCCTGGCTCAGCAGAGAAAACTAAGGATAGAGGTGACTAGATACAATCCCCATTCCCTACAAACTCCTGTTGAATTTCCAACTGGGGATACAATTTAGAAATGTCCAAGCTCTTTTTTTTTCCTTCCTTTAATCCCATATCTCTGGGGGTTGCTTATTTCCCTCTCTGGGCATGGGTTTTGCTAAAGGAAAAGCTCCATAACTCAGCTCTTGCAACATCGAATTCTGCTGAGTCCAGGGTGGATGATTCAGAAACATCTGGATTCAATTTCCTCGTTAACAGACATGGGATTAGAAATTAAGGGAAAAGTTTCTGGCAAATGGTATTTGGGGGAGATTGTCAAGCCCCAAACTAAATGCAAAATCTTAAATAGAAACGGATGAATTCATTTGTTCATTCATTCAAGACACTTTTATTCAGCAGGCGCCTCTTGTGTGGCTGGCAATGTTCGATGCACGGGAAAACAGTAGTGAGTTAGGCAGGGCAAGACAGAAAATTAATTTGTAAATCTGGAAACAAACAGAATACTTTCAGATGGAGTTAAGTGATGAGAAGAAAGTAAAATGAGGTCTTTAATAGTGACCTCCCCAAGTATGATATGAAGAGTTTCTTAATTTCTCCAATGTTTTCTAGTTTTCAGTATTCCTGTCTTGTACATCTTTTGTCAAATATATACCCAAATATTTCCTATTTTTGGTAGTATTTTCAATGGCATTTCTTTGTAATTTCAATTTCAGATTGTCGCTGGTATATAGAAATATAGTTGATTTTTCACATTGATCTTGTATCCTGGAACTTTTATAAGTTAACTTATTAGTTATAGTAGCTTTTTTGGCAAGGGAGTTGATTCTATAGAATTTTTGGTATAAATAATCATGTCTTCTATGCGTAAAAACAGATTTCTGTTTTTCCCTTCCCAGCACAAATTTTTATTCCTTTTGTGCCTTATTTCACTGGCTAGATTCTTCAGAACAGTGTTGAGTAGGAATAACGAAAGCAGACATCATTGACTTGTTCATGATTTAAGAGGAAAGCATTCTGGTTTTCTTCATTAAGTATGATATTAGCTCTATGTTTTTGGTATATGTTCTTTATCAAATTGATACACTTCTCTTTCTAGTTTTAGGAAGTTTTTATTAGGAATAGATATTACCTTTTGTCAAATGCATTTTTCAGCACATGTTGTGATGATCGTATGGTTCTTCACTTGCAGTTAGTTTAGCATGGTCAGTTGTGTTGAGTAATGTTTATGCAATAACTTTGAACTTGTAGGATGAATCCCATATGATCTTTTTGCATCATTGGATTGAATTTGCTCAAATTTTATGAAGACTTTTTTGTTTTTATTTTCCTGAGCAATATTGGCTCTTAGTTTTCTTTTATTGTGATATTTTGGGCTCTGGTTTGGATATCAGAGTGATGCCAGTTTCATAGAATAAGTTGGGAAGTATTCCTTCCTCTTTGTCTTAAAGAGTGTTTGGTTGTTGTTTTGGTTGCTTGCTTGTTTGCTTATAGAATTCTTCAGTGAAACCAACCGCGACTAGAGTTTTCTTTGTAGGAAGTTTTTTAAACTCAAGTTAAATTCCTTTAATAGACATAGGGCTATTCAGGCTATCTACTTCTTCTTGAGTAAGTTTCAGCATTTGAATGTTTCTAGGAACCTGTGCATTTTATCTAAGTTGTCAAATTTATTAGAATGTAATATTTTCACATTATCATTTTAATATGTAAGGAATCTGTAGTTATGTTGTCTCTCATGGGTAATTTGTCTTTACTCTTTCCTGATTAGTCTATTGATTAATTAATTTTATGATCCTTTCCAAAGAAGTGGGTTTTGGATTTGTTAATTTTCTCTATTCTTTTCCTAATTTCTATTTTTCTTAAAGATTTTATTTATTTATTCATGAGAGACACAGAGAGAGAGGCAGAGACACAGGCAGAGGGAGAAGCAGGCCCCATACAAGGAGCCTTATGTGGGACTCAAACCCAGGAATCCAGGATCACGCCCTTAGCCAAAGGTAGGCACTCAACCACTGAGCCACTCAGGCGTCCCTCCTAATTTCTACTTTATTGATTTTTTTTTAAATTTCTATTTTATTGATTTAAGATGCAATTATTTTGTTTCTACCGCTTATTTTGTTGTTTTTTTTTTCTCTCCTTTTTCTAGTTTCTTAAGCTCAAGTTACTGATTTGAAACTTATTTTGCTTTCTAATATAGGCTCTTATTTCTGTAAGTATTCCTCTAAATACTGTATTAGCAACATCTTATGTACTGAGGTATATATATATAACTTTTTTTTTTTAGTTCGAAAGGCTTTCTAATTTTCCCTTTGAGTTTTTTTTCACTGACCCATATCTGTTTAGAAGTTTTTTTTTTTGTATTTATTTATTTATTTATTTATTTATTTATTTATTTATTTTTTAGAAGTTTATTTTTAAGAGCATCAGGGTTGCTCAGTGGTTGAGCATCTGCCTTTGGCTCAGGTAGTGATCCTGGGGTCCTGGGATCAAGTCCTGTATCCAGCATCCTACAGGGAACCTGCTTCCCCCTGCCTATGTCTCTGTCTCTCATGAATAAATAAACACTTTTTTTTAAAGTTTGTTTTTTAGTTCCCACATACATAGGAATTTTCCAGAGATCTTTTTAATGGTTGTTTAATTTTTATTTTAGTGTGGTTTGAGAACATACTGTATATGACATAAGCTTCTAAACATATGGAAATTTATATTAAGACCAAAAATTTAGTTTATTCCTTGTTGTTAGATAATATAAATAAAAAGTGATTAACTGAATACAGACTTAATTTAATTTCACCTACTTCTGTTTTGGTTTAATTTTTCTTCCCCTAATAGGTGTTATGAAAGATAGTATTAAATATGTATCGCTGTTCTCATTCATTTGGGGAATATAAATAATAGTGAAAGGGAATATAGAGGAAGGGAGAAGAAATGTGTGGGAAATATCAGAAAGGGAAACAGAACATAAAGACTCCTAACTCTGGGAAACGAACTGGGGGTGGTGGAAGGGGAGGAGGGCGGGGGGTGGGGGTGAGTGGGTGACAGGCACTGAGGGGGACACTTGACGGGATGAGCACTGGGTGTTATTCTGTATGTTGGTAAATTGAACACCAATAAAAATTATTTTATTAAAAAATATGTATCGCTGCAAAATAAATTCAATGCTTTGTAATAGTTGTCACATATCACAACATCTAGTTTAAAACTTTCTTTTTTTAAAAGATTTTATTTATTCATGAGAGACAGAGAGAGAGAGAGAGAGAGAGAGGCAGAGACATAGGCAGAGGGAAAAGCAGGCCCCATGCAGGGAACCAGATGCAGGACTTGATCCCAGGACTCCAGGATCATGCCCTGGGCCAAAGGAAGGTGCTAAACTGCTGAGCCACCCAGGGATCCCCTAGTTTAAAACTTTCAAACATAGTATGCATCAGATAATGTTTGCTGAATTATAATTTACTTTTAACATTTATCCGTTTTTCTCTTATTCTGATTACATTCTCAAATGTCTGTTAGAAACTGAGAAGGTTTACTTGGTTGATCCATAGGAGGACACATTACTATAAACTGATATGCCAGCTTCAAGGCTGGGAACTACACACCATGTCCCGAACTCTCCACTCCAAATTACTTATCCAAATCATGTTTAGAATTGCTTCAGATTTTATGTACGCAGGAATGAGTTTCAATGCAAATGAGATCCATATTAACAAATGACAAATAGAGAGGAAAAACAATTTATCACTCTGAGAAGAGCTGTTTGTCAGAGGAAAGTCTCTGCCATGTCTCATATTGACTTTCAAGAAATGATACTGACCTAGTGATTTATTGGATCAATTGCTTATAAATACAAAAGAGATTTCAATTCTAAGGATTTTCCAAGATCTCATGCGAGAGAACTGGTGTTAGAGAACAAAGTCCTACATTATAAATGGATATAAATGCACAATTGTAGTAATGGTTTTTGACTGTGTAGAAAAGTCACTAGGCTTTTTAAACTTGAAATCTATGTGGTATAACACACACCATGGAGAAGGTTTTTAGGAAGCAAGGAACGTAAAAGGAAATCCATCTTTATTTGCCAGGTTTTATGTAAAGCACTTTTCAGGTGTTATGTCTTTAATCCTCACTGTAATAATTTTGTGCAGTAAATATTATTTTCCTCATTTTCAAGCGTGACAACTGAAGCACAAAATGTATAAGTAGCTTGCCTAAGGCCGCACATCTAGAAAGTGGCACAGCTAGAAAAGCTAGATAAGACTCACTATGTGTCAGTCGCTGTGTGAAAATCTTAAAAGATATGATTGTTTCCTCCTCACATCAACCCTTTGAGGTTAATTACAGCATTTTAGAGATGAGGATAATGAATGTTTACTGAACTCAAGCATGTTATCCAACTTCACAATTGGCAGCATCAGAATTCAAATCCAGGCCCATTTGGGTCCGAAGTTCTTCTGACCTCCAGGATAATTAATTATGCCATGGAAGGGAGAGAGACAGTCTTCCAGAGAAGTCTCATGAGAGAGGTCATACTGAGGTAGGATCACAAGAGAAGCATAGACACTGTTCCCCAGATTTGAAGAGAGCGACTTGCAGAGGAAGGAAAGCAAAGACTGAGATGGATTATGGGAAAGTACAAGAACACCATTTCCAAGCTTCCAGGCTGACCAGTTAGGCTTGAAGGTAGAATTCTCAGAGAAACTGTAGAGGCAACAAATCCCTGGGGATTCAAACAAGAAGGTTAAGCCACTGGATGGACATTTTGACCCCAGGAAACATTGAGGAAACTGCCACACAGTGTCCTCCCAGATTTCTCCAATTTGTCATCAGGTGAAAACATAGCTAGGTGTTTTCAGACCCTTTCTGCTAGCATAAAGGGAGGTCCTGCTTCTTGTTGGTCTTCATGACAGTTACGTTTCCAAACTCTGGACTCAAACTGATGCTTAGCCACTTAATAGCTACATCACCTTGGACAAATTCCTCAAGCTCTCTGAGCCTCAGTTTTCTTATCTGGAAAATGAGAATAAATGAACACTTATTGCAGATTAGCTGGCTGGAGATGGGGGTAAATAGGCAGGGAGCGAAGCAAGAATGCACCCTATTTAGTGACCTGTCCAATTCTAGGCATTTCTGATACAAATTTGAAAACCTGGAGTCAAAGATATTGTTATTAGAATATTGTCTAGTGCCTCTCAAAAAACTTATCTCAACAACTGTATCTAAGATAGATCCTTTGTTTGTTTGCTTCCACACAAATCTTAAGATGATTTGTTCCAATGTTTTGTTTCAGATGTTTTCTCTGAAGAAAGTCCATGGTATTTTGATAGGGATTGCATTAAATGTGTAGATTGCCCTGGGTAACATTGACATTTTCACTATATTAATTCTTCCAATCCATGAGCATGGAATATTTTTCCATCTCTTTGTGCCTTCCTCAATTTCTTTCAGAAGTGTTCTGTAGTTTTTAGGGTATAGATCCTTTACCTCTTTAGTTAGGTTTCTTCCTAGGTATCTTATGCTTTTGGGTGCAACTGTAAATGGGATTGACTCCTTAATTTCTCTTTCTTCAGTCTCATTGTTAGTGTATAGAAATGCCACTGATTTCTGGGCATTGATTTTGTATCCTGCCACACTGCCGAATTGCTGTATGAGTTCTAGCAACCTCGGGGTGGAGTCTTTGGGTTTTCTATGTAGAGTATCATGTCATCGGCAAAGAGGGAGAGTTTGACTTCTTTGCCAATTTGAATGCCTTTAATGTCTTTTTGTTGTCTGATTGCTGAGGCTAGGACTTCCAGTACTATGTTGAATAGCAGTGGTGAGAGTGGACATCCCTGTCTTGTTCCTGCTCTTAGGGGAAAGGCTCCCAGTGCTTCCCCATTGAGAATGATATTTGCTGTGGGCTTTTCGTAGATGGCTTTTAAGATCCTGAGGAATGTTCCCTCTATCCCTACACTCTGAAGAGTTTTGATCAGGAATGGATGCTGTATTCTGTCAAATGCCTTTTCTGCATCTATTGAGAGGATCATATGGTTCTTGTTTTTTCTCTTGTTGATATGATCAATCACATTGATTGCTTTATGAGTGTTGAACCAGCCTTGCATCCCAGGGATAAATCCCACTTGGTCATGGTGAATAATCTTCCTAATGTACTGTTGGATCCTACTGGCTAGTATCTTGTTGAGAATTTTTGCATTTGTGTTCATCAGGGATATTGGACTATATAATTCTCCTTTTTGGTAGGGTCTTTGCTCTCAGAAAAGAAAAAAAAAGAAAAGAAATCTAAACTTATTGAACACTTACTGTCAGGAAATATGCTCCCACTTTATATTTATTATAGTTTTTAATCTTGCAAGGCCACATTTTGAAAATATTCTGCATATCCCTTGCACATGAGAGAAATAATATGTAACATATAAAAAATAAATTTCCCCAAAATGTAAAGCTGACAACTTGAACATCCCAGATTTGAACCTGCATCTGTCAAACTCTGAAATGTGTGCTCATTACCCTGGGCTGCCTTCTAAGCACAAAGATCTGTTCTGAAAATAAACTAACTTCCTGCCATTGCCCCTGCTCGAACAGACCCCTGGCCTGAACTTGGAAGTGTCCTAAGAGGACTGGCCTTCCAGGGAAGCTGGGCATTGTTCCTTAGCATTCTGTGCACTGTTTTCTAACTTGCCATATCCTGTCACTCCAACTTCCTTCCCCTTGCTGATAACTGAGCAGACTGAGTTGCAGACCTACCGTACACACCATTGCCTTTTTGTCCCATTGATACAATGATCCCTGATAGAGGAGATTTATGACATTCTTATACTTCCGAGGAAGCACACTCCAGATGTAGAGTGAAGTCTAGTGACTCCCTCTTAAAAAATAAAACAAAACAAAATAAACAAAACAAGGGCAGCTGAAGAACTTTGTCCACACCCTCTAGGACAGACACTTAATGTCCCCGTGCTCGGGTATAAGTGACTTCCCTTTTCCTTCCTTCTTATCGCTTTAAAGTGTGCCTGGAAACATTGCAAAGGGGAAAGTATAAACACTGTCAGGGGTGGTGCTATATTTAAAGGAAATTTAGGCTTTGCATCCTGTCCTCCTCCTAAAAAAATAAATAAATAAATAAACTCGCAAGAAAGTCCTGTACATTTTGTAGACTTGGCTGGATGTGCTGGCTTATTTAAATTAGACAACCAGGTTAGCTTTCAAACAATCTTGGAATGGGCTTTCTGACTTTCATGTTTGAAATGAAAGGTACTAAATTCCAGCTTTCTGGACTAACCTCGTATCTCTCTCACAACTGTGGGTTTTTTTTTGTTTTTTGTTTTTTGTTTTTTTTTGTTTTTGTAATTTCAGTACTTTTCTCTGTAACACTCCCCCAAAAGGTAACATGCTAGGGTTTGAATTAGAATGACTTTTAGAGATGGAAGGAAATGTAGTGGAAACAAAATAGAAACGTATGAGTAAAATCTTCTTATACATAGGTTTTGCTTGATTTTAATGATCTTTAAAAAGATACGAAAAAAATACTTCATTAGTTACAGGTTTTATATTTAAAACATCTGACTTTTGGGTTTATTTTGAAAATGTGAAAGGTATAGCAACACAAGGCTGGCCGTTCCACCTGTAACAATTAGATGAAGTTCGGTAGCCACTCACTGTTCACTGGAGGAGAGGTGCGTCTCTCTTATTATCTGAACTCACTCTGCCCTCTGTGACCCAGCATTGAGGGCAAGGGTCAGTTGATCTTCATGCCGTTATATTGCCTTTGAAATGCTGGCTGATGTTCTTAAGAAAATAATTATTTTTCTCTACCTATGTCTCTGTCAAAAATGGAATCATGAGAGCTGAAACAAGCTATGTGATATTTTCTTTATAGCTTTAATTTGTGTTACCTGCCTTGCCCATTGGCATTTAACTTGGCTATTCTTGATCTAGGCCAGCGCCTTCTACTAGGAGACCAGGGAACTGAGACTGGCAAATAGATAGGGACTTGTCCAAATTCAGGTACTGAATTGGGTAGTGCAAGGAAAGCAGTTCACATCTTGTGACTTTAATCTTATGTGGTGCTACTTGATGAAATGTTTTGGAGTTTTTTCAGTGACATTTCTGGTAGTCATCATGATAGGAGGGTCAACTGGCATTTAGTGAGTAGGGACCAGAAATGGTAGGGATGCTGTGATGCATAGTTAGTCAAGAATTGTCCTGTGTCCCACTTGAGTTTTGAATCTCTTGCCGGCCATTTAGTAGTTGAAAAACTCATTTATAATTACTTGACTCTATCACTATTTTCATTTCACACACAACATATGTTTATTTTTAAATGTAGGTTTTAAACATACACAGAATTTTCCAGAATTGCAATTTCATTGTAAATCAAGAGAGGCAGTATATTGGTTAAGACAACAAACCCTAAAAAAAAAAAAAAAAGACAACAAACCCTAGAACTAGACTATGAGGGTTTGTTTTGAACTTCATCTCTACTACTTGTCAGTTGTGTAAATTTAAGCAAGTGAATTCACCTCTCGGACCTCATTTTATATAAATATAAAATGGGAACAATAGTAGTAACTATGTTATTTGGTTGCTAGATAAACTAATACATATATATTATATATTATATAAAACTAATATATATATATATATATATATATATAGCATTTGAAACAGTTCTTGGCACGCGTTATTTGCTATAAATACATTATTACTGTTATTTTGTCCAGAATTTAGAGTTTTTCACTATTTCAGAAAATAGTGCTTGCCAATAAACCTTTCTCTATAATTCTACTTGGGTACAGTTATATCCTTGGTGACTTAACATTTATGAGTGAGTATCTGGTCACTTTATAATGCCTTCTAAGGTGTTTCTATGGGATGATACATGTTATTTCATTTTAAAATACTTTCCTTTTTCCCATTTATAGTGGTTTTATAATATTATGTTGCATTTTAAAAATCATGTGTGAGACTGTTATTGCATCTGTGAAATTTATTTCTGATAGCATAGAAGCATTGAAAAAAACTTGTGGAAAGAGGACATGAGTTTGTTAACATTGAATATCGTTGGCCTAGTGCTTTCTACTCATGGAAAGTTTAAGGGATTTCTAGGACTTTTAAGGGAACATTTTGATCAATTCCCTGTCTGACTTTACAATGTTTGAAGAAGATCTGCTCTAGGCACAAATAAAATAGGGATTGTATTATTACCTTTGAGTGATTGAATCACAGCTTTCTGGAAGGATGATACCTGCTATTGGTCTCTTTCCAAGAGCAGAAGAAGCTCTCCTGGAGAAAAGGAAAGGTTGAGAGATTTATTCTTCTCTAGCCCACTACCTGGGTCTTGTGGTGTGAGGTTGATGGAAGAGTTATCTGATATTTTATTCAAACCCCATGGTACCTATTAATATAAAAGTCCATTTTATTCCAAGTGTGATGGCAAATTCTTGGAGGATTTTGAACAAGTACTTGATCAGTATTATGTTAAAACAGTTTCTGTAGTTTCTCTGAGGAACTTGAAGGGAGAAGCAGAACCCTCTGTTAGGAGATACTGTCTCAGGTAAGAAATGCAACCACCAGTAGAAAGAGTGAGGGGATGAGATTTGGTCCAATTACAGATATATTTTGAAGGTTGAATCAATGGTTATGATGTTGGATAAGATGTGAGGTATGAATGAAAATCATCAAAGCTGGCTTCTTTCGAATCAACAGTATATAGAAGGGAGACTACTGAAGGAGATGGAGAATACTGGTTTGGAAGCAATTTTGGTCATGTGGAATCAAAGGTTCCTTTCTGAACATAGTACATTTTAGTAGTCTTGACTCATCTAGGTAGAAATGCCAATACAGAGTTGCATATGGGAGCCTAGACTTTCTGGAAGAGGTCAGGACTAGAAATATTGTTCTAGAATCACCACTATATGAGCTTGGATGACATAACCAGTGAGTGATCACAGGAGCCCATTAATGTGGAGAGGTTTGGGAATTTGAGGAGGATCTAGAGGGTGAGGAAGAGACAGAGATAGAACAACAACAACAAAAAAAACCAAAACAAAACAAAATGGAAGTACAATTATAGGAGTCAAGTGACAAACATGTTTAAGTAGAGAAAATAATCAGTTGTGTTAAATGCAACCAAAAGATCAAGAAAAAAAGATAATTGTGAATTGCCCATTGGATTTGGCAAAAGAGCTTGTCAGCTCTTTCTTCCAGGTGTTTAAAACTTGTCATTATCTCATATCGTAGAGTGAAGCTTTAAAGAGTTTTGTATAGAGCACTCAGGTTTCAATCTGGGGACCTGTATCCTTCAATTCTGAAAATTTTTTTCTTATTATTTCATTATTTTTTCTTCTATTTTACTTTCTCAAATTATTCTTTCTGGAGGTTTTTACTATTTGGATGTTGAGCATCCTGGATTTTTGTTTTGTTTTGTTTTGTTTTGTTTTTTGTTTCCTCTCCATCTCGATCTTGGTGTGTTTGGTTCTACTTCTCGGAGATTTGCTCAATTCAGCTTTTTAGAGAGAAAAAGCTAGAGTCAGTTAGCCAGCAAGAAGAAGCTAAGAGATCCATTTTCATCATATACAAACTTTAAAACAATCTCTTCCAACCTCCTATCTCATATCTGAGGTATTTTATAAGAGGATGTGCATGTCCTTTGGCACTCTCTAGCAGTATTTCAAAAGCTTTGAAGGAAGAAAAGCATGCCTTGAGGGGAAGAAAAAGTGCCTGAGATATCTACTCTTCTGCGGCCACAAGTTGAAGAAAACTTCCACCAATATTGTGGTAAATCCCAGAGTTCCTGTTGATCTCCCAGGAATTTGAAAGGCTGCATGTCTTGGTTCATTTTCCTGTGGGTGACTTTCCTGCTGGAAAGAAGCACAACTATAGAACAGTGGTATCCTCAAATCATTAACCCTTTGGAGTTATCAATACACCTCTTCCCTGTACATTCAGTTCTTTGACTCAAACATTGTCAGGTTTTGTTTTTGTTTTGTTTTGTTTTTGTCTTATATAAAGTCTTGTGATTCTGCAATG
Source organism: Canis lupus familiaris (assembly GCF_011100685.1). Lineage (NCBI taxonomy): Eukaryota > Metazoa > Chordata > Mammalia > Carnivora > Canidae > Canis > Canis lupus. The sequence goes on along the minus strand of NC_049234.1, from coordinate 24,918,906 downwards.
TTATTGTGTCTTGAACATTCCAAAAGAAATTTTATGATGTGAGTCCATAATTTTACATAGCATCTTCCACCCTGTCCTAAGTACTCTGAGATATTTAAGAACACAAGGTGTGATCTATGTCACCTTTATAAACAAAATAAACAAATGAGGAAGGGAAAAAGCAACACATAACAGACAAAATTATATTCAAAATATAAGATGGCAACCTTGTTTCTTGGTGCATGCTAGTGCAGTGGGATCTGTAAAGGCTACTTTGAGTATCATGAATTTGTATTAAATTCATGTTGAATCATGTCTAGGTTTGACATGAAGTGCCACATTTGACTAGAGGTATCAGCCTTCAGCACAAAAAGGAAAAATAGCATTTTTCCCTTCTGTTTTTTACCATTCTTTAAATGCTTTAAGAATTTATAAGAGAAAGAAGAAGAAGAAAGAAAGAAAGAAAGAAAGAAAGAAAGAAAGAAAGAAAAAGACAACGACAGAAAGAAGAGGAAAAGCAAAAGCACAGCAAAAGAAAAAAAGAAAAAGCGAAGGAAGATCAGAAAGGAAAGACCACAGGAAAGGACCAAGTCCACTACAGAGAAAGAAAGACAGAAAGAACAAAGAAAGGAACGGCAAGAATAGGACCAGGAACCAACGACAGACATAGAAAGGAAAGAAGTGAATTATGAAGAAAAGGAGGAACTTAACGAAGAAAAACGACAAAGGAACCGCGACACAGAAGATAGAAAGAAAAGCGAAAGAAAGCGATACCAAGAAGCGAAAAGGAACCAGAAAGATTGAAGAACAGAAAGAAAGAGAAAAAGAAGGAAAGAAGGAAGGACTAGGAAGTAACAGAATCCAAGAAGAAAGAAATAGAAAAAGAGCAGACATAAGAACAGGACTTAATCGTGAGCAAAGAGATATAGATAAAGAACAGAAAGAAGAAAGAACAGGAAAATGGAATAGGAAAAGGAAAGGAAACAATGTGAAAAATGAACATAAGAAGAAGATATGTAGAAAAGTAAAGAAAGACACGAAAGAAGAAATGCAGCAAAGAATAGAAAGAAAGGAAAAAGAAAGAATAAGAAGATAGAAGAAAGACATTTTAAGAAAGGACCAACGAAAAAGGAATAAAAGCGACAACAGCATAAGAAACGAAATAAGATAAAGAAGAGAAGAAAAGACCAAAAGAAGGAACTTTTCAGAAGAAGAAACGTAAGAAAAAGAAGAACTAAGAAAGATTTTTAATAGAACCCACGGAAGTAAATAGAAGGAAAGAAGAAAGAACTAGGACCCCCAAACAACAAGGATACGCGAAACCGTCTTTCCCTAGCAAATTATGAAGAGGACAAAGAAGGAGCTACGAATGAAACTAAAGCATACAAGAATAAGAAGCGGCTAGAAAGAACGAAGAAAATGACACAAAGAAAGACAAGATAAGAAAGGATAAGAAAAGTAAGGAAAGAAAGGAAAGAAAAGATCACCCAGGAAGGCAGCATAGAAAGACAAGGAAATAGATCCAGAACATGAGGCAAAAACGAAACGAAAGATAAGGCAATACAGGAAGACCAGTGAATAAGAAAACGAAAGAAAGATAGAAGGAAGGAACGAAAGAAGAAAAAGGAAACGAGGAGACCGAAAGAAGAATAAGAAAGAAAGGAAATAAGGCAAAGAAGAAAGATAAACCGGAAGCAAATGAAGGAAAGAAAAGAACGGAAGAACGAAGAAGAAAGAAAAAGAAAGAAAGGAGGAAGAAAGGAATACAGAACAGAAGAAAGAAGAAAGAAAGAAAGAAAGAAAGAAAGCAAAGAAAGAGAAGGAAGAAGAAAGAAAGAAAAGAAAAAGACAAAAGAGAAGAACACCGAAGGACACGAAAAAGACAAAGAACGGCCAAAGAATAACGAAAAAGAAAGAGGAGGAAGGACAGAATAAAAACAGAAAAAATGAAAGAAAGGAATTACATTGACATATTCAAGAGAAGAAGAAAGAAGAATAGAAAGAACGAATAGAAAAGAAAGAAGAAAGGGACAGAAAAGAAAGGACAAAGAAAGAAAAAGAAATAGAAAGAAGAGAAAGAAAATGAATCTAAAGGAAGAAGTAAAGAAAGAAGAAAAAAGAGAAACAGGAGAAAACGGAATAAGGGAAGTTACAAGAAGGAAAGAAAGAAAGAAAGAAGAAGGAAAGAAAAACGAAAGACAAAAGGAATAAGAAGAAAAAAAAGAAAGAAGAAAGGAAGAAAGAAAAGAAAGAAGAGAAAGAAAGAAACAAGAATAGAAAAAAAAGAAAGAAAAAAGAAGGAAGGAAGCGAAAAGAAGATAGAAAGGGATAGAAAAAACACACGGGAAAAGAAAATAAGAAAGAATAAAGAGAAGTGAAGGGAAGCTGATGAAAGAATCAGAAACGAACAGCGAGAAAATTGAAGAATAGAAATAAAGAAGTCATGAATAAGAATAAAGAAAAAATAAAAAGAGAAATAAAAAAAGACCCAAAGGCAAAAGAAAAGAAAAAAAAGAATAGAAAGGAAGGATAGAAAGAACATAGAAGAAAAAGAAAAGAAAGAACAGAAAGAAAGAAAAGAACTCCAAAGAGAACGCAAAGAAAGAAGAAAGTAAAAAGAAATAACAGAAGAAACAGGAAGGAATCTTCCCCCCAAAGAAAGAAAGAATAAGAATAGAAAGGGAGCGAAAAAGAAAGGAAGGACCTTATCCTTCTAGAAAGAAAGGAACAGAACTAGATGAAGAAGAAAGATCTAACGATAAGATAACAGGAAAGATTTTACCAGGATGTTCTTACCGAAAATGGACAGGAAGCGAAGGGAAGGTCCCCCCCCTCCCCCACATCTCCTAAAAGAGAAAAGAAAGGATCCTCCCTCAGACCCAAAAGATGAAGGAGGGCGTAGAAAGTACAAGAGATTCGCTAAACCGAAGACAAGAAAGGCACTTGCTCCTAAAGAAAGCAAGCCACCCTGAAAGAAAAAAAGAAAAGCAAGCCTCAAGAAGAAGACAAAAAGAAAAAGGAAGAAGAGGAAAGCGACCCAGGCCCAAAAGAAAGAAACGCACTCCGAAAGGAAAGTCTACGCGATCTAAGAAGCATATGCAAGAGAACTAAAAGAACAGACCCCAAAGGAAAGGACCGAAGGACCGAGAAAGGAAAGAGAACGAAAGGAAGACCAAAGATACCCGAAAGAACAGGAGAGGATAGGTCCTTCCCCAAAGGACATCCCCCCCTTTGAAAGAAACGGACCCCACATTCAGAGAAAGACATAACTAATCTGCTACACTACCGATAAGAAGCAAAGAATAAGGACCTATGGAGTGAAGAAAGAATAGAGAAAAAACGACTTAACAATGACCAAAGAAGAAATGACAAAAAGAAAAGGGATAGCCGAACTCATCAGGAACAATCGCACTAAGACAACAGAAAGGATTCTCACATTCAGAAAACGTAACCCTCAAGGAAAACCACCCTAAGCCATAACAGCCCATAAGGAAGAAAAGATAAGTTTGATTCACCTACCTCTCCAGATAAGAAATTCCTCAGATGTTCCTCTTTTACTCATCCCCAGGATATCCCTTACAGTATCTCATAGGAAGGGAAGGGCTCCCTAACGAACGAAAGAACCAAAGCTAGAAATCAACCCAAACGTAAAAAGAAACATGCCAAAAGAATGAAATCTACATCAGAAAGGACCAAGCAAGGAAAGAAAGGATAAGAATAAGAAACAGAACAAGAAAGGAAGGAAGAAGGAAGACAAAGAGAAAGAAAGGATTCTTCATTAACGAAGAAAGCGAACTTATAAGGGACAGGAGAGCCGGAGAAAAAGACCCAAGAAAGGATAAGAAGGCGAACAAAGGAAAAAGAACGGAAAGAAAAAAGAAAAAGAGAACAGGAAGAGAAAAAGGTTACGTAAAGAAAAGGAAAGAAGGAAACCACGAAAGAAGCAAGCAGAAAAGACCAGAAACAGAACACTACAGAAACTGAAACTGAGTAAGAAAAGAAAGGGAATGGCCTTCACCCCCCAAGAAAGAAAGAAGAAAGGAAGGAATGGATCTACCCCAGAAATGAAGAAAGAAAGGAAGGAAGAACTCACCCAGAAAGAAAGGAGAAACAAGAAGAAAGAAAGGAAGAAAAGATCAGAAAGGAAGAACAAGAAGAAGAAACGAAGCAGAAAGAACAGAAGACAGAAAGAAAAAGAAAGAACAAAGAAAGGACTAGGATTCTAAAGAAAGGAAATATAGAAACCACGAAAGAGAAAGAACACAGAAAGGGACTACAGACATTGAAAGAGGACAAGTCAAAATAGAAAGCAAGACAGAAGAATAGAATAGAGAAGAACGAATCGAAAGAAAGGAAGGAAGGAAAGGACCAGAAAGGAGAGGAAAGGAAGGACTAGAAAAAGAAGAGAAGGAAGAAAAGGGAAAAAGAAAGAAAAAAGAAAGGGAGGAAGAAAGAAGAAAGACAAGCAAGAGAAAGAATAGAACAAGAAAGGAGTATAATACTGAACAGGAAAGAAAGAAAGAAAAAAAGGAAAGAAAGGAAAGGATCAAGCAGAAGCAAAGAATGTAGAAATAGAAAGAAAGAACGAGAAGGACATCGGAAGGAAAGTAAAAGACAAGGAAAGGCAAGAAAAGAAGCAAAGAAAGAACAGAAAAGAACAAAGAAAGCAAAGAAAGGAGAAGAAGAAAAGAAACGAACAGGAAGAAGAGAAAGAAAGGAAGAAAGGAAAAGAAGAAAAACAAGAAGAAGAATAAGAAAGGAAAAGAAAAGAAAGAAAGGAAGTAAAGAAGAAAGAAGAAAGAAAGGAAAGAAAAAGAAAAAGAAGGAAAAGCTTGAAGAAAAAGAAAGAAAGGAACAAAAGAAAGCGAAAAGAAAGAAGAAAGAACTTAGAAAAGAAAGGAAACAGAAACAGGAAAGGAGCACTACAAAGAAAAGTGAAAACCCCCAAAAAGCCCCTACACTCCAGCCCAGAAAAGAAGAACCCCCCGCAACCGCCACTAGTAGCAAAGAAATGACACCAACCCCCCCAGGACGAACAGATAACGAGAAAGAACTAAAGATCAAAGAACGAAAGAAAGAAAGACAAGGACAGAAGAAAGGAAAAAGAAGAAGCGGAAAGAATATTGCACGACAACCAAATCGAAAGGGACCTTAAGAATGCAAGGACAGAAGAAGAAAGACAACAGGGAAACTTAAGAAAGAAGAACAGAACAGGTGACAAGAAAGAAAAAGAAGAAAAGGAAAGGAAGAATAAGAAAGAAGGCCCATACAGATACTAGCAAGAAAGAACGAAAGAAAGGGAAGGAAGACTAAGATACCACGTAAAGGGACAGCGAAGGAAAAGGAAAGACAATTAATGAAAGAACATCGAACAGCAAAAGAGAGCCACCAACAAGAAGAAAAAGAAAGGGAAAGGAAGAAGAAGAAAGGAAGGAAGGCGAACAGGACCATAAAAAGAAGAAAGAAGAAAAGAAAGGACAGGAAGAAAGAAAGGAAGCGATCTAGAAAGAAAGAAGGAAAAGAAAACGGCAAAGAAGAACAAAAGAGCCAACGACTGAAGAAGTGAATAGAAGACAAGAAGAAAAACGGTAAAGAGTAAGAATCAAAGAAGAAGAAAGGAAGGACTTTTAGGAAGAAATGGAAAAGAAAGTCAAAAGGCAAAGAAGAAAGAATTAGAAAGAACAGGAAGGAAAGGAAGCGATTTTAGAATAGAAAGGAATATCAAAGAACAGAAACACAACTCTGAACAGGACAGACAAGAAAAAAGAACAGACAAAGATCATAAAACGAAAAAGCAAAGAAAGAAGAAAAGATAAACGAAGGAAAGAACCGAAAAAGAAAAAACTAGAATACAAGAAAGAAGAGAGAAGAAAGAAAGAAGAAAGAAGAAAGAAGGAAAGAAAAGGAACATGAAGATAAGAAGAAAGAACGAAAGAAAGAAGAAATAAGAAGACAGAAAGAAAAGAAACCAAGAAAGAAATGAAAAGAAAGCGGATACAGAAAAAGAAAGACAGAGAAGAAAAAGGAAAGAAATGAAAAACGAATTAAAGAGAAAGGAAGGATTCCCTCGAACCAAGCAAAGAAGGGAAAGAAAACAGAAAGAAAGAGAAAGGAACCAGGAAGAGAAATCTCAAGAAGAAAGAAAGGAAAAGAAAAGGATAGGAAAGCGAATACAAAGAACAAAAGAAAAAGAAAGAAAGAAGACAACCGATCGAAGAAAAGGACAAAGAAAGAAAGAAGGAAGACCACTAAGCAAAGTATAGAAAGATAACAGAAAAGACAGAAGAAAAGGCAAAAAAGAAGAAAGAAGACACTCAGAAACTACGAAGGAAAAGGGCACCGAAGAAAAGAAGAAGTAAGAAAGAGAAAAAGAAAGAATAACCGAAATAAAGAAAAGAAAAGAAAGCAAAGAAAGCAAAGGAAAGGAGAGAAAAGAAAAGAGAAAAGAAAGAATAAGAAAGGAGAGGAAATTGAAAAGACAGGAAGGAAGAAGGAAGGAAGTTGCATTCTGGAAACTAGCGCTATGATTATTTGTCTGTAATGATACATTGCTATAACATCGCCTATAAAAGGTAACTATAAAGACAGCGAGGGGAAAAGCCCCATTCCACTCTGCGTCCATTTTCTTGGTGCCTTTATTGAGAAAAGGCCCTTGGGACTAAATTCTCTTTTCATAATCCTGGAGGTGGCTCCACACTAAAGCAGGTGTTAACCCATGACCACCCTCAGCAACCATCAGAGGAAGGTGCCACCCTTTGACCTCTGGGAAGAAATGAGCATTTTTGTACTGTATAGAATTGTCAAATCGCTGTCACGCACCTGAGACTAACACGATATTGTATGTCGACTCTACTTCAGTTACAAATAAAATTTTTAAAAAAGAAGTAGAACAAAACCAAATCAAATATATGTCACACTTTGGTTACAGCTGTTAAAATTGTTGCATAAAAACAAAAACCAAAAAAATTTAAAAAAAAAAGAAAGAAAAGAGACTCTGTGCCATGTCCATGGGTTTTGCAACACGTAGTACAAAAGAAGGATAAGACCTGGAGCCAGCACACCCACAATCTGAGCCCTTATTTTGTTACTATCTCACAGAAAAAGGAAGGAAAGACCCTATTTTCCCAGGAAAGCTGATGTCTTCCTTCATCTGAGTCTTACTTTAATCAAAATACCAACTTCACAAAGTGGCTATGAAGCTAAACTAAGAATAGGGATATAAAGGACTCCTGCTTGGACCTGTTCCTCTTGTTAAAACTGCCACACATGGTGCAAAATGGATGCAGGATGAATTTAAAAGACCTGAAATGTATGCCTGGGGAGGCCCTTCTGCTGCGCAGCCTCAGACCATCACCGTCTCAGGACGCAAATGCTCAAGTGCACAGGCTCTTGTGGACAAGGCATGATCTCCATACCCCTCAGCTACGTCGTGTATAAATGATGTGACTGATGCCTCAGCTACCCTCCACCCCATGAGCCAGAGGTCCACAGAAGACAGCAACCACTTGAGATTTCCTTCTACATTTAAAATGTACACTTCCATAGGAAAAAGTGCTTATTTTAACCCACGTCCTATAACAGGCATTTATCAAGTTCCATATCATCCAGTGGATCAAAAATTGTTTGTGGTGCTATTAGCCATTATATCTATTTCTATTTATTCTATTTATTTCTGTCTATTTCTATTTATTGTCTTAGTTCAAATAGTTTGGCATCCTGGAGACTGGCTGATCTCTTTCCAGCACCGTGCCTGTAATTCAGATAAACACCACTAGGTGGAGAAGCCTCATGGTAAGTTCATCCATGGTTAAGTTTCTCTAGTTCTTTAGGTTTGGAATCTACTTTACCATGAATAATAAATCTTTAAAAGAAATAGCAACATGTATTTATTAAGAAAGGTTGGCCCCAGTCTCCAATAAATTCCATTTTCCGAACTTCCAGAAGAATAAACCTCTTTTTTTCTCTTTGTTCTGACTCATCTAGAAAATAGGCCCTTTAGAGAATGGGTATCTTCACACCCCTAATGATACACAACAATTGGTTTAGTCACGCTACATATTTCCATGATTATGTCTTGCGGTCAACCCATGATAACCAGAAGCATATGGAGAGAGTGGACTTGGTGATGTTACTAATATTATTATCTAATATCAAGTATTAGAAAGCACTTGGCAAACAGTATATGCTCAATAATTACCACACACGCTATGAGCCAGGTACTTTTGCCTGCCTAATTCCTTAATCCCATGAGTATTTGTTGAACTCCTACTACATATCAGGCAATGTACATAATGGAGTCAAAAACAGCAGCAGCCATGGACTTAAACTCCTTGTCTACAGCAAGGATACATGCATTAAATAATTAAGTAATCAAAAAAAATAAATAAATAAATAAATAAATAAATAAATAAATAAATAATTAAGTAATCAATAATTATGAGTGAACTCAGTGCCATGAGAGAAGAGCTACAGAAAGCTACAGCAGAGAATAATGGGGAAGAGGTTACTTAAGATGAGTGACAGGAAGAGTATTTCTGAGATGTGATATCCAAGCTAGAACTCAACAATGAGGAGGAGGCCAATACTCATGTTCTCCACAGGAGAACGTTTTAGGTAGAAACAGGTGCACATAAGATCCACGAGGCAGTGCAAAGCTTCTTGTGTTTTAGAGACTTAATAATATCTACATGGATGGGGCACCTGGGTGGCTCAGTAGGTTAAGCATCCAACTCTTGGTTTCATCTCAGGTTGTGATCTCATGGTTATAGGATGGAGCCCTGCATCAGGCTTTGTGCTCATCTCAGAGTCTGCTTCAGATTCTCTCTCCCGCTCCTTCCTGTTCATGCTCTCTCTCTCTCAAATAACTAAATTTTTAAAAATGTATCGCATAACTGAAATGCACAAAAGAAGCTGTAGAAAAGTACAAGACATGGTTGGAAAAGTAGGCAGAGGCCAGATCACAAAAGGACTTAATCCCATAATAACGAGGTTATTGCAAACACAATAGGAAGTTCCTGAATACTTTTCAGCAGAGGAGGGAAATTATGTGTTTTAAAACGATTGCTCAATATTGTTGCAGAGAGACTATATGGAACTGGTTTCAGTGAGTGTAGGAGACCAACAAGGAGTACGTTTTTGTTTTCTTGTTTGTTTTTTGATGCCTTACCATTCAGGCTTCAGCAGGAAACAGAAAGCACTTTCACACAAGGAAGAGAAGAGAGCCATTACTCTAGCAGACACAGAGACGGATAACTAGTTCATGGATGTAGAGGGTTGCCTCCTGGCTAGAAATGAGACTTTCTGCTGAGGTTCCTTGCAAGTCTGTGGCCATCCTGAAAGGAAGAAGCCCATGGAACATACCCTAGTCTCACTTACTCCCTTCCTCCAATTTCCTGCTATTACTTTCCATGACCTAAACCCAACCAGAAGCCCAAAGTCTTATTGATGTATTTTATGCAGACCAGCCTGTTGAGGAATAGAGCAGGATGGAGAGGGTGGAGAATGGATCTGGAAGGAAACATGGCAAATATGCCCCCCAGGTGATAGTGGAGATAAAAGTAAATGGGAAGAATTCAAGATCTAGTTAGATAAAGAATTCCCATGGGGTGCATATGTATTTTATAAGGAGAGTAGGGGCAAGGCATTAACACTGTTCCTTGGGCTTCTATTTGGAGTTACGGGGTTGTTATGCTATAGTTGCTGAATGTGGTAGGTTTGGGATACAATGGATTCTTAAAAAGCTCAAGATTCATAGGCATGTTGAGTGTAAGGTGTTTGGGAGGCATCTCAGTGGAGACGTCATGTAGGCAGGTGGATGAACAAGACCATATCTCAAGATGTGCCTAATCTGGAGAGATACATTTCAGAGTCGTCAGCATACACATTGTGTGTAATGAGATGCTAATGGCTATTATCTAGAGAGAGATTATAACGAGAAGAGGGAAGAAAATCTATTTTCAAATTCTGAGGTCAGAGGGAGGGGGAGAAATTGGCAGAGAAGACTGAGCAGGGGCAGCCAGAGTGGTAGAAAGGAAAAAAAAAAAAAAAAACCCTGAAAACAGGAATGCATGAGATCACAGAAATTAAAAGAAGAGTATGTTTCATGGGGAGGGTGGGTCACTTGTGATAAACATACAATTGAAATGATAGCTCAACACCAGCTTCAGTAAGTGGAAAAGTCAGGAGCCAGATTCAAGAAGATTGTTCATAATAAACCAGTAATACAGATTCCAATACTTTTTTTTACTTTAATAAATGAAATAGAGATAATGTTGAGCCTAGTTAAGTAGATCTCTCAGTTATTAAATATTTTAAAGCAGGTCTTTGATCCCCAAACCCATGCTCTTTCCATTCTGCTGAGTAATGTTCCAACTCCATGACTCACTCTGCACAGGGAGAAGTCTGGAAGGAGCCATCATGTTAGCATCTCCCCCCAGGTTCATGCCACATCTGACCTTCTCTCAGCTCTGGGCTCCTGAAGGCAAAGGATGAGGAAAGTCTTCCACTCCACGGAGGGAAAAATAACATAAAATAAATGGCAAGATATTAATCTTGAGATCATTTCCAGAGAGGTGTTAAGTGCCCCCATTGGCATTAACAGCAATGAGCCTCAAATATCACTTGTACAGCAAGCTGCTTAGCTCGGCAGATAACAAGTCACAGCAGGCCTTCTTGGGTTGCAAGTGTAGTCACTCTGTTTGCCAATTAACTCTTTCCCACATTGCTTTTTATATAACCAGCCAGGGAGCTTTGCTGAGACAGCAAGATCTGTTAGAAAAAAAGCACTGGCCTAGAGTTGGAAGAGATGAGGTGATACAAGCAGTATGTAGTAGTACCAGGCAGGAGTAAGAATAGTAGTAGAATAGTCATTAGTAAGCCAGAGCCCTAGGAGGATCCCAATTTTCTGAAATAAATTCCCATGATTGCTGAACTTCATAACAGTCAATGTCACAGGCAAGACATTGTTCTTTCATCCCAAGAAATTTCAATTTGTCTAAGTTGTTCTAAGCACGCTAGATAAAATATCCTGCTTTCTTTCCAAGCGCACTGCCAGTTATCCTTAAATCATTGGTGATGCCACAGATGAGATTTTTTCAGGAGCATGGTGTCCTAGAGAGGCAGGCCATCTCATCCATTGGAACCACGACTTCCAGTAGGGAAGTCTACTGGATGGTCTTTGCTTGCTTTACCTCCTAGCAACATTTGACATGGCTGACCAACCCACTTTCCATACAACATGTTTTCCTTTGTCTTCCTGACACCATGAGTTCCTGGTGGTCCTCCTACCCCACTAATTACTCTCTCTCAGTCACTTGTGCTGCTCTTCCTTGTTTCTTCAACCTATATATGTTGAAGTATCTTGGGATCTCGCCTAAGGTTCCTTAACTTCTTGCATCTATTCTCTCCCTGTGGAGGGTGCTGATATAATTTATCATCCAACACGGAACCACCTTGAGAGAGTTAAGATGCTAAACCAGTCAATATGTACTACAGGACCACAGATAAGTTTCTAGGTGACCACTTCCTACCTGGCAAATATTCTGAAATCTTTCTCTATATACTCAGGATTCACATACTCATTAATCACCTTAACACTTCTGCTTGGGTTCAAATAGGCGCCTCATTTGTAACATACACAAAATTGAATTCTTGAATTGATCCCAGCACACCTGTTCCTTCATAGCCTACCTCATCCTAGTAAATGGACCCATCTTTTATCTGCCATTCATAAAGCCAGGCACTACCTTTGATTTAGCATCCCTTCCTCCCATTATCCAATTCATTAGCAAGTCCTGTTGACTCCACTACCATCTTGGATAAAGCCACCGCCACCTCTTGGACAGATACTGAAGTAACAACTTACCTGGTCTCTCCTCTTTGATTGTTATCTTTCTATAAACTACTACTCCCCATACTTTGGATAGAGTACATACTCTTTGATGTACAAGACTGCCCACATTTTCATCCTCTCCCACCTCATTAGTTCTACTTCCTTCCACCTCCCATCTCATCCACCCTGCTCCAGTCTCACTAGTCTTCTCAAGGCTTTGCAGCAGCCCTTCTCCACGTGCTGCAAGCTCTGATCCTCAATGGCTAGCTTCTCCTTGACATCCAGAGCACTGCTTAATATAACTTTCTCACCTGGGGTTTCTCATTGGACCACAGAACCCAGCAAATGATTTCACTAACTTCCCCTCCAGACTTTCTCAAGGACCTCATATTACTAGTACCATTTTAGAGTCATAGAAGAGAAGTGACTTACTTACATCCAATGAGTGCCTCAGGGCAGTTGGACTGAATCCTCTAGGGGAACTCCTACTGAAAAAGGCAACACATGCCCCCAATCACTTGTTAATCTTCCGAAAGTAGTTATCATTAAGTGGTATCCTTTCCTCTTTTATCTCCTTATTTGTTTATGCCCTAGCTCTTTTGCCTGACTGTAAACTCCTTAGGGTAGAGACTATGTCCATTTTCCTTGTGGGTACATACTATGCATTCAGCATTTGCTGGAGTTAAGAATGGATGCACAATGAACGAAGAGGGAGAACCTAGGAGGATGAGGATTTCCCTGGAATCCTTTTTAAGGTTGTCCTTCTTTCCAATATCTTCCTTGTTTAAAAAAATATTATGCCACGCTATGTATTTCTTTGATATTCCTCATCACAACTTATACAGGCTTCCTCTCTCTCTCCACTCCCTAGAATATGAGCTCCATATATGAGACCTTATCTGACATATTATCCTGTGTATCCCAATGTCCTACCTTATGCCTAGCACATAGCAGTTTTGTTGTCTAAGTAAATGAAAAAGAGGGCAAGTACCTGCACAAAGAGACAAGTCCAAGATGAGCTTAGATCAATCTTCCATAGACCTTGGAGCTTATTACTAACCCTGTTCATGTGTCAGAGCTCCCCATCTGTAAAGCAAATGCCCATTAAGACCCAGTGTATATAGCATAGGGAGTAAATCATTCTACACATAATTGTTATGTGCTATTTTAGTTTGAGTTCCCAGAAACAATCTCTGAAACAAGGATACCGGTGCAACTGATTTATTTGACAATGAAGGAGACACTGGTGGAAGAATAGGAAAAAAGAAGATAGCCATTAGTGTGGGCAACTGAACTGAATCCCACTGAGGAAAACCAGTAGAGAATGCAAAGTGTGGCTTGGTTGATCCCACAAAAGGGAGAGAGAGCTGGGGTATTTATACACCTGTCAATCTTTGTTGGAGAGCTATACTCCTGGGGCATTAATCTGACATTCTAGGTGCCATGAGGATGACAAATCTCTCTGTAAGAGGAAGCCCTTAAGCAGAGAAATGCAGGTGATAAGGCTGGAAGTGGGTCCAGTGTCACTGTAGTCATAAGGGTGATGATGTGGAGGGGTGTGGGGAGAGGTTTCCAGAAGCATCTGTTCCATGTGACCAGTGTTTGACATCAATGGCCCAGCATCTACCATAATAACCTACATTTAGCAGATACTTGCTTTTGTTCATGGAGCCTCTGAAATGATGTGCAAACTATGGATAATTGTACATTTTTAAGGGAAAAGATGCTAAATGTTGATCATATATTGAAAAGAAATCCATGGTCCCAAAGATTCATATGCTACTGGCATATGAATCTATATGACCTGAGGTTTGTTCCTTTTCTATTCATCTACTTGCAAATATTTTTAAGTCACCATAGAGTAAGCATGAAGGCTGCACCCCTGATGACTCCATAGCGATGTCCAGGAGGCTGAAGATTTTCCCTACCCATGAGAGGGAAGATTTGAGCCAGCTCCTATAGCTTTCCAAGGGGAAGAGGTGCCACCCTAGCATACATCGTGTCCACGTGTAAAATGAAGACAGTAATGTCTACCTCACAAGGAGTCTGGAAGAATTTAGTGGCATAATATACTTAACAGATTTAAGTATCTAACATAAGCCCTGGCACTGCAGTTCCTACAGGGCAAATGCAAAGACCACACTTTTAATTCTTCATTTGGGCACCTAGGATCATTGGACACATAAATACATGCTGGGATGACATTTTAAATAGAGGAAAAATGACTGACAGGGTGAGCAGGCATCTGGACCACAGTGATTTCCGGCCTCTTGGATATTTCCAGAGAGGCCATTTAAAGCCAATGACACACAGAAAGTGCATTTATTGCATTTAGCAGGCTAGTGTCATTGGGATCGGACTCTCTCCAAGTGCTTATGTGACCCTGTGAGAATGGAGACAGCTGCATGGTCAGAAATAAGGAGGTGCTTCAGATGCATTTCCAAATATATCCTTGATGCAGGAGGCAGGTCTCCTAGAAATGGGTCTCCTGACATTTGCCTACAGGATGCCAAGTCAACCTGCTCAGTTGAATAGACTTCAACCTTAGGTACGTTATTTAAAACAAAAACAAAACAAAACAAAACAAACAAAATAAAACAAAAAACATAAGTGGCTTGGCTGGGACAGTTTTGCACTGTCTGCATGTTGGGCAAAGAGCCACCTAGAGAAAGTAGATGAAATCATAGCTTTATAGATCTCTGGGCTAGCAGTATTTTCACGGAATTGCTTAGAAGCATTGCTATAGCCTGGAAAAGAATCAGTTTCCGTTACCAGAAGGCCTGGGCTCAAATTCTGGCCTTAGACTGATGACATGGGAAGCCTTAGACCCGATTGCCCTAAGTGCCCCTGTTTCACCCAGAAAGCAAATCCAGGATGTGAAGACGAGCAAAATGCGTGCATGAGCACATGTGTATGCAGGTGCTGGTAGCTGCTCGAAGCATCTAGCCCAGCCCTCACTTTGAGATTTCGCAGATAAGTCCAGTGAGGATAGGAGGAGTTAAGCTAATTGCCTCGCTCATGTTTGTAAGTAAGCAAATAGAGCAGAGGTCGGCAAACTACTGCCCACAGGCCAAATCCGGTCCGCCTGCCTGTTTTTGTAAATGACGTTTTATTGGATGTCAGCCACGCCCATTCATTTCTGTAGTGTCTAAGGCTGCTTTTATGTTACAGCCACAGAGTTGAGTAGTTGTGACACAGACCAGATGGGCCACAAGCCTAAAATATTTACTACCCGACCCTTTAGAGAAAATGTTTGTTGACCTCTGAAGCAGAAGATAAGGGACATTCTGTGAGCTTGTGTCCCTGCACCAGTCTTTAATGACTGTATCTTCCAAAGCTAAGAACATTTCTTTCCCAATATGATGGGAAATAGTAACAGAGGTGACCCTGAAAGAGTCTCAGGCTTGCCTCCCTCTCCCTCCTCACATTCTTTCTTCTCCTCCAACTGTGTCCATCCTCTCATAGGGAAGATTTTTCCCTTTTCCTTTTAAGAGGGTGGTAAACAGATCGGGGCTGAGTTGCTCAAACCAGAGCATCCAATCCCCCTGCAACTGCGGTCCGGTGTGAACATCCCGGCATGGTACAATGAATGGCCTGTCTTCTTGGAGTATCAATTTATAGAAAATTATGCAAAATCTTATTTTCTTATTAAAAAAAAACAAATAAGGAGTTTTTAAAGATTAAGGTGGCTTGAGACCTGCAAAAAAAATATTTCTCCTAATATTCTCCCCTGGAGGCACATGCTTACCCTGTTCTCTGTTGGGATTTTTAGAAGAGAAGTTTGGCAAGTACAGTCTTGGTTGGGGCCTGACACATCAGAGCCAGACAGATCTGCATATGACTCTTCATTCCATGCTGCCCAACTGGCTGTGTGTCCTAAATGTCCTGAGACACTCACTGCTTCCTCTGCTGAAGTAGGGTTTGGTGGTGGTGGCGGGGGGACTATCTTCCTGGGGAAGTAGAGGCAAGAGTGAAAAGAGACAATTCAGACAATTCCTATCAATGGTTCTCAAACCTGACTGCATCTAGAAACCACTTGATGAACTTTCGGGATGCCCAAGCCCCACCCTCAGCCAAGTTAAGACAGAATGGAGACTACGGGGCTCACACTGGCATTTTTACAGTCACTCTGGCTAATTCTACCATGAAGCCTGGGTTAAGAAAACACTGATGTATATGGAAGTGTTAGCATGGTGCTGACTCATAATTGGCCATTGCTAAATGGTAGTTTAAGTGATGGTGGGCAAGTGGCACTCACCTAACATTGCCACTCTCCTGCAAGCTCCAACTTGGTGTGGCAGAGAGCCTGAGGTTAACATGTCACCCCACCCATATCATATATTTGCATCGCAGAGCCTAATGGTGCCTTTAAATCACATCATGGAGACAACTTCAGACTCCACCTAATGCCAGCCCCAGGTCTAAGGTGAGTGCTGTTCTCAGTACATCTGGGGTTGGACACTAATACCCATTAACCCACAGGAACACATATCCTTTAAGGACCTGTCAAACACTTCCTGCCCTTTGCAGCCCCCAACGACCTATGAGATGCTCTGAAAACAGATGCTCTCAAGCTCCTCACACTTAGCCCATGTCCAACTACTTGCTCTGGACACGGAACTAGCATGTGTGTGTACGTGTGTACGTATCCATGCCTGTGTGCATGTGTTAACTGAAGGAGTCCCGACCCTGGAGTCCAAGATCAGAAGTCTGGCTTCTATCCCATCTTGTCCTCGCTTGGGTTCCCCAATGAAGAGCCTGTGTCAGAGTATGCCGTGAGGTCATTTATTTGGGAGGTCATTGCAGGGAACCTGAGTGGAGCACCAGTGAGTGAAACCAGAATATGAATATAAAAATACACCATCAATTTGGTCACCACTGAGAGTGATTGTGGCTTTGCCCCTCCCCAACGTGAACTATGTCTCAGAACCATCCACGTGGGGGGGAATGGAAAGAGGACGATTTCTCCAACATTTCCAGCCCCCGTTGGTCAGCGGTGCGCCCCCTCCAGTGTTAGCCTCTTCTATAGTCCTTAAAAGCTGAGCAAAGGTATACAGCTACAGCGAGCCAGAGAAGCCCCAGGCGAAAGGACTGCCGCTCCATAAAAGCTGTAGAAACCGCAGTGTGGAATGGTTTGCACAGAATACGGGGCTGGGAGGAGGGGCCACAGTGCAACAAGGTGCTTGATACACAACTTGCCCACTAACTCCCTGCCACAGCCGATGAGGCAGGCCTGAGCTAGGTCCTGTAGGACTTAGTACTGTAGGTACTTGTAGGTGCATGACCTCATTCAGGTCTCCCCAATCCCCAGGAGGCTGGCATCTCTCTCTTCAACTTACAGATGAGAAAGCTGGACCTCAGAGACACCGGGTAACCTAAAGTAGCCAACAGGTGCTGAAACCTGGGCTACCCACCTCGGAGTCCTCTGCTGTCCATCGTTGAGCTGGGAGATGGGGATTCTGGACACATGTCATTGTCATCGTCATGATTCTTGGGGCCGTTGTCTATAAGATCATGTCAATGACCTCTGCCTCCTTTCTGGGCTGTAATGAAGACGAGATAACAAATGTGTGTAAACGACAAAGACATTCAGGAGGACTTTAATTTTTTTTTTTTTCAAAAGGCAGAAAACAGGGATGCCTGGGTGGCTCAGGCCATGAATGCATGGCCTTCAGCTGGGGTCATGATCCTAGGAGGGGTCCTGGATTAGAGCCCCACATTGGGCCCCCTGCTCAGTGGTGAGTCCGCTTCTCCCTCTATCTCTGCCCCTCCTCCCTGCTTGTGTTCTCTGTCTCTCTAAAATAAATAAATATATTTTTTTCAGGCAGAAAACAAACAATCATAATAGCACAGTCCTAGTAGCAGAGGATGGAAGGCACAGGCCACATCCAAAGCCACATCCAGGACGAGTGGCTCTGCTTGAACAGACAGGACTGCCACAGGATGCTGGAGCTCAGGCAGGTTCTTCCCAGTTTGGGGACAGCCTTTCTCCAGGGTTCCAAGAAACAGCCAAGTAAGTTGGTGGTGAGGGGGGCTGCAGAAGGACAGGGGCTGGGCGTGCCCCTGGTTTGGTTGTCCCAGAGAAACAAAAGCCAAGAGCTCCAATTCTTCTCCTAGGACGTGAAGCAGCTTTGCAATTGAAAGAGGAGCAAATCCGCCTGGAGCAATTATGTTTTCATGATTATTCCCTAGCTGCCGTGTCACAAATCACAGTTTCCATCCCGGGGCATGTCGGTGCAGAGCTGGAGATGGCAGTTCCCACCGGTCCTCCAGCGGCCTGCTGCAGCCTGGCCCTGGGAGCTGCAAGCCGGAGGCTCGTCAACAGCGATACCTGCGCCCAGGGTGCAGGCCGGCCCCGGGATGCTGCGCTTCGAGTCAGGGCTTCCCCCCACCCCCCACCCCCCATCCGCAAGGGATGACAAAGGCCCCTTGGCCTGTCAAACTCCCTTGGGGATTTTTCTGGAAAGAAAACCCGTGAAATCCTTGAGGATCTTCGGTGCCCACCTGCACGACGGCTCAGCCGGGAGCGCGGATGCCGGGTGCAGCCCCGACTCGCAGGCACCGACCAGCGCCCCCGGCGCCCCGGGCTTGGATGCGCGGGGACCAAAAGGGCCCGACTCGCGCGCGCCCCCAGCGCTGCAAGGCTCATGCCGCCATCAAGTGGCTGCAGGAGGAACTGCACCGGGGGCCGAGGCCACGTCTGCAAAGGGAGCTCTTCTTTTTCTTGCTTTTTTTCCCCCTTTTTTAAAAAATAAATTTATTTTTTATTGGTGTTCAATTTGTCAACATATAGCATAACACGCAGTGCTCATCCCATCAAGTGCCTCCCTCAGTGCCCGCCACCCAGTCGCCCCCACCCCCCACCCACCTCCCCTTCCACCACCCCTAGTTCTTTTCCCAGAATTAGGAGTCTCTCATGTTCTGTCTCCCTTTCTGATATTTCCCACTCATTTTTCCTCCTTTCCCCTTTATTCCTTTTCACTATTTTTTTTATATTCCCCAAATGAATGAGACCATATAATGTTTGTCCATCCTTCCTCCTTTCCCCGCCTGCTTTCCTCCGTGGCCCCATTGCTTTCCCCCTGTCTCTTCCTTCTTTCCTTCCTCCTTCCTTGCCCCGTGACAAATACTGGGATATGGAAATGCATCTGAGACAGCCCTTGCTTTTCCGGAGTCAAGCCAAAGAGGAAAAGCAGAAGGGAAATTATTAAGTTCTGTATTAACTGCCCCCACCCCGTTTCCTGGGCTCCTGGGACTCCCCCCCGCCAACCCCCACCCCCCCATATTAGCACAGTGGCTTCTCACAGCGGCCTGGGGGTGTAGCCGAGGTTATTGATGACGCGTTGTCAGATGAATTTCAGTGGCCCTCCAACACATTGTCGATTACCCTGTTGCTAAAATAGATCAGGTGGCTTCAATGTCAGAATCACACCGCTCTTATTTAAGAAGAGCAGATTCCCGCAGAGCATCCTAGGCTGTAAGCTAGGTGCGCAGTAAGAAAATGAGGCTTCCACTTAGTTATGGCTTCCAACAACAACAAAATGGTTTATCCCCCCCACCAAAAAAAAGATCTTAAACTGGGATCCCTGGGTGGCTCAGGGGCTGAGCATTTGCCTTCAGTGATCCTGGGGACCTGGGAGAACCTGCTTCTCCCTCTGCCTGTGTCTCTGCCTCTCTCTGTGTGTGTGTCTCTCATGAATAAATAAATAATATCTTTAAAAAAAGATCTTAAACTATGTCTTTTATCCATTGTTCTATTCGATTGTCTTCTAATTCTTAATTTGTAGAAGTTCTTTGTATCCTGGAGATATCCTTTTGTGTCTTATATGACTTGCAAATGCTTCTGTATGGTCATGTATTTACCTTCTCTCTTTGCAGTCTCTTGGCCATTTTTTTAAATTATTAATATTTGTTTTAACATATCCAAAGCTGCTAATTTTGTTTTGTTTTGTTTTCCTTTAGAAACTCCTTCTGGGGGATCCCTGGGTGGCGCGGCGGTTTGGCACCTGCCTTTGGCCCATGGCGCGATCCTGGAGACCCAGGATCGAATCCCACGTTGGGCTCCCGGTGCATGGAGCCTGCTTCTCCCTCTGCCTGTGTCTCTGCCTCTCTGTCTCTCTCTCTGTGACTATCATAAAAAAATAAAAAATAAAAAATAAAAAAATAAAGAAACTCCTTCTGGAAAAAAGAAAAAAAAAAAGAAACTCCTTCTGGGTTTTCTGCTCAGAAAGTTCTCTTCCATCTCAACGTTATGAGTATAGTCCTTTAATAGTATTTTTTTAAACAATTATTTTGTTATTTTATTTTTATGTTTATGTGTACTTCATGTGAATTTATTTTTAAGCTCCCGTTAAGGTAGGCTAACTTCATTTCCATCCAGATATGAAATCAATTATCCCTGCACCATTAAAGAAAAGAAAATCTGTTTTTGTTTTTTTTTCACTGAGCTGAAATGGTACATTTAATTCTAGAATAAGTGCCCATGCATAGATAGAATCTACCTGGTTATGGACATAGTTAGACTTCTCTGCTACCATAGTGCTTTTATCTGGTAGGACAAGCCACCCCTTACCATTTTTCTTTTGCAAAATATTCTTAGCCATTCTACTACTTCTCCTTCTCCTCCGAGAAGAAGTGAGAAGAAGAAGAAGAGGAGGAGGAAGAGAGAAGGAGACGAAGAGGAGAGGGAGGAGAAGAGGAGGAGGAGGAGGAGGAGGGAGGGGAGGAGAAGAAGGAGAGGAGGAGGAGGAGGAAGAAGAAGAAGAGAGAAGAAGGAGGAGGGGAAGGGGGGAGATGGAGGAGGAGGAGGAGGTGAGAGGAGGAGTAGGAGCGAGGAGGGTGAGAAGGAGGAGAGGATGGAGCGCGGGATAGGAGAGGAGGATGGAGTGAGTCGGTTTTGCATTGCGCTGTTTACGTCTTCGTGACACACCAGATCATATCCACACAGTATACTACCACCTAATTTGCTTAATCCTTCTTCTGTCTTTTCTTCTTCTTATCTATCCTTCTCTTCCTTCTCCTCCTCCTCCTCCTCCTTCTTTTTCTTCTAAATCTTCTTCTTCTTCTTCTTGAGAGAGAGTGTGCATGCACACAGGGGTAGGGACAAAAGGAGAGAGAGAATCTCAAGCAGACTCCATGCACCCACTGCAGTACCAGACACAAGATTCAATCCCACCATCCTGAGGTCATGGTCTGAGCTGAGATCAAGAGTTGGATGCCTAACTAACTGAGCCACTCAGGTGCCCCAATGCTTAGTCATTCTAAACATTAACTTCTATATCATAAATTTATACATTGTCTGATTTTGTATAGTAAACAAGCATTACTTTTGTTAATTAAAACAGGGCTCATTTCTGTATCTTTTGCAGAGCTTACATTGCAGAGCTTACATTGCTGCTTTGGACACCTGGCAGGAGAGGGCTACCTTACATCTTGGTTCCTGCCATGGGAAAGGCAAAGCCTACATCTCAACCTGCTGGAGGGAATCTGACTGGCCAAGGTCTCTTCTACTGCTGCCAGGGGTGAGGGGTAGAGGATGGGGAGGGTCTCACATAGTAGAAACATGCTGCCAGGAGCCCACTCTGACTAGTAAGCAGTGGTTGTTTTCAGTAAATGGGGTGGCTTTAAGGTAAAGCAGAAGCCGCAGTGGTGTTTAGTATGTTCCTTAACCCCAAATACATTAAAAAAAAAATTATTGATTGCTGCTTATATGGCAAGGCTTGGGACTAGGGAACAAAAATCAATACTGGTTACAGTCCTTGCATCCGAAGAGCTCATGGTCTAGTAGGGATGGATCCACATAAGACAAAATCGGTGCCCTACTGGGCAAAAAAGCTCTAAAGGAGACATGTGTGCTATGCTCCAGTACCTTTAAAGGAGGAGCAGTTAAGTACCCCCAGGAATCAAGAATGTCATTCTTGGGACTCCTGGGTGGCTCAGCAGTTGGGAGTCTGCCTTCAGCCCTGGGGTGTGATCCTGGAGACCCAGAATGGAGTCCCACATCAGGCTCCCTGCATAGTGCCTACTTCTCCTTCTGCCTGTGTCTCTGCCCATTGCGAAGGTGAAGTAGCACAGTGTCCCTTCCTCCAGGAGACCCCATCTTTGCTCAGTTCAGTGGTAAAAAGGTGATTACTCTTGTGTGTATACGCACTCTTATGTGTGCACACGTGTGCACGTTGGCCTGGTCCTGCACAGTGGCCTACCCAGAAACCACAGGCTTGGGTTGAAGAGAGAGACCACAGGATTTAGGAAGGAAGCAGCTCATACACATGCCATTCTTCTTCCCTGTCTTCAAGTGACAACACGGGCAAACACTTCACACAGCCTTTCCCAAAAGACAAAGTCCTCAGTGTCCCAGGAAATGGGAGCTTATGGCCTGAATAAAGACTCCGCTTCATGCTGTACCACCTTCTCCCGCCTCCCTCCCGACACACAAATGCTGTTTGTCTGAAAGTTTATCTCAACTGGAGGTTTTCAGGAAGGGCCCCTTGACATTGCCGTAGATCCTGTGTTATGCTTCAGCTGTTTTTTGATGTTTGTTCACACAGATGAAGTCATGAAGATCACAATCTAGGGCAAGATGATATTTTCTGCGGTAATTATTGTTCTTGGAAATAGGAGACCAGAGCATGAGAGAGTGTGAGGGATGGGAGGGATTAAGGCAGCCATCCAACACCCCCACGGGGTTAACTCCTGAGGGAAAAGAGGCCCAGAGAGGTGACGTGACTTGGCCAGGTTCACACAGCTAGTTCGTTCTGCACAAATGCGTCTAAAGAAAACTGTTGGAGGGACGCTTCATCACCCCATCAGCATGCAATTATATGGAGCCTTCCTTCTGACGGAATAGTTCACTTCTTTTTTCCCAAACCTCAAGTCAGGGTTAGCTACAATTTTTTTTATGTGAAAGTTTGCAAATATGAAATTCCAGTCAGGGGGGTGGAATCCTTCCAAAAATGTAAAGGATATACGTTTCTTTTCTCTCAAAAAAAGGTTTCAACCAAGGAAAGGCTAATTAGATGGGGAATACTTGTTTCCCACTGCACAGGCCTCCCTGAAGAAAAATTTCCCCAAACACTCCCATCACGCTGCCTATTGCTCCCTGTGGTGAGCCCCTAAAATGATCTAACTGGAAAGTCTGGGACAAAGCATGGAGTTTCCAGAGCTCATCTTTCTGCTCCCGCTTGACATCCAGTAACTGCTGGCAGAGGGCAGTTGTGTTCTCGGCCATTAGAATAAGGTCCTACCCCAAAGAGAAACACGACTTTGCTAGCACATCAGTGGCTGGTGGGAAAGCCAGCCTCATTCTGGGGAACAATTTTAGGAAGACCAATGTTGCCTGAACCTCATTAAGAAAGCAGGCATGTTGTTCTCTGTCTGTCAACCCCTTGTGTCTCTTGTTGATTCTGAGCTCTGACAGGGAAAGGGGATGCGCTGTGTTCACCGCTTCCATCAGAGAACGTCACTGTGGGTTAGCAGTGGCTGATGTAAAGACTGAGAAGCTTCCTCATGTTTCTGCAAATGTCAAGTTGGTCTACAATTTCATGTGAAATGCAAATGCTTTTCTTCATCATAGTTGAAAGATGTTTCACAACTCAACACTCTTTTTTTCTCCACTTTGCTCTTTGGACAGAAGAAGAGCAGAAATGTATCACTGATGAGAACTTAGTTTGGCCTTCAAATCCAGCCACTGAGGAGAACAGTGCAGGAGCCAAGCAGAACCAGAAGGTCTGGGGAACTCATGGGCTTCTCCCACTGACCCCTGGATTGTCTCCTCTGTCTTCCTTGAAGTTCATACAATCTGAGAGGGTTCTCAAACATCACATGCAAACCACTTTGAGGAATTTTTTTAAAAGATTTTATTTATTTGTTCATGAGAGACACACAGAGAGGCAGAGGCTTAGGCAGAGGGAGAAGCAGGCTCTCTGTGGGGAACCTGATGCAGAACTCGATCCCCCAACCCCAGGATCACACCCTGAGCCAAAGGCAGACGCTCAATCTCTGAGTCACCCAGGTGCCCGAGGAATCTGAAACCCTGCCACCATACCCCTGACAAGGGTTTGGCTTTCCACTGCCAGGGATCCTGGGTTTCATCAAACCAAAGATAGCCTGGCCCATTTTTCAACAAATCCATCTGCAAGGAAGTTTTGTTGTTTTCTCATGGCATTCTGAAAGTGGCCTTCCTGAACTCCATCTAAATTCCACTCCTTATGAGGCAACACTGCAATTCATAAAGTCTAAGATGCACGGTTTTTACATTCTACCTCTGAATCTGGAGTGTCCCTTAGCAGCTGAAGGCTTCTTAGGACAGTACTCGGGCAGTGACGTCAGTCCTTGTTGCTTGTGTACCTTTGAGCTTGGCTCTTCTTTCAGTTGAACCGTGTGGATGCCTTTGGAATAAGGAACATAAGTCTGCTTCACAACCTAAAAAAACTTAGCAGTTGAAACTTTCTGAAAATCACAAAAGCACTGAAAAAAAAAGTTAGGAAGGCATCCTGAAAAAAAATTCTGGAGGCAATAATGAAGCACTCTAAAGATTTTATTTATTTATTTATTTATTTATTTATTTATTTATTTATTTGAGAGAGAGAGAGAGAGAGCTTCCTGTTTGGGAGCTGATGGAGGAGCAGAGGAAGAGGGAAAAGCAGACTCTGCAGGAGGGAGCCCAATATGGGGCTCAGTCCCAGGGCCCTGAGATCATGATCTGAGCCAAAACCAAAAGTTGGATGTTTAACCAACTGAGCCACCCAGCAGCCCCAGTACTGAAGCACTTCAGACACTGCCTTACAATGTTCTTATAAGAAGAATAAAATTGATGGCATGATACAACAGAATTGCTTAACTGATATACCTAATACATTGAATGCAACAAGTTTTTAGGAAATGGACTATCTGTTGGTTTAGGATGTGCTAGTAACTGCTAAACCTTTTCCATTTAATCCACATGGAAACCTAATGAGGCAGTTAGTACAGGTACACTACCCTCTATCTACAACTCCTGGGGCAAGATGCATTTTTAAATTCATAGCTCTCTTAATTATTTTAGATAGATAATAGAGTATATATATTGTATTTAATGTAACCATTAGCAGAGCCTGGGATATTATGCTTTAATCAAACACATTAATATTTTATAGTGAAACACATGCATATTCACACAAAGCTGGAGAAAACCACAATAAGCTCATGCCAGTTCAGGTCAAGTTCAGCTGTCAAGTGAGCTTGCCATGGACTTATGAAAATATTTTCTGTTTTTGGATATTTATGGATTTCAGAAATGCAAATGAGGCATTTTGGATTTGTATTACTGTTTCCTTTGTGCACATAAAGAAAGTGAAGCTTTTGAAGTATTTTCCCTGGTGCACACATCTCAGAAGTATGAAGTCAGGTGTGAGACACAGGTCACCCTACCTCCATAGTACATCATGCATCAGGGTCTTGACCATGACGCTTGATGGCCTTTGGTGGAATAGCATCTGTCAGTGGTTGAGGACCACTACCATGGGTCCTGAGTCTTCTCTCCTGCAGATTAACCACCTGGGTGTAAGCACTGCCTCAAATCTCCCTCTCCTCTGAACACACAGCTGTTCCCCACCCCAATCCCAATCATTATAAAATGAACAGTCTCCCACCATGAGAGAGAGGCTTATCTGCTTACAGAGAAGGACAGAGAGGTGTGGTTAGGGAGTCCACCCTCTAGCAGCCCCTGCCACTTGCTCAATGGTTAAAAACAAAACAAAACAAAAACAAAAACAAAAACAAAAACAAACAAAAACAAAAAAAACTCTAAGCAGATGATGTGGCTCCTACTTTTATAATACTCATAATTTTAGAGGAAGAGAGCCATTTTTGGTTCCAAACTCAGGCTTGAGAAACTTCCATTCAAGTTCTAATGAAACCATAATTCCTATCTAACTTCCCCTGGAGAAGTTACAAATATCACAGGAATTTTAGTAATAATAAAGTACAGGCTCTGTAGCCAGTGTCTCTGAGTTGAACCCCAAGCTGTCACTTCCTAGCTGGGTGACCCTGAGGAAAACTTAACCTCTCTGTGCCTCAGGTTTTCCATCGAACAAATGAGAATAATACTGTTTCCTGCCTTTGAGAGTTGGAGTGAAAAAGAAATGATTTCCTGCATGCAACTCTGAAGCTAGTGTCTGGCCATACTATGGACTTGATGAAAGTGAACTTCATCATCATCATCATCATCATCATGGGTATATTTAATATATGACATTTAATATACAATATCCCAGAAAGGAAAACGGGTAGAACCAAATTTATGAGCCAGATCTCTCCATCTCTGAAGCTCAGAGTCCTAAGTTTTAGGCTGCCCTGCTTCACATGTCCAGTTGTGAGGCCTGAAAACCAATCTACCCCTGAAGTCGTGGGCTCCTTCCAAAAACCACTCTAAGGAGCAAAACTATGTCTTTTCCTATCTCAGAATTAGTGACCTGGTGCAAAACAAAACAAATACACATGGCCATCTCCATGGAGTCTCCTTGGTAAATTGTAATTTATTACATCTGCCTCAACACTCTTATTATTAGGCTTTCCTACAGGTAAGAATTCAAATGATACACTAAAGAAACAAAAGTGGCTCTAACAGTCTTGTATTCAAAGAGATCGCACCCTCATAGAAGTTACAAAATGTGCACAAATACATTAGAATATAGTACAACGTATATGTATATGCATGTTATGTGTGCTTATGCATATATGACAGACTCTTGACACTTTGTGATCAATACCTATTTGCTATGTCTGAATCTATTTTTATTAGTTGATAGAGGATCATTTTTATTTACTGTCTGCTGTGGATTCTTAGATTTTTAGGAGTCCTAACTTGTTCATGTCTGTATCCATATTGCCTCTAAAATGAAAGCTTGATGACACATGCGTGAATTAATGAATAATAAATGAATGAATGAATGACTTGTGGTCTGCAGTTTCTGAAGGGATACAAGTAATTTTAACCTGTCGGTTTGTGCTACTATGGCCTCTAGAGCACACTGGGAGCATTTCCACAGTCAGTTTACCAGCTATCCTTTCGCCACACCCAAGGGCCCTCATCTGGCAGTGCTGGGAAATGTTCCCGCAGGGGCTCCCTGCAAGAGGTAATCTAAGACCTAAAGAAAACAAGGATGACTTTTTTAATTGCCTCGCCAAGGTGGGAATGGGAAGTTGAAATAAAAGAACGGTTCATGAATGCACATTGCCTTAATAGCACACGCAAGCCCTGGGGGTGAACCTGTTTTGGTAATTGAAGTGTAAATAAATTCTGATTTCCCCTATAATCCTAGAGGAATTTTAAGGGGACTCCTATTGAGCCACTTTGTAAACGTGTGTTCACATTATCACCACCTTCAGGAAGCTTTTCTTAGCTATTGCACACCTCCTTTGATGGGTCTTTCCTCTGAACTTGTAAGGTGGCACTGTACCTAGTGGTGGTGTCTGGGCCATGAAATCCAACCCAGATTCAAATCCCACCTCTCCCTATACTAGCTATGTGACTTTTGCAATATCCCAAGCCCTTTTTAAGTCTATACAGACTTACTGGAAAATGTGAATATCAATCAATAGCACCTACCTCATAGAGCTGTTTTAGGAATTAAAAGGTAGTCTGGATGGAAAGTACTCAGCTCATTGTTTGACAGTGTTGTCTTTAAAAGATCTAAAACTATTTATTAGTACTATTTATTGCCTTGATAACTTGCATTGAATAATAGATGTTCCTTAGGTTGTAATTTAAATATTTAATGCATGTTTGTTTTGTCTTCTTGATGGCAATAACCACATATTGGATTTGTATTGTGGTCTTGAGTGATTAATGTTTTTTAGCAAGACGGGGTGATTCTTGGCAAAATTTGTGAAGTGACAACAAGCCATGTAGTATAGTGGCAAGAGTATTTGTGAGGCCTCTTTTATCTTCTCTGGCCAATGCCTCCCCAAGCCACCTCTTGCCCATCCTGGTAGACTCTTCTCCCAGGTTCACAGAATGAATTGGATCTTGTGATATTATCCTGCAAGGGGAAATAAAGTTTGCTAAAATCAGCTGATTTTATGATTGAGAGAATATTCTAGAATATCTGGGTGGCCCAATGTAATCACAGCATCCTGAAATGGGGAAGAGGGAGGCAGAAAGACCAGAACCAGTAAGACAGCATCAAAAAGACCTACTAGGTGAATGCTATTTTAATGGTGGAGGAAGGAGCCATGAGCCAACGAACAGACAACCTCTAGAAGCTCGAAAAGCCAAGGAAATGGAATCTCCTCTGAAGCCTACAAAAAGGAACCTTGTACTGTTGATAGCATGATTTTAGCTTGGTGAGGTCCATTTTGGATTCCTGATCTCCAAACTATAAGATACTTGATTTGTGTTCTAAGCCACTGGGTATACGGTAATTTGTCCCATAGCAATAGGACACTAATGCACAGACCCTTCAAGTTAGATAATGCTGGATCTCTCAGGGACAGTGTTCACTCACAGAGCATATCCAGATGGCCTGCAACAGTATAGCCAGAGAGAATGTGACCTGGGGAGTCAAGGAGGAGGAAGATGAGCAGAGCTGGAACAGGGATCCTGGGCACTAGGACGGAATGACAGGATGAACTGAACAATAAGAAGAACAAATGGCAAGGTAAGGAGCTAGGAAGATCAATGGCAGGGTGGGATAGGATGCAGGAGCAAGGGCTGTGGGGTTCAAGACTGACATTGAGAACAGTGGGAGGGATGGCAGGCAGAAATGGTTGGCTGTGTTGTGACAGGGCAAGGATGTGCCTGCCATTTCACAGTTCTGGAAGCTCTCTCATGGGAGGGGACCTGACAATTCATCACGCTGGGAGCCGTGGTTCCATGTACGATGTGTATCTGTAGCTCCTATGACACTATCCGTGGCCCCTGATACCAAATCGTCTCTGAATATATGTTGATGAACAGTGTGCCTGAAGACTGTGACAGTGCTCAGTGTGATGATCTCATGTGTGAGATGTGGAGTCTTCTCATGATGGTACATCTTTCTTTTTTTTTAAGATTTTATTTATTTATTCATGAGAGACACGGAGAGGGAGAGAGAGAGAGAGAGAGAGAGAGAGAGGCAGAGGGAGAAGCAGGCTCCATGCAGGGCCTGACGCAGGACTCGATCCCAGGTCTCCAGGATGATGCCCTGGTCTGAAGGCAGCGTTAAACTGCTGAGCCACCCGGGCTGCCCCTGTACATCTTCCTTTTCATCATATTCTTAATATCTCACTTCCTTGGAAGAATGCCAACACCAACCAGACTCCACGATACAGTGTGTTCTTATAAAATTTTACATCAACCAACAGAGAAACAATAAGCTTTCCTTCCTTCCTTTCTCCCTTCCTTCATTTCTATTGAAGTCCACATTCTAGAAGCCCTGAACTCACCAGAGAATGCAAATTCCACAGAAAGCATGCGACCCAGGGAGATGTGACACATGGAAGGTGGCAAGGACCTATTTTAGTTTTCCATGATGCCAAGAACAACCAACCTCACAGTCTTCTCCCCTCGGTTTCTTGTCTTCTTTTCTGACTTTCCTTGATCTCTCCTGGCTCTCAAACATAAAAGCTCTTCTCTATGTGCAGTATACTTGGAACAAGATGGTAGCATCAGGCCCCAGGAAATAGGTATAATCCTGGCCACATACGATTGGAAAAGAGAGGCAACCTTCCGGTGCAATTTCTTTTTATTTACCACCAACAATACCTAATGCTTAATACCAGCGTAAGGTATGAGGAATCTTATTTTTAAACTGGATGGACTAAATAAATAAATAAAACAAGAATGTCAGAAGCAACTTGGAAGCACAATGGTGTACCTCACATTGCAATGCTATTTTATGACAGTTGCCTAAGGACTTCCAGGGATATTATTAAACCCTGCACATTGCATTCATTTATACTGCAGAGAGAACATGGGGCTGGGGCTGGCCGTGAGCCCACAGGAACTCTGGGCTCAAATTTCTTTCCAACTGACTGCGTGTTCTTGGATAAGTCTCTTCCTGTCTCTGACTATAAGGTCTTCTGGCTCTGTGGCACCCAGCCTTCACTGCAGCAGTAAAGCTCCATATCTATTTTGCTCTAGCTAAGGGTCACTGTCATTTTTCCAAGGATGCCTTCATGGTCAGGAAATCTGAGGACTGAAGCCAGTGTATCATGGTGACAAAATGTTCTTGACCACCTGATGGAATGGACACAGACCACAGAGAAGCAAAAAAGGGCTAAGGAGTTGTATCATGTACAGCAGTCTCTGGGGGCATTTACTAGCTCCCAAGGCTGCTGCTTATCTTTCACAAGATGCTGAGCTACCCCCACTGCCTTCTTTAAAAAAAAAAAAAAAGCATTTATTTATTTATTTGAGTAAGAGAGAGCGAGCGAGCGAGAGAGGGAGCATGAGCATGGGGAGAAGCAGAGGGAGAGGGACAAGCAGACTCTGTGCTGACTCCTGAGTGCAACACAGGGCTTGGTGTCACGACCCTGATCAGGATCATGACCTGAACTGAAATCAAGAGTCAGACACTCAACTGACTCATCTACCCAGGCACCCTTCTACTACTCACCTTCTTAAAAAAATAAATAAATAAATAAATAAACTTCAGTGCAGTCATATAACCTTACAACTGCAAGAACCTCACACATAATTTATATCAAACCACTGTTTCTTCCCAATATTCAGCACACTCATTTACGAGTGTGAAGAATCTGGCCCATGACTCCATTCTCATTAAGCAGTGGGGCCGAACTTGAACGCAGGTACCCCCCCCCCCCAGCGGATTCCTGCTCTTTCTGTTCCTCCAAAGACTATCCTTATTGGAGTCACTGTATTTGGCTAGAATGCAGCCCAAGGAAGTCCTATAAACTGTTGCTTTGTAAAGTGTTGTCTGTGATCCAGCAGCATCGACATCAGCTGGAAACTTGTTACAAATGCCCCTCAGGCCCCTCCCCAGACCTACTCAATTAGAATCCAGCTTTGTGATAAGGCCCCCAGGCAGTTCCTGTGCACATTAAAGTTTAAGAAGCACAGCTTAAACTGCCCTTAATTCAGGGCAAACATCACAGTTCTCTGCCAGCCCTCTAGCTTAGCCGACCCACACTGGGAATCATTACAGTTCAGGGTGGCCCAAGAGGACCATCGTGGTCACTTATAAATCAGCATTAGCAAGTGGATCTTTAGTCCTCTGTACAGAAAGCTGTGACCTCCGTGGGAGAGGTCTTCATGATTTTCCATCTCCACTCAGGAATCAACATACATTTTGGTATCTAGGAAAGGAGGAGATGTCTTTTTTTTTAATTATTATTAAAATATCAAATGACTGTGACTCTTTTGTTAACTTTTGCTTACTTGGCTTTGGCTTTGGTTTCATGAAACCAAACCTCCTATTTACATAGGGTTTACATAAGGCTCATTGTTCTTTCCATGGCAAAAAGAAGCAGCCTGGGGAAGAAAAAAAAGGAAAGAGCACATGGGGCCCAGAGTCCCCAGAGCTGGATTTCAATACTGCCTCAACTCTTCAATAGCTGTGTGACCCAAAGCAGAACAGTTTACCTCTCTGAACCTTACTTTCCTTGCCAGTAGAATTGTTATGCCAATAATAACTAACTTACGAGAACCACGAGAAACGATCTATATGAAAGTTCCCAGCCTGTGGCAAGTAGTCAGTAGGATGCAGAGCTGTGTGATGCAGAAAGGTAGTAACTGGAGCAGGCAATAAATACTTCATGAGTATCCACAATGTGGGGATACACTGAATACAACAGCAAACAAGACAGATATAGGATCTGCCCCGACAGAACCACTGTCCATTGAGAAAGTAAGACAGGAGATGATATAGCTCACAGTGACGGAGTGCTTGCTGTGTGCCTCCCTGTACACAGAACTTTACATAGATCAGCTGATTTAACCAGCAGTGCTACCCAAGGGATACTAGGTACAGGCATTAGCCCATTCTACAGATGAGGAAACCAAGGCACACAGTGATTAAGTAGCCTGGCCAAGATACATACAGTTAGTAAATAGGAGATCCTAGGTTATGAGCCCAGACAGGTTGGGTCCTCGAGCCCACGTACTTAGGCTCTGTGTTAACCTGCTTTGCCATAAGTTGTGACGAAATATATATATAAATATGTGCTCAAAAAGTAGATGGCCAGAGAGCTAGGAAAATGTCCCAGGGAGCCTTAACCTTGTCTGAAGAGTCAAAGAAGGATCTCTGAGGAGCTGATAAGGATGAGAAGAAGGAAGTGATGGGAACCCAGGTAAAAAAGGGGAAGAATCATCCCAGCAGGGCAGAAATAGGGCTGAAGACCTGGAATTAACCCAGAGACTGGTTACTCTAACAGTAGGAGGTGACAGAACAGGGCTTGATTCCTGAGGAAGACAGCAGCTCAACACAAACAAATAAGCAAAACAGTGACCAACAAATACACTTGCAAATCAACCTCTTGTGTGCCACTCTGCCATGTAGGCATTCCCAGTGTTCAGTCTTGGCCAGCATCTGTCTATACGTAGCATTTCAAGAGATGACAAAGGAAGCACAGGTGAGCTGGCCAGGAGAAGGACAAAGACTGAGGGCTTTGGCATGGAGTCTGTCCGTGGAGCCACTGGCTCCATCCTGCTCCACCTTGAGAAGATGATTTGAAAGTGCTTTCTAAACCTCCGTTTCCCCATCCAGAAAGAAATACGTAAGATACCTACTTCTGACCGTGGTGGTGACTGTCAAGGAAGCCCTCCCTGCATGTGTGGTGCCTGAGACGTGGTATGAGCTCAAGGAATGTTCTCTCCCTTTTCTTCTCACGATTCAAAGTTAGAACCAGGAAGCTGTGTAGAGAAATCAGACACAGTCCCCAGCACCGGGGTCCTCTTGGCTCATCCTCTGGTTTTTTACTATGATTGGTTTTTCTGATGCTTAACCATCACTGAGTTAGCAAGCTCTGTCACAGAGCCCTCAGGAGACAGTTTTTAAAAATATATGCATTTGGAAAACAAAACAAAACACAACAACATGAATTTGTTAAAGATCCTTCGGAGAAAGCAAAGCTCCAATTTTGAAGAAGACGTTCAAATGCCCTATTGGTATCTCTCCTTACAAAGAAACTAACAAAAAAATGACACGGGCAATCAAATTATAAGAGGACGGCTAATATAATTAACATTGACATCAATGTAGAAAAGACAATTGTTCTAGCAGTACACAGTAAAGGGATATGTATGACTTCAATCCCAAATGCCGGAGAGAGAAATTTGGGGTTTAAAAGGCAAAACTGAGGGAACACCTAGAACTTCAGAACTAGAAATCAACTTCAAGAGTGTTAGTCAAGCCCTCCAGTTTCCAGTGAACATGAGCGATTTTTAAAGCTGAAATAAGGTCAATTGGGGTTATTGGCAGACTTAGGACTTGAACTTAGGCCTTGTGGGGTAATCAAAAGGCAGCGTGTCCAGTGCCAATAGTACTGATCAGCTAAGGAGATTTGCTAGTCAACACAAATAGTTCAAGTTTCAATGTTTATGCAGAATGCTGTGGAGAGGTGACAACTCAGGGAACTTACTCTTCTTGGAGAGAGAAAATGGAATTAAAACTACTATAAACCAGCAAAGTCTCCATTCAACAAATTCTAGAACATATTCTCTTTCCTAATAAGTGCAATAATTCTCACTGACCCTTTTGTGAGAAGTTAGTAAAGTTTGCTTAAATTTGCATGTGATTTCCATACAGGTCACTCAGTTCCAAACCACATAGGTGGGTAATCACAGGCCTGTTCCTGTTCTGGTGCTTGGTCATTAGGCAAGAATGCCAAGTGCCTTGGCCTCTGCCAGGCAAAGTCATCCCCCAAGAAAAGCAAGACCACTTGCCATCTTTCCTCCTAATCCTGGTGCCCTTCAGAGCCTTTCAGAAAGCTACAAAAGACTCCCTGGTACAGTAATGCAGTGTGTGGTCTGAAGACATCAGCTATGAAAGATAATTGAAGACACTGGAATTTGGGCTGGGCATTATATGCCACTGGGAAATTACTGTTAATTCTGATGGGTATGATAATGTATTCTTGTTATGTAAGATAATAGTCTCATTTTTTACAGTTGCATTCTGAAATATTTGGGAATAAAATGCCATGATGTATGTAATTTGCTTTAAAATATACACTTCTTTAAAGCACTAAGCAATCTCGGGGTGGAGTTTTTTGGGTTTTCTATGTACAGTATCCTGTCATCTGCAAAGAGGGAGAGTTTGACTTCTTCTTTGCCAACTTGAATGCTTTTATTTCTTTTTGTTGCCTGATTGCTGAGGCTAGGACTTCTAGTACTATCTTGAATAGCAGTGGTGAGAGTGGACATCCCTGTCATGTTCCTGATCTTAGGGAAAAGGCTGCCAGTGTTTCCCCATTGAGAATGATATTTGCTGTGGGCTTTTCGTAGATGACTTTTAAGATGCTGAGGATTGTTCCCTCTATCCCTACACTCTGAAGTGTTTTGATCAGGAATGGATGCTGTATCTTGTCAAATGCCTTTTCTGCATCTATTGAGAGGATCATATGGTTCCTGTTTTTTCTCTTGTTGATATGATCAATCACATTGATTGCTTTATGAGTGTTGAACCAGCCTTGCATCCCAGGGATAAATCCCACTTGGTCATGGTGAATAATCTTCTTAATGTATTGTTGGATCCTATTGGCTAGTATCTTGTTGAGAATTTTTGCATCTGTATTCATCAGGGATATTGGCCTATAATTCTCCTTTTTGGTGGGGTCTTTGTCTGGTTTTGGCATTAAGGTGATGCTGGCCTCATAGAACAAGTTTGGAAGTACTCCATCCTTTTCTATCTTTTGGAACAGCTTTAGTAGAATAGATATGGTTTCTTCTTTAAACGTCTGATAGAATTCCCATGAGAAGCTATCTGGTGGTGGACTTTTGTGTTGTGGGAGGTTTTGACTCCAAGATTGCTAGAACTCATACAGCAATTCGGCAGTGTGGCAGGATACAAAATCAATGCCCAGAAATCAGTGGCATTTTTCTACACTAATAATGAAACTGAATAAAGAGAAATTAAGGAGTCAATATCATTTACAATTGTACCCAAAAGCATAAGATACCTAGGAATAAACCTAACCAAAGAGGTAAAGGATCTATATCCTAAAAACTACAGAACACTTCTGAAATAAATTGAGGAAGACACAAAGAGATGGAAAAATATTCCATGCTCATAGATTGGAAGAATTAATATTGTTAAAATGTCAATGCTACCCAGGGCAATTTACACATTCAATGCAGTCCCTATCAAAATACCATGGACTTTCTTCAGAGAGTTGGAACAAATCATCTTAAGATTTGTGTGGAATCAGAAAAGACCCCAAATAGTGAAGGGAATATTTAAAAAGAAAACCAGAGCCAGGGCAATGCCAGATTTCAAGTTGTACTACAAAGCTGTGATCATCAAGACAGTGTGGTACTAGCACAAAATCAGACACATAGGTCTATGGAACAGAATAGAGAATCTAGAAATGGCCCCTCAACTTTATGGTCAACTAATATTCGACAAAGCAGGAAAGACTATCCACTGGAAAAAGGACAGTCTCTTCAATAAATGGTGCTGGGAAAAAATGGACAACCACATGCAGAAGAATGAAACTAGACCATTCTCTTACACCATACACAAAGATAAACTCAAAATGGATGAAAGATATAAATGTGAGACAAGAATCCTTCAGAATCCTAGAGAAGAACACAGGCAACACCCTTTTTGAACTTGGCCACAGCAACTTCTTCCAAGGTACATCCATGAAGGCAAGAGAAACAAAAGCAAAAATGAATTATTGGGACTTCGTCAAGATAAGAAGCTTTTGTACAGCAAAGGATACATTCAACAAAACTAAAAGACAACCTACAGAATGGGAGAAGATATTTGCAAATGACATATCAGATAAAGGGCTAGTATCCAAGATCTATAAAGAACTTATTAAACTCAACAGCAAAGAAACAAACAATCCAATCATGAAATGGGCAAAAGACATGAACAGGAATTTCACAGAGGGAGACATAGACATGGCCAACAAGCGCATGAGAAAATGCTCTGCATCACTGGACATCAGGGAAATACAAATCAAAACCACAATGAGATACCACTTCACCCCAGTGAGAATGGGGAAAGTTCACAATACAGGAAACAACAAATGTTGGAGAGGATGTGGAGAAAGGGGAACCCTCTTGCACTGTTGGTGGGAATGGGAACTGGTGCAGCTACTCTGGGAAACTGTGTGGAGGTTCCTCAAAGAGTTAAAAATAGAGCTGCCCTATGACCCAGCAATTGCACTGCTGGGGATTTACCCCAAAGATACAGATACAGTGAAATGGCAGGACACCTGCAGCCCAATGTTTATAGCAGCAATGTCCACAATAGCCAAACTGTGGAAGGAGCCTTGGAGTCCATGGAAAGATGAATGGATAAAGAAGATGTGGTCTATGTATACGATGGAATATTCCTCAGCCATTAGAAACAATGAATACCCACCATTTTCTTCGACATGGATGAATTGGAGGGTATTATACTGAGTGAAGTAAGTCAATTGGAGAAGGACAAACATTATATTCATTTGGGGAATATAAGAAATAGTGAAAGAGATTAAAGGGGAAAGGAGATAAAATGAGTGGGAAATACCAGTGAGGGAGACAGAACACGAGAGACTCCTAACCCTGGGAAATGAACAAGGGGTAGTGGAAGGGGAGATGGGTGGGCGGATGGGGTGACTGGGTGAAGGGCACTGAGGGGAGCACTTGGCGGGATGAGCACTGGGTGATATGCTATATGTTGGCAAATCAAACTCCAATTAAAAAAATACAAAAAAAATT
The DNA here is from genome assembly GCF_011100685.1 of Canis lupus familiaris. Taxonomy (NCBI): domain Eukaryota; kingdom Metazoa; phylum Chordata; class Mammalia; order Carnivora; family Canidae; genus Canis; species Canis lupus. The sequence continues at coordinate 24,882,247 of NC_049234.1, read as the reverse complement.
TAAAAAAATTAAAATAAAAAAAAATAAAACACTAAGCAAATGATGGGATGCCTGGGTGTCTCAGCTGTTAAAGCGTCTGTCTTTGGCCCAGGGCGTGAACTCAGAATTCCACTCCGGGATCAAGTCCCACATAGGGCTCCCTGCAGAGAGCCTGCTTCTCCCTCTGCCTGTGTCTCTGCCTCTCTCTGTGTGTCTCTCATGAATAAAAATAAATAAAATCTTAAAAAAATAAAAAGAAACACTAAGCAAATATTTTTTAAAAATGGATAAAGTAAATGTAGTAAAATGTTGCTAAGTGTTAAATCAAGGTATAAGCACCCATTATAATGTACTCTTTAGTTTTCTGCACATAAACGTATTCAAACGTTTATACTAAGAATTTTTAAAAAACAAAATAAAGTTATCCTGTCAGAATTAGAAAAAGAGCTTATGGAACTTGATCTCTTGTCATACTGTTTGACCCCCTGAATGCCAACCCCATAGATAGATGCTATGAGGAAGAAGGCAAGAACTCCTTTCTTTTATGTAAAAAGCACATAGGTAACTCATACATGAATATTTTCTCATTGCAAAAACATCCAACCATAAAGAAATATAAGGACTAACAAGTAAAAGTCCCTCTCTGTGGATAGCCCTCTCTCTGTCACCTCCCCATCACCAGTAGTTTAGCGGAAGTGAATGGGAAAATTGATTTATGTTCTTGGGCCAAACTCAATGGCAAAATCATCCAGGACAAAATGGAGAAAGCACAGCCATGGGGTGGGTCAGAGGACAGGGACAGAATGAGAGGGAAACACTTTCTGATTCTTTGGGAAGCTGGAAAGACACCAAGGTGCTCACTGTGCTTTCTTCCCAGAAGGAGAATATGGCATCCCTAAAACTGAGTTCAGTTCATGTCATCTGGGAGAGCCTGAAGTCTGCAAACTCTCCCTCAAACCAAAATGCCCAGGTTGGTAAGGTATGTCCTTCACCCACAGAGAACACCCTCAATGCTGCTTTTTCAGCATGGCACAGCCATACCTGGGAGGAACATGTCACCTTCAGTTTTGGATTCAATGAGGATCCAAGGCTCTAGAGTGATATGAAAGTCATGACAACATGACCTGCATGGAATCATGCTTGCCTCCCTCACATCACATACCCTTGGTTGAATGAAGCAGGAACTTAGGGTAAATGTTTGGGTGTTACCTGTTTTTACTAATTTACAACCTATTGAAAAATCTATAATCTCTCTAAGGTCCTTTTTCTGTGTGCTTACATACATGCTTAATCATAGTAACAGTAATCACATGTAAGCCCTTGGAGTATAGCAAAATTCTAAGCACCTTGTACATATGAAATTATTTAATCCCCAAACCATTCCTCCAAGGTACATATTTTTAATTTAATGATATGCATAAACTGATGCCAGGGCAGTTAAATAATTTATCTAAACTCACCCAGTTAGAAAGTAGTAGCACTGGGATTTCAACCCAGGTCTTCTGACTTCAGGGCATGCTCTCTTGACCATCACACTATTCATTATCGCTGTGATTTACAAACTGTTTTGCTTTTAGCTTTGTTTTTCATGAAAGGGATCATGCTAGATACAATTTACTTCATCTTCACATTCAACTATACCTTGGACTTCTTGATGTGTCAGTTCTGTATGCCTCATTTCTTTTTAAACACTATCTTTCATAGATGGTACATAGATGTGCAGAACCACATCCTAATTATTGGGCATTTACATTATTTTTAGTATTTTTTGTCATAAATATTGCTGTAATGAACTATCTTGGACTTGTATTTTTAGGCATATATGTATTTCCACAGATTGTATTCTTAGAAGGAAAATTGCCAGATCAAATGATATGCATATTTAAAATTTTGATAAACATTGAAATAAGATCTTTTTTTTTAAGATTTTTAATTTATTTATTTGAGGGGGAGAGAGAGCACAAGTGAGGGGAGGGACAGAGGGAGAGAGAGAGAGGGCGAAACAGAATCCTCGCTAAGCAGGGAGCCTGATGTGAGGCTGGATCCCAGGACCCTGGGATCATGACCTGAGCCAAAGGTAGCTGTTCAACTGACTGAGCCACCCAGGTGCCCCTGAGATAAGATTTCTGCTTTTCAACTTATAATAGTGGCCAGAAACCAAGAATCCATATCTTAAGAGGGAGGGTAGAGAAATGATACCAACATCATGCATGTGATTTATTAATACAGTTGCTTTTTCAGTCCCACATACTACAGCATAAAAATTGAGCCCCTAAAAGAATTAGTTCATGAACAGACCTTATATCTAGGTGACTTTAGCCTACTTTGTCTGAGGCCAAAAGGCCATATGAAAGAATATGGTAGCACTTCACAATCATAATAATAAAACCACAATATCAGTGATCATAACGGCATCATTTATTGAGCATGTACCAAGTGCATGTATCAAACCCTGCAAAGGGCATTCACTGCCTCATGCATTCCTAACAATCCACAGTCCTGTGAGCAAATGCCCAGAGTCAACTGTGTGTGCCTCGTTCAGCCCTTTTCTCCCTTGATCACAACTCAATCCTCACTGATCCACCTGACCAGGTCAAATTCCCCTACAACACCCTCTCAGTAGCCAAGCACCTCTTCATTATAATGCTTTACAGAGTGGTGATTTTATATTGAATAATGTGATTCATGGATTAACCTCTATTTCCCTTTTTAAACTCTACAAGGGCAAGAGTGGTGAAAAATGAACAAGGGAAGGAGCAAATGGAGCAGTACATAAGTCACGGAGCACAAAGGCAGTGAAAGAAGCATTAATTCTAAGTAAGTGTGCTAGAAGCTTCTTGGAGGAGAGGGCTCTGGAACCACATCTTGGGCTAAATACTAATGGTCAATACCATAGAAGCAGTACAGATAGGAAAGTACATCCAGTCCAGAACATGTGATCAAGGGCATCAAGGTAAAAAAAAAAAAAAAAAATACAGAGCAAATGTATGAAACAAGAAAAAGAATAATGTTACTAGAACTTCCTTCCTTGTTTATCTATCTGGGTTCTCTAGCTGAAAGAAGAGGGTAAAATTAACCACCTACACCTTACTTATGACTAGTCATACATCATCTTCTCTTAGCAGCATAAGTGTTTAAAAGAGAATTAAAAGCCCTGACATGCAGGAATTTCAAGCACTATAACACCAGGACAAGAGAAAGGTTCTAGAACAGCAATCTTCATGGGCCCTGTAGACCACATTGTGTGGATACACGCATCCTCCATCTTATCGTATACTGTTCTTGCTAATCCTGGATCCAGGAAAATACTCTCTGATATTTGAGTAGCAACAATGGGAAGTGTGTTACACAACACACGCAGTGGTGTCTAAGAGAATATACAATTTTGGTATGGTTCATTATCTTATATTCCCTGAAACTTCATAAAAGCAAATTTTTCACTAATAGCCATGTGTAGCAGTGCCCATGTGTCATGGCTTATACTTGAAGTGGCAAAGGAATCATGTACCCCAATCCCCAATCCCTTCAGAATGCTCAAGATCATTTAGGTTTCAGTAGGCAGAATTTAACTGTTATGGTCTGGTGGGGGACGCTGAGCAAACTGTTGGAAATGCTTCACATTGTATTGAAACAATGGACTGGCTCTCTTCTCGGGGGGGGACATTGGTGTGGTTTCCAGAAATTGCATGAATCATTAGTCTCAACCAGGTAATCATCATTCCTAGTTGGCAGGGCTCCAGGTGACCTTTCCTAAAAGTTGCAGAAGAAATGTGTGCTATAAATAGGAACATTTGAGAAGTATTTCCTGGAAGAAACACACTAGCAGATCAAGGTCTCCTCCTTGTCTTATCCCTTTCTCTACCAAACAAAGGACTCCTTTGGGGTCTTTCTTCTTTGAGATCTGTGAGTGAATTATATGAAAAGGATCAAGCAGGACATGTTTTTTAGAGAAGGAAAAGAAAGTAATAGTCATGTATAGCATGGCTTTAGCCCTGTACATCAGTTAGGAATGTTTTGGGTTGCAAATAAGAAAATATTGGTCTCATATATTTATAATAGAAAACTTTTTCTTTCTTTAAGGCTTGGCTTAAGTCTTCTGAACGGTTTCCTCCAGAAAGCCTTTGACATTCACCATTGACTGAATATCTACTAGAGGCCAGTCATTAATACCATAGATAATTCTCATATCAGCCCTGCCAAGTAGTTAACATCCCGCATAATAGAGTAACTTCTTTAGAGTCACTGATTTGAAATCAAGTCTGTCTGGAGCCCAAGACTTTCTCTCTTTTCCCTGAAACATATGCATTTTTTTTTTCTCTACTGAATTCCTCTGGCACTTATAGTGCTGCCAAAGCCTCTGTCCTCTCCTGTAGTATTCTATGAATTATTGATTTGTATAAATTATACAAAAAGAGTTCCACTTCCCAGGGGCTAATGGTCCTGGTTTAACCAGCCAAGCAAGCTTTCTTCATAGGGTTTTATACACAGGGCCAAAAGACAGACTTTTCAGTGAGAACTCACCTTTGGTATCCTTGCCCGATGAGGAATAAGGTATATTTGCTAAAACTGTGCTAGAGCTCACAAGCCTGGCTCGTGTAGCTTCTCTGGAGTGGGTGTCCTAAGTGGAGGCCAGACAACCATATTTTTTAAAACCTTCGAAGTTTTCTTGTGCAGCTCAGATTTCTGTTCTAAGATGATACTGAGACTCTACATATTGACCCAGCACTTTAGGTGGTTCTAACGATCAGACTAGTCTGTGTGAGACTGACCACATATATAACCTCTTTGAGGGAAAAGTAGGGACTCATTGTTAGTTCTGGTCATGGTGGATAATTTACTCTCTCTAGTCCTAGGCTTGACTGTGCCAGCGGGGTGTTAACAGTTTTTGTAAAATATAAGGGTTGACATCCAGAGAATCTCTACTACAATGCAAGTCCACTATGTTAAGAGCTTTAAATAGCTGGTTACTTTCTTCCTTATTCTACTTTTACATAAAATATTTGTATGACCCCATTTTTATAAATAAAAAAAAATTGCCTCAGGTCACATAGTTTGTAAATGGTAGAACTGGAGGTCCAATCCAGGAAGCCTGACCCTTGGTCTATGGTTTTAGCTCTACACAGCACTTCCTGCTCTGTGTCACAATAGAGTCCCTCGATGGCCCTCTATTGAGCCAGAAAAGAGGATGGGAAGCTAAAACCCAGATTTAGTCTAGAACTCCCTCTTAAAGCAAGGGAGCCTGATATAGAAGAAGAAACATTAGATTTGAGGGGACTAAAGATGCTATAAAGTCAAGCTAAAGAATCCAGCTACCATGTGTAAGACCTCACTCTAAGGACCTGATCTTCTCACTGGCACAGAAAACAGATATGTCTAGGCTGTGTGACACAGTGGAGGCACCTGAGACCTCAGAGTCTAACAGAGTTTGCATGTTTGCTCCAACATTTACAAGTCACACAAGCAAATTCCCTTAACTATCTGAGCCCCAGTAGCCTCAATTGTAAAGAGAATAAACTAAAGCCTTCTGCCTCACATGATCATGAGAATAAAAGATGATAATAAACATGGTAGCCTGTAAATAACTGTAAATACCTTCCTAGTCCCATTCCCTAAGCAACCATCAAAGGGTTAAGAAAGCCAGCTTGAGTGCAATCACAGGATTGAGATATTTTATTTCCGAACAAAGGTTCTATAATTTCAGCTTGGCTATGCCTATACCCAGCTCCTCACCCAATCCTCACAGCTGCCTGTGGGACTTGTAAGCAGATCCAGAGCTTCACAGTAATGCTCTTTGAAAAAGCATTGTGCTTTAATAAGTCACTTTTCTCTCCTCGGGCGAAGTTCACATGAATTAGATTGCAAGGCACTTTATGCAAAACGTCTGACCTTCACTGGCTCTGATTTGCATTGTCATCGTTCCTTTATTCTTCTAAAGTGCCTTCATTTTGCATAATGTTATAATGTTATTCAGGCTTTGCAGTTAGCACTATTTCATTTCTCCAATTATAGCCATTTTAGGCAAAGCTATAGATAACCTTCAGAAACCCATGCCTGCGTGATATTTCATTCACAAGGAGGAAGCAAAGAAATCAGGCTTTAAAGAAAAAAAAAAAAAGGAAAATACTAGAAAGCTCATTTGGGGTGGAAATTTAAAACTCCAAGACTAGATTTTCTTTCCCTTTTTGGGGATTAAGACCCGGTGTTTGTGTACCATGAAAATCTCTGTATTACCAGTTAGTTATTATGCGTAAAGCTTACTATTGAAGCAGGGACACTCACCTAAGCAGAACAACCCAGTGTCATTGACACATAATTTGAAGAGCCTCCTAACCTAAGATCTCTCTTCCATCTGTCCCACTAGGTCCCACTTCATGGTAGGAATTGGCCCATCCCAAGGACAAGGATTCAAATCAGTTAACGAACCAATGTCTATAGGAGACAGGACATAATGCATTGTTATCTGCCACTTGTTAGACTAAATGAGATTCTGATCGTTTCTTCTAATTAATTTAACATTGGTTGGAGAAAGACCAAGAACAGATTCTGAGAGACAGGAATGGAGCGAGAATGAGATGAGCCCAAACCCTTTCCCAAATGTCAACCCTTTCATATCTTTGCTAGGACCTTGATTACAATTTGGATATGCTAAATAGTAGTAGGAAACATTCATTTTTCATAACATTTATCAAACACCTAATTTTCACCAGACATCAAGTTACATAGCAAATAATATACAATGTACTTAATTTTAATGGGACATACCATTCTAGTCACAAGATTATAGTGACCTAGGCAAACAATAAATGAATTATGGACCTAGAGAAATTGAAGTTGGGATGCCTGGTGGCTCAGCAGTTGAGCATCTGCCTTTGGCTCAGGGTGTGATCCCTGAATCCCAGGATGGAGTCTCACATTGGGCTCTCTGCATGGAGCCTGCTTCTCCCTTTTCCTATGTCTCTGCCTCTCTCTCTCTGTCCCTCATGAATAAATAAATAAAATCTTTAAAAAAAATTGAAGTTTTATAGTGGAATTAAGCTTCAATAATCAAAAAATGTGTAGCTCTTCTCTTTCTCTACTGTTGTTTTACTCTTCTTCACATGAACCCCAATTTGCCAAATATTTTTAAATATAGTTCATGCAAATTGAAAAATGAATCTAATCAGTCATTAAATAATTCATTTGTATTTAAGGCCATGTCCTTGAAATAATTGCTATTTTCACTGGTCTTCTCCCCATCTCTGCTCATCTCTGTCTATATGGGAGAATGGCTGACATGAGCCAGTGGAACTATGTGGAAGGCAATTTCCCAAGTTCTGATATATGAGTGTATGGCAGGCAGCATTTTATCAGGTTTCCTTTTTCTTTTTTCTTTTTTTTTTTTTTTTTTAAGATTTTACTTATTTATTCATGAGAGACACAGAAAGAGAGAGAGGCAGAGACACAGGCAGAGGCAGAAGCAGGTTCCAGACAGGCAGCCTAACGTAGGACTTGATCCTGAGACTCCAGGATCACATCCTGGGCTGCAGGCGGCGCTAAACTGCTGAGCCACGGGCTGCCCAGGTTTCCTTAGTTTTACTTCATTCTGGGTATAAGGGACTTTGACACTGACATCCACAAATGATGAACGCTTCTGTAGAATTTTCTCAGCCCAGTTGAGTCATTCCATTAGCTCCATAACAGTATCTATTCTCAATGACACTACAGATTCTCTGAGTCTAGAACACTCCCTTCCACCAGCCCTGGTCCAGGAAGCCACCCTTTGGCTTCTGTTGAAGGTTCTCCTCAGTTAGCCCTAAGTTTAGAACACTAAACTTAATGTTCTTTCTGCTGTACTAGAACTCCAGTACAGCAGAAAGTGGATCTAATGAATCTCAGAATGGCTGATAAAATCTTCTTAATGTATGTCAGATCATTCTCTCTCTCTCTCTTTCTTTTTAGGATTTATTTATTTTAGAGAGCACACCAGTGCATGAGTAGGGGGAGGGACAGAGGGAGAGAATCCTCAGACTCCCCACTGAGCACAAAACCCAGGGCAGGGCTGGATCCTACAACCCCTGAGATCATGACTTGGGCTGAAACCAAGAGTCAGATGCTTAAACAACTGAGCCACCCAGATACATCCAGACCATTCTTTTAAACCACATCCAACTCCTCTTATTTGCTTATTGATGCTCTGCATTATGATGTCCTCTTTGAGTCCTCAACAGAGGCAGGGGTCAGGGCCCTCTGAGCTACATATTCCCCGAAATCTAGCTAGCACATTTCCCTTCTCCCCCAGAGTAGGAGACACAATTACATTCCTGGCTGCCTTCCTCTCTCATCTCTGGTTTCCTTCTCACTCCTTTGGACTCAAAGAGAGAGAGAGTCTTTCCCTACACAAGATCCTCCTCCTTCCCAAGGTCACCCAACCCTCCCCACCTCATTCCCTGTGCTATATTGGCAAAGAGTATGTGGGGAGGCGGTAATATTAAAGTAAAATAAATTAAGACATATCTAAAAATAACATTATTTTTATCCTTAAATATCCTGATTCTCAATCACCAAAGAGAGCAGCAATTTTTGTTTCCATTTTGCAGGTAAGAAAGGCTAAAATGAAGAAAGGTGGACATAAAATTGAGTGTATATGAATCCCAATATATTAACACTTCAAGTTAAATATCTATCACTTCAGTGGCACTAAACTTTGGAAATTTTCCGAGAGAATTGTATCTTCTGTTTTTTTCTTTGAGGGATGCTCTTCTTTCTCCTTACCTTTAAACATAGGAGATTCCCCAAGGTCATTTCCTTAGCCGCCCCTTTTTTTTTTTTTTTTTTTTTCCACTAGTTTTGTGTGTGTAGGATTTCATACAGTCTCAGATTTTAACCAGGGTCTTTAAATATAGATTCAACATTTCTTTCTTACCTTGTCTGTTTTTCCTACTATCTGCTGGGTTGTTCCATTTTAAGGTAATTCTGGATCCTCAAATTGGACATTCAGAGAACTGAATGGCCCCCATAGCACAGATTCTCTAATTTCTATTCATATCACCCTGTCCTCAAACATCTTATTGTCTGTCATGTCTGGGTCTTCATTCACCAATCCTGGCCATGCTGGATCCCATAGATTCTATCTTCTTGGTTTCTGTGATAACCTACCATATCTTTTCCAATCTTTACCTCTCCTCTGCTTTTACTTCATAACAAGACCTCTCACTGAGGTCCTGCTGTGAGGTCAAGTAAATGTGATAGAGCACAAAGGAAATGGAATCATTCCCTCTTGGTATCCTGGCATCATAGGATGCTCCAATACACAGTCCAATACACACTCCTCAAACACACTTCTTGTCTTAATTACCACACTCCTACACATTATCCACACAGCTGCTGAATTTGGCAGCTCATTCTTGAAAATGGACTTTCCTATCACTGTACAATAGCTAACTTTTGTGTTTTCTGACTAAAATGAGCTTGCCAAGCCACTCCATTTATTGCAGTCTTTTGACCAACCACAGCTCATTTTCAATTCTATGTCTTTCTATCTTTCTTGAGATCCAACAATCTGCCTCTACAAACTCCTCCTCAGACACAAAAATGGGTAAATTCTTCAGAGATACCTTCTTTGATCCTCAAATCATGGTTAGGCTAGGGATTCCTTCTGTGTTATCCCAATGTTTTATGAGAGAACTTTCATCTCTCTCTGGCTCCCTCCTTCTATAAGGAGACACCAGTGAGAGACAAACACACCTGGTTTCTCTCTCTCCATCCCTTACTCAGTCCTTCTCATGAAGGGAAGACTGAAATATCTGATTCCTGGGTTTGGGAGAGCAGACTAAACAAATTGATCTTGACCTCACTTTTTCTTCTCTCTCTCATCGTCCTCTCCCCACTGAAGCTTGACTATGTGCAGGATGTAAACATTCTGGCTTGTTCTCCTCCAGGTGGTGGAAGCTTCCTTCTGTGGAGGAAGCTTGTCTGTCCCACTATACCAGAGGCTAGGTGGGTAAGTTTAATTCTGGCCTCAAGTATCATCAGTGAGAACTCTGGGTGATGGATCTACTATCATCTCCTCCAGTCTAGTCTGTATCACCATCAGAGATGACATGCTCCTTATCCATATGTTTTTCTTCTGTGCCTCTTAACAGGCTAAGCACTTGAATGAGGAAAAAGTAGCACTTCATATTTCCTTCATGATGGTTTTCAATATGGTCAATGCCAGTTTCTTTCTCTGTCTCTTCCCCATAGCCTGTAAACTTATAAAAGACATGAACCAGGGGATCCCTGGGTGGCTCAGTGGTTTAGTGCCTGCCTTTCAGCCCAGGGCATGGTCCTGGAGTCCTGGGATGGAGTCCCACTTCAGGCTCCCTGCATGGAGTCTGCTTCTCCCTCTGCCTGTGTCTCTGCTTCTCTCTCTCTCTCTCTCTCTCTCTCTCAATCTGTCTTTAATGAATAAATAAATAAAAATCTTTTTAAAAAAAGACATGAACCATGTTCTTTTTAATTTTTATATTTCTATGATATAGCATATTATCTGGACCAAAAAATATCTGCAATGAATGGAATCATGAATGAAAACTTTATACCATACTTATGGGCTCATAATATATAACAGAATTGTATGAATAATTGTCTACTTTCTATAACTAACTGATTCTTTGTCACATGCTGTTTACTAACTTGAACAATCTGCACCTCAATTTTGCTGCAGGCCTGGAGGTGAAGCACTCTTGCAGCAATTCCTCACTGCTTTGATTTTCCAAGGTTTAGATTTGGCTGGAGTATGAAGCTCTTCGACCCTATCAGCAAGCACAGAATCACACACAAAGCATAGTATTAAAGTTCGATGATACCATCGCTCTTATCCATGGCTTCTCTTTCTGCTTTTCTGCTCTCCCTTTTAGAAACCAATCTGTCAGGACACCTGGGTGGCTCAGTGGTTGAGCATCTGCTTTTGGCTCAGGGCATGATCCGGGGTCCTGGGATCAAGTCTCACATCAGGATCCCCAAAGGGATCCTGCTTATCCCTCTGTCTATGTCTCTGCTTCTCTCTGTGTGTCTCTCATGAATAAATAAATAAAATCTTTTTAAAAAGAAAGAAACCAATCTGTCTCTTGCTGCACGTTAAACCATAATAGTATTTCATGCAGCCTCCCTTATCAGTAACAAGCTGACACAGGCATTCAGGAAGCCCATGAAGTCTACAGAAAAAGAAAACCATTTTTTTTTTTTTTGGCTGAATATTTTTTTCCTCCAAACTCTTGTCTTCTTTCCCAGAAATTCAGCTGTGCTATTTTTAGCCTGAATTAGGTGTGTCTCTTTCCAGGAGACTTTTCTGTAAGCAGTGATAAATACTTCAGAATGCATCTTCAATTTTAACATATTAGCAATCATATTATTTATTAATTAGCCATCCATATGGACTGGGCTGGTTATTTTGACAAAGGAAACACATGCTAATTTGCATGGTTTTCATTTCTGGGCTTATAGACCACCCCCATTTATATAGGGAAGGAAAGCATCTGATGACCCCAGAAGGTTTCAAACCGATTCCCTTCATGAACTTATCATCTACTAGTACTGAGTGGATACTCCACACTCTTTACCAGTTACTTATTGTTGTTCAACAAACCAGGCCATAATTTAGTAACTTTAAAGGACAGTAACATATTATTACCCCTGAATTTAGAGGTTATTTGGGAAGTTTTGCTGATCTGGGTTGATCTTGGTGGGCTCATTCATGCATTTGTAGTCAGCTGAGAGGTAGGTAAGGCAGTTTTGCTGATCTTGGCAGAGCTTCTATGTCTTGGGAATGGGCTGGTCCAACGTGATTTTGGTGGTGGCAACTCAGTCCTGTCTGATCTCTCATCCTCCAGCAGGCTGATCTAGGCTCAGTTCCGTGCATTTGGTAGGATTCTATACTTAAGCAAACTCAATAATGCAAGCACAGAGGAGACACTCAAGGGATCTCCAAGACTCTATTTGTGGAAGACTTACTAGCATACCAATGACTAAAGTGGAGGTCACTCTTACTCTAAAGTCAGAAGGGAAAGGCTTCAAGTTACAGGATAAAGGACATGAATAAAGGAGAAGGCATTAAGGAGGGCCCATCAGCACAGCTAACGTATCACTTTCCAAACTCTCTTTTTGCCATGTGTACTGTGCAAGAATATAGCTTTAATGCCCTATCTATTTAATCCCTGATGGATATAACAACAACATCATCATCATCAACAACAACAATAGTAACAACAAATAGTCTTCATGGAGCACCAATTGTGACGCTTACACTATAAATAAATGTTCTTATTTAATCCACACAATCACCTTATAAAGTAGATACCATTTTTATTTCAAGTCAGGTGTTCTAACTTCAATCTTCATGGGCTTAAGTGTGAGGCCAGTCTTCCTGTAAAAGCAGGTTTGAAATCGTGTCTCCTATAGGGACACCTATCGTGATAATGATATTTTGTTTTACTTTGTACTTATCTCCCAGTAAAAACTCTTTGGTAAAGAGTTTGTATAAACTCTTTGTATAACTTTGTATAAACACCAAATCCCTCCTTATAGTACAAATCATTTGAATGGCCAAAGGGTATGTGAATATACAAGCATATATGAAATTGAGAAGAACAATGAAAAATATACCTCAAGGATCATTCTCAAAAATGGCTCACAAATCATTTTGTGCCAAATCCTTGGGCCTCTGGAATCTCTCTTGACACTCCCAAATTGTTGCTAGGCAACAATTTAAAGTGGAAAGGAAAAAGAATCTGCTTCTGGGAGCATCCCTGTGCTCTGAGTCCAGCCCTTCTAGACCTACTTTCACAAAGATGTTGGATCAAAGAAGGTAGTGACATACCCATGCAAACATGAAGCAAAACTACTCATTGAATGGTGGGTGAGAGTGCAGAAGATTAGAGGGAGAAGAGATGCTTAGCATTTAATTTAAAAAGCCAACACCATGTCTTATCAAGCCTGACTTAGGATACACTTTGATACAACAGATTCTTCAATACATTACTTGAAGTAAAAAATTATAGCATCTAATGAAAATGTCACTAACCTATTAAATAAGCTTCTGAAATGACCAGGACTGTTCAGCAAGATAGTCTTAGGTTGCTATGATTTCATCATCAATATAAGCGGCACTACAAGGTGGAGAGCAATGTTGTAGAGTATATCATGGCATTCATGGAGGCTGTTTCACATGTTCAGGTCAATTGGCATTATGTATCCCATGGCCCCAGGGAGTGCCCCAAGTAACAATGTAGGCCAAGTGTCAATAAAGTCTTTCTGTAAAAGACCAGATGGTAAATATGTTAGGCTTTTTAGGCCATATGGTCTCTATTGCAACTCTGCCATTTTGCACAAAAGCAACCAGAGATGTAATGTAAATAAATGTCCATAGCTATTTTCCTATAAAACTTTATTTACAAAACCAGATGGTGGGCCAGATTTGCCCTGTGGGCTGTAACTTTTTGATGACTGACATAAATAATCAGAAAGTCTCTGAAAACTTGGAATATGTTTCTCTGGAGAGTAAGTTTCGCTTCTGAACAGAATGAAGCACAGGCAAATTTAGCTAAGACTTTAACCACCACCACCCCCTTCCTTGTGATACTCTGAATGGGAATCTGGACAGGCTTGGTTAATAATTATGAGATAACCAGTAGACTTGACTGCCAAGAAATGGACTCTATTGGGGAAAGTGAGTCTCCCAGAGAGAAAAAAAGACTAAGGTCACAGAAGAGCTTTGTTTCCTCAGAGACAAATTCAATGCTTTTCTCTGCACAGACTTATTCTAAAGTGCTTGAAGATGTAAACATGGGAAGAACCAATGGACTCAAGTCAAATATTGAAAAAGCACTATGCAAATAGACCTGAGGTCCATTCCCAGCCTTGCCACTAAACTGTTTAGGTGTGTTACTTGATGACTGGAACCAAGTTTTCTCCACCTATGAAAAGAGAATCCAGTGTTTCTGAGTATCATCTCTGTACCCATCTGTATCCGAATCACTTGGTTTATTTATTTAAACTTCTAGACTGCACAACACCCTCCAGACCTCCTGAATTATAATTTCTGAGGGTTGAAACTAGGTAATATGCACAAATAGCATGAGCAACAAAGGCTCTTAAAATCAACTAAGTTTGAGGACCACTGGATAAGAAAGAAACTTCTCAGTACGCCTTCCAGCCCTGGTGCTCTGTGCCTCTCTAAAATGTGGCATTAACGTCTATCGTCTTCTGTGGTGAGAACAACTCAGGGAGAAGCTTGTTAACTGTGACTCATGTGGCATTCATTAGAACTGTGTGGAATTTTAAAAAGAATAATTGCCCTCACCTATACCGCTGTTTGGAGAAATGGTCTTTGGCCTGGGTAGATGTGCTGTTTAACAATCAAAAGAGGAAGAACAAAACAGTACCTCCACACCCTTTTCCTAAGGCCAAAATGCAAATTTGGAGTTCACTCTGCATGCCTTTCCAGGGAGGTGGCACAGCTGATGAGGGACCTCATGCTTGTAGCAACAGGCCCTAGAAATTGAATCATATCCTTGAAAATGACCTAGCTCCCTTCCTTTCAATAGAGCAACTAAGGGAGAAGGGAAATGCATGTATACGTGTGTGTGTGTGATGTGTATGTAGTGTGAGTGTATTGTATGTTTGTGCAGGAACATTTGGTGTGTATGGTGTTTGTGTGTGGGTGATGTGTATGTGGTATGGTATAGAGTGTGTGGGGGGGGTAGTGTCGGTGTTATGCCTGTTTGGTGTTGGGTGTGTATGGTATATGTGGTGTTTGTGTGTGTATATTTTATACATGGGGTGTATGTGTATGCATGGTATTTGTGTATATGGTATGTGTATGTTGTATATATGTGCGAGCCTGTGTGGTGTATACAGTGTGTGTGTTTGTGTGCTGGGGGAGGATAGGGGGGTGGTTAGCCATGAGAGCCGGAGTTCATAGATTAGACAGCTCCTACTATGTGCTATCTCCAGGCTAGGGGCTTAGAGTGAGGAATTAGAATAAATCCCTTCCCTAAAAACCCCATCCCCTTGAGTAGTCTTCCCTGAGTGTTATGGGCCAGGCATGTTCCCTACACAACCCCTTTGAGGTAGAGACTGTGGTCATTCCCATCTTATAGAAGGCTAAGACAGGTCAACTACAGAGCACCATGGCACAATTTAAGAACTTGAACCCAGACAGGTCAGATAACAAAGCTCGTCCAATGAACTACTGTCATCACAGCAGTTAACTTTTATTGAGGGTTTTGCAGGCATCATGATCTCAGGATGTGTTCTAATAACCTCATGAGGTAGACCCTGTTATCCTCACTGTGTCAGTGAGGGAACTGCTCAGGGCCACGGAGTCAGTAAGTGGTAGACCTGGGATTTGGCCCCAGGTAGTTATACTCCAGAACAGGTATTTCAAGCATTCTGTACCTGCCTCTAAAAGACAGATAAGCCTGGAAATAAATGACAATGCAGATGTATACACAGAGGTCAGAGAAAAGAAAGGGGTGATTTTCTGGGGGAGGACCAGAGAAAGCTTCCCCAGGAAGTCCTGTCTCTTCTCTTGCATTTGCAAACCTGACTCTGGGAGGCAGAGAAAGTCTGATGGTTGTAATTTCATACCTGCTTGATTTGTCCTTGCTTGGGCGGGGAGCAGGGAGTCGTGTTCTATTTCTCTTTCCCTTTCTTTGAACATGAAGTCCCTAGATGAAATGTGAAATCCCTCTTTTGGCCATGTCAACAGCCTCTTATGGTACCCCTCCCCCAGGAGCTAAAGAGCTGTCAAGGGCAAAGCTAGTTTGTTAAATGGGCAGAGGAGAGAGGAAAGGAAGTGCCCTTCTATGCAGAGTATTCTTGCCCTGAGAGCAAGCCTGGAGCATTGGAGAAAAAGTCTTGTTTTATATTTTGTTCCCAGATCTGCTATAGTCTCTAGTCTTCTTTCCAAAATAACTGGAAATTATTTAATAATAAACTCATGGTTAACTTGTGTTTCTGAAAGATAGGTCTGACTAGCTATATTCTAAAAAGACAATCTTAACCCCCCAGATACTTGGGTTTAGCTGTACAGGACATTAGTGACCAGAACCAGAGCCTAAAGTTCATTGAAACTACAGTGTGTTTGTTATTTTTTGAACCTTGAATATAAAACAATAAATATAAGAAAAAGATCAAACCTAAATAAATATGCATAAAAACTGCACTGGAAGGCACCTTAGCAAACCAATTGAAGTCAATTCAGTTTAAATGCATGTGTGAGTGTGTGTGCGTTCACATATCACCCTGGTCACCTTGCACTTGCATACTTCCAAAAATGGAGGGTCACTACTTGCCCAGACAGATCACTCCTTTGTTTTGTAACTCAAATAGTTGGGGTGGCAACTTACAATTATTCACCACTTGCCCTGTGTCTGACTTCTGAAGCTACTCCGAGTTGATTTTAAATACTTTTTAGTGACTTCAAAACCTTTTTGAAAGAAAGACATGAAAAGCAAATGTATGTAAGTAAAATAAAGAGACAAATGAATTCTTCTCCACATAAAAAGCCCATTGATTATTTGAAGATGACTAATACATTCCTCTAATGTGTCTCTTCTTCCAGTTTAAATACCACTTCTGCCTGTCTCTGGTGTAGTCAGAGCCACTTTACTCTCTCCCCGGACGCACACATGTGTACATGCACTGCCAGTTGGTAGGTTCAGCTCTTCTTTTTTTTTTTTTTTTAAAGATTTTTTATTTATTTATTCACAAGAGACACAAAGAGAGAGAGGAAGAGACATAGGCAGAGAGAGAAGCAGGCTCCATGCAGGGATCCCAATGTGGGATTCGATCCTGGATCCCAGGATCACACCCTGAGCCAAAGGCAGATGCTCAACCGCTGAGCCACTCAGGCATCCCAAGGTTCAGCTCTTCTTTAAAACTCTGTGATTGGTGTTATCCTTAAATAAAGTATGAGGTGCTCACAGGACTTCCTTCAAAGTTAGGTTTGCTGATGGCCCAGCTTAGTACTTGTATGATCTTTATTATAATGTGTTACTTCCACATCCCTGAGCCTGACTCCCCAACTTGTAGCTCAGGTCATCATGGGTCTTGCTGACATTTCTTGAATGTGTCCTCTTCTTAAAACCATCCTTCTTGGACTGAAGCCTTGAACCCAGGTCCCATCCAACAATTTTTCCAGACCCCGTGGCATTAGACATTTTAACAATTTAAAAAACTCAGTCTTCCTTTCAACCAATTGATTAAATGTTTACAAGGGAGGCCAAGGACAGACATAGTGGCTAACTAAAGATGACCCTGTTCTTCCCACCAATATGTGGTTATTGAAATTTACTATCATCCATACTTCATTTCTCAAGTTTTTCTTCCAAAATTTTATGAAGGAAACTTTCAAGTCCCTCGCTGGAATTGACACATAGTCTCACAATGGCACCCAATGCTTGACTAGTCTAGCAACTCCATCAGAGAGGAAAGAGGCGAATTTGTCATCCCTTTTCTTACTCTTAGATAATCCATACCAGTTCCTGTTTCCTGCTGGATTACTGCTTCTTTTTCTAAATGCTGAGAAAAAAATATATATTTCTCAATTGTAGAGTTTTCTTGGGGATAGATACCAAATTCAGATGTAAATTCTAATATCCTTCTTCCTTTCCTTCTTAACACTGAGCAATTTGTCCATGTTCAGTCCTCTGGAATCCTCCTGTGAAGTTCCTTGGAAATTAGAGTTACAATTGAATCCTTAAGTTCTTATTAGTAAAAACAGGAGACTGATATGTGAGTTCAAATTTTGTCTCTATCAGGGTGCCTGAATGCTCGGTCATTTAAGCATCAGACTTTTGGTTTAGGTTCAGGACATGATCTCATGGGTCATGAGATCCAGCCCCTGCCTCGTGCTCCATGTTTAGCAGGGAATCTGCTCAAGATTCTCTCCCTCTGCCCCTCCCCCTGTACTTGCACCCTCTTTTTTTCTCTCTCTCTCTAAAACAAATAAATAAATATTTTTAAAAATCTTGTCTCTATTAAAAGTAATTTATTCAAGGTAGTGACCTTGAGAAAATGGTTTATTTTCTTTGTACCATAGTTTCCTTGTCTCTAAAATGAATATAATAAATGTCTTCCAGAGAAAATACACTTCCTTCATTAGAAAGGAAGTCAAAAGCACACCTAACACAGTACCTGAGATGTCCTTTGTAAATACCTGTCACCGTCCTAAGGGGATCTACTGACTTTGTTTCTGCATCCTGATCTCTGTGCCTCCATAGCATTTGCTGGTGTATTCCACTTTCCAGGTTGCATCCTTGCCAGTTGGAATATTATTCCCCTTGACAAAGATGACATGTTTTATAAGATGCATACAGCTCTGTTGCCTCATTGTTATCTATTAGCATCATGTTTTCTGCCCTGGGTCTTGAGCCTCTTCCTTCCCTACTCTCTTTATTGTGAAACCAGCTTCTAAATAATTCCACCGAAGCTCCCAGTACCTTTAATTCTGAGTATTCTTCCCACGTATTCAGCATGCACTCAATGTTGAGAATCCCTGGTAAACAGACTGACAAAGCCTCTGTCCTGATACATCTTACAGTGAGTATTTGTTTCCTGCAGCTGAAGTGGGGTTTACCTCCCGCACCAAGTCCTGGGATGAGTGTAGCATATGATGGAACCGGAATTCTAATCTAATCGTCCTTTCTGCTATGTGATGTTGGCACACATGAACTTTTTTGAGAGACATGAAGAGCACCGAAGAAGTATTATGAAGTATGCTGTAAGGAGGCCGCACAATCCTCCTGACATCACCTGCCTCCATTCAGCTGATTATCAACTAATCCTTATTAAATGGATACTGGATAGGGTCATTAAGGTGTAACCGATAACAACTAAGATGTGAACCACTTCCAGTGGGAAGGGTGTGATGTAAGTGATTGTCCTGCCCCCATTATTATTCAGTCAATTCTAATTTAATCTTTCCATGGATCCCCAACATTAAGCACTAAATGCAGTCAACAGAAGATTCTTATACTCCATGATTACACATCCTGGTGCCTTATAACCCATACCCTTCTTCACTCATTCTCCACATAGTGAAGTATAAAGAGGTCTTCAGCAGCTGGGGTTGATGTAGGCTATTGTCTCACTCCTGTCCCTAGGCTTCAGGGTGTGATCATGGAAGCTCACTGTACCTCCCTGGGGTTCCATTTCTCAACTGTAAAACCAAGGAGCTAGACTTGAAAATTCTTTTTTTTTTTTTTTTTTTTTTTTTTAGACTTGAAAATTCTTAAAAGAACATCCTGCCTATAGTTCTAAGTGGTCAATTGCCTGGTTCCAGAGACACTTGGCTGTATACAGATATTAGCAATCAGCATCCTCCTTTAAGTGCCATCAGTTCTGTAGAAACAAGGACATAGTTCTTCACAGGAGCTCCCACAGTGTAATCTGAACACTCACATTTTTTTTTTTTTAAACAAGAAAGGGACTTTGACTCACAAAACTTTAAAGTTCAGAAGCAGGGCAGGCATTAGGCACAGGTGGATCTAGGGCCTCCAGAAAAATGACAACAGGACTTAGTTCTCATTGCTTTCTGCTAGCCTCTTGAGTTTCTCTGCAGACTCTGTATGTGGCACAAAATCAGGCTTACATAGTCCTTAGTTTGTGGGATCTCTACAGAAGCTTCTTTCCTTTTTTTTTGTGTGTATATTTTTTGATTGGAGTTCAATTTACCAACATATAGCATAACACCCTAGTGCTCATCCCGTCAGGTGCCCCCCTCAGTGCCCGTCACTCAGTCACCCCAACCCCCTGCCCACCTCCCTTTCTACCACCCCTTGTTCATTTACCAGAGTTAGGAGTCTTATGCTATGTCTCCCTCACTGATATTTCCCACTCAGTTTCTCTCCTTTCCCCTTTCACTAATTTTTATATTCCCCAAATGAATGAGACCATATAATGCTTGTCCTTCTCCAATTGACTTACTTCACTCAGCATAATACCCTCCAGTTCTATCCACATGGAAGCAAATGGTGGGTATTCGTCATTTCTAATGGCTAATATTCCATTGTATGTATAGACCACGTCTTCTTTATCCATTCATCTTTCGATGCACAGCAAAGTCTCCTTCCAGTTTGACTATTGTGGACATTGCTGCTATAAACATTGGGGTGCAGGTGTCTCAGCATTTCACTGCATCTGTATCTTAGGGGTAAATCCCCAGCAGTGCAATTGCTGGGTCGTAGGGCAGTTCTATTTTTAACTCTTTGAACCAGGGGCATCACAATGCCAGATTTCAGGTTGTACTACAAAGCTGTGATCATCAAGGATAGTGTGGTACTGGCACAAAATCAGACACATAGATCAGTGGAACAGAATAGAGAACCCAGAAATGGACCCTCAACTCTATGGTCAACTAATATTCGACAAAGCAGGAAAGACTATCCACTGGAAAAAGGACAGTCTCTTCAATAAATGGCATAGGAAAATTGGACAGCCACATGCAGAAGAATGAAACTAGACCATTCTCTTACACCATACACAACGATAAACTCAAAATGGATGAAAGATCTAAATGTGAGACAAGAATCCTTCAGAATCCTAGAGGAGAACACAGGCAACACCTTTTTTGAACTTGGCCACAGCAACTTCTTGCAAGATACATCTATGAAGGGAAGGGAAACAAAAGCAAAAATGAACTATTAGGACTTCATCAAGATAAAAATCTTCTGCACAGCAAAAGGAACAGTCAACAAAACTAAAAGACAACCTACAGAATGGGAGAAGATATTTGCAAATGACCTATCAGATAAAGGGCTAGTTTCCAAGATCTATAAAGAACTTATTAAACTCAACACCAAAGAAACAAACAATCCAATCATGAAATGGGCAAAAGACAAGAACAGAAATCTCACAGAGGAAGACATACACATGACCAACAAGCACATGAGAAAATGCTCCGCATCACTGGCCATCAGGAAAACACAAATCAAAACCATAATGAGATACTACCTCACCCCAGTGAGAATGGGGAAAATTAACAAGACAGGAAACAATAAATGTTGCAGAGGATATGGAGAAAGGGGAACCCTCTTGCACTGTTGGTGGGAATGGGAACTGGTGCAGCCACTCTGGAAAACTGTGTGGAGGTTCCTCAATGAATACTCACATTCTTTCCCAAGAGCTCATTCACTCACTCAGACAGTCTTTGTGGGAAAAACATAATTGGAACTGTGGCAGTAGGCTTGCAGCCTGGTTTTGTTATTTACACATTGTGTGGTTTTGAGGAAGCCATGCCATCTCTCTGAGCCTCTGTCACTTCCTTTATAATTTGGCATAATGGTACATCATTGAAGGCAGTGGTGGGTGGGTCTAGAATTCTTTTAAGACTAAATTATTGATCTGATTGGAAGGTGGCATGAGGTGCTTGACTTGAATCTGTGGCTGTGAGGCAGCAGGCAAAAGCACAGTGCATTTACTGGTTGTTTGAGGTGGTCTGAGTGGGAGCCCTGGTATAGAGGATGCATGGGAGGGTGACTCAAGCCTCAAGTTAGCCCAACAGCACAGTCATTATTCGCAGGGCTATTGTTACAATTCGATGTGATTGCATATACCGAAGTGCCTGGTACATGTTCAAAGAAAGACAACAAAATGCTGGTTATGAACATGCGTCTGCTTTGTGCCAGGCTCCAGGTAACATACACGGAAGCTTTTATGTACATTCTTGTCATTTGTTAACATTCAACAATTCTAAGCCTTAGTTTCCCCCTCAGGAGAATGTGGCCATTAAATTAAGATCTTTCTCTTCTCTAAATTTACTACCACATAATAATTTTTAGAAAAATGCAACATGAACTCTTATGTGGACTATCCCATCAAGCTTAAGCATATTAGAGAAAGAATAATCTGGTTGTAGACTTAATCAATATTTGTTGTATACTTACTCATGCCAGTGCTAGGTTTTGGAAATGTAGAGTTGACCTAAACAGAGATTCTGGCAAATATTGATACATAATAGTAAACAGAAAAAGATTTACATAGAAGAGAAGTGTATATTTGATGGCACTATGTGTCAGGACGGTATTACCTAGGAAGGAAGGAATACATGAAGAAGTGATATTTGGAATATGGAGGATGGTTGGGAGTTAGGTAGGGGAGGGGTAGGAAGAGAGAAACACAGAAAATGTATCCTAAGTGAACTTTGAGGGCTTCTTAAGGACAAGTTGATCAAAATTATCGAGCCAGAGTAATAACACTTTCCCAAATGTGGTGTTATTAGAAACTGATGCTTCCCGGCAAAATCTCCACCTAATCCTTAACACTCATGGTTTTCAATTCTGTAAGGTATTTTTTTTTCTTGAGGTGCCATTTTAGGACTAGATACTCTCCCTTTTCATGTGCACAGTGTTTTTCAATTTAATGTATACAAAGCAGACTTAAATGTATGATTTCACCTAATATTTAAGGTACATGGTATTATCCTCAATTACAGGAGTAGAAATGAACAGATGGTGACTTGTGGTCAAACAGCTAGTAAGAAGTGGTGAGACCTAGATTTTCCTCCCTTTGATTTCCTGACCCAACATTTTGTGTACCACTCTCTTTCTAGTCAGGAGACCATGTCCAATAAGGGGGAAAAAAAGCTATTTTATTCCTTTTAACAGAAAATTGGTCAATTAATCCAACAATACCAGCTTGAGAGATTAAAGTTAAATGATTTTTTATTTTTTTATTTTTTAGGACCCTCTTCCAAGCCACACAAAAGAATAAATAAAAAATTTAAATCCATCCTTTGGTTTTTGACCCCAAACATTATTACATGGCTTGATCCCAGCCTTCATTCAACAGAATTGGCTCTGAATAACATTTTGTTTCCAAAAAGTCTACTCCACCCTCAAAGAATAGATTCATCACCATAGGAAAGACAAAAAAAAAAAAAAAAAAGTGCTGTACGCTCTGAAGGCAGTTCTCAGGAATGTCCAAACAAACTCTGGCAAAGTCATCTGAATAAGAGTTCACCCTGTGCTGAGTGAGATTGCTGATAGTTATCAGCAGCTCTTTGAAGGTATTAGTACTGATATACTAAAACACACTGAATTATATACTTTTATATGGGTGAATTGTATGATATGGGACTTATATATCGCAATACCATGATTTTTAAAAGGAAACATCATTGGTTTATCCTGGGCTAGCTGCGCCAAAGCTCAAAGAGGTAGCTTTATGCCTACAGGTTGCAGTTAAGTTGGAGAGACATAAGCCCACCATTAACCTTTGTCCTTCCTGCTTATCAGCTGGTGACTTCCTGCCACCTCCCTGGGTTCCATGAGCTTATCATCTCCATTACTACGCAGGAGTCCAGGGGACTAGATTGAGCCTTCCAGTCTTTCTTCAACAAAGATCTTTGAAATGGGAGTCTTTTGAGAGCTATCTTCATGGCACAGGCCAGCTGCCTTGAGGCCTGCCAAGTGTTCATAGAAATTGACAAATCCCCAAGGCACCTCATGAAAACTATTTCCTCAAGAAGACTCCCTACAGAGGAGTTCAAGGAAGCTGCAGAAATCCCCATCATGTGGGGCTGCAAAAGAGATAAGGAAGGTTGGAGAGGTTAAAGCTAATTACTCTGAGGAATATGTTTGGTCAATACCTGGGGTCTTTTAAAACCAGCAGCAGAGTTTACTGAGTGGAGAGATTAATTGAGTAAAAGGCATTGGCACCCTGAATTCAAGAGAATGTCCTCATTAGCAAAACTCACCAGTTATTGAGAGAACCTTGAGTGAGAAACAGAGGAGTCTAGTTATCAAAAAGTTTTACCTAAAACTGATCTAAACACACACACATATACACACGCGGACACACCATTTAATACATAGAATTTTCTCTCTTTACCTTTTGTATCTTCTTTTTTCTCTCTGCTTTCTTCTTTCTCTTAACTCATTCATCAAAGGACCTACTTTGGGCCAAGTGCTGAGGGAACAACTCTGTCATAGCCCCTGCTCCCACATAGTTAATGGTTATTGGGATATTTCCAGAGAAAGAATCTAGAATGCTGCAAGATTGCTTCTCACTCTCATTCTTGCAAGTGGTCCAGTCTGGAGCTGTGTGTGTAAGTCCTCCATACACGTGGATATGTCATACATGGAAAATGCTTCCTTTGGTCAAGATCAGATTAATTCTTGTCACCAACCTTCTTAGAGTCTCCAGAGGGACCACTGAAGCTACAAGCAGTTATAGAAAGTCAGAGACCCAGGGAAATTCTAATTTTTGATAACTCTGGAGTAGATTGAGGAGCCCCAAATCACAGGAATCCTGGTTTACAGTATTTACCTTGCCACAAACATCCTATTTTTCTTTAGTTCTTCCAGAGTGTGGGAGACCCAAACATCACAACAGATGATTTGGAACAAGGAATGTTTCAAATTGTCATAGCTGCCGTGATCCCAAGATTACTGATTCCCATAGAAAAGTAGGTGGAAACACAAAGTATCTGGGTATTGATTCAAACACGAGAGGTCAAAGCAACATTAGAGTAGTACTTCCAAGGTAGAAAGTCATACATATAAGAGTTCATTAGGATTAAGTTTTGCTGTCAGTAAAAGAAATCTAGAAAATTATTGCTTAAAGAAAAGTTTCTTTCTCACATTTCAAAAGTCTTGAGATGGGCATTTCAGAGCTGATAGATTGCCTCCTTGATGCCAAATACTATCATCCTGCTATATTTGGTCCTCTGGATGGCTTTCATTCCCCCAACATCCTAAGGTTCCAAATTTCTTTCTAAAGTCAGACATTACACACATATTCCAGAAGCAAAATGGGTGAGTAAAGAGAGAAAGGCAAGCCTCTTCTCTCTTAAAGAAAGTTCCTAGAAGAGCCTACTGACACTAACGCTTATGTAACGTTGGCCAAAATGTAGTCACATGGCCTCACCTTATTGAAAGGAAAGGTGAGAGATTTGGTGGAGCAGCAATGTGTCCCAGTAAATATTAGGGTCTGTTACTAACTGGAAAGGTAAAATGGATTATGAACTCAACTTTAGATAATCTTTCCATGGTTATCAAAGAATTTGCTAAAAAAAAAAAAAAGTTTCATAAGTTTCATAAGCAAGCTATGGTATTGACTACCTAAGGTCCTTGGGAAGGAAAACTTCTGCTTCCCTGAGCCTGTTTCTTCACTTGTAAAATGAGGACCTGTGATCACTTTGGTGGCATCCTTCTCTTTTTTTGAAACCTATTTGACTTGGGTAGAGTACGTGGAAAATTTTCTCAATTCCTTGGCCTTAAGAGTCTTAACAACTATCTATAAAACCTGGGTTATCTTTTGCAAACATGTGTCTGTCTAGGACTTGTTACATTCAGTAAAAAGACAAAACTATCAGAGTGTGGTCAAGCTAATGACAAGGAAGAACAAGGTCCATTAAACTCCAAGTTAATTGCCAATAAGTGGTAAACTCCTAATTAAGCAGTTGACTTAAAAACCAGACAGTTAGGATTACATTAGTCCTTATTTTTCCCAAAAAATTGTTCAACCATGAGCATGAAGGACTCTTTATGCTGTTGAAGTGCAATGGATGCCTCACCCGACCCAGGGGAACCCACTGAGGACCAGTAAGGGAAGCAAAAAGGCCCTTAGGGCATCTTGTGCAGCTTTCCAAAACACAGACGCTAACTCAGCTTCTGGAAATCTAAATTGTTCTGCATGTACACTCATGATTACAAGGGGAGAGGAGGGTATACAGGAGAATTCCACATGCCTGGGTTTTTCTGGTAATCAACCAGGGAAATTTCAATGTTGATCCAGTATCTAGAGATTAAAAAAAAATCTTTAACCTTTACTTTCACAGCCCTTCAACCACCTAACACACAAGACTTTTTAAAATATCATTACCATCAACTAATCCAATTCTAGGATTTCAGATTCTGAGATTTATGTTTTTTTTTATACAACCTAAGGTGCTGTTATGATATTGGGACTAAGAAATCAGATTCAGGAATTGGATGGCTTGGGGTGCTAGCTCCTGTTCTAAAATTTACATGTTGTATGATGTTGAGCAAATTAGTCAACTGTGTATATCCCAGTTCCTTCTGCAATACTGGGAATGATACTGACATTTATCCCTTTATGGGAGTAGTAAATACAAGAAATCCTGGAATGAAAGCTTTTGATAAATTTCACTTTAAAAAATGCAAGCAAATTTTTATTCTTCTGCATTCCACTTCTTCATTTCCACTAAAATTTCCCATTGGCCTTACTTCCACCACCACCTCCCTTGCCAGATATATCTTTCTTGAGTCCCTGCTGGCTGGATATCATGGAGGACCTGTTTCAACATCAATCTTGCAAGCCTCTACCCTCCCAACTTGACCTTTCTTGTTGTCTGCCTTTCCAATGTCCACCCTGTAGTACCAGGCTTGCTGAGTACCACTGGGAGAATGATGAGATGGAAGCTAATCGGCAACAGTACAAACTTACATGCAGCATTGACTGGGCTCAGAATGCAGAGAGGCATCTGTTAGTCATGCCTAGTTCCTACTTTCCACAATGAGGTTCCCATTTTCCACACACAGTTATGATCCCAACTCTACCTTCTCAGCATGAATCAATTCTTTTCTTCATACATGCTCTAATTCACTCAGCCAATAAATATTTAGTCAATCTCTTCCACAAGCTGGATTTATGGTTTCCAAGACAACTCTCACCAAAAGAAGTCTGAGGCTCATTCATTCATTCAAAATGATCTTACTACTGCAGAAAGAATGCCAAGACCTTTAATAAATTCTCTCGAAATTAATCCACACTTTCTTCTAATGTCTACAGAAGAAACACTGTTTCTATACGGCCCAGTTGCTCCATCTGTGTTCCTCTCCACTCTCAGCTATTTCCTTTGATACTTCTTTTCATATTCTTCATTTCTCCCTTGTGGCTAGTTCCTTATTTAATTATTTGGAGAGTTTCCATTGAGAAAACAAAACAATCATTATTATCTTTTATTTTTGTTCTCTCTCTTTTTATCTCTCCTTTTCAAACATCCTAAGCATGTCTAACACATTCTTAGGACCCTCTCCCTTTCACTGCATTACTCTTAGGAATGTGGTGTAGCCCTCAGACAACTGGCTCTAAGTCACTACTGGCCATCTCAGTGCCAGGTTCTAGGGATCTTCCCCATCCTCATATCATTTATCTGTCCTTTCTATAGTGCTTAGCCTTGGTCATTCTCCTGTGCTTGAAATATCAATCCACCTTCCATCATTTTATTCTGAGTGCTTCTCTGCAACATTTATAACTATTTCATCTTACTGTCCCTCCTTGGATCCAAGTTTTCCACCACCCAGGGACGCAGTCCCCCAAAGTCTGTTCTCTCATCTCCTTCATGTTCCTCCTCAGTCTGTTTCATCGCTGTGTAAATGAACTCACAATTCTCTCTCTATGCTATAACCTTTCCACATGTTCTAGACTTAATCTTTTCACTGGTTACTGGACATCTCCATATCAATGGGTCGCTCAAACATTGCTCAAAATAATGAACAACCTTCATGCTTTGCTCTACTTCTGCAAAAGCCCTTAAATGGTCCATTTTTGCAGTCTTGCCAAAGATGATTATAATCTAGAGTGCCCATTGTAACCCAAAATATTCTTCTTAGATTCACATATATCAAAAACCATTGATCAAAATCTTTCTACAGAGAAAAAAATAAATGTGAAATCTCTGCTAACATAGTTCTCAGATGCCTCTATGATTTGGGTCCAACCATCTTATTAGCTTCATTCATTCATTCATTCATTCATGCAGTCAACAAGTATTTATTGAGGACTTACTATGATCCAGACACTATTCTAGGCATTGCTGAATAAAACAGATAATACTTGATTAGTATTATCATCACTACTATTATTAATAATCCTGCTCTTAGGGAGCTCCTGTTTCTGTACGAGTTTATCCCCCACACGATGCTAATTACACTTAAAGTATGCTATTCACTTTTTCTGACCCATTCAGTTTTGTTTTTCACTATTTTCTTGATTTTTTTTAATGTATGGAATTCATTTTCTTCATTTTCTTCTTACCTGACAAAAATTGCTTTTCAGAATATCAATCATGACTATGAATAAAACCTCAGAAAAAGAGGTTTATCAAAATCCATTATGTATCCTCTCCTCAGCCTCATTCCATCCCTCATTCCCCAGATGCACGATGGGTTTCAGAAACAATGAACCCTGTAACTCCTGGGATGGCTATGCCCTTCCATGGCTCTTTACCTTTACGGTTGGGTTGATCTCAGTCTGGGGAACACACTTCTCCTTTCTTTTCCTGGCTAACTCCAGGAAGACAATTGAACAGAAAAGTTAGAGTCTGGATTGGAATCCAGGCTCCACACACCCCCCTTTTTTTTTTTTTAACTTCTGGCATGACCCGGACAGATTAACATCTCAAAGTCACAGTTTGATCACCTGTACAATGTGGCTATCAACAAAAGCTACATCATAGTGGTGTTGCCATGGTTAAATAATACACAGGAAGCAAATGGGATACTGCCTGACACGTGCAAAACCTCAATAGCTATGGCTATTGCTATTGTGGTCACAAGTCGTGTGGTAGAGATAAATCAGGGGCTAGAACACACCTAAGAAGAAGAGTTTGTGTTACTCTGACAGGTCTGTGAAGTTTCGAGACATGTATATTCCTCTTTTGTGTATATTCCATGTATCTATACCACAGACTGTGACAACATATTTTTCATTGCGTATTTACATATCTCTCTCCACCATGGAGAGGCTGAGAGGGTAGGTGCCATGTCTTATTTATATTTGTATTCACGACACATAGCACAGGCACTGGTTTGCAAAAGCTCAAGCATGTTGAGTGAAATAAGAGTGCACCAAATTTAACTGCTGAGTCAGCTTCTTCTCAAGGAGACATTTCTGGCTCTCCTCCACCTGCCTTATTCTCTGCAGCATCTGACACTTCAACATTTCACAGTCATAGTTACAAGGGCAATATCTCACGAACCCCTAGACTGTAAGCTCCCTGAGAGAAGCCGCTCTATCCACAGGCCATTATTCAGTATCGCTTGCCAGAAGAATGCATTAACTGAGCTGAAATCATGCCTAGAAATGGAGTGGCTAGGAATTTAGAAATTGCCCAGATGAAAGCCCTGGCATGGGTCTTGAATGGGTGGCCCAGCGTTGCTCACATTTCCTGCCTTCCTCCAGAACCCCATGCTTACACAGCTTAAAGACTCTACTCTCTGTGTGGCAAAGCTTTGGAATCTGGCTGCTAAAATCAAAAGAAGAGGAAGCGGAGGGGCCAGGGAGTCATTTGAAATGACTGTCCTGAGATCCCGTTTCATCATGTGGATGCACTTAGTGACACATCAGGAAACTTTTTTCCAGCAGCAGGTCTTTTTTTTCCCTTCCACTTGTGGACATGTTGAAAGATCACACATACGTTTTCAATGAAGTCACTGACAATCACGGGAAGCCAGCAGCAACAGCTGGTGGGTCTGAGTTACCCCGAGGCAATTTAATCTCCTGGCCTCTCATTGGGAAAACAGTTTGAGAAAGGTATAGCCTCAGTTTAAAATATACATATGTATAAATATATACACACATATATATTTTATACATATATATTTATATGTATAAAATATGCATAAAATATGTGTATAAAATATATGTATATAAACTTGTATAAATATATGTATATATGTGTATAAATATATGTATATATAAACACACATATATATGTATTTTTTTAAATACATAGGAGATGCAATAAGGAGAAATTATATGGTTTAAAGGAATTGCTGCCATTACTATAAGCTAAGAAAGAAGAAGGCAAGAGGGACCTCATTCCTTGGATGACAGTGAAGCTTGTTATCAGCACAGAGTAGCCAGGACCAGTGCTCCTGGGAGAATTTCACTGCCTTTGTAGAATGAGATACTAGATTTCTAACTCCCAGCAGGGAGTCTGGGACTGGGGCACTTTCTGATCTGGAATGTCTGGACCAGCATCACTCCTGAGAGATGAGTAACAGGAGAGGGACAACTAACAGGTCAGGGAACCCTGAAAACAGTCATCAGGGCCTGGAAGGGAGCAAGCAGAGGTGCTGTACAGCTGTGAAATGTCAGCAGGGATTCCAGGAAAGGTGCCAGGCAGTGAGGTCAGCAGTTGTCACCCTACTACTACTACTGTCACCCTACTACCCTACAGGCACAGGATCACAAAATTGTGATTTTGTGATCAAATCTAGCAAAATTTCTTCCCCAAAACAAAACAAAAGAAAGAAGGATTGTGGAGGTCCCTAATGCTCACATACTTCCTACTGGATGGAAAGGTCTAGAAGTTAAGAAAGATAGGAATTGAATCATGGGCAGATTAAAATACTGAGAACTCTAAGGAGGGCATTCCACATGTCAGGAAGGAGATAAGCAGAGGTAAATGGGCAGCAAGCATATGGTAAGGATAAGTAAAACAGGAATGTATTAAATAGAAGAAAAATGAGAAAAGGTTGGGGAAAATTTGGAAAGGGAGCAGAGCTTCAACTAATATGTATATAAGGAGCAATGAAGGAGCACACAAGTACAAATGCAAAAAAATAAAACTGTGACTGATAGACCACATATTTTTCAAATACCAGTGGAGTATTCACCAAGATGGCTGTATCCTGAGCCATGAAATAAGCCTCAACAAATTTAAAAGAATTGAAACCATACAGAGTATGTTCTCTGACCATAATGGACCCAAGCCTAGGCTCAAAACAGAAAAAAAAAAAAACACAGGAAAATCTCAAAATGCTCAGACATTAAACAATGCACTTTGAAATAATCCATGGATTAAAAAGGAAGTCTCAAAAGAAATAAAAAAAGAGCTGAACAAAAATGCAACATATCAAAATATGTGGGGTGCATCCTAAGCTTTGCTGAGAGGTACTTTACAGCACTTAACATGGTAGAAAAGAGAAAAGGTCTCAAATCAATAATCTAAATTTTTACCTCAAAAAAAAAAATTACCTCAAGAAACTAGAAAAAGGAGAGCAAAATAGAAACAAAGCAAGCATGAGTACAGAAAAAAAATAAAGACAGGCAGATATAGATGTGCTTGAAATTGAGAAAATAAATGAAACAAAATGACAGTTTCTTCAATAAAGTTAATAAGCCTCTCATAGGACTGATAAAGTTACCAGATGAAAAGACACAAATCACCAATATCAGGCATAAAACAGAGAATATTACTGTAGATCCTGCAGCCACTAAAGGGATAATAAGGGAGTAATACAAATAACTTTCTGCTTATAAATTTGACAACATTGAAGAAATGGACCAATTCCTTAAAAACCACAACCTACGATCATTCAACCAAGATGAAATAGGCTCCTGAATAGTCAGTCCTATAACCACTAAAGAAATTTAATTTGTAATTTATAGCTCCCCAAAAAGAAGTCTCCAAGTCCAGAAGATTTTACTGAAGAAATTTACCAAACATTGAAAGAAGAAATAACACCAATTTTACACAAGTCCTTCCAGAAAACAGAATAGGAGAACTGTTCACAACTCATTTGATTAGATATTAGATATTACCCTGATAGTAAATAAAGAAAGGGCTGTACAAAAAAAAAAAAAAAAAAAAAAAGCTACACACTATATCTTTTTTTTTTTTTAAAGATTTTTAGATTTTATCTAGGTTTTCATGAGACACAGAGAGAGAGCAGAGACATAGACAGAGGGAGAAGCAGACTCCCAGCAGGGACCCCTATGCAGGACTTAATCTCTGGACCCGGGATCATCCCCTGCGCCGAAGGCAGACGCTCAACCACTGAGCCACCCAGGTGTCCCCACACTATCTTTCATGAACTTAGATTTAAAAATCCTCAACAGAGGATCCCTGGGTGGCGCAGCGGTTTGGCGCTTGCCTTTGGCCCAGGGCGCGATCCTGGAGACCCGGGATCGAATCCCACGTCGGGCTCCCGGTGCATGGAGCCTGCTTCTCCCTCTGCCTATGTCTCTGCCTCTCTCTCCCCGTGTGTGACTATCATAAATAAATAAAATTTAAAAATCCTCAACAAAATATTTGCAAATTGAATCCAGCAACATATAAAACTAATTACATGCCATGACAAAGTACGATGTATCCCAGGCATGAAGACTTGGCTCAGTATTCAAAAATCAATCCATGTAATCCAGCATTCCAACAAACTAAAGAGGAAAACCCATATGACTGTATCAACCGAAAAAGCTTTTTGACAAAATCCAACACCCATTCATGATAGAAACTCTCAGCAGATTAGGAATAGAGGGGAGTTACTTGGATTTGACAAAGAGAATGGACCAAAAACCATGCAGGTGACATCACTCTTGAAGGTCAAAGTGCTTTCCCCCTAAGATCAGGGACAGGGCAAAGATACACATTCTCACCATTCTTACTCAGCACAGCGCTGAAGTTCCAGTCCGTCCTCAGCCAGGGTGACAGTCTATCTCAGGCCCTGTGCTGGCAGCGGGTTTGGGGGACCACCAAGGGTCTTAGAAATACACATGACAAGTGGGTAGGGCCTCTGAGTTGTAGGAAGTGCAGCAGTATGGAGGGGTGCTAGGTGTGAATGAACACCTGCAAACTGGAGAAGCCCTGAGAATCGTTTCTCTCCTCCGTTAGCTCTGTAATAGGAGACCTGACGCCAGTGTCCCAAGTGGAAGTCCCCACCCCTCATGCTCCCCATCACATTGTCCCTGGAGTCACAGCAGCACCGGTGGCTCTTTGCACCTAAAGAGCAGTTTTAATTGTATCAGACCTGCTGGGGCTTGTTCTGAGTCTGTGGAAAGATAGGAAGCCCTCAAAGGAAGTCAGGGTAAGGTTACACTGACCAATCTGTAATCTTGCTCATGACTTTGGGGCAGAAGAATGTTCTGCTGCAAGACTACATTGCTACAATCAAATTTAAAATATGTGCGTGTCTGTCTGCCTCTCTCTCTACCTATGGTGCACACACATACGTGCACGCGCACACACAGACACGTTTAAGCCACTTTGGCTGCTTGGAGCTGGTTCCGACTCTTAAAGTTTGAGTGTTATCTTCGTTCTGTCCTAAGAAAAACCCTTCCCTCGTAGAGGGAACCTGTTTCCTTCCTCAGAGTCTTCAGGATCCCCTTTCAAGGTTTTAAGCGCAAACCTCTGTTAACGAGATCCCAACACCTCCAGGCTCTCAGAATCTCTAACCTTCCCTCTGTCTCCTCACACATTCCACAATCCCCAAGTCCCGGCATCTTTGCTTCTGAAATGCTTCTTAAGTGTATGATCTGCTCCCCCATAGGACACTCATGACTCCAGGTTGGACCCTCACCGTCTCTCATCTGAACTAATGCCCCAGTTTCCCGAACCATCTTCCCGACTCCGTCTCTCCCTGTAGACCTTTCTCCACCTTGCTGCCAGCATGGCCTCCACGACACAGATCTCATCAAGTCATTTCCCTGCTTCGATCATTCCTGGTGGTTCTCATCCCCAGCCATCCTAGGACCATCATAGTGTGGTCCATGGTCTAGAGACAGCTGAGGACTGTGCTCACATCCATGCCAAGATAAGCACAGAAATTGAGAGCGAGGGTTTGCAAACTTTATGGACATCCGACATTGCCATGTTTCCCAAGTGTGTGATGAGTGGACTTGTGTCATTGAACATGTCAATCCAGGCTACTGTTGGACCCACATAGTGAGTCATGTGTGGCACAAGCTCCATACTCCCACTGGTCTGTCAGAGACTGGCAAATA
Source organism: Canis lupus familiaris (assembly GCF_011100685.1). Classification (NCBI taxonomy): domain Eukaryota; kingdom Metazoa; phylum Chordata; class Mammalia; order Carnivora; family Canidae; genus Canis; species Canis lupus. The sequence goes on along the minus strand of NC_049234.1, from coordinate 24,848,554 downwards.
AAAACCAACACTGCTTCTTCACCACAGCTATAGGATAGAGTCCAGAACCTTCACCTCAAATCCTTCATCATCTGGTCTATGCCTATGACTCTTCTACTCCCTGGACTCCTATATCTTCCCTTCTTTCGTGAAGCTCCTTGACAGTTCTCCAAGTACAAGGTACGTATTCTTCTTTCTGAAATACCTCTCCCTGCCTTGTCTGTCTGGAGACTTTCTCTTATCCCTGACAGCTCTGCCAAAACAGCTTCTGTGATGCCATGACTGATGTACCTTTAAGTCACCAACATGGATATCCCCACCATATGTCCTTCCCTACTACCCAGTACAGTCACTCAAGAAGCATTTTTTTGCAATGGCAAATCCGGGATGAACAGAATAAGACAAAACTCCTGCCATCGTATGATTTCTAGTCTCATGAATGTTTCGTGCGTTGTCTCCTTGAGACTATGTCTTAAACATCTCTGTGTCTCCAAAGCCTCCATGCTGTGAATCTAGTGGAGACAAAAGGGATAACATTCAAAATTAAGGTTGATAATAATGGTTAAAACATAAGGTCCTGGAATTTTTTTTTTTTTTTTTTTTTTTTTTTTACCGCCTCAGTTAACCTGTCTGGGATGTCACTTCCCCTTTTATCACATGTCGGATCTGAACTGTAGGACACCTACATTTCCTTTAAAGCTCAAAGATTCTACTCTAGAGCCAGGGGATTCACATTACCACAATCCTTCCAAATTTCCCTAGCAGATGGCCCTTATCTGCCCCACATCCCCACACCAATTCTTTGGACTCTAACACACAAGTAACAACCGTGAGAAGGCGTGTGGCTCTATTTTCCTGATACTTTCCATCAGGTCTTTCTCAGCACTGCATTCCTTTGGCGCTGGTGGCCTTTCAGCTGCTCATAGACTGTTCTGTAGCCATGTAATTAAAGTAGAAAGAAACAGGGATTTCATAAACGGGTTTTATTCTACTGACATCTTTCCTAGGTGTTGCTGGGAGATGGAGGGAATGAGAAAGGGCATGTTTCCACATCAACATGACACATGTCCCAAGGCTTGCAGAAGAGCATCTGATAGTCATTCACACATAAAACAGTGGGTCTGGAACACCTCAAGTTAAACACAGTAAGCTGGAAATTGAGCTGTCATTGTGAAGTTAAGTCAAATGGTCCCCATTAAACCTGCTGAAGTGAGGTCGGTGCTCTTCTGTTCTCCTCACTCTCTATGGATATCAGATTTCACAGAAAAGTACGTGGAAGTACATATTGTCCTTTGAGGTTTCAGATCAGATCAAAGTCTCTTGTCCCCACAGGATTTCAGCTCATAGAGAATCCTTTCTAGACTTATCCCACACCCAACTCTTGACTTGGAATAAACAAACTCTATCTGACTAAACTCTTTCTTTGCTCCTATGGAATATTGTTGATGAATTAATTTAATTGCCGTTTGGGTCACAACACTGTCATGCACAGTGATCATTTTCCATTGCATTGCCTTTCTGGAAAAGTGGGCGACATGCTCCTAGGGCATGGTGTCCCCCATAGGGCTTCCTCTTGCCCAAAACACATCCACCCAAGCCCCTCCACACCTGGCTGGAACTGACTCATGCTTCCAATTTGAAATTGGATAACACCTCCATCACCCCAGAGCATTCCCCAAGGTGGGGCAAGTGGCATTCCTGCCCGCTCCCATAGTATCCTCGAAAACCAAGCTATGAAAGAGAAGCAATAATAATACAAGCGTCAAATTATCTCTCACTTGGTGGTGAGCAAATAGAATGCCCTCATTTTGAGGTCTTCTTCCCCAAGTCAGTCTAATATAAGAAAAAAATATTCACCAACTCTCAAAGACCGAAGAGCTTGACATTTTTATTTCCTTGAACAATTCTCAAAGATACTCAACTGAGTCAGAAACATCTAACAAGATGGTCAAAGATGCTGCAAGTGTAATTGCTCTACAAGGGGGTGATTTACCATGTCACTTGGAAATGTCACAGTTAGGGAAGAGCCTTAAATCATACCGCTGTCCCTCACCCCACCCCCCCACACCCCACCCCTCAAAATCTCCCATGCACTTAGCATAGGAGCCTTGGCGGGCAATTCTTTAGTTCAAGACCTGAGGAGCAAATGATTCTGCTCCTGTCCCTGGGGCAGGCCTTGCAGAGATTCCTGTCACCACAGAAGGTCACCACATCTGTCCTCACCTTCCAGACCACTTTCTCTTGAATCAACAGGCTGGCTTACCTCCTCCTGCACTCCCCATGGCCCGCTCACCATACCCAGGGCCTGCTACACATATTAGTGCTATCAAAGCAATATTCCCGGCAGGTGTTCAAAGAGGGGGCCACACACCCAGGAGGAAGGAGGAGATAAAGGTCTGAAAACTCAGTTTTAATTGTATTTGGATTGGGGAAGCCTGTTTTGATTAACAAGTAACAATGTAACTGCGTATCGCTTACAATTTAATGAAAAGCTGGGGTTTTTTTTTCCTCCTTAAGAAAGTGAAAGGGGGACTCAGATAGCTATGACATCTTCCACCCAACCCCCAAGCAATTATTTGATTCAGGCTAGCGATGTAATTTGAATGCCCAGATGCAAGACTGACAAAAATCAACTTTCAAAGGGCTCTGGTGCCCCCTGCTGGCAACTAGTACAGAGACCAGTGACACAGAAAAGGATCCCGAGGCCCCGAATGTTGCAGTTCTCACTTCCACTTTCCCTGAAAGATGAAGAAGGTGGGTCAAAGAGACTTACTTAATAAAGCCATTAAACTTGTTAATAGGAATTGTACTGTTGTCCTAGGGGCACCCTCCCATGTTAGAAAATCCCTTTTTTTCAGATAGGATGTATTTTTATTTTTCTCTAGCTATGTTCATGAGCAAATTACTGACCCTCCTCAAGTCAATTACCTGTTTCTAAAACAAGATAATAAAGATCAAATGACTTTGAAAGCACTGGAAAAAGTACCATTCTTTTTTTTATTTTAAGATTTTATTTATTTATTCATGAGAGGCACAGAGAGAGAGGGAGGCAGAGACACAGGCAGAGGGAGAAGCAGGCTGCATGCAGGGAGCCCGATGTGGGACTTGATCCCGGGACTCTAGGATGTGGGACTTGATCCCGGGACTCTAGGATCACGCCCTGGGCCGAAGGCAGGCACTAAACTGCTGAGCCACCCAGGGATCCCTGGAAAAAGCACCATTCTTTGAAAAATATTTACCCGGTAGTTTTTAGCTTTGGCATCTTCAAGGTTGTTTGGAAATTGTTGCATGATCAGGGCTCATGGGTTCCCCTCCCTAATTACTATTCTGTGAGTTTGGCTAATGAGAAGGTGGATAATAGGTGACAGTTGTTTAGTTAAAGTTATATAAATACACACATACTCTCTGTGCCCATATTTACAGCAAATTACAATCCATATAACTTTAGGACTGACTGAAGTACAGATGTGGTGTTATTTACCAGTTCTCCTTACTAATTTACTGGAACACCCACCTTCTTCCCGTGGAACACAGTGACCGAATGCCCTCTCTTCTCTGTCTTTGCCTAATTTGGCATCATCACAACCAAGTTCACATCTGAAAGCTCTGCCACTTTCTTATCTCAGAGTTAACATGTTAATCACAGGAAGTTCTTGGAATCTCTTTATGTAATTGTGTCTTTTTGCTTTGCTTTGTATTATTTTGGCAAAGCAAAATCTGGGTGAATTCAGAAACTTTAAAAGGCATGGCACTCTTCCAGTGGGAATTTGCTCTGCCTGTGGAAGTCACTATAAATATGCTGGCCCTGGTAAAACAAAACAAAACAAAACAGAACAAAACAAAACAAAACATTTTATGGACCTTCCTGGTTTTAGGCAGGAAAAATGCAATTCTATACAGATATTTATTAAATATCAGCTATATGCAGGCATAATATATTGTTCTTAATAAGGATACAGGGGGAGCAAGAGAGACTGGTTACAACCCCACAAAGCCTATAGTCCAGCAGGAAGGATGGTGATTGATCAAAGATCATTTGATTATTTCCTCTTTGCTATCATAAGTCATTCCGCTGGTTGCAGAGGCTGTATTTAAAAGCTGGCTATAAACTATTTCCTGGGAATTTGCTTTGAAATTATTTTGAATATGTATGCACATATTTTAAAATGATTTGAATACACACACAAAAGCAAGTTGCAAACTATAGAGGGCTGTCTCAGATGGTAATAAAATATGAACCAGGTATTATATTAGTGTCCCAGTTACTCTAACTCCCAGCTCATAATCTATTAAACCATTTTGGTAACCTGCAAGCTTGAGAGTTCAAAATATTTGCTAGAGGATTGCCATGAGCATTCCTGTGCTTCAGTCCCTGCATTTCTGATTCAGTAGGTGTGAAGTCACGTCTAAGACCCTGTTGTACCTGGCCCATAGACAACCCTTCAAAAAATGTACTTCTGTCGCACCTGAGTGGCACAGTCAGTCAAGCGTCAGACTCTTGATTTTGGCTCAGGTCATGATCTCAGGAATATGAGATGAAGTCCCACATTAGGCTCTGTGCTCAAAGTGGAGCTTGCTTGAGACTGTCTCCCCAAGGAGGCCTGTAGTGCGAGGGGCATGGTTTGGGGGTGGGGCCCTGGGGACTCCCTCCAGCCTTTCTCTGAGGGCGCCTTTCCAGTCTTGCCCAACCCAGGGACTTCTGTGCTTGCCTCAGCCACCTGCAGGAATGAGGTGCCACCAGGGCCCCCGCCCTGCATCCTTCCGGCCTCCATGCTGGCCGGCCAAAACCCATCTCCCTGTCTCTCTGCCCCTGCCCCTGATCACCCATGTGCTCTCTAAAATAAATAAATAAATCTTTTTTTCCCCAATTGTGCTTCTTCATGAAGATTTATTTTCCATCAATTCAGTAATACTTTTTAAAAAAATACTACTGCTTTGGGAGGTACCCATATTTATTGGATATCTTCTGTATGCTAGATGCTCTGCATGACACTTTCCCGGGGTGGTTCAGAATTGTGATTAAGACCAGAGAAAGCATACCATCCGGGTTCAAATCCCAGCTCACCTAACCTCTCTGTAGGCCCCATCTCATTAGTAAATAACAAAAGTAACTTCATCACGCAGTAATTGTGATGATAAAATGGGTGATACATGTAAAGCGTGTAGAACAGCACCTGGAATATGAAAGCAGATGTTCTCAGTACACATATTAAATTGAAGCTAAAAATGGCCAAGTGGTTTGAATCAAGTACACACAGCCAGTAAGTGGTATTTCTGAGAATGGTATTTCTGAGTGTTATTTCTTCAGATACATAAACCTAAAGCCTATTTTGAAACATATATAACCTTCACTTTCAACCCCCAATAAGCTTTTGGACAAAGCAAGGCATTCCTCTCGAGAGTAATGATGAAAATATGCTGTGGTGTGTGCTAGAGCAGGTGACAGAGAACAAGAAGCCCCATATGAGTTTAGATGAAAAATCCCCATATAGACCTTGAAAGATCCATCTATCACTGCCTGGTGAATAGAAATATATCTAAGAATTTAGATTGGCTAGAAACCCAGGTTTTCAGATACCCTGGATTCAATGAGAGCAAAATAAAAAGTTTCAGCTTCTAAGCTAAATGTTCTGGACTCTACCAGGTTTTAAGTGCTGAAAAGTGGAGCCAGACCATTCTGTAATGTGTTCTCACACTTGAGTGCAATAAACTTCATCTGGTCCAGAAGTTCTTTACTAGACATAAAGTGAAAATCTCCCTTGTTGCAAATTAAAATAATTTCATCCCATCATTGGAAATGAGATTCTCAAGTAAATTACATTACTGGTTAAAAAATATGCTTGCATGTCTCAACAGCGGTAAAGTGGTAAACATTCAATCAAATGCATACTAAAATTCAGAGTAATTAGTTTTATTTCTGAACTGTCTCTGTGCTTCAGCTTTTGAGAAGTGCTGAACTGGACAGATAATGGTTTGGGTGCAGTAACATTGTCTTACATTTCTGTATCATTCAACACACATACACAAAAATAATGCTTCTCATGTTAATGGTCTTATATTTAAAAAATAAATCTGTAAATCCCATGCCCTAAAGTTGGGGCATTGAGATCATATAATTAAAAATGATAAGCCCTGAGATGCCTGGGTGGTTCAGCAGTTGAGAGTCTGCCTTCAGCTTAGGGCATGATCCCAGGGTCCTGGGATCGAATTCTGTATCGGTCTCCTTGCAGGGAGGCTGCTTCTCCCTCTGCCTGTCTCTGCCTCTCTCTATGTGTCTCTCATGAATAAATAAATAAAATCTTAAAAAAAAAACCAATAAGCCCTGGCATTCATATTGGTTTGATGCTGGCATGTTGAAGATACGTTATATGTTTAAATATTTGAACTTGTTCCTCCAGACAATAAAGCCCTACCAAAGAGTAGATAGCAAATCTGCCAAAAGCAGCTTCTTTCTAAAGAAAAAGGGCAAATATGCATTGTCCATTTCCATTTGTACCCAGATTAGTTATCATTCCCTCTAAAACATTCTACTGCTTTCTCATCCCCTCATTCTTTTCTAGATTACTTAATTCTTTCCCATAATCTTTATTGTTTCCAGATGCCACACTCATGATTTGTTTAATGGTTAGCAATTATAGTGGCCATGACTAAATTTAACCAGTAATTGTACAAAAGTTTGATACCTCAGTGTAATCCAAAAGTTATCTAGCTTTACAAATGACAGGCAAGCAATAGGATACCTTGAACAGTGAACCTAAGGAAACAAAGGATTTTTTTTTTTTTAATAAGGTGATAGGGGACTTCAGTTCTTAAATCAGTGAGGAGGAAAAGTAAGAAGGTCTTACCCCATTGATTAGAAGGAATTCCCTTAGATTTAGTTGATAAGAATGGAATGTGCTCTCTCGACAACATGATACAGAAAAGAGATTTCTGAAAACTGGAAAAATTTCATAGATTTGCCTGCCAAATTCAACATCAGTACAACTACTATGTAGTTAAAGAGAGAGCTCATGAGATTGATCCATAGATGCTTGGATTTGAGAGGATCTTGCACGGTATTTAGGGTAAGAGTATTACTTCAATCCAGATGCTGAGAAAAGTTAATTTATAAGCTAATTTAAATAGTGTCCTAGGATAAAATCAATAGGCAATAGCTGAGAAAAAACATTAAGGGCTTCGTAGAAAGATATGAGTATAAAAGTAATCATTACCACACACAAAACATCTTCCAAAATAACAGAAGCTTTATAAAAAAAGAGAGCAAATGAAAAAAATAAAATATTGAAGGACTCTTGTGTATATAATTAGACATGATTATATATACATAATAACTATATATATAACTATATATAATTAGACATGATTATGTATGTAAATAACTATATAATTTTATAATAAATGTTTTATATGTCACATATACAAATATATAACATTTTTTACATATGTAATGTTACATATTTAAATATATATAGATGCATAGGCCAGATGTAATATATGCATATATATGTCGGAACTGAGACCAACCAAATCATTATCATAGTATCAGTAAATAAAAATGGATTCACATAACTTATTAAAAGGAAAATGTTTTCAGAACGGTTAAGAAAGTAAAATACAGTATTATGCTGTATATAAAAGACATATTATGAAGAGATTCAGAAAGATTAAAAATACAAGGTTAGTATATTTAGACAATGGAATATTTTTCAGTGCTAAAAGGATATTAGCTCTGAAGTCATGAAAAGATATGCAGAAACCTTGAATGCATACTCCTAAGTGATAGAAGGCCATCTGAAAAAGCTGCACATTATATTATTCCAACTGTATGACATTCTAGAGAAGCAAAAACACAGAGATAATAAAGAAATCAGTGGCTTCCAGGAGCTGTGGAGAGAGGAATAAATCATCAGAGCACAGACCACTTTCAAGGCAGTGGAACTATTCTGTAGATAGAACAATGAGGAACAGTTATTACTATATATTTGTCAAAACCCACAGAATGTACAACATCAAAAGTGAACCCCAATGTAAACTATGGATTTGGTGCATTAAGCACACTGATTATAACAAACGTACCTCTGTGGTATGGGATGTTGGTAATGTGGGAGGCTGTGTGTGTGTTGAGGCAGGGGGTGTATGGGGAATCTCTGCACTCACTTCTCAATTTTGCTGTGGATCTAAAATTTTTCTAAAAAATAGTCTGCTAAAAAATGTAGATAGCTAGCTAGCTAGCTAGCTAGATAGATAGATAGATAGATAGATAGCAAAATGTTAATACTAAGTTAAAACAGAGATCACAACTTTTATGATCAACAAGATTGAATTTAGATTTCAATGTATTAAACATAACTCTATGATGCTAAAGGCAACGATATACAATAAAGCAATTACAGGTATTTTAAAAGAAGATTTTATTTATTTATTCATGAGAGACACAGAGAGAGAGGCAGAGACATAGGCAAAGAGAGAAGCAGGCTCCATGCAGGGAGCCCGATGTGGGACTCGATCCCAGGACTCCAGGATCACACCCTGGGCTGAAGGCTGGCGCTCAATCGCTGAGCCACCCAGGCATCCCAAGCAATTACAGGTATTAATATTTGTTCACCTAATAATATGGCAACACTTTTCATAAATCAGATGAAAAAGAAAACAGAGAGACTACTAACTGGGCACTTGGACACCATTATCAATACCAGAAACATGACACCAACCAGAAACTAGTAAGCACGTTTCAGACATAAAACAGCTTGCCTCTGAGGTTACAAGTGTCCCCAAGCAGAGCTCTGGGCCTCAGCTGGGATGTCTGCCATGTGAGGAGCACAGTTCCAGGTGGAGTGTGACCCACTCCCACTGATGAGCTCTTCTTGCCTCAGGCACATATCTCCTCACACAAAAATTCTACATCACAACCCCGGCAAGGGCCCAATTGACAACACACAGACACAACCCCAAAGCACAAGGAATGAAAAGCCTTTGAGGATAATCCTCAACATTGGAGATAATTATTCATCACTCAACCAGAATGGACAAGGGTGAGAGGCTTTACTTAATACTTGGGGAGGCCCAGCAAGCACCAGGCCTCAGTGTGGTCAAGTGGCATCTGTAGTAACACACTTACATAGACTATTCCTCACCCTCTTCTGTCCTTCACCACTGGTCTCAGGGAGGACTGTGTACAGAGGCAACCTGCACAACACCAGTCCTGGTTTTAGGGTCTCCTCTGGAACATCCAAGGGTAACTATATAATCACTAAAGTGGAATACACACACATTATCTATCCAGTTGTATATGTATCCAGATAAAACATAAATGTGTGTGTGTGTGTATATATATATCATATACATATATGATATATATATATTCTAAAGTAGACATATATACAGTCTAGTTTAAAATGTATAATATATATAATATATTCTACTTTTGAACAATGATCTGTTAGAACATATACTTTTTTTACAAGTACATAATAAGTATTGACAAAAATGAAAGACATCTTATGTTCCAAAGAAAACCTCTATAAACACTGAAGAACTGAAATAGCAACAAAAGCATTCTCTGACAATAGGGTGATAAAAGTATAAATTAGTAACAACTGTAAAAAATGGCTCTTCCACCTATAATTTTTAAAATATGCTATCAAATAATTATATCATTATAATATAATATAATATACTTATAATAGTTATATATTATAACTATCAAAGAGTTCAAAGGAGAAGATAAAATTTCAAAATTTCTCAAAAACAATGATAATGACCATAGCATATCCATCTCTATGAGATAGTTTTTTTTTAGATATAGCTAAAGTAGTTATCAAAGAACATGTTATACTACTAGATAACCATATCAATAAAAAGCAAAAAAATGAAAATGATATAATGCTCAACTATAAAAGTTAGAAACATTAGTAAGCCATTAAAAGAAGCAGAAGGACATGTATAATAAGATTAAATTATATTATCATAAATTAGAAAGGAGAAAAATAGTAAAACTAATAAATAAATCTAAAGGCTGACTTTAAAAAAATCAATGAAAAAGTAGATAAATCACTGATCTAAACAAGAAAATGAGAAAATGCACATGCACAAAATTCTCAGAGGTCTAAAATAAAGAAAAAAAATTAGAATCCTAAGAGATAAATTTACAAAATCTAAGTGGAATTAATAATTTCTTAAAAACACAACTAGCTGAAACTGACGCCAGGAAAGGGAGAGATTAAAAACAGTAATACTCATGAAAAATAGATAAAATAGTTAAAAAGTTCTTGTTGTTCCATGAGAAACAACAGTCCCAGATAGTTTCAACAGGGAAATTCTTTCAAATCTTTAAAGTTCAGAGAAACTCATTGCTACTTAAAACAAACAAACAAAAATTCCTAATTAGTTTAATGAAGTAAAATAATATTGATCCATAAATATGATAATAATTATACAATAAAAGAAATCTAGAGACAAATCTCAATTTAATTAATTAATTAATTTATTTTAAAAAGATTTTATTTATATATTCATGACAGACACACAGAGAGAGAGAGAGGCAGAGACACAGGCAGAGGGAGAAGCAGGCTCCATGCAGGGAGCCCGACACGGTACTCGATCCCGTGTCCCCAGGATCATACCGCAGGCTGAAGGCAGGGCTAAACTGTTGGGCCACTGGAGATGCCCCAAATCTCAATTTCAAATGTTGATGCAGGCACATTGAATAAAATATTTGCAAAAAGAACATGAATGAATATACATCATGACTAAAGATGATTTATCCCAGTAATTCAAAGGTGATTTAATATTAAGAAATCCATTACTTCAGAGAACAATCTGGCCCAGCTGCTACCTTGACACTAGCCTCCTGAGACCATTGGCAGAAGGCCCAGCTGAGCTGTGTCCAAATTCCCAACTCACAGGAACTGAGAAAATAAATGTTTGTTGGTTTAGGTTGCTCGGTTTGTTGTAATTTTCACAAAACAGTAAGAGATAACTAATGCAAATATACAGTAAATTCTGAACAAAATGAGTAATCATTATAAATCTTGGACAGGGTAGTCCATGAGATATTTAAACATAATTTAAGACCTCGGTAATTAGAAGTTCGTTCAGGTGGCTGGATAGACAGACATATGAACGGAACAGGATAGGAAATCCAGAAACAGATCAATTATGTGTGACTTTCAGTACATTAAAAGGCAGCAAAAAAATAAATGAATGAATGAATGAATGAATAAATAAATAAATAAATAAATAAATAAATAAAAATAAAAGGCAGCATCACAAACTAGCAGTATGGTAATAACTGGCTGGTTCTATTTAAAAAGTTGAAATTTGATTCATTGCTTACAGTAAATAAATTATAAATATATAAAAGATTTAAGTACAAAAACAAAAATGTATAAGAAGAAAGCATGAGTGGATTTTCACCAAAGAGGAAAAATGTTCTAAGGATGCCTCCAAATCCAGAGCAAAAAAGAAGAGTGTTGGTAAATTTGATTAAATACAAATTTGAAACATTTGTATGCCAAAGCACCATAGGCCAAGTAAAACACTGGGAAAAAAAAATATTCACAAACTGGTAATTTCCCTATTTTGTAAGTAGTTCCTAAAGAAAGAGAAGTAAAAGATGAGAGCCTTGCTTTTGGTTTGCAGACTTGGGACTTCACAGGTGAACCTTGGACCTGGCCCTGGTACCTGGATGACAAGGAGAGACAGAAGAAGAAAGGAAGAAGAGGCAGGTCACCCCAGATTGGTAGGTGGCCAGTTGAACAGGCAACTGAACTTAAACGAAGCTTGCAAGTGGATCTCTTGCATCCGCCCTGACACAATCTGTGCCATGTTTATATTGAGTCCTTGACAGGGTTCCATCACGTGTACCATCCAGAGGGTCTCAGCAACACCTCACTCTCTCAGTGTTATGTCCTTGAACATTGTTCCCACTGTGGAATAGTGAGCAGACAGTATCGTCCAAGGAGGAAGGGAGGGAGGAGATGAGGAGCAAAGACAAGCTATTCAGACACACATACACAAGTAAACATCTTTTAAATTCATGAAAAGATCCCTAACCTGTTCATAATGCTAGAAATAAAATTTAAAAACCATACTGATTGACGAACTAAGTTGTGGGAAAATAATCTCAAATGTTGCTTCTAGAAATAAATATTTAAACTACTGTGAAGGAGAATTTGGGAAAATCTAGAAAAATTACATGTACACTTCATCTTTGTTCCAGTTACCCCTCTCCTAGGAATAGATTTCAAAGATACATTGTCAAAATTTCACATAAGTCTGCAATATCCCTTGTTATTCACCCCAGTGATTCAGCTTTCCTTGTATCTACAACCTTGTCCTGGTCTCATCGTGGGTGGAACACCTCTCAACCTTTGACTCTGGGCTTGACCATGAAACTTACTTTGAATGACAGTATGTAAATGGAAGTGACCGTGTGCCAGACCCACAGCTGGGCTTTAAAAGATGTAAACAATAAATGATTATTTTTATATTCAACTGAGTTTAGGTGGTTATGTGTTGCATTTCATTTTGTAGCAAAAGCTGATACAAAGGAGGCCTTACTGGGAAGAGCAAATCATTGGGAACCACCCAAATATTCATCAATAGGAGGCTGATTGAATGAACTATGGGCAGACTACACAAAGAATTGTTATGCTTTATGCTTAATTTTTTTTAACAGCGAGAGCAAGTGCCATTTAACCAGATCAATTTAAAATAATTATAAGCTACTATTTTTCTTGAGAATCTTCAGATATTTTTCTAAAGTTTTTATTTAAATTCCCTTTAGTTAATATACAATGTAATATTAGTTTCAGGTGTGCAGTATAGTGATTCAACACTTCCATGCATCACCCGATATTCATAAGTGCCCTCCTTAATCCCCATCACCTCTAGTTAAGAGTATCTTTCTTAGTCTCTCTCTCTCTCTCCTTTCTTTCACTCTGCTTATTTGTTTTGTTTCTTAAATCCATATATGAATGAAATCATATGATATATGTCTTTCTCTGACTTATTTTACTTAGCATTATACTCTCTAGCTCCATCCATTTCATGCAAATGGCAAGATTTAATTCTTTTTTATGGTTAATATCTCATTACACACACACACACATCACATATTTATTTATTCATCAGTCAATAGACACGGGCTGTTTCTACAATTTAGCTATTGTAGATAATGCTGCTATAAACATCAGGGTGCATGTATCCCTTTGAGTTAGTACTTTTGTATTTTTTTTAAAGATTTTATTTTTATTTGAGAGAGAGTGAGCAAGAGAGAGCATAAGTGGGGGCAAGGGCAGAGGGAGAGGGAGAAGTAGACTTCCCGCTGAGCAGGGATCCCAACATAGGGCTCCATCCCAGGACCCCAGGACCACATACTGAGCCAAAGGCAGATGTTTAACTGGCTGAACCAGGCAGCCCTGTTTTTTTATTCTTTGGGTAAGTACCTAGCAGTGTAATTGCTGAACATCAGGTAGTTCTATTTTAAACTTTTTGAGGCACCTCTGTGTTATTTTCCAGAGTGATTGTACCAGTTTGCATTCCCACCAACAGTGTAAGAGGATTTCTCTTTCTCTGCATCCTTGCCAACACCTGTTGTTTCTTGTGTTGTTGGTTTTAGCCATTGTGACAGGTGTGAAGTGATACTTCATTGTAGTTTTGGTTTACATTTACCTGATGATAAGAGGTGTTGAGCACCTTTTCCTGTGTCTGTTGGCTATCTGTATGTCTTCTTTGGAGAAATGTCTGTTCATGTCCTCTGCCCATTTTTAAATTAGATTATTTGTTTTTTGGGTGTTAAGTTGTATCAGTTCTTTATATATTTTGGATACTAACACTTTATTGTATATGTATTTGCAAGTATCTTCTCCCATTCCATATGTTACCTTTTAGTTTTGTTGATTATTTCCTTCACTGTGTAGAAGTCTTTTCTTTTGACGTCATCCCAATCATTCAATTTTGCTTTTACTTTCCTTGTATCAGGAGACATATATAGAAAGAAGTTGTTACATTAATGCCAAAGGGGTTACTGTGAGAATCTTTAAATATTGAAGTATTCATAGCATTTAACTTTTTTACAATATCATTGGTATTAAGGGACCATCGAAGCTCTGTTCTGACCAGATCATTGTTTTCAGCATTAGTAAATCAGAAACTGTAAGTTTCAAATTTGGATTCCTCTAGAAAGGAGAATCATGAATTCCAATAAGCCAGAAGTCACAGACGTTTTCTCAATACAAGTGATCTCATTTTCTTTATAGCCACCACGCATGAATGAATAGGGAGAAGCTTTGGGGAATAAGTTGCTTACTGTGCATGGCTACTGAGTGCTTCCCCCACCTGGATTGCTGTGGGGAGCAGTATGTCAAGGCCATAAGATGACACCTTTGTGGTCAGACAGACCTGAACTCTAATCTCCACTCCACTTCTTGACAATCTGAACTATGACCAACTTAATTATTGTAAAACTCAAAGTCCTTATCCATCAAAAAGGGTCACTGATACCTACCATGAAGAGTTTCAGTGAGGAGGAAAAGAAGCAGTAAATATACAGGTTCTACACAGTGCTTGCAAGGTCAGGTACCCAAATATGCTTATATGTTTGTTTGTCTTCTGTTTCCCTCCCTTCTCATCAATATTGTGGAGACATGAATGTAGGTGTGAGCTCTGAAATCTCGTAATGATGGTTAAGTTCAAGACTTTCATTAATACACAATTAATGATAATTCATTAATACTTCCATTAATATAATAGACTAATTTTCAAATAAGCTGATATAAATTATCATAATACTTCAATATAAACACAAAATCAAAAAAAATTCTTGAGAACTCATTGGCATTACAAGAAACTCTGCAATCACATACAAAGGCTTGGAATTAATATCGCATTAAAAGAACTCCATTACCTTATTTAATCTAGCTGTGTATGTTAGATTAGATTTATAATTGTGCACTCTTTCTTCCAGTAAAATAATTGTAGATATCTGTCTGTTGTTGCAATGTAACATGACTTCTTCTGGGGGAGCTTATGTCTCCATCACATTGTCACACGTGATCATGTGATTTGCTTTGGCTAATGGCAGATGAATGAATATGAAATATAACACATCCCAGTGGAAAGTGTAAAACTCATCAAGAACCAGAGTGAAAAGTCTCATGATAGACCCAGCATCAATTAGAATACTAAGAATGGTCTTGCTTCAATCCTATGGAAAAATTAACTATAGTAAACTTCTATAAAGGACTTGGTAGTAAATCTATTCTATGCTTGCAGGCCGCATTCAGTCTCTGTTTTATAATATTTTTCCTTTTACAATTAAAAAATGTAAAAGCCACTCTTGGCTTGTATATAGTACCAGAAGAAGCCCCTGCCCTAAATCATACCCTCGGTACTACCTAAGCTTAAAAAGAAAATCCAAAAGGATCAAGCTATTTCTAAGTAACTTAAGTGGGCCCTAGAATAACACTCAAGAATATTTATAGAAATGCAAAAGTATCAGGACTTTACAAAGTAAAATTCACAATGCTTGACATCCAATCAAAAATCCACAGGCATGCAAAAGAATCATAATACAAAACCACAATGAGGATGTAAATCAATAAATCAAAACTGACCCAGAAATGACAGATAAAAAAACTTGTTTCCATAACCTGAGAGGTTCTGACCTGAGCCGTGGCTCACAACATTGGTTTTGAGATTTCTTTTTGTTTTTTACACTTGGGAATTTTCTTTTCCTAGAATTCAAGGTAATGATTTTTCCAATAATTTTCTTACAAAATCTACCTAAAATTTTCCGTGTGTTTGGAGTAGTAAAACAGATCTCTCAATACCTTTTCATCATGATAGTGCCTGGGAGTCTTGAGCCATTTCTCTGTTTTATCAACACACCTCAGTCCTGCAGAATATTGAAGGACAAACATTTATCCTGATCTTTAAGCAAACTAGAATCTCCATTGTGTCAGGTCATATTAGTGATAACCAGTCAGGAAAACAAAAATCGATACAGATGTGCATTCAGTAAAACCACTAGATGGTGCAGTATCTTCACATTTCATTAACACTAAAACCCAGAAGGGAATTTAGTCCTTTACAAGGGACACCAAGCAGATAGCTGCCCGAATTTGTCATTCCAGTGGCCTGCCTTACTTGCTGATGATCTGCGAGAAGGGAGTAAGTGTAATGCATCTTGCTTTGCTTAACTTGAAAGGGAGCTTTTACAATTTTTTATGATGGTGCTGTGGTGAGAGTTTGAGTATTTTCAAATGTAAACCCTGAGATGAATTCTGATTCTGCTATCTGTACAGCTAAACATAGGCTGCTTCCCTTACTCGTCTTCCTGGCCCCAGATTCCAGCATTCCTCAAGGCCTAAGGTTGATTCTCCTCTGTAATAAACCTTCACAGACCTTTCTAGTCAATTACTATCTCTTTTTTCCCTAAATTCTTATAAAACGTTTGCTTTGTCCCTTACTAAATAGAATAGTGTAACAATGGGGAAGCTGTTTTACCTACCAGAGGCTCAATTTGCTCCTCTATATAGTGGAAACCACCATATTACATCCTCAAGAATGCTTTAATAAAAACATCATAACAATTAGCACAGTGTTTAACACACAGTAAACTCTTATATTTATTTACCAGCCTTTGCCAATACAGGAAGTATCATTTGTCACTATCTTATGCTTCATTCATAATCTCAGTAATTATTTCTTAACCATCAGCAACATGTCAAGTATCGGCTTGCTGCTATAGATGGAGTAGTGAATAAAAACTACACAATCCATTTCCTTACAAGCCTTAGAACAGAGGAAGGGAGATAAATCATCATTCATTCCAGTAAGTTTTACAATAGCAGCAGTACAGGGTGCTGTGGGAACATGAGCAAAATTAACTTATCGTATAGATTTAGGAAGTCCCCCTCAAGGAAGTATTATCTAAACTGAGGTTGATAAAAATAGCAGTCATTAGTTAAATAAAGCAGAGAAATGGGGTGGCATTTTAATCCGGCCTGTGAAAGCCCAAAGGCAATAAGACCAGGGTTTAGTGAATTGATGGCTTTCAAATGCTGTTTTACACAACAAATATATTTCACATCATAGCATGTACACAGATTCAAACACACATAAGTCAAACAAGGCTCACCCAACATGGTTAACCTTACAGCAAAAAAATGTATTCTTATATTTTCCATTCTATTTTATTTGAGAATTTTTGGTTGCGCCCCAGAACAAAGCACCGAAATACCTGAAGCAAAACAGACAGAAATGAAAGTACAAATAAGAAATTCAAATAGTGACACTTGGAGACCTCAAAACCCCACTTTAAATAATGGATAGAAAAAAATTTAAAAAAACAATGGATAGAACAATCAGAAGACCAAAAAGGAAATAGATCTGTACGACACTATAAATCAACTAGCCGTAACAGACATCTATGGAACATGTCACCCAACATTAGAATATCTAGTTGGTCCTTGAACAGCTTGGGTTTGAACTATGCAGGTCCACTTATATGCAATTTTTTGGATAAATACAATATAGTACTATAATGTATCTTCCTTATGATTTTCTTAATAACATTTTCTTTTCTCTAATTTACTTTTTTGCAAGAATACCATATATAATATATCTAACATACAAATCATGTGTTAAATGACTATGTTATCAGGAAAGTTTCTGGTCAACAGTAAAACTTTTGGGGAGTCAAATGTTACAAGCAGACTTTTGACGATAGAGGGGGTCAATGTCCCTACTCTCCACATTGTTCCAAGGTCAACTGTACATTCTTCTCAAGTGCACATGGAACATTCTCCAGAAAAGATCAGATTCTAGGCCATAATATAGATCTCCGTAAAATTAAAAATAATTAAATTCAAAGTTCACTCTAAAAACAAGGGAATAAAATTATAAATCAATAACAGCAAGTAATATGGGAAACTGATATATATATGTGAAAGCTAAACAAAGTACTCCCGAGTCACTAATGAATCAAAGAAGAAATCACAAAGGAAATTGGAATATACTTAAAAATGAAAATAAATTAAGATATGCTATTCTAAAACATACAAAGTACAGCTAAATCAGTTCTTAGAGGAAAATTTAGAGTTGTAAATACCTGTATTAAAAGAAAGAAGAAGAAAGACCTCAAAATCATAAACTAACTTTCCATCTTAAGACACTGGCAAAGGGATACCTGGGTGGCTCAGTGGTTGAGCATCTGCCTTCAGCTCAAGTTGTTATCACAGGGTCCTGGGATCGAGCCCTGCATCAGGCTCCCCACAGGGAGCCTGCCTCTCCCTCTGCTTTTATCTCTGACTTTCTTTGTGTGTCTCTCATGGATAAGTAAATAAAATCTGTAAGAAAAAAAAAAGACTGAGAAAAGTAAATCTAAAGCAAGAGTAAAGAAGGAAATAATAAACATTAGAGAATAAATTAATGAAATAGAAACTATAAAAGAATATAAGAACAATAGAAAAATAAACAAAAACAAAGTGGTCCTTTGAAAAGATAAGCAGAATTGGTAGACCTTTAGCAAGACTCACCAAGAGAAAAAGAGAGAAGACTGAAATTACTAAAATAAAAAATGGAAGGAGAAATTGCTACCAACCATACAGAAATAAAGGGTTTCAAGAAAATAGTATGAACAACTGATGATAGTAAGTGAAACAAGTTAGATGAAATGGAGAATTCCTGGAACTGACTCAGGAAGAAGTTGACAACCTAAATAGACTTATAACAAGTAAAGAGATTGAACTAGTAAAACAAACAAACAAACAAACAAAACTCAAGTCCAGATGGCTTCGTTGGTGAAGTCTACCAAACATATAAGAAAACAATACAAGTACTTCATGAACACTTCCAAAAAACAGAGAAGAGGGAAATACTTCCCAACTCTTTCTATAAGGTCAGAAATACCTTATTTCAAAACCAGACTTAGACATTACAGAAAACAAAACCAATATATTTTATGAATATATGTGCAAAAATCCTTAACAAAATGTCCACAAATCAAATCCAGCAACATAGAAAAAAATTATATACTATGGTCAACTGGGATTTATACAAGGAATGCAAGACTAGTTTCACATCTGCAAATTAATTAATGAAATACATCATATTAACATAATTAAAACAAAAGCCACATGATCATCTCAATAGATGCAGAAAAAATGTTTGACAAAATCCAACACCCGTCACAATACAGTTATACATCTAGACAACAGAATATTATTCAGCACTAAAAACAAGTGAACTGTCAAGCCATGAAATGACAAAGAAGAACCTTAAATGGATATTACTAAGGGAAAGAAGTCAATCTGGGAAGGCTAGATAATGTATAACTCTGACCATGTAAAATTTTGGGAGAAAGTATAACTATGAAAACAATAAAAAGATCTGTGGTTGCCAAAAGTTGGGGTGGGGGGGCAGAGCACAGAGGACTTTTAGGGCAGTGCAACTATTCTGTATGCTACTGTAATGGCAGATACACGTCATTACACTATTGTCCAAACCCCTAGAAGGTACAACCCTAATGAGTGAACCCTAATGTGAACTATGGATTTAAAGTAATAATGCATCTATGTAGGTTCATTAATTGTAACCAATGTACCATTTGGGTGGGGGATATTGGTAACAGGGGGAGACTGTGCAGGTGTGGAGACGGGAAGTATGTGGGAACTCCCAGCTCTTTCTGCTTAATTTTATTATAGATCTAAAACTGATCTAAAACTTAAAATCTGTTAGAAAATAAAATTAAAAAGCCTACTTGAGGAGCTCTCTCAAAATAAAAATTTGTGGTCCCCCCTGGGTGGTATTTACCTCAGGCTGTTGATCCTCTGTGTTTTTTCGCTTTCACTAATGAAGACTGGGCCCTCCTTGTTTTTGGTGAAAGGACATTTTCTCTTGAGGTACCCATTCATGCGTTCTCTCTGGAAGCAGAAGGCTTAGAGTCAGCATGGTGGAACCCAGGAAGCTGGGGACCTTGATGTCTCCTGGTTGATCGGCAAAAGGCTTTGTGCAAAGCATTTTAATCCACTAAGCCTTAGGTTCATCATCTTTGAAATGGAATTAGTAGTGACAATTGCATTTAATTATTCACTTAACTATCTGACTAGTGTGCTTCAGAGCAAGGTCCACAAAGACAGGAACAATGTCTGTTTTATTCAGCATCACTATCATAGAGCTGGCACAAAGCCAGCACTGAATAATGATGTACAGATGAATGGACAGAGGAATACACAAAGGAATGATAATGCCTGGCCTGTGGGGGAGTTCTGAAGCCTGAATGAGCCTCTGGCACATGCTAGGTGTCCCCCTTCCCGGGCCCTGTGAATTTGTCTCTTCACCGTTAGAGATCCTCACCTGCCACCCTGAGAAAGCGTTCCTGGCAATTAAGACCAATGGACACCTAGACAAAGAGAGGCTTTAAGAGTACGACTGACCTAGAGAGAAAGGAGACACCTGCTCCATTTTCCCTTAACAACACTTAACAAAAGTAGGTCTTTGTCTTTCCTAATTGCACATTGGGGAAAAGCAGTATCAATTTAAATGTAACACGTTTCAACCAAGGGATAGGCTATTTCTATCCCAGGTCTAACATAATGATCCCCAAGAAGCCACAAACCTACTGATTCAATTATTTGAAGAAAATTTCTAAAGTTGAGACAGGCTTTAATTTAGTCTCCATTATCATTTTCCTGGATCCTGAAGCAGGCAGAGTGAGAAACAGAATGAGCAGCCTTTGTCCAGAAGAAAAGAGAAGTTTGTCTTGTTCTTTCACTGTCAACAACAGGCTGTGTATACTTGGGCACATTGTGTCTCCTCTCTGGGGCTTCACTTCTGGATTTACCAAATCTGGAAATTAGCTACATGAGAGGATCTCCAGAGCACATGTCTAGAGGAAACACTGGGTTAATATTGAGATACAATTTTACACTTGGGAAAACAAAAAGTAGCCATTGTTATAAAACAACAAACTGTATCTTGATTATGTTGTATTATGTCAAAGAGTGACTATAAAGAGAGCTTGTTCTTAGCCATCACCCACTCCCTCTCAAGTCCAAAGGAAACGTATCTGAGTTTTGAGAATGATGTGTGTGTGTGTTGTATGCATGAGTGTGACTTCGATTGTTTATCACAATTTGGAATGGACTAATTGTTGAAAAAATACTGATTATATGATTATTTTATTATTTCCATATCTCAGATTAAAGGATAAAGATGATCAGAATTTTATTTATTTATTTGTTTTTTTAGTTTAAATTCAATTTGCCAACATATTGTATAACACTCAGTACTGATCAGGATTTTAGATACAGATGTCCCCCACTTTGCAAAGTCCGTGATACACCACTTTGCTTTTATGGAAGGCCTACATTAACACCTGTTTTCACTAGCCAAAAGAAATCTGAAGAGTGTTTTTGCTTTTATGAAAAAAGGGCTAAATGTGAAAATAGCATTCTGGATTTCTTTGTAGCAGCCATTATAGAGGCAGCCATACCCTAAGCAGGGAAAGGCCCCCCGCCTCCTTCCAGCTCTGTCCCCTAGAACTACATTCACATCTCAGCATCAAGTTGCCAGAACTTTGACCTATATCCATGAGCATTTGAGCTTTATCTCAATTTATTTTATGCATCTGTTAGCAAAATGTGTCCTATGGTATGAGAAAAGCCTAAGAGGTGATTTTTGGGGTTTCTTTCTGAGAGTGGGGCAAACCTGTATTGAGTTCTTCTACACATGCAAGGTATTGTACAAAGGATTTTATTTAGAATTTTACACTTACTTCTCAATGGCCACTAAATAAATTGACAGAGAATATCTCAATTACCCTCTGCAACATTTCTCTCCTGAGATTTTCAGGGTGGTGAATGTTATTACTTATTAAACTCACAAGTCAATTCCCAAGTAATAAGATACTGCTTTTTGCCACGGAGGCCCAAGTTAATGGACCAATAATGGGCTAGCTTCGGTTTAAAGTTAGCAACAGGGAACTGGAAATTTATAATTCGACGTACACTGTGCCACCTTTCTTATATATGGGAAGGAAATTGGTATTTATTGACTTCCTACAATGTGCTGATTTTCTTCTGATTTAATATTTTAAATAGCTCACATTACTGACACATAGTAACTGTTCAATAAATGCTTACTGAGTTAATAAGTTAATTAGTTAATTTGTCTTCACGTATTATAAATGAGGACATTGTGGCACCTAGAGGTAGTATGTAGTAGAGGTAGGATTCAGGTGTGCCTAATGTCACGTCCAGTTCTTTCTCTTCTTGTTTATACCTCTTGGTTTCTAGAATCCATTCTTAACTTCTCAGTAGCATAGTGCATAGCACATGATCTCCATGTGCCTCAACATTTTTTTTTTTTCAGCTAAAATCATCTTTAAAATCTGAGTTGCCTCTCAAGTCGAATGTTACCATTTGCAAAGACACCTGCAGGGATGACAGGATAGAGCAGTAAATAAGGAAAAAAAAAGTGAAAGAAGTAGGTTAATATCGGTCAATTGGCAGAAGCCCCCCATTTCCCCACCATCCTGGTTTTTAAACTTAGTGACGTTTATTATAAGATTAATCCTTTTATGAACAGTGTGCAACTATGAATATCGAGGATAGTGTTGGTGGGAAACCAATAAAAGCAAAATTAATCTACTGAAGCCAGGAGCAAGAGACTGAATTCACGAAATAATGTCATACTTTTCATGAATGGGCCTATGTGGCATTGGCAATATGAGAGCAGCTTTCTCCTGAGACCTTGTGAGAATCAGCCATCATCCATCTCTGGATGTAGGATATTTTAACAGCTTTAATTATTATTTAAAATCAGTAATGTAAATAAATTACAGAATTTGAAGAAGGAAAATGAGAGCTTATAGTGGTGATGTGCCCTCCCTGGATAATCTGGTTAGAAGACAGAGTATAAATCCCATTCTTTCTCAGTGCTAACCATTTGCCAATTCTTTTTTTTCCCTCAAGATTTATTTATTTATTTTACAGAGAGAGAGAGAGTGTGTGCACACAGGTGCATGACTTGGGAGAAGAGCAGAGGGAGAGAATCTTCAAGCAGACTCCCCACTGAGCCAAACATGGGGCTCAAGCTCAGGATCCATGAGATCATGCCGAGTTGAAACTAAGAGTTGGATGCTTAATGGTCTGAGCCACCCACATGCACCTATTTTTTTTTTCATTCAAAAAATGTAGAATAAGTTATAGAGCTATTTTTTTGTTGTTTGATTTTGAAATTGATATTTTTAAAAAGATTTTCTTTATTTATTCATGAGAGACACAGAAAGAGAGGCAGAGACAGAGGCAGACGGAGAAGCAGACTCACTGCAAGGAGCCTGATGTGGGACTTGATCCCAGGACCTCAGGATCATGCCCTGGGCCAAAGGCAGGCACTCAACCACTGAGCCACCCAGGCATCCCTGAAATTGATTTTCTTTTAAAAAAAATTTTTTTATTGGAGTTCAATTTGCCAACATTTAGCATAACACCCAGTGCTCATCCCGCCAAATGTCCCCTTCAGTGCCCATCACCCAGTCACCCCAACCCCCTGCCCACCTTCCCTTTCCACTACCCCTTCTTCATTTCCCAGAGTTAGGTGTCTCTCATGCTTTGTCACCCTCACTGATATTTTCACTCACTTTCTCTTCTTTCCCTTTATTCCCTTTCACTAATTTTTATATTCCCCAAATGAAAGAGACCACATAATGTTTGTCCTTTTCCGATTGACTTATGAAATTGATTTTCTGATGATGAATATAAATTAGTAATTTAGTTCTAAGTGAACACTTAGAAAACCGAAACACATCAGTAATTAAATAAAGTCAATCAGAATGCAATAGTTTGGATATAATCATTGTTAGGATGTTGCTATACTCAACAGAAATTTGGGCAATAAATATGGCTGAGCACTTCACAGAAGAGAAATTCCAGTAAGTATTTAAAAATGGTAATAGACTATGCTCAAACCCACTGGTTGTTCAGGAAATTGAAAGTAAAATGAAACAAATAGCAAATTGAAAATTAAATTAATTAAAAATGACATAGGAGACATAGCTAAAGAAAATATCAAGGAACTAGAACATAAAATCAAGGAAATTATCCAGAATACAGTACAGAGTGAAGGGAGCAGAAACATCTACTCTCTAGAAAATGTGCCAAGTATTCTCTCTCCCAGGATTTCCTTTCTCTTTATGTACCTTGCCTGAATGATCTAGCTGTAAAGCCATTCACTGAGACAAAGCAACTAGACAGGAGGAGTGACCAGGAAGAGGTGCATCCATGCAGGAGGGGGCTGCAGTATTGATGAAGAGACCTTTAAGCAAGGTGAGGAAGGGACAACTGTGGAGGGGTGTCAGTACCTGAGCCAGGTGAGGTCATTCTTGCATGAGAGTGACCCAGAATGGGAGGACTTGACATGGTGAGCCAGACCAAGGCAGGGTGGGGAGGGCATCTGTGCATGTGAATGCATAGAGGTAAGGATGGAAAATTAACTACTCAAAGGAGGATCGAAGAAACTAGAAGCTTAATTTTAAAAAAGATTTTATTTTATTTTTTATTCAGCAGAGAGAGAGAGAGAGAGCACAAGCAGGGAGAGGGCAGAAGCAGGCTCCTCACTGAGCAGGGAGCCCAAAACAGGGCTCGATCCCAGGACCCTGGGACCATGACCAGAGCCGAAGGCAGACGCTTAACAGACTGAGCCACCCAGGCTTCCCGAACAAGAAGTTTATTAAGGAGAACCATAGTCAAAACTTTTTTTGTTGGAGAAAGGAGTTACAAATACAAAAAGAGAGAAAACTAGGACAAACTCTGGGCTATAGGATTAGAACTGGAGGTACCATAATTTTACTCATTTGCTATTGCTGCTTTAACAAATTACCACATACTTTGTGACTCCCAACAACACAGATTTATTATTTTCCAGTTCTGTAAGTTATAAATCCAACACAGGTACCAATGGGCTCCAGTCAAGGTGCTGGAAGGGCTGCCTTCCTTTATGGAAGTGCTGGATTTGATCCCCCTCCCTGCCTTTTCCAGGTCCTCTAAGCTGTCTGCATTCCTTGGTTTGGGACCTCTTCCTCCATCTCAAGGATAGCCTGAGGGGTGTAATTATCATATTGCATGGCTCTGACCTTTTCTGCCACTTTTAAGACTTTTTTGGGATTACATTGGACCAAGCATGATAATTGAGGACAACCTTCCTACTTTAAGAGCAGATAATTGGCAACTTAACTCCATCTACTGCTTTTATCCCCCTTTTCCAAATAAGATAATGTTCACAATTCCAGGGATTAGAATATGGACATCTGTGAAGGGCCATTATGTTGCCTACCAGAGATGGGGACTAATGGTTTTCAATATATATAAACAGAGAAGTATATATAGTTGTTAATGTGTCTATGTGTGTTTCTATTTATAACCTATATGTGTGTATGTATATACAACTCCCTCATTAATCCCTAGTTTTGTCACTGGGTGATCCTGGGACCAATGACATCCTGATAGCAATGACTACACATAAACACAGATCTTGACTTCTATTTAACATTCTCTATCATAAAGAAACAGGGCTCCTTGGAGAGATGGCTGATCCAGAGCTAGGGCATAAAACGTTTAAGATGAGTATAGTATGCCTTATATGTCAGAAAGCAAGAGAAGTACTCCAAGAATGATGGGATGTGCTGAGAGGACACAGAAGCCAGCTTGAAAGGGCCCCTTCTGGCCAAACTGGAGAAGCTGGAACATTAAAATAAATAATGAGGGATCCCTGGGTGGCGCAGTGGTTTGGCGCCTGCCTTTGGCCCAGGGCGCGATCCTGGAGACCCGGGATCGAGTCCCACGTCGGGCTCCCGGTGCATGGAGCCTGCTTCTCCCTCTGCCTGTGTCTCTGCCTCTCTCTCTCTCTGTGACTATCATAAATAAATAAAAAAAATAAATAAATAAATAAATAAATAATGATCGTAGCACATTACAACCCACTGAAAGAGACAGGAAACCATGACTCTGCAGAGGTATTATTTAGCAAGTGAATACATCAAAACTTTGATGAGGGAAGGACTATGTATGCAGTTTTAAACTATTCCCTTCAAAATATGTATTAATTTTACAAGACAAACAGTAACTTTAGATCAGAGAAGCAGATGATACCACGTAGCACTGCCTGGGCATCTATTTTATTTGGCTACGCAGCTGCAGGGACCTTACTTACACTAACCTCATGCAAGCCCCTCAAGCAAGCACCTTCCCTAGATAACAGCCTGGAGAGCACAAGCAAACGTACACTCCTGATATGATCCCCCCAAAGCCTTTTGATATACAGCCTTCCCTACTCTTTCAAGGCCTTTCCCTGTGTGCCCCTTAAAGAAGACCCCCATGGAGCTTACCAAAATCCTGGGGCTCCTTTTGGTTTGAATTTATCAATGTAGAACCTACCCAGGGACCCTCACAAATGCATGTGCCCCAGGTCTGCATCTCTCTGCCTGCACCTGCCTTCACCTCCCCACGTGGCCCTTCGAGATGTGCCATGTACTTCCTCCACGACCTCTGAGTAATAAACTTTTGTATCTCACTTTCTCTTGTGCTCTTTTGCTGAACCACAGCTCATTTAGCACCCCAGGATTCTACTTAACAAACGTTAATGTAACAAATCATAACAGTAACTCTGTGGGAAAGTCATTATAGGAAGTGACCTCAAGCCCAACTGTTAACCCCAACTGTTCCCACGAGTGCAAATGACAAAGACTTCTCTAGACTATTAGTCAGTAAAAGATGGCAAACATATTACTAGATAAATGAACAAAAGCCCTGATTTGGAAGGCAAATAAACATCAGTAGATTATCTGTGTGTCTCTTTTAATGCAGGAAATCAAAATTGAAAGAAGATGTCATAATGATAGACCATTAGAAATCAACAAATTAGAAAATGTTAAAACCTGCCAGCATCAAGTATAAGCAAGAATTTGGAGAAATGAGAACTCATCTAAAACTCTAATATATAAATTTGTAGCAAATCACTAGAATATTATTTGGTAAATAAAGTTATGAAGTAGAAAGGTTTTATATCCTAGAGCCTCATAATTTCACTTTTAGGTATAGAAGTATATGGAACTTTGAATATGTATGAGTCTCCAGTTAATCCTGGAGAATCCAGTTAATACTGGAGAATTCCACTGATGTTGAAGAGTCTTTCAATGTATAGCCTAAATGTACACTGAAAGAAGAATGGATATATTAATTAAATATATTCGCACAGTAGAATACTGTTCAGTTGTAAAAAAATGAATTGTAGCTACATTTTTCAGACAGATGCATTTTTAAAAAGATTTGTCCATTTATTTATTTGACTTAGAGAGAGAACATGAGCAGAAGAAGGCAGAGGGAAAGAGTGATTTCCGAGCAGACCCTGAGCTGAGCGCAGAGCCCTATTCGGGGCTGAATTCCACAACCTATGAGATCACCAGCTGAGTGGAAATCAGGAGTTGGTCACTCACTCCACTGACTGAGCCACCAGGTGTCCCAACATGGATACATTTTCAAAACACAACATGGAATAAAAAAGCAAGTTGTGCAAGACTAACCACAGCTTGATAAAATTACATCAAGTTAAAAAACAAAGACAACAAAGAATTATATATTTCATGCATATATAGGTATGTGGCCCTATTATTAAGAAAATCATGGAAATAGGGGTGCCTGGGTGGCTCAGTCAGTTAAGCGTCTGCATTTGGCTCAAGTCATGATCCTGGAGTCTTGGGGTGGAGCCCCGAGTCAGGCTCCCTGCTCAGTGGGGAGTCTGCTTCTCCCTCCCCCTCTGCCCTTTCCCCTTGCTCATGCTTGCTCTCCCTCAAATAAATAAATAAAATATTTTTTAAAAAGAAAATCAAGGAAATAGAAGAATTCCATTTTTGATTCATTAAACAATACAAATTAAAATAAACATTATATCAAGGACTGGTGAAGATAGGGAAATGGGCATATTTACTAAGAGGGATTGGATTACTGCAATATTATTGAAAAGTAATGTGGTAATATTTACTAAAATAAAAATATATACTCTGATTAAGAAACTGTATTAATCAGGGATGCCTGGGTGGCTCAGAGGCTGAGCATCTGCCTTTGTGTCAGGGCGTGATCCCAGTCTGGTGATCGAGTCCTGCATTGTGCTCCCTACAGGGAGCCTCCTTCTCCCTCTAGGTCTCTGCCTCTCTCTCTCTCTCTCTCTCTTCTCTCTGTCTCTCATGAATAAATAAATAAAATCTTTAAAAAAAAAAAGAGAAAAGGAATTGTCTGATCAGAGCTGATCCCCTTACAAAATACCTCTAAATAAATATATCTGTGCAAAGATGCATCCCTATTTGTGTCAACAACAAAGTGGAAGTAACCAAAATGCCCATGAATTGAGGAATGGCTGAATACACTGTGGTATATCCATTCTTTGCAAAGTTATCTAGCTATTAAAAAAACTGAATTAGACTTTGAGAGATAGTGATATTTAGTTAGATGAAAGTAAAAAATGCCAGAATAATGTAATCTAAAATGATCCCACTTTTGTAAATAATTGAATTGTAAAATGATAACCTTAGTCCTAAGCATTTGTGCATATGAATGTATAACTTGTCTGTGGGGAAAGAAATGGGATTAATGCATATCAATATGCTAAACTTTGTGACCTTGAGAGCTGGAAATGAAAATGAGTTGCCATGCTATTATTAATTTTTAAATACAATCTTGCATTGTTTCACTGGTTCAAAAGAGAGGATGTTACTTTGATTTTATGAAAAATAAAGGAAAAAAATTTTAATTTTAATAATTCATCTCCACAGGGGACATTTGGAATATTTAATTTCCAAAGTGTATTCTAGGAAACTATATTTTATAATAAATTTAAAGAATTCTCTTTTCCAATAAGTTTGGTAATATGGGATAAAAAAAAGTTTAAGGTAATTTTTTTTACTAAATTATTTATCAAATCACTTAATAATTTTACTTGTGATGTGAATTTCTGAGATGAGGGTTTCACTTGTAGAATTTCTTAAACATTTTGACAACTTAGAATATCTCAGGGAACTATCACTTTATAAAACCAATTTTCTGAAATAATGTGCTAATCCAACTCCCCAGACATAACTAATCTCAACATGAGGTCCAATTCTTTCCAATTTTTTTGCTAGCATTTTTACATAGTGTAGATTATATGGTACCCATAACTTTCACATCTTTTTATTTGTAATGCCTTGTCATAGACATTGTTTTATCACTGGGTAATTTTTATAGACATCAGTTATTATAATTTAGTGAGAATTCCAACATAAATGTTTATGAAAAAATGTAACCAACAAAATCCTATATTAGTAATGGAAGATAGTAAAGAATATGATTAACCTATAATTCATGTACTTGTATGGTTCACACTAAAAGCTTTAAAGGGACTGACCAGAGATGATGGATATCTGGAAACAGGAGAGAAGGCATCATGGAGGAGACAATTTTTTTTTAAAAGATTTTATTTATTTGTTTGAGAGAGTAAGAGCACAGGGCTCCCACTGAGTAGGGAGCCAGACACAGAACTCCATTCCAGGACCCCTGGATCATGACACTAGCTGCAGATGCTTGACCAGCTGAGCCACTGGGGCACCGCTGAGGGAAAGGAATTTGAAGACAGGATCAAGGCAGCTCTGGCTCAGATTAGAGAAAGTCGAATATCCTGATAAGACAAGAGCTTGCTCAGGACCAGGACTATAGCTTTTATTAAGAGAGGACTGGTTTATATAGAAATCACAAATGTGACTTACGGGTGAGATCCCATTCTACAGAATTCTGTAGAAGGAAGCAATGCTTATTATGACCGTTAAATCCGGGTTGTGGTAACTGAGGCCTGTAATAAAAAAGATTTATGTTTCTAAATACATTCTAAATACAATGGATTGTCTTCACTGTTCCCCTACAAATCCCTTGTTCATGGACATGGCTGTCCACCGAAAAGAAACCTGAGAGCCTATCTGGAGTCAGTTCAGGCTGCTATGACAGTGTACCATAGCCTGGGTGGCTTAAATAATGGAACTTCCTTTGCTCAGTGTTCTGGTGGCTGGAAATCCAAGGTCAAGATGTCTGTAGACCCTGTGTCTGGTAAGGGCCCCCTTCCTGATTCAGAGAGAGCTGTCTTCTTCCTGAGTCCTCACAGTCAGAGAGCAGATGACAGAGAGCAAGGGCAAGCTCCTGTGTCTCTTCTTCTAAGGGCACTAATCCCATTCATGAAGGCTCCAGTGCATGACCTAATCTCATTCAAAGGGCCCTCCTCCTAATACCATTACACTGAGAATTAGGATTTCAACATAAGAATTGTGAGGGTGGGAGGTGGGAACAAACACTCAGTTCATAACAAAGTCACTCCAATAATTCAACTGGAAGCTGCATAAACCCTTATGTGAGTAATAACAAGTACTAACATTTTTAGAGTAACTTACAAACACCAGTCATATATATTATCTAATCTTATCTATTTAACCCATCTGTGAGAATTGGGTATCACTATCTAAATATTATAAATAAAGAAATTGAAACTCAAAGAGCTCAAACAATTTGTCTGAAGTCACAGAGTGAACTAGTGAGTGAGCTCGATTTATACCCGGATGTGTCATCTCATGTTTGTTCTGCTGCACCATACTCCTTCCTCAGTATCAGGCACTCTGACAATAAAGACAGAGGATATTAGTACGTTTAATTTGTTAATTTGTTCATTCTTGATTTTTTTTTCATTCTTGAGTTTTTAAAGTGGAATTGTTTCTTTTATTAGTTGGGGGATCTCTTCACATACTTAAAAAAAAAGAACATTGGTGGCATATTTCCATGCCATCGTGTATTGGAGAATATGTTTCCTTTGTCAGAAACATGAAAGGTAATTGGCATAGGTGTCAAGATTTGGGGTTACAACCTTCTTCCCTTAAAAGCCATCAGCTGTCACCCCTTACATTCTAACTTCTGATGTAGTGAAGTCTGAGCCAGATTGACTTGTGTTCTTTTGCTGGTAACCTGTTTTTCTCCCCTCCTAACTGAGTACTTGTTAAAATTTCCTTTATCCTGCTATATCATAAATTTTGCCAGGATCCATTTCCATCAGTCCTTTTTCACTCATGTCATCAGAGAAGCAAAAACTGTTTTGTCTTTACCTTCTAATCTAATTACTTATTGGGATTTTAAATGATTTTATCTTTGTGGGTTTTTAAAAAAGATTTTATTTATTTATTCATGAGAGACACAGAGAAAGAGAGGCAGAGACAGAGGCAGAGGGAGAAGCAGGCTCCATGTAGGGAGCCCGATGTGGGACTCGATTCCAGGACCACAGGATCACCTCCTGAGCTGAAGGCAGATGCTCAGTTGCTGAGACAGAAGATATTAGTGTCCCACGATTTTATCTTTGATACCTACATCCCAGTTACTTTGATTTTATTTTTCCTTGTGAACACTTGTTATGTTCAGGTGAGACCTTCTTTCTCTACCCTCCATATCTACCATTTTTGCTGTTATTTTTCTCACTTTTTATTATTTTTCTTTGAGTTTGAGTTCTCAGTTTATCTTTTTATTCGACAAGCATTTATTAAGTGTTACTCCATGTCACTCATTGTTCTACAACTTTTGGATACAAGTATGAGCAAAAGGAACCAAAATTCTTATCTTTGTGTAATTTATAAGAAAAAACAGAATATTTTAGATAGAGATAAATAATTTGGAGATAAATACGCAGGCAAGTGAATGCCAGGAGTGGGGGAAGTTGAATGTTTAGACAATGAGACAGCAAGATCTTTCTTTCTTTTTTTAATTAAAAAAATATTTTAAATTTAAATTCAATTTGCCAACATATAGTATAACACCCCAGTGCTCATCCCATCAAGTGCCCTCCTCAGTGCCTGTCACCCAGTTACCCCAACCCCCCCTCCCCTTCCACAACCCTTTGTTCGTGTCCCAGAGTTAGGAGTCTCTCATGGTTTGTCTCCCTCTCTAACTTTTCCCCACTCGGAAAGCAAGATCTTTCTAAGAAACTTTGGAGTGAAGAGTAAGCCAAGTGGGTGTCTGAAAGAAGAGCACATGAGGTAGAACAAGTAGACGGACAACGATGCTGCCTACTCACGTGTTCAAGGAAAAGCAGACCTCAGTGTTCCCAGTCTACAATATGACAAGGGGAATAGCAGGGAATGAGGCCAGTGTGGTCATGTAAAACCAAGTCATATGAGGCCATATGGGTCATAGTAAGAACTGTGGCATTTGCTCTAAAAAGGAAAGCCTGTGAAGAGTTTTGAGCAAAGAAGTAGCATGAGTTGATCTGCTTTTTCATAGAATCACTCTACCTGCTGTGAATAGGGCCAAAGGCAAAAGAAGAGATATCAGTGAAGGCTACTGTCATAGTCCCAGTGAGAGGTGACGGTGACTTGGACCAGAATGATAGGGGAGGAGGTGATTAGATGTAGTTGGACACAATATATGTCAAAGGTTGAGTTAGTTAAAACTTTCTGATGGATTGGATATGAGAACATAGATTTTTGTCCTGGGCGACTAGAAGGACAGAGTTAAATTTCAATAAGGAGAAAATCCAGAAGTAGGGAAAAGATATCAGGAACATAATTGGAAGTATGTTATTTATGTGATTTTCAAGGGGTGTGGCTTATTTTTGCTCAAGATTTTATTTATAAGATTCAGACATGTTAACAAACGTAGCTGTAGTTAATATATTTTCACTGATCTATACCAGGGGTTGGCAAACTTTTTCTGTGAAGAGAAGATAATAAAAAATTCTGGTTTTGCAGACCAGATGGTCTTTACTGCAACAACTCAACTGTGTCATAGCGTGAAAAGAGCCATTGCCATTATATAAAAGAACGAGCATGGCTGCATTCCAATAAAATGTATTTGCAAAAATAGGCAATGGGCCAGATTTGGTCCATGGGCTGTAATTTGCTGACCTCCTCATCTATAGTATCCAACTGAGTGATGATACCACAATTTGTTTATCCATGTTACTGCTGATGGGCATTTGGAATTTTCATCTTGGAGCTATTGCAAACAATGAACCTTCCTGAGCATGTTTTTTTGGTGTCCAAGTGCTTGCTTATATTTCTATTTTATATATAAAAAGAAATGGAATTGCTGGGTCATAGGCATGTTAATTATCAATTTAAGATAATATACTGGTTTTCCAAAGCGATTCTAATAATTTAACTTTCACCATCTGCATTTGAGAATTCCCCTTGTTTCCCCACCTCACCATGAACTCGCTACTGTCAGACTTTTTGTTTCAATGTCCTGGTGAGTGTTTAGTGGTACTTCATTTTGATTTCAATTTGTACCACATGATTGCTAATGAGGATGAACACTTTCATATGGTTTTTGGCCACAGACATCCTCTCTCCTATGGGGCTGGTTAAAGGATTGTGCACATATTCCTATCGGGCTGTCTTTTTTCTCATTATTTTGTAGAGTTCATTATAAATTCTGCTTCTAGGTTGCAATGACATTTACCCAAGTATTCACTTTTTTTTAATGTTCTTTATTCATTCTTAGATTTCTCAGCTTCTATATGGAATACATTTCTTGTGCATTAAATGAACACATCTTTTTTGTGTTTCTACCATATAGTTCTGCTAGTGATGAATTTCTTAAGTTTCTGTTTGAGTGAAAATATCTTAAATTCACATTAATTTTCAAAAGGTCTATTTTTCTAAATATAATATTTTAGGTTGTCTACCATTTTCTTTTAGCACCTTAAGGAAAGCATTCCTTTGTCTGCTGGTTTCTATAGATTCTGTTGATAAATCATCTATCTATCTTATGGCTGCTCACTGGGGAGTAATAGATCTTTCCTTTCCCTCTGTTACTAACTGCTGAGTTTTAAAAAATCTTTGTTCTTGGTTTTAGCAGTTTTGTTTTAATGTTCCTAGGTGTGGCATATATATATATATATATATATATATATATATATATATATATATATATATTCATCCTGCATGGATGTCTAAGGCATCTGAAATTACTGGCTTAATTTCTCTTGCCATTTTTGAGGAATTTATAATACTTTTTGCCTTATTGCCTCACTTCCCTTTCTTTCTGGGTCTCCAGTTATCTATTATAAGACTTCCTTATTAGATTGTCTAGGTATGTTATAATCTGTATATTCATTCATTTGTCTTTATAAGCTTCATTCTTGATATTTTCTTTGAGTTAACTAATTCTGCTTTTGGCTTTGTCTAATTTGTTCTTTAACACACAATACATTATAATTTTTAGTTATATACTTGTTTCATATTTAGAATTTCAATTTGATTCTTTTTATAGTTTCCAAGGCCCTGTCAGATTATCAAACGTGTCTGTTATTAACTTGAAAATATTTAGCAGAGTTGTTTTGTTTTAATCTGTGCTTTATAGGGCAGCCCGGGTGGCTCAGCAGTTTAGCACCTGCCTTCAGCCTGGGACGTGATCCTGGAGTCCTGGGATCGAGTCCCACATCAGGCTCCCTGCATGGAGCCTGCTTCTCCCTCTGCCTGTGTCTCTGCCTCTCTCTGTGTCTCTCATGAATAAATAAATAAATATTTATAAATAAATAAATAAAGTCTAAAAAATAATCTGTACTTTATAGCTTTATTATGTGGATCACCTCTGGATTCGTTTTTCTTATTTGTTGCTCCTCTTGATTCTATGTCATATTATCTTGCATGTGGATTGTGTGTGTTGTTTTTCAGTTTCATAAATATTTTTTCCAATTTTTTTCTAGGTTTTCCCTGGAGGAGGTTAGTCTGAACCACATAGTTTGAAATTCAGGAAGTATAATTTCTGACTCTTCCCTTTTTTAGAAATTATTATTGCTTTTTTTTTTTTTTTTTTTTTTTTAGTTTTCTTGCCATCTTTTACATCACTCATCTGCATTTTCATCTCTTCTTAATAACTTTTATCTCCCCCTGTCTTTATTGTGGTGATCTGCTTCTGTTCCAGAGTGGCAATGTTTTCTTACATTCTCCTGAAAATACCAAACTAGATCTGAAATTTTCCTAAGTTTGTTACTCCTCTGAGTCTTCAGGACCAAGTTCCTTTGTTTTATCCTACAATTTACCCAAAAAGTTATTAACATTGCTCTTTCTGTTTGTTATCTAAGGAGAAGATCTTTGTAGACTAATTGACAGAGTTTGCAGATCACTATTATTTTGCTTTCTGTAAACTGCAAGTCTGGTCAGGCCTCAGACTGTGACCTATATATACCTGAATGGCAGCCTGTTGTGTACAACTTTTAGGCCAATTCTTAGTAGGCTTTCCTTGAGTAGGTTTTAATTAGGCTAACAGATCATTTCCTTGAATGCATACAAATGCAGAGTAAAAAACATGGTAAATCCTGGTATATATATATATAGAACTCCATCTAGTTCTCCCTATTTTTACCTTTCACCTCCTACTCACAACACCACTTAGGAGCCTTATACCTCCAGGATGCTGCACTACAGCCTGTTTGAGACTATGTGGTTAAGGTAGTCTAACCTTGACTATTTTAGCAACCTTTCTAAATGTCATATTCTTTATTTGTAAAATATTATACATGTAAACTTAACAGCACAACTGCTGACACTTAGAATCAAATAAATGTTAGCTATTGTTATTGTTAGTAGAAGTAAGGAGTCGTGCCATAGTAGTAAGGCTATTAATTCGCTGCCACTTGCTTCCCAGTCTGACACTAACCTGATGGATTTAATTAGAGATAACTTGATGAGATTATTGGTGTCTGAGGAGTAGACCAGTTTGTAGGCTCTTTGAAAGGCAGTACCAGTGCAATAAAGGGATTTATATCTTTTCTGATAGGAACAGTTTCATATGTTTGCTAAGGGTTGGACAATGGAAGAAGAAGAAAGCAGTCTCAAATGCTGATAGGTGTCCAACAGAATAAAAATGAGTGTAGTAGGCCAGGTGTAGTCAAAAAGGATGGGTAGGGACTGGTAAATCTGAGAGCACATGCTTAGCTTCAGCTTCAGCTATCAGACACTACACAGAAATGTGGGTTAAGTGATTTTCCCAAAAGGTTGGGATTTATAAATGAAGTCATATTTCATATTTATGTCATTTCATTTTTTTAAAGATCCATGAGAGCAAACAATCTGTGTGGACTCTATGGGCTGTATATCACTCATGATATATTGTTTTCTAACTTAGAAAATAAAACCCACCACCTTGTCAATAACATCCTATGACCTGGCTCCAGAAATCCACTTTATCTTATGCCTCTTCTTGGTTTTGACCTTCCATTCTAGTAATTCCAAAGTGCTTCCCAAGAATCCTCTGACTAACTGCTAAGCTGTGGGCTTGCTAAATGGCCCTATTACAGTTTTTGTGCCAATTTGGGCACAGAGTTATCATGGCACTTGTTGCCCGGCTTTAAAACATCTGTTTCCATCATGCAATAGTTTCTTGAAGCTGAAGATCATTATTATCCACATCTTATCCCAGTGTCTAACACGTACTAGACCCTCAGATAACATTTGTTAAACTGAAATTAAATTTTTGAAACAACAGTGTGTTAGCAATATAGTCAGTCTTTGCAATAGAGAGAGTATGGAGGGCATAGTGCAGAACTCTTATCATTCACAGTTTTCTTTACTAATCATTTTTGGGTTTGAAGAACCAAAGATCTGTAGGACCCCCAAGGCCAAATATGCTCAAGAAACTTTTAATAGGCTTATTTCCCTATATTGTAATATTCAAATAGCAAAATTACTCTAATAATAGTGGCCATCACTATTATTTATTTGAGAGACTATGAAATGAAGTTCTTTGCTAAGTAGTTTGCAGGAAATATGTATTTCAATCTTCATGCCATCCATAAAAGGCAGATACTATCATTGTTCCCATTTACCAGGTGAAGAAATCGAGGCTCAGAAGACTGTCCATGATGATGCAGCTAGAAATGGGATCCATACCCAGGTCTAACTCCCTCTCATTTCTTTATGCCACCTCACCAGTGCCAAGTGACGTCAGTGAACTATGGATGATTTTTTTTTTTTTTTGGCCCAGTGAACCTGTAACTCAGAAAGAATCCACACTGCTTTGTGATTTTCTCATGACAGTTTTGAAGAGGTGAAGAATCACAGTAGGATTAGAGGCACCTTGGATTAAAATGAGCACATTTGATTGCTCTGATTGTGCCTTTAAGCATTCTTTTGGTGTACAGATCCTTTTAGAAGAAGAAGCACTCTAATAGGGTGGTTTTTGAGAAATTGCCTCTCTCTGCCTGTGGAAAAAAAAATAAAGCAAGGACCCTGGAGTCATATATTCTTGGTTTCAAATCCCCACTCTGTCCTCTTAGGGATAGATTATATTCTTTCAGGCTTATTTTCCTTATATATAATAAAATAGAACTAATGATGCCCTGCTGGACTCACAAGTTTGTTATGACAACATGCATGGGAAAGAGCTTTTGAAATTGTAGGGCACTAAGCACACAGGAGGAGCAGTTACTTTGCAGAAATGACATTCCCCAAGCCATTTTATATAAAATGTGTTAACCTGGGGCAGGGCCTAGGTATATACTGTGTGGTCCTGCTTTGATAACAGCTCAGTGGTTCAAGTAACCATCAAACCAACGGAAATCAGGCTATTAACACCAGACATATGTAATATATTGAAATGGACTTTTTCTTTGCCAGGGATCTATAATCACACCTTATAAAAAGCAATATATATTTTTCAGCATGTTAATAAAATGCACATC
Source organism: Canis lupus familiaris (assembly GCF_011100685.1). Classification (NCBI taxonomy): domain Eukaryota; kingdom Metazoa; phylum Chordata; class Mammalia; order Carnivora; family Canidae; genus Canis; species Canis lupus. Next base: position 24,810,835 of record NC_049234.1, on the reverse strand, counting down.
GATGAGCAATGAAAAGCAAGAAGGCAATAACAGAAAGAGATATTAGACAGAAAAGCACATGTCTATGTGGATGGATGGAAGAAATTCAGTGTGCCTTTTATTAATACTTATGTAACGCTTACCCAAACTCATCTTTATTAGAATCTCAAGCCAGGTAGATCTTATTTCCATCATTCTAATGTCCATACAGTAAAGAGGAAATTCTACTCAGCTGAAAAGTGATACCAAGGAAAGGAAGCAGAGATTTTTCTTTGCATCCCCAGATGTTATGTGGACCAAACTCAGACCTTCTGATTTAAAGCTATTTTTTATCTGCAAATCTGCTTTACAAAAGAAAACCAACATCTCTCCCTCCTCCATGACCCTTTTACCAGGAAATAAGCAACTCATTTGTTATCAATTTAGTTTTCATAGATTCACTCCAAGAGAGTGTCCTGGGACTATGAGACTCTGTCTTATCATAGCAGATGTGATTTTGATAGCATTTAATAGCACAAGCGAGCCTCTCTCACCAAGGACCCCCTTGTTGACTGTTAATTAATAACTAGTGGATACTTCTGTGCAGTAAAGAAGCCAGTAGGTGACACACAGGACATAAAAGAATATTCTTATTAGGAAGGGAAAAAAAAGGGTAATCTGAAACATTTAAAATGAAGATAAAAATGATGATATTATATTTATTAAATAGTTCTGGCACCATAATAAGCACTTACATAAATCATTTACTTCGCCCAACATACTGTGAGGCACACAGTATTGTTAATCTCAGTTTTGCAGATGAGGATACTGAGGCAGAAAGAATTCAAGTAAATTTCTGAAGACTCCCAGCTGCAGAGGCAGAAAACAGACGAACTCTAATATGAAAGTAATCAGCCATTCTTTCTCAGATAAACCTCTGGTGCTGTTGGCCCTTGTTTACCATGAAGACAGAAGAAACCAAGGAGAAAGAAAGAAAGAAAGAAAGAAAGAAAGAAAGAAAGAAAGAAAGAAAGAAAGAAAGAAAGAAAGAAAGAAAGAAAGAAAGATCATCCCCAGCTGCCAGGAGCCACTTCCTATCTACATCACTTCCCCTTATCTCCCTACCTTATTCTACTTCCTAAGTCTACTTCCTAACCTTTCCACATTCTGACCACCTTCTACTTCCTGGGACATGAATTCACCTTTGTTTTATTGGTCTCCTTTTACTTCCTGCAACAAAAGCTCAGCTTTCCACTTGCAGGCCTTGTTCTACTTCCCTGGTCATTAGCTCACATCTCTTAACTGACCTTGATTTACTTCTGGGTTATCCTAACTAGAATGATGTTTGGACGTAGAAAACAAAGAAGCAAAAGAATAAATCATTACCTTCATAGTTTTTACTTTGTAAGCAATACCAAAAATGGAAGAGGACTTTGTGTGTTTGAAATCTCTTTATTCTTTGAAGCCTGGGTGGTCAGCATTTAAGCATCTGCCTTCAGCTCAGGGCATGATTCTGTGGTTCCCGGATAGAGTCTCACATCGGGTTCCCTGTAGGGAGCCTGCTTCTCCCTCAGCCTATGTCTCTGTCTCTCTTTCTGTGTCTCTCCTGAATAAATAAATAAAATCTTTAAAAAATCGTTTTTGAAACCTCTTTATCCTAAGAGTGACAAAGCACTATGGAACCTAGCATTCAGACTGAGGCCGCAGAGTGTCTTATGAGACTCATTCTCTCTCAAGATAAGAAAGGGAGATTATAGCCATGAATTCAGACCATAGGGCTGTCAAAACGCAAATAATTGAGCCTAGAAGCAATGAATCCAGAATATTTCTTTGGGTTCTATTATTATTAATTATTATCACTATTTTTATTTTAATGGGGACTTCTATGCATGAGATCTCTTCCAAAAAATGAAAGGAAGGAAGGAAGGGAAGGAAGGAAGGAAGGAAGGAAGGAAGGAAGGAACGAACGAACGAACGAACGGAAAAAAAGGAAAGAAAGATCAAATGAAGCTTCTGCCTAATAATTCCTTGAATTTAAGACAAGCATGCAGTGTAAGAGTAGTGCAAGTACAAGAATAATGTTTTACTAAAAAAAAAAAAATCACGGAAATCAGGTCAACGTAAAAAAGCACAGCTGTGAATAAACATTCTTAACCACTCACTACTGGATAGGTAGCTGAGGCTTGAGATCAGAAAGACCGAGGTCAGTTTCTTTCACATCATAGTTCAGATATTTGAGCCTTAGAGTCTCCATTCGTAAGTAAGGATCAGTACAAACCTCTCAGCATCTCACCAAACGAAACAAATAAGAATTGCTAACCTTTAGGAGAGTTTACTCAATGCCAGGCTCAGCTTTTAACATACATCATCTGAGGTTTCCAACTGTTGGCCCATGTTGTATTTTTTTGTGTGTATCTGTTGTGTTTTACCTACTAGATGTTTCAATATTTGTTAATTAGTTGTCATCATTTAAAATTGGGAAAATTTCATATTTCCTCTCCATTCTTGGTTTCTCTTAAAAGAATGGCAAAGTTGATTAGCAAACACATTTAGGTGAGACATTCATCGCCCCCCCACCCTGGTTTGTTTTATACCCTACCCTGCCCTGTTGCATGGCACTTTTGCTCATGCACATGATCTTCTTGGCCTCTGTAGCTCTTTGAATTTGCCACAACTGCATCACTTCTTAATCTTTGAATAAGCTCAATGAAGTAAGTATTGCATTTGCATGGGAACATATAAGCAAAATTGATTTTTAAAAAGGGTTATTCAATCCACACAAGTTAACTTCTTCCTTCACTTTACATCTACAAATTTTGGTTGGATTCCATTGTAGGGGGGAAGGCCTCTTCTTAAAAATTTAATTAAATACAGCTGAAAATAGAGGCTCTTTGCTGAAGCTTTTATTCAAAGAACCATAAAGTGCTATTCAAAGCAAATCCAAATACAAAAATAAATCCACCAATGTCCACTTCTGCTATTAAATGTAGATGAGACACATCATTACCTAATATCAACCAAAGAGCCTATTAAAGTAAGAATGTTTTCAGAATTAGAATATGTCTTGAACTGGAACTTAATTATTGCCTAAAGAGGTGAATGTTTAAAGCAGAAAAAAAGTTGGGGGAACAAATTTAGAAGATGGGCTGTGAATTATTTATGGATCTTTTGAAAAAGGTCAGCGTTTTTATTCAATTCCACCAGGAATGAATGGCTTCTTCCTTAGGCTTCCATGGCTTCTTCCTTAGGATGCCTGCTCTTTATCAGCATCCCTGTCTCCATGGTAATAGGTTAGTGCTCATCCCCCACCCCCACCTCTACCTACACCACCCATAGCAAACCTCAGCAAGAGGAAGAGCCCTCTAGGGGGCCATGCACTGCAGCTCCAGGACATAAACAACTCCATGGGTGGTTGCCATGGCAGTTCTTCATCCCCAATATAATTACCCCAAGGTGCACTGGCGATGCACTTATGTGCATCGAAACAAGAACAGCTACATTTCAATAAATCACTCGAGCTAGGTGGTCACCAAGCTAGAGTTTTAAGAAGCTTGGGTTACAAGGCAACCATGGCCATAATTCATCATTAGAAATAATAGCAGGCCTGGAGTCCATCCCAGGCATGGAGTGCTTTTCCAGTTGTATAGAAGAAAGCCACATGTCTCCATAAAAAGAATACCAAGCAAATTCAGATTCCCAACCAGACAAACCTAAGAATGATGCTTGCCTCTTTTACTTAGCAGTTGTGCAGATCTGGTCACATCATTTTTCCTATCTGAATGTAGATTTGCTCATTTGTAAAATAAAATGCAAGTAACAGCATATACCTTATGAGATTGTTACAAGTATTAAAGGGGATTTATATGTGGATAGTGACCAACATTTAACAGCAGTGACTAATATTATTTTTATAGTGAAATGAGTTTGAGAATGAATGATAGTCATCAAATAATTAAAAGATAAAATCTTCCAAATGAAAGGACCCATTAATCCCTCTTCTCCATATAATCATGTACATGTACATGTGTGGCTAGCAACCACTCATACTCAAAGATATGCCCTGTGGATGGAGAGGTTAGGCAAATTCTCTGCGTGTGTTGTGCATATTGAATTCCTTCATTAGACACTCTGTTGAGGTCTAGCACTCATTCTTTGGCCAGTGACTGTTTTATACCCTATAGCTTCCTAATAAGAACAGTGTATCTAAACAAGGTTCAAAATTATGCTGAATGATAAAATGAAACTCCGTTTGGAAGAATCCTCCTCCAAGCTGAATAGATGTCACCTCCTACATCAAGCTCAACTTTGTCTTCCTATCAATCCCTCATCACCAACCATTCCCCCTTTTCTTCTTCTGAGGATTTTGGCAAACATTCTCTCAGGCTACAAAATCCAGAGTTGAGTGGGCATTCTCATTCCCATTTTGTCATGTGCAAACTGATGCTCACAGAAGTTATGTGACATGTCCAAGGCCACCCAGCTGGTCAGTGGCAGGACTTGAAAGGAACACAGGTGTCTGACCCTTCCTGCCCTTCATCCAGAATTCATTAAATTGTCCCAGATGCCTCTCCTAATAGTCTGTTGAGAAAATTATTATGCCATTGCAAATATGCCATTGATACCAATACTATGAAAATTAGTGTCACTTTGAAAAGTCTTGTGTATTTCAGACAAAGCCATCAAGAAATGCCACTTGAGATGAAGTGGTTGAGTCCTTTGAACAATCCAGTTGTCAACCATCAGGCCTTGCTGTTTTTCAACCGTCTCTCTTTCTGACCACAGGAATGATCCATGTAAACACACAGGCATCTGCTTCATTTTAGTTAGCTTCACTGCTAACATTCATGCATGCGTTTGGTTCTGCTCTTTATCCAAACTGCCCCCATTATATCTTTTTTTTGCAGCAGGTTCTCTAAGAAAAATGCAGTTATCTTTTTACAAGTTAGTCGGGCTTGCCTAAAAGTCTTAACATTTTAATTTCATCAAGTTTTCTCTGGACCTGAGGGATTCAGAGTTGGAGGGATTCCTGATTCTAACTCACTGTTTTACAAGATGTTTCTTTTTTAACCAGCCTTCTGATCTTTGTCAGAAGTTCAATGACTTTCTTTATCCTTCAGGACAGACATTTTTATAATAGGATTTTCTACATTCTCTAAGGGATAATGTGGTTAAAGGGAAAACCAAGGGTTGACCATGAAGAGTTTCTGTAACTGGTGTCTGAGGTTCCAGTTCCCCTTTGGAAATGGAATCGCTGTGAGTAAATAACCTCCCAAAGACAGGCTTTCCTTTAACCTTAAAACCAGGTTTCCAGGATCAAGGGCCCTTATAAACCTTCACTTGGTTTGACTTTTATTTTAATATTACAATTATTTGGGGGCAGCAAAACTACTCTGTATGATGTTGTATTCATGGATATATCTCTTACATAATTGCCAGAACCCATAAAATGTACAACATCAAGAATGAACCCTAATGTAAACTAGGAATTTTGGATGATAATTACATATCAGTATAGGTACATCAATTATAACAAATTTGTCACTCTGGTGGGGACATTGATGATAGGAGAGACTGTGCATGTGTTGGGGCAGGAGCTACATAGGAAATCTCTGTTCCTTCTGTTCAATTTTGCCATAAACCTAAAACTGCTCTAAAAAGAAAATCTGTTAAGAAATATTATGATAACTGATATGAAGATTCTTTACTTGCAGGTACATAAGTTATACCTCAAATAAAAGCTCTGCTTTTGTAATCCTATGCTTTTTTAAAGCCATTTTTTGCTTTACTCATGGCCCTATTCCTAGTTTCCATACAAAGACCTGGCTGTATGATTGTGTGTGTGTGTGTTGTGTGTGTGTGTGTGTGTATTTGAAACAATTTCAGCATAAGAATTATGTGATTGTAATCTTGTCCTCAAATATTTGTTCATATGGATGCTACTAATTGGAATTCGTGCTGTTTAATACATAGGTTGCAATTCTTTGTTGAGATAGTAGAGGTGCAAGAGACAGAAGTGGTAAGATTATTATAAACAACTTTCAAAGTATCTTAAAAATCTCTTCATCATCCCTCCTTTGAACATAAACACACATCAACTATAGATTATTCTTATTAATTCAAAAAAGCCAATTTAAGAATCTCTTGATGAGTATTGGTTTGTTAGTTGCCACACTGAATTACTGTATTTTATGGCAAATAATAAACCTGGCTGCTCTTATATAAATCACAGAGCAAAGAATGAATTTCTCTCAAGTTCTTTTAAATTAGTTAAGTTTAAGTATACATGAGATTCTCCAGTATCTTTGAAATTTTTATTCAAAATGTATTTACCAATAGAGATACTGTTTTATTCTTATTTATACAGGATCTAAAATCACATACAACATAGATGCATGGTACATATTAATAAGCTGTTTGATAAATTCTATGTAAGTTTTATAATCTTTTTTTATTCTATTTAAATTCACATTAGTTAACATATAGCATTTTATTAATTTTAGGGTAGAGTTTAGTGATTTATCAGTTGCATATAACACCTAGCACTCATTGCATCAAGTGCCCCTCCTAATGCCCATCACCCAGTTAGTTACCCCATCCTCCACTTCCCCTCCAAAAACCCTCAGTTTGTTCTCTATAGTTAAGAGCCTCTAATGGTTTGTGTTTCCCTTTCTGCTTTTATCTTTTGACAACCTTATCTAACCTGGGCTTTCTCAGTCTTGGCACTATTGACATTGAGGATGGGTAATTCTTCGTTGTGAGAGGCTGTCCTGTGCATTGTAGGATGTTTGGTAGCATCCCTGCCCTCTGTACATTAGAAGCCAGCAGCACTCTCTGAATGTGACAACCAAAAACGTCTCTAGATATTGCCAAATATCTTCTAGGGTGGGAGGATCTCCCCCAGATAAGAACCATGAGACTAACCAATGATTGAGCTCACAAAGCTCTCCTTTCTCTAAAAGAAATCTATTTTAATTATGCTTAATGTGACTCGAGTTAGCTCAGCTCTTTAGAGCATAGTACTAATGAGCTCAAGGTCAGAAAATTGATCCTTATGAGGTTTATGCATTCATTCAATAACCATTTATTGAGTGGCCTACAATTGTATTGTACGGTGCAAGCTGCTGAGAAGGAAGCCAGAAAAATGGAAAAAGCAACCAATGCCCTCGGAACTTATGATCCTGCATGGTGAGTGAAAAAAAAAAAAGCTAAAATGAATGGTGGGTATAGTAAAATAATGATCCAGGGTAATACCAGGGGTTGAAAAAAGCTATGTATGAGCCTAATATTGAATAGAAAAGAATGCGGTTAGACAGAGAAGAAAACGACTTGATTCCTCCTATGAAGTAGGAATACCAAGGACAATTATTTCTAGTAAACAGTTAACATGTACTAGTCACCACAGTACTTATTACATCATACCCTCTGGGTACAATGTAGATGAACATCACAGAAATTAAGTTCTGGCTCTGAAATCATCAGACCTTGGTTTAAATCCCTACTTCTAGTTCACTATATGACATGGGAAAGATGTTTAGCCTTTTTGCATATTAATTCTCTGTGTATAAAATGGGGATAATATATGGTATGGTTGTTTTGAAGCCTAAAAGAGGTGATACATAAAAGCTAATTTAGTATAGTACCTACACTAACAATAAATAGTGAATATTTTTATCCCTCTTATTTTTATAATTGCTATTAAAAATAATCATTTATTTTGGTATTTAAGCCAGGCCTCTCTGCCTCTGAAGCTGTGCACTCTATAACTCAGGGTGGCTGCAAAGAGCAACAGGAGTGCCATGCCCTTCCTGGAGGAAGACAGTGAACCACATATCTAGGAGCTGATACTATTCACAAACAGCAAGAAGTATCAATGACTTGGAGCACTGCTCACATAAAGGCCCCTAAAAGCCATTATAGCTGGAGTGAAGAAAATTTTTAGGAAGAGAAGAAGGAAAAAAAAAAAGAAAAGAGAAAGGAAAGCAGAGGAAATGTGGCATTAGATGGAGAGAAAAGATCATCCTGGCTATTTAAAGAATGGAGAATGGATTGAAGAATAGCACAACTGTAAACAGTAGGGCCAATGAGGAGACCAATTATAAACAATGGCATCCTGGACTTGGCTAGTGATGGAGAGATGGAAAAGATAGAAGGATGTTTCAAGGTGTTTTGGTGATAGAATTGAAAGGACATCAGCTAGGTAAAGCCCAGATGTCTGACTGCAAATCTAATGCCTTTTACCCTACATTATAACCACTTTCTCCTCCAACCAACATACCTATAAGCACTAGACACTATAAAAGCAAGAATAACTATATGCATAAATCAGCACTGCATCTTCCAAAATGGGAAAAGAACTCAAATTTTATCTATCTATCTATCATCATCTATCATCTATCTATCTATATCTAACTATCTAATCTCAGTACCCAATTTGGGCTTCAAACTTATGACTCTGACATTAAGAGTCACATACTCTACAGACTGAGCCAGCCAAGTGCTCCAAAAGAACTTAAATTCTATGTTTTTGGATTTTTGCTGAAAATTGTAAATGTCTATAAAAAGATTAAGTGAATGGTATGGAGTTAGTGATATCATCTCTGTATATAAGGGAAACATGACTTGTCTGGAATATGGTATTTACTCCAATGCACCCCACTGACATCAAATTTTTGTCAGATTATCTGTTTCTTCCAGGGCAAATTTGAATAAGTACATATTTTTAAGTTACACCAAGATGGTTTAGGTTTGATATATAGTGCTATCTTAGAATAAAATGGCAGCTGGAGAAATCTTTCTTATAAGCATATCTTTGATTAACTTTTAATGCGTTTACTAATTTATTCAATAATTATTTTGAGCTAGTGTCTGTCATGTGTTGTGCTTAATGCCAGTGGTAGCATGATCACAAGATAGAATATCTCCATTTTTAACCAGTTTATCGTCTACAGAGTGATGCAGACAACTCAACAGCACTTTCAAAAAGTCAACAATTTGCTGGATTGAGTATGTATAAGGTACTTGGGGATGAAAAAACATTTAACCCTCTTCTAGAGGAGCTAATATTGAAATAGAAGCCTGAAGATAAAATGTGAAATAAGAGGGAGAATCAATGTTCCATGATGAGCTCAGAGTATATACAAAGGTCCAGAGATGAGTATGAAAATGACATGTCCCTGGCACAACAATATTTCAGAATGGTTGGAGAGGAGATGTGTACAAGTGGTGAACTTGCAGGGACCACATCATGAAGGAACTTACGGTTCATGCTAAATAGCCTGAATTCATACAAATGGCAAGGAACTATGAGAAGACTCTCAACATAGAAGTGACATGATCAGGCATGAAGTTTAGAAAGACATCTGAGTGCAGGGTGAAGAATGCATGAGTAAGGGTGGAGAGGTCAATTACAAGACCAGGCAAGTGAATGTGAAGCCTTACATGTTATGATGGACTAGCAGCTCTCTGCTCTAAGAAAACTGAATGGGAATGGAAAATTATACATATTTTCAAGAGACTATTTTAGTTGATAGGATGGGCAACAACTTGGTGATTGACTGGATGTGGTGGGTGAGTGTTAGGAGGTATTGAAGACAGTTTCCAGGTTTTTGACTGTAAAAACTGTATGGATAGTGGTGCTATGGAGTTAGGAAGCACAGGAGAAATGGTTAGGATATGGTAGTAAGTTGTACCTCAGACATGTTCAGTTTCAGCTGTCTGGAGATCATTTTAGAGAAGATGGCCACCAGGCAGTTGAATTCACTATACTGACAGGAGATCTCTGTGTGAGATTCAGAGATCCTGTTGGCATCTGCACAGACTGCAGTATTTTGATAGAATGTGGTCCATGAACACAGAAGTCAGAGAAATGTGACAGCATTCTGTGAATTACCCTTTCCCAGCTATCCTGGGGCTGTTATAATTCCTCTTTGTAATCACTGATACACTAAGCAAGCAATTTCTAAGGGCTACTCTAATGACTTTGTTGCATTAATCTATTATTAGTTTTTGCTGATTGCTGTTTACCACGATTCCAACCTACAGCCAATATGCTGATCAATATTTACATATCGAGTGCCCCACATACGTTCAGCATAATGGCTATCTGAATTATCTTCAGACTTCTGGATATGTTGTACTAGAATTAGGACAAAGAACCTTAAATAAAGGGCCCAAGATGGGAAGGAACTTGCAGAGTAAATCTCAGTTTTAAGCACAGAAAACAGCAAGTGTCAGTCAGTACAAAGTCAAGATGGGTTAGCAAACCCAAAGAGTGAGAGCGTTGCACAAACCAGGAAGTAATGCTAAGGGTGCAAGATCAAGTGGAACAGGACAGAACAAAGTACAGAGTCAAGAGAGTGTGGAAGACCCGAGGCAATAAGGTGCTTAAACATCCTTATATTGACTTCATTGTTTATCAGGACCTGGTTCTTGGATGGGCCAAATCGGTTTATAAGTGCAGAGTTGTGACAGACAGCAAATATATATATTGGTTTGATTCTTTCACAACTCTTGAGCTCTATTCTAGACATTTTTGATTATGGCAGTATTTCCAGTTTTCATAATCCCCCCCCCCCATTTTCTAAATCCTTTAGGCAGAAACTCCTGAAATAATTATAAGTAGATACAACTTAATGAAAACTTATTGAATGTCCCTGAATGGCCCTTGTTCATGCTTTGTCCCATTTAATCCTCACAACAGTCTTATAGAATGAGTATTGATTTTATTGATGAATCTATTTTACAGATGAGGAAACTGAGTCTTAGGGAAGTTCATTTATTTACTCACCCAAAATATGTATTCATGCTCCCTAATATTTATCAAAACTAGAACAGAGAAATTAAATTCTATGCATTCACAGAATACTATGCAATAATGAAAATGAATAAATTACCATAATGATCTACTACTGCATTACTATATGCAGTAATCTAGAAATATCTTACAACTATTGTGATAAAAAAAAAGAAGTTTGATAAAAAAGAATACGTACTGTGTACGATCACTCTTGTACAACTCCAGAAAAGGCAAAATGAATCAATGACAGCAGAGGTCAGGGTAGTGGTTACCACTGGGAAGGAAGCAGGGCTGAGATGAGCAGGGATCATGAAGAGGGCTTTAGGTGCTGGTAGTATCCTATTACTTGATCTGGGTGCTGGCTGCATGTATGCATCCACTTTATAAACATTCGTCAACCTATACAACAATAATTGATGCATGTTTCTAGATACATATCATATTTCAATAAAAAGTATTTATTATAAGAAATAGAGACAAGTTTTCTTTTTGGCAGGTCCTCCATAGAATGCTACTAGTATGAGGTACTATGATGCTAGTATGAATCTGCTCTTTGCTATTCATTATACCTATAAAGAAGGATAATATTTCATGAGAAAATGGATCAGGTTTTGTAAATGTGCATTAAATAACAACCCACTGGTGAAAAATGAGACTAATAGTGGAAGACTTTTACAGTTCAGAACATGTGCTGAGAGAATTGTTTGTTGCAAGCCTACCATATACTGACTCAGTGCTGTGTGACTTACAAGTGCAATCAGGCTCATTAAGACTTTACCTCTCCCATTCCCCCCATATTAAGTCAGAAAATTGATGTTCCTATTGTCACTGGGAAGAAAACCAACACTCTGAAGACTGCCTGCAAGACTCTGTTTATTCTACTGTGCTTTCCTCTCCATTTACTCTGGAAACTTGCTCCAACTCACGCTTGTGTTCAGCTACCCTGTCCTCCTTTCAGTTTCCCATAGCCACCATTCTTCCAGACCCCAGAATATTTTTTACCTGCTGTCTCCTCAGTCTGGATTCCATTCCCTCTTTTACTTTATGATCTCCTTTAGATCTCAGCCCAAGGAAAGCTTCCCAGGCCAATGTTCCCTGCCTTCCCAGTACTATTCACTACCCTTGGTCATGCATTAGAGGACCATACCCTTCTCCTGCCAAGCCCTGAGCTCAGAATGTAATTACCTCTTTGTTAGCAGAATTAGATATTTAAAATTTTTCTCCCTTAGTAGACTGTAAATGTCATAGGAGAACTCATAAAGCATTTTTTTTGTTTACCACTCTATCCCCAATGCCAAGTACAGTCTTGGCACATGCCAAGTACTCAGTAAATATTTGTCAAAAAACAAATAAATGAAAAGGTAATTTTCTCAAGGTTACAAAGCTAGTATATCTATATACATGCTATTTCATCAAACTCTGCAACAATAAAGTTAGTTTTCATTATTTGTAAATTGTGAAAATGAGGGCTGGAGAAATTGTCACTAATATTCAAAGCTCAAACAAGTCATCAATTAGTAACAAAACTGTTGCTTACTCTCCTTGACCATTTTCCTTTAAGAAATATTAAACCCATTTTGCTTGCTTTTTACCTTCCTCTCACCATCCTCATTGTGGTCATTTGTATGGATGCCCAAAAGGAAATGTAAACAGTAGTCTGTATCCTAACATTAATATGAGTTTAAGGAACTAACCAGAAAAGTAATCTACCACTAAAACTCTAAATTAATACGCTAAAACCATAACTGAAAACATTGCTTCAATTTGGCAACTGCACTTGTCATTTCAATAGAGTGTGGTTTCTTTGCATACTGCATATTTCCCTTCAGAGAAAATTGAGAACGGCTATTGAGTTGTGCCAGAAAGAGGTATAGCTGTGTTGAACATTCTACAAACATTCCTTTAAAAGCATGTGTCATTTTGACATTTTATTTAGATGTATCTTTTAAAGAAGCAATTGTCTCCATGCTGTAAGCTGATGGAAAGCAACTGTAGCTTCTTTTTAAAACCATTTAGGCCCCCAGAGCAGAACAATTCAAATCAGAGCTATACTGCAACCACGTATGTGGATGGCTTCCCCGTGGCCAAGTTCTTAGTTAAGCCATGGATCATATTATTCCACGTCAGTTGATACCTCCTTAAATGCCATTGCCTGTGTTTCTACAACCATATTTAAAGATGAGCCTTCGCAAGTAGTGAGATACAAGCTCTTTTATTTCTTCTTGATTATTTTTGTTCTATTTGCCTTTCTCTTTACATTTCTACATATTCAGGTATAGATTATGAGCAGTAAGTCCCAAGCTGATAAATGAGAAATGCATTCCACTGACTCAAAATATGGTAATGTTCTAGTGTATTCCAGAAGGTTTCCCCCCTTTTTAATCCAGCTTGGATTAAATAAAGTAATAACTCACTGAAGATGATAGCTGAATATGGGGCACACTGTCTTATCTTTCTCTACTTCTAAAGTCAATTGACCACTCCTAAAATCAGACCACCACTCATCCAGGACTCTTTGCTGAGAGAAAGGCAGTATTTTTATTAACACTTACCCAAAAGGCCTCAAAGCACCTGCTCTTTGAAAAAGATCAATAGAAAGGAAGATAAGAGAGGCATCTGAAGTAATGATAATGAAATACTTCAGTTAGGGACTCAGAAGAAAACCAATGCACATCAACAAAAAACATAAGGAGAAATGGTCAAGAACATTCCAGTGAGCAACAGAAAACAGGATAGTATAATGAAAGGTTAGGAATATAGGATTGAGGGGCACCTGGTGGCTCAGTGGTTGAGCACTTGCCTTTGGCTCTGGGTGTGATCCTGGGGTCCTGGGATCGAGTCCCACATCGGGCTCCCTGTAGGAAGCCTGCTTCTCCCTCTGCCTATGTCTCTGCCTTTCTCCATGTCTCTCATGAATAAATAAATAAAATCTTTTTAAAAAGGAATGTAGAATTGAGTCAGACACTTAAGTTCACTGGTTCTTTCACTTATTAATCCACTTATATATACAATGTATACACATACAATGGTAGCATTGCACATTTTAGCCACAGTGACTAGAACCAAATCCCAGTTCCTGGCATTGGACAAACTGTGAAGCCTCTGGCAAGTGACTTAATGTCTCTGGTTTCAGTTCACTGGTCTGTAAAATAGAGCATGATAATGTATCCATTTTATAAAGTTGCTAGGAGGATTTAATAAATTAACATAGATGAGATGCTTAAAACTGTGTCACATGCTGAGCACTATATAAATTTTTTTTTACTGTAGTTTTTCCTTGTGCATCTGCTGTATTCCAGCTCCCTCAGTAGGTGTTAAGTTTTGGAAAGGGATAGAGCAGGACTTAGCCTTCATTTTGTAGACCACTGTAAATATTATGATGGGAAGGAGTAGAAGCTAGGAGAGAAAATAATGTGATTGTGGGGGTGACTTGATTAATTAACAAGTGAGAAAACCCCTCTCTGGAGAAGGTGTCACTGAATCTGAAAACTGAAGTCAAGTGACTTGAGGGAGATAAAATACCCAGTAAGAAGAGAAAACAGGTGTGAGGCACTGGTTGAAGAGTATTTGCTACTTCTGAAGAAGTGATGCAAGGTTAGAGGCATAGAAAGGAGGGTAGGTAGTGGGAAAGAGAGCCTGGAAGCAGGGTGCGGGCTCCACCAGGGCTCTTCATAGACCATGATCTAGTCTTAGAGTGGTGAGAGGTACTGAAGGATGTTATGCAAAGAAGGGATATAATCCATTTTTTAAGTGAATAGAATTTATATTGAGGGCAGTTTAAAGTTCACACAAAAATTACGCAGAATACAGAACATCCCATGTATCCTTTGATCTCTCAGCCCCATGGTTTCTCCCACGATTCACATCTTGCTTTACTGTAGGTACAGTTTTGACAAATAATAAACAACAATCAATGCATTATTATTACTAAAGTCCACAGTTGACATTAGAGTTCACTCTTTGTGTTGGACCGTTGTGTGGGTTTTAACAAATGCTTAATGCCATGTATCATACATGATGGTATCATTGAGAATCGTACTGAATAATTTTATAACTCTATACTATTTTATGTAAAATAAAACTAAACATTAAACTAACACTAAATCAGAAGTATGTGGAAAATGTGGCTGGAGCAAGAACAGTGATGAGAAACTAGTTAAGCAGCTTTGTTATACTCTTGACAATATATGATGGTGACTTGGCCTGGGATGAAGACATGGAAATCAGGTGAATGGTATATTTATGAGTATATTGAAGAGTATTTGCTACTATTTTGGTGATGAGTTTGAGGGGGTTATATTAGTCATGGTAAGATAACTTCTCTGTCTATAAACCTCCCAATCTCAGTAGTTTCTCATCAAATAGAAGTGTATTTCATGAACCCTGGCAAAATGGTTTTGGGCACAGGGCAGGAGTGTGAAGGATCACAGGGGAAGTGCACATCATAGTCTCCGGGCCAAGATCCAGTTCTATAGTCCTTAATTGCCAGAAATTTGGGGAAACTTAGTCTAGTTGTAGGTTAGAAGGAAGAGTAGATGTGATTTTTTTGAACACATATAGCAATCTTTACACAAGACAAAGAACAGGTTGAGGGTAACTTCTAGGCTTCTGGCTTGAGCTACTAGATATGGAAAGTAATATCTCCCCCCCCCCTTTTTTTCCTTTAAGTCCCTTTTCATTTAGATTCTCTGTTGCTAATGACCAACAGAGCCCTTACTGACACATGATCCATAAAACCCTTCTAGATCCCTCCAAAATGAACTGATTTCTCTTACTTCTTACAGCATTACTCTTCATATTCTTATAGCATTTATTTCTGCACCTGTCTTGTGGAACCTACTGCATTCTATTATGCATCACAATTATTTATGCATATACCTAATCACTCTATTAGAATTAAACTTTCTTAAGGAAAATTGCCGTTAGTGATTTGTCTCTAAATTCCCCATCTTCCATAATCCTATATTAGAGGGACAAGAAATGGCAGAGTTCTGGAAGAATTTGTTAAGGATATCTTGGTTAGTTCCCCCATTTTTTGTGGCAACGGGTCCCAAATTGAAGGTCTAGGACTCCTGGGCAGTTGAGAATTAATTGAGAATTCTTCAAATCTATATGTATAATATAATATATTATTATTATATTATATATATTATATTATATATAATATATATTATAATATAATAATCAAATCATTAATGTGTCTGATATATAGAAGGCTGAAAAATATTTTATAATCTATTATATTTGTTAATCTATTGTGATTAACAAAATGTAATCTCATTTTAACTTTATTACTAAATCTATGGCAAACATTTTTCAATATATATCCTCTCAATTAGCACATACATAGCTAAATACATACCTCATCTGAGCACTTACAATAAACCAGACACTTTAGATACATCATGTCACATAAGCTTCCCTGAAAGTGACACTATTTTGCAATGTTTTCCAGTGGATCCTATAACAATGTTTCCCAAATTTTATGTCCAAGTACCAGTTGAAAACACTACCACTTCTGTGGCTCACTGCAGTAACAGGACAAAGATGCTTGTAGCTGAAGGTGATGTGTAATGACTTGTGGCTATTCTACTATCTTCCAGCCAGTCGTGCTAAAGACTGAGCTAGGTTGGCGCAACTAGAATTTGTCATGGTACGGCAATGTGCTATAATCTAGTGGATAATTTCTTTAGCCTTGAATACAACATCCTCACCTACACTTCACAATCTTGCCTCCCTAATCCTTCCAGCCCCAATACCTGCATGCATGAACACACATACACACACAAACACACACACAATGTGGGTATATTTGCTACCCTACTGCAATATTTGACTATTAGAAGCTTTTTTGCACAACTTGTGTTACATTTCTCTGCATCTCTATTTTCAAGTGGGGAAATGGAGGTATAGAGGGGTTAATGTTTCTAAGATTTAGATCCAAACCTTAGACAAATCTAACCCTAGAGTCAGCAAATTTACTCATTGCTATATACCAATTGTTACTACAATCTGAATTTGAATATCATTATCTTTATTGACTTTGTCATTATTGAAAACCACAATTGAATAGGATCATTTTTAGATTTGCCACATTTTACCTATTGTCTTTTAATTTAGATCTGTGGAAGCATTTACTTAAAGAAAAGAAAGAAAGAAAGAAAGAAAGAAAGAAAGAAAGAAAGAAAGAAAGAAAGAAAGAAAGAAAAAAAAAAAACCTTGAACCTGCTGTAACCTGACTCCAGGTGAGTATCCCTGTGATGTACACCTCTGCTACTTTCACTACTCCATCATGTATGAAGTGGCTTTGTGTTCTTGCTCTTCATAGTAGTTGCCTTTGGGAATTATAGTCTTATGTGATTTGAATCAAAATTGTGTATAAGAAGGATGGTGTTTGTATTTGATGGGAGAGGAACCTGAAGTGGGAGAATGGGCAGCCGAATGTGAATTCCTGTTTTCTATGGACATCCTGTTAATGTACCACATTACCTCAGAGTTGAAGTGTCAGGAGGTGTCAGAAACAATGATGTTATACAGCATTAACCTGATACAGTAGCTGAATGTCAGAATCTTGGAAATGCATGTTGATTAGGTTTTGGTCTCTCTGATAAAAGTCTTTGCTCTAATAAGACAGAGAGGTGGTATCTATTGGGTTCTATTTTTTTTTTCCAATACCCTGCCCTGAAAATTACCCACCATCACTGGAAGTCTCAAGCTGTTTATTATGACAATTCCTTAATTACCTTTGACATCCAAAACCGGGTTTTTGTTTTTTTGTGATTTTTCATGGTGACATGACCCAGTGGAATCATAACTAAAGAGAACACTAGAAGAGAGCTAGAAAGGATATAGCTATGTACCTTGCCGATTATTGAGCAATGGGACTAGCAATAATGCTTAGCTGGTTGATTGTTTCTCCTTTCATTTTGAAGAGGTGATTCGTCCTCTGAGTCACCCAGAGGATGTTGAGCCCATGAAATGACCAAGGAGACTGTTGGTTAAGGTTAAGAGAACACACTTTGGAAACAGACTTTCTGGGTTCAAATCCTGGATCTGACATATATCAATGTGACTTCAGACAACTATTTAAACTCTCTGTGTCTCAGCTTTCTCAGCTAGAAAATGTGGATAACCAGAGCACTTATTTCATAAGCACTTACAGGGGCAAATGCATTAATACAAGTAAAAAACTAAGAACTGCACTTGGCACAGATGAAAAGCTGTATATACATATTAACTAGATCATTAATACTAAGTATGAATTCTTTATTTGCTATTTAGTGTTTCCAAAGATGTAAAAAATAAAAAATAAAATAAAATAAAATAAATAAGTAAAAAAACAAAGATGTAATAATGTGCCTTGAGGTTGGGAAAACCTGGGTTAAATTTTTATTTAAAGTCCTGTTACATGTAAAGAATTTGGATTGGAATTTCATTTTCTAGGACGTAGAGTTTCAGCCAATCTCCCCTTGTCTGATCTACTAAGTTGTGCTAACTCTACTTTAGGAGTCGCCAAGTATGTGGCACAAAAGGGAGACATTCTTCTCGCCTGGTTTTTTTTTTTTTTTTTCGCCTGGTTTTAAATCATTGACTATACACACAGAAAGGAAAGAAAGGAGACTACTATTTAAAAAGCAGCTGTAATTGTGATCCAACTACTTTGTTCATGATTTCTCACACCATGGGGTTTTAGCCTAAGGCAACAGCTTCAAACACATAATTGTATTTTTTTGTCTGATGATTTATGTGAATTTTGTGTTCTACTCCATGGCATTCTACATTCCAAAGATTCACATGAAACTGGTGCTCCAGGAATTCAGTTTGTTCCTATGATTGAAATATCCCCATCCTTCTCAAGAATTCCTGAACACAGAGGATATTCCTCTGGAGTACTCATAATCCCTTTTGAGAAGCACAAATATTCTTACTCTATATTATTTCTTTAAGAAATTCCATCTTTCTACATATTGGTTCCATAACTAACTACATTCCAATGTCTGCCAAATTTCTCTTTTTTAGCATGGAACATACCACTGCATCCTAGACTTCTATTTACCTGGCTAATGAAGCTATTCATTTTGTGTCTCAAAAGTCTCAAAAGCAAAACATTCCATTTTCCCAGATTAACATATTCAAATATGAACTCAAGAGCCACTCCCACCTTAAATCACCCAATCAATCTCCCTCAGCATCTCTTCTCCCAGTAAATGCCAACCTTAGTTGTACGAACCAGAAATCTGCACCTACAATCCCCTGAGGCATTCTTCATCCTCCATAATTAATCCGTCACCATTTCCAATCAATTTAACTTATTCATTGGTCTTGAATCTACTTACTTTTCTCCATCTTCACTGTGATTGTCTTGGACCAAGCTACTCTTCTATCTTTTAAAGACCCATAGGGTCCACTCTTGTTCTGCTTCAATCTGCTCTCCATACTGAAAGCTAGATTACTATTATAAAATGCAAACCCAATTATGTCACTTAAAATACTTGGGTAGTTTTCCATTGCTTTGGGGAAAAAGTCAAAGTTTCTTATCAGAACCTTTAAAAGCCCGTATAATCTGTTCTTTGCCTACTTCTCCAGATGCATTACCTATCAAAGACCACTTCCTCCAAGCCTGTTCCTGCCACATCAGCCTTCTTCGATTTTTGCTACAGAAATAATATACTTCCTCACATTTCTTATGGTTGCTTTTGAGTTATGGTGGCACAGCTGGGTGTTTGAGAAAGAAACTGAATGGCCTACAAAGACTAAAATATTTTGTGCTTTGTCCTTTACAGAAAAACTTTGCCAACTCCTGAACTATGGTATGGTATTTGTGCAACCACTTTTTTCCTGAGAACTTAACTTGTGCCTGATAATAGGCTGACCACTGAATTATGTCATTGGAAAAGAAGAGCTAATGACAGGAAATGGATATTTTGTCAACCACTGTCCTCCTTAAACACAGTGACCTTAAAATCAAAATGGAGCTTTTCCTTTTTATTACAGACACTTTCTAGATGCTCTGTCTTCTTACAACTTCTGTGCAAGATGTCAGTTACCTCTTAAACCATTTCAATCTCCACACTGCTTTATTAACAAAAACAAAATCTGCCTTCAAATTTCTGAGGACTCTGAATATCAACTAAGCTGCTGGAGTAGAGGAAGGCAAGAAAAGAAAGAAGCGGATGGGAGAGAGAATGAGAATTATACAACAGGCCAAACTGGAGATTTGAAGGCCACTTCTCAATTAACGGGCACACAATCTTGAATTAGACAGTCCTAGGATTTAGCTCATTGTGAAACCTTTTATAAGCCTTAGAGCAAAAGCTGACTAATAACTTCCTTAAAATAAAACAGATTGAATTTAGTCACCCATAATAGCTTGACCTTAGAAAATTCACTTGTAGTCTCTGAATCTCAACGTCCTTGTCTATAGGATGGGGGTAGAAATAAAACACATTTAATAATAATGTGTGTGTACATACTACTTATATGTGAGCTATAAATGTAGCTTAAAGCTCAACAATTAAGAAAAAACTCAACAATTATTTTTAAGAAAGTATGTAGATATGTATATGTTATATCAGTATTATGAAGTATTAAATACTATACAATTAATAAAAAGTATATACTCAAGTAATTTTCATATATATAATTTTATATAATGTTATTAATCTTAATTTATTTGTACAATTGTGAATTGTCTATTTCTGGCTCATAGTAAGTGCTCCACACATAGTTGTTGAATAAGTGAGTAAATGAATAAATTAAAACTACAGTATAGTGTAAGAAATTTGCATGTTTGTTTCTTCTAATCCTGCATGTACTTTTAAGTCCCTAAGAACACTGAAGGACAAAGAATGACATACCAACATCTGATTTTGGATGCTGTGAGGATAATTCTTAGCTATTGAGAAAGAAATGTACACAACTTATTTTTCTACCTAGTTTATGAGTTCAGTCTTTCATGCCCTACAAAAGTGCTGACCTGGATTTTCTGAGTGCAGCTTCATAACCTAGTCTAGGTGATTTGGTGTGTTTACTATAAAAAGAAAAATGATCACCAGGTGTATCTACACGACTGTACAAGTCTATAGTAGATAGCTCGTCTTAGGGGATCCAGTTACTATGGGCTGCCCAAAGTGATGGAAAGGTCATCATCCTTTGTATCAAATGGACCCAGTTTCCAATCCGTTTCCCAGCTCTCACAAACATTTGCTGTTGATGCTGTCCAACATGCATGCCTTTTCTCCCAACAATAATATCCTTAGCGTCCTTGGAGGAAACCCTTCCCTGCTGTCAATTTTAGCAGAAATTGAATCTATTTTTCACCACATGAAGATTTGGAGATACCTGTCTACTGAGTGGGTCTGGAAGCAGCAACACCTCAACAGCAATAAGCATGCTTAGAGTTTGTTTTTTAAATATCATTCTCTCTTAAAATGAACTAGGGATCCTTGGATAAATGGCTGCTTTAGGAAGGGGGAAAGGAGGAAAGATGAAGTGCAAGATGAGCCTGAAACATTTTGTAACAGAAAGTATGGAAAAACTCAGAGAATAATGGGGATATGTCCAAAGGAAGCCAGCTTGTAGGCGCTTCCATGGACAAAATTGAATGTGATTAGAATGTCAAAATACATGATGATAGTAACAGATTTAGCTCACTAAATAAAACAAGAAACCATGAGGCCATATATACATAAATAAATAAATTTAGAACATAAAGAATACATAAATGAATAAAAGTTCGATAAACAATGGGATACACAGTTCAAACAACCTCCTCACAAAATAATTACTAACAACAAATAGAGCACTTTACAGTGAGGATCTTGGCAAATACCACTTCAATGTAATGATCACCGTTAATACCACCAGTCGTGGAACAAATCAATGTCGTGTGCCTCTGACAAGATGCAATGAGAATAACATATCACTTCTGCAATAGTCCTGCCAAAATGCATAACTTGAATCTACTCATGAGGAAACATCAGACCAATCAAAAATGAGGGGCACTTCACAAAGTCTCTGACCTGTGATGTTTGATAGTTTCAACATAATCCAAGTCAAGAAGAGGTTGAAAAATTATTCTAGACTGAAGGAAAACACAGATGTGACAGCTAAATATAACATGCAATTCTGGAATGGATCCTTTGGTTTTAAAGATATTGGAACAATTGGTGAAATTTGAATGGGGTTTGAGGATTAGATGGCAATAATGTATCACTGGTTGCAACTTTTCTATGTATAGGAAATGCACATTAAGAAATCCAGGATCAGGATCCCTGGGTGGCGCAGTGGTTTGGCGCCTGCCTTTGGCCCAGGGCGCGATCCTGGAGACCCGGGATTGAATCCCACGTCGGGCTCCCGGTGCATGGAGCCTGCTTCTCCCTCTGCCTGTGTCTCTGCCTCTCTCTCTCTGTGTGTGTGACTAGCATAAATAAATAAAAATAAAAATAAAAAAAGAGGGATCCCTGGGTGGCGCAGCGGTTTGGCGCCTGCCTTTGGCCCAGGGCGCGATCCTGGAGACCCGGGATCGAATCCCACGTGGGGCTCCCGGTGCATGGAGCCTGCTTCTCCCTCTGCCTGTGTCTCTGCCTCTCACTCTCTCTCTCTGTGTGACTATCATAAATAAATAAAAATTTAAAAAAAATAAATAAAGAAAGAAATCCAGGATCATGGGGCATTAGGTTGGCAAATCTCAAATGGCTTAGGGAAAAAAATCTGTGCTCTGTACTTGTACCTTTGGTGTGAGTTTGAGATGGTTTCAAAATAAAATACTGATAATGAATATGTAGACTGTATCTGGGAGATCACACCAGAACTGCGGTTGTCTATAGGAAGAGGACTAACAGAGAGACTCACTTTCTACTGCTCGAGATGTTTTATGCTGTGAATGAAAACCTGTGTCACTACAATAGCATTTGGAGACATTTTAACGGAAATTAAATAAGAAAATGCATACATGATCATTATAGAAATTTTGAAAATTGCGAATTATTTAAGGGTTTGGCCAGATCCTTCAAGGAAGCATTTTGATGTTTTTCTTATTGCAATGCATCATTTTTCTTCCCTTGGTTTTATACTATTATGATCTTGTGTTTCTGTGCTATCTGAAATTCCATATTTTTAAAATTAATGTCATTTTCTATTTTACTTAAGATTCTTTTAAGCATCAAATAAGTAAATAAATAAAAATCTCCTCCTTCAATCTATACCTTTAGGCTACTTAATTTTCATTGCTAGTGCTTGCCCTTACATGATGAAATATATAATGTTTTATTATTATTATTATTTATTATTATTATTATTATTATTATTATTATTATTATTATCTGTAGCTCCTGCACTAAAATGTTGTCTCCTTCCATGAGACTAGGAACTTTGGATTATTGTCTGCTGAGGCTCTGACACCTAGTGCCACACCTGGCACATAGTAAGAACTCAATAAACATTTACATTAGAAAGAAATATGTCAGGCAGACCCGCTGGCTCAGCGGTTTAGCACCGCCTGCAGCCCAGGGCGTGATCCTAGAGACCCGGGATCCAGTCCCGCATCAGGCTCCCTGCATGGAGCCTGCTTCTCCCTCTGCCTGTGTCTCTGCCTCTCTCTCTCTCTGTGTCTCCCATGAATAAAAAAATAAAAATCTTAAAAAAGAAAGAAAAATGTCACTGGAATTTATCTTATTTAGATTTAGTTTGAAAACCTGTTAGGTATAAATTGTTTCCTGGACTAATATTCATTAAGTCAAGTATATGTTCAAGCACTATGCAAGTACTTTACAAATACTCTGTAATTTAAAGATTTATTTATAACACTATGAAATGAAGACTATCACTATGTACAGATGAGCCTCAATAGGTTCAAGAATGACTAAATTGATTAAGGTCACAGTTGGCATTCAGAAACCTGAGATGGAACCTGTGTTGGCTGACTCTGGCTATCCCTCCATCTGCACTGCCTCCTGGTATTAATGCCTGTGGCAGCCACATCAGCAGTGGAAAATATTGGCTCTCTGCCTCCTCCCTGACTCAGCTCTTCATTACCTCACCTCTGGACTCCCATAGTGAATGCTCAGCTTTCTTGATTTCCTACTCATCCTATAATTTCTTTCCAGATTATATTTCCAAAGAAAAGTCAATGATGCCCCTTACCAGTTATTTTTAAGGGCTGTCCAGGGACTAGAACAGAAGTGCCCAGAGCTTATAAAATATTTAGTCCACAAGAAGTGAAAGCAAGAATTTTTCTTCCCTAAGGCAAAGAGGAGGGCATCTAAGCAATATATCCAAAGAGGAATGAAGATTGAGAGTATTCAAATGGCCATCCATTTAACTCACTGCTTCCTCTTGCCTAAGTGCATAGTTTCTAAATGTCAATGGCCTGCAATCCCCTCTAATGATAAACTGATTCAACACTAATTGAGCATATACTATGGTAGTTCTCTGACTCTTAAATGAGTGTTGAAAGATAGTTGGGAATTTATAGTGGGTTGAATGATGACCCGCAAGAACATCTGTCTACATCCTCACTCCTGAAACTGGTGAATATGACCTAATTTGGAAAAATGGCCTTTGCAGATATAATTAAGGATCTTGAGGTAAGATCATCCTGGATTACCTAAGTGCTCCTAAATCCAATGACGAGTATCCTATAAGATACTGAAGAGGAGAAGATATAGGCACAAAGGAGAAGGTCATGTGAAGACAGATGAAGAGACTGGACTTAAGCAGCCATAAGCCAAGGAACTCCCAGAGCCATTTAATACCTGGAAGCAGCAAGAAGGATTCTCCCCCAGAGCTTTCAGAAGAAATATCACTCTGCCAACACTTTAGCCACAACTGTAAGAGAATAAATTTCTGTTGTTTTATTTATTTACATTTGTTTTATTTAAATTCAATTTGCCAACATATAGTATAACACCCAATGCTCATCCCATCAAGTGCCCTTCCCATTGAAATTTCTGTTGTTTTAAACTACCTAGTTTGTGTTAAACTGCTGTAGTCACAGCAGCCCTAGGAAACTAATACAGAGGTAAAGAGGGAAGTACCATCTGATATGGGGAAACATGGGAATTCACTGAGATATGATAGAGAATACAGCTTCATCAGGACAGCTTCAGCAGTTCCATAGGGTTCCACCTTGGATAAAAAGATGGATAAGAATGAACCAAAATGAATCAGGGAAGGGCATGCCTCCCTCAATATGGAATTTGGGTTTTATTCAGTAGGCCATGGGAAAATGGGGGGGGGGCGGGTAATACTGACCCAGTGCACATCTTAGAAAGATCATTATGGGGCAGCTCTGGTGGCCCAGCAATTTAGCGTTGCTTTCAGCCCAGGGCCTGATCCTGGAGACCCGGGATTGAGTCCCCCGTCAGGCTCCCTGCATGGAGCCTGCTTCTCCCTCTGCCTGTGCAGAGGTCTTTCTCCCTCTCTCTCTCTCTCTGTGCCTCTCATGAATAAATAAATAAAATCTTAAAAAAAAAAGAAAGATCATTATGGCATGTGGTGGCACAGAGAATGGATTGGAGAGACAATGAAATGATCTCCAGTGGGAAAGTAGGAACTCTTATAGTCATCAGAGTAACAAATGATGAAGCTTGGAGTCAAAATGATCATAATGAGAATGAAAGGAAGGCAATGGGACAAAAGATATTTGGAAAATTTAATCCACAGAATTTGGTGGCTGATTGGATGTAGGTGGTGAAATAGAATGGGGGGAGTTGAATCCTTCTCCAAGGTCAATTTGGGTGACTGGGTAGATGGCAAAGATTTTCAACAGGTTACAAAATGCAGAAGAGCAGATAAGGTGGGACAATTTGTTCATGCATAGATGCATTTGAGGTCAAGATTCTCTGAGTATCCAGGAGAGAATGTCAAGCAGGCAGTTGATATAAGAATCTATATCTGAAAAGAGAAGTCCAAGCTAGAGATAAACATTGGAGAATTGTTGAAATATAAATGATCATGGAAAACATGGAGGGAGAGAAGATTAGCCAGGCAGACATGCAGAACAGAAGGTCAAGGATGGAACCTCCAGGAATGCAAACATTTTTCTCAGAAACTTCTGTGATGTTATAGATAATGGTTTCTAACCACTGTTACAACAAAATGTTATAGTTTTCCATGAAATGTGAAATCTTTTTTCTTTAATTTTTATTTATTTATGCTAGTCACACACACACACACAGAGAGAGAGAGAGAGAGAGAGAGAGGCAGAGACACAGGCAGAGGGAGAAGCAGGCTCCATGCACTGGGAGCCCGACGTGAGATTCGATCCCGGGTCTCCAGGATCGCGCCCTGGGCCAAAGACAGGCGCCAAACCACTGCGCCACCCAGGGATCCCTGAAATGTGAAATCTTAAAAGTGTTTTTACATTCTTAATGATCCAGAATCTTTATTTTATAATAATAGCAAATGAAAAAATACAAGTGAATGTATAAAAATTCTATTAAGAGGGGCACCTGGGTGGCTCAGTTGGTTAAGTGTATGACTCCTGATTTTGGCTCAGGTCATGATCTCAGGGTTGTGAGATAGAGCCCAGCATCAGACTCCAAGCTCAAAGGGGAGTCTACTTGAGATTCTCTCTCTCCTTCTCCATCTACCTCTCCCTCCACTTGTGCTTGCTCTCTCTCTCAAATAAATAATCTATAAAAATTTCTCATTAAGAAAAATATCTTTCATAGAGCAAGACATACAGTTTCTTTTTTATTTATTTATTCATGAGAAACACAGGAGAGAGAGAGGCAGAGACATAGGCAGAGGGAGAAGTAGGCTCCATGCAGGGAGCCCAACATGGGACTCCATCTCAGGTCCCAAGGATCATGCCCTGGGCCGAAGGCGGCACTAAACCACTGAAGGCACCCGGGCTGCCCAAGACATACAGTTTCTTGTTTCAATCCTTCTATCCATGCCTTTCTCCAATATCCTGAGCTCAAGTAACTGGCACCATCATCTAATCCATTGCCGAACTCAGAAAATCGGGAGTTAAAACTTATACCTCCCTCTCCCTGTGCCTTAGCTTTAACTAATCCTTAGGTTGAATGTTTCTCTTGAATCTCTTCACTTCTTATGCCCACAACTTAATTCAAGCCACTTGGTCCTTTTGCCAATAGCCTCCTAACTTGTCCCCTACAGTCTCCCTAAACTCTCTCCAGTATATTCACACTGTAGTCATAATGATACAAACAACAATATAAATCTATTTTAAAAATGTAGCTTCTTCCTTAAAATGTTTTCATGAATTTCCAACACTCTTAATTCCTACAGTGTCCAATGGCCTCCTATGGTCTGACACAGCATATCTCTACACCTTCACTGAGCACATTTCCCCCTCCATCTCTAGACTCCAGCTATCCTGGGCACTTTCTTGAGGATACCACACTTTCTCACCCAGGGTATAGCTGCATTTCACCTGGGAAATGCATCCACCTTCTTAACTTTTAGGTCTCAGCCTAAATACCACATCCTTGAGGAAGATTCCCTTGATTCTATTACCTCTCATTATACATTATCAAAGACTCAATCTCTTTCTATTATAGAAATTAAGAACATTTAATTAAATTAATTAAATTATGTAATAATTTGTTCAGTCTTTATGTTCTCAGATATACTTCATGAAGGGAGAAATAAAAGGGAAGAGAAGAAAGGAAAAGAAGTTGGCTCTTTTTGACTTTGAAGCTTCTCAGGGATTGGGTTCCAAAGATAATTTTTTTTAAAAGGCAGAAGTTGTGGTTTATTTTCTGTGGGGTTACTGAGCTACTATTAAGGGAACTAGGACTTTAAGAATTAAAACTAGGTCACTAGATCAACTAAGGTGATCCCCCGGGCCTCACAGAGAAATGTTATCTCCAACACATTCATACTTCTTTTGCCCTGTGTCCACACCTTTCACTAGGAATTTCATGTAGGATTACTCTGGAAGATGTGTGGAAGGGGCCCTGAAATCAGTGTGTACATATGGCTTCCTTTCTGTCATTGTCACTTACAAATCATGAAGTTCATTTCAGTAAGCACTTATCAATAACCTACTTTGTGTCAGGATCTCTTCTGGGGGTGAGGTTTTCAGAGTTATGGTCCCTACTCTCACAGAGGTCACAGTTTGAGAAAGACATGCAAGAATTAAATGTTCATGAGGTATAAGTAGGCTCTCTGAGGAGGTGACCTATTTCCTCATGTCACCCACCATTATGCACATATGACCAACTGATAGAGGAGGGAAAAGACTAAGCATGCTTCAGTGATGGGTAGGCCTGGTATAAGATTTGAAGCTGAACACAGACAGCTGCTGAACTGAAGACACAATGAAGGTGTCTCTGAAAAAAAGTAGGTTTTTTCCCAGTGAGCAGAGCTTTGGTTAGTGCCTGGTTATCCACTTTGTGTTGGAAAAGAGCTGGCCAAGATAGGGAAATATATGGACATGTGGTCAAGCAGATGGCAGAGCTGGTTGGTAAGGGTCTGAAGGAGAAAGACTAGAAGATCAGTGCCCAGAGGATCTGGAGAAAAGACATGAAGATGGAGCCTCTGCCAGAGCAATAACATGGGGCAATCCATATTTTATTTTATTTTATTTTTTTTTTTTTTTACTTTTTTTTTTTTTTTTAAATTTTTTATTTCTTTATGATAGTCACAGAGAGAGAGAGAGAGAGAGAGGCAGAGACACAGGCAGAGGGAGAAGCAGGCTCCATGCACCGGGAGCCCGACGTGGGACTCGATCCCGGGTCTCCAGGATCGCGCCCTGGGCCAAAGGCAGGCGCTAAACCGCTGCGCCACCCAGGGATCCCGCAATCCATATTTTAATTGCAGGTTAATACCCTTGAGAACATTCACCATGGAAGTGGCCCTTAATAACTAAGTAATCTGAATGACTTGGCTGAGTTGACATCAGACAAAACAAAATGGGAGTACACTTAGTCTCTAGATCCTGCTAGATACGTAAGTTGTTTTTCAATTTAAGTTAAATTCCTTGTGGTGCCTTATATCTATATTCCATTTAATAATTTCCTATGCCTTGATACCGTTCATTTCTCACTCCAGAGAGCAGAAACTAACAAACTCCAGCCCACATATTTAGAAGGTATGGGCTCTTGTAAAAATGACCATGCAAGCTTTGAAATCAGGCAGAGCTACACTTTGCTCCTTGATCCTTCCTGAAACTTAAACAAAGATTATAATGCCTATTTATAGGGTAGTTATAAGAATTATATGAAATAATGTTTTTAAAAGTTTTAGTGCAGTACCTATCACATGGTTAATCCTGAGTACAGGTTAATGTTGTCCCTGTGGTTAGAACTCTACAGCCAGATGTCTCTGTCTTGTACCCTTGTACCCATCTAGATCTCCTCCTCCTCTCCCTCTCATCTTCAGCCAGACTCTCACATAATTCTTAAGATGATTTTACAGCTTTGTAACACAGCTTGAAGTCTGGGATTGTGACGCCTTCAGCTTTAATCATCAAGACAGTATGGAACTGGCACAAAAACAGACACATAGATCAATGGGACAGAATACAGAACCCAGAAATGGACCTTCAACTCTATGGTCAATTAATCTTCAATAAAGCAGGAAAGAATATCCAATGGAAAAAGGACAGTCTCTTAAACAAATGGTGTGTTGGGAAAATTGGACAGCCACATGCAGAAGAATGAAACTAGACTATTTTCTTACACACACAAAAGTAAACTCAAAATGGATTTTAAAAAAAACTACATGTGAGAGAGGAATCCATCAAAATCCTAGAGAAGAACACAGGGAGCAGCCTCTTTGACCTTGGCCATAGCAACTTCTTGCTACACACATCTCCAAAGGCAAGAGAAACAAAAGCAAAAATGGACTTCATCAAGATTAAAAGCTTCTACACAGCAAAGGAAACAGTCAACAAAAGTAAAAGGCAGCCTACAGAATGGGAGAAGATACTTGCAAATGTCTTATCAGAATGGGAGAAGATACTTGCAAATGTCTTATCCAAAATCTATAAAGAACATATCCAACTCAACACCTCCAAAAAATCCACTCAAGAAATGGGGTTAAGACATGAACAGACATTTCTCCAAAGAAGACATACACATGGCCAACAGACCCATTGGAAAAAATGCTCAACATCAATTGGCATCAGGAAAATATAAATCAAAACCACACTGAGATACCACCTCACACTGGTCAGAATGGCTAAAATGAACAATTCAGGAAATAATAGATGTTCGCAAAGGTGCAGAGAAAGGGGAACCCTCTTAAACTATTGGTGGAAATGCAAATTGGTGCAGCTACTCTGAAAACAGTATGAAGGTTCCTCAAAAGTTAAAAATAGAGATATCCTATGACCCAGCAATTGCACTACTAGGAATTTATCCAAAGGATACAAACACAGTTATTCATAGGGAGCACATGCATCTCAATGTTTATAGCAGCAATGTCTATAATAGCTAAAATGCAAAGGGCCCTGATTCCCTTGAACAAATGAATGGATAAAGAAGATGTGCTGTATATACACAATGGAATATTACTCAGCCAACAAAAAGAATGAAATCTTGCCATTTGCAATGACATGGATGGAACTAGAGGGTTTTACGCTAAGCAAAATAAGTAAGT
Organism: Canis lupus familiaris; assembly: GCF_011100685.1. Lineage (NCBI taxonomy): Eukaryota > Metazoa > Chordata > Mammalia > Carnivora > Canidae > Canis > Canis lupus. The sequence continues at coordinate 24,780,507 of NC_049234.1, read as the reverse complement.
GCGAGAAAGACAAATACTTCATGATGTCACTTATATGCGGAATTTAAGAAACAAAACAGATGAAAGTAGGGGAAAGGAAGGAAAAATAAAATAAGACAAAAACAGAGAAGGAGGCAAACCATAAGAGATGCTGAACTCTAGGAAACCAACAGGATTGCTGGAGGGGAGGTGGGTGGGTGCATGGGGTAACTCAGTGATGGGCATTAAAGAGGGTACATGAAGTAATGAGGCCTGGATGTTGTATGAAACTGGTGAACCTCTAAACAATCTCTGAAACTAATAATGCAGTATATGGTAATTAAATTGAATTTAAATATTTTTAAAAGATGATTTTACAACCATCAGAATGGCAAAGAAACTTCATCTTGCTGCCAATCCCTTGTACCCTTTCAGAGGGGCTGTATGAAGGTATGTTCCAAAGATCCATCCAAAAGACTAGCCTGCATTGATTTTCCCTGCATTTTAGTCTATGACTCCCTAAAGAACCTCTCAAGTTCCCTAGAGTAACTACAGTTTGAAATACTGGCCTAGAGCAATTGCTGTGAGCCTGTAACAAAGGGAACTTACTTAATGAAAGGTCTAGAAGATATATATATATATCATTTAACAAAGCAATTAAATACATTATCCAAGACTATACCACCTGGGTTCCTGTGTCCTACACCAGCAAACCTAATAACATCATTTCAATTATGCACCAGGAGTCAGCCTCCAGATGTGGGTTAATAAAGAAATGCTAATGCAAACAAGACAGAAGCTCAATATGTACAGGGAAAGAAATGTAATGGTAGATTAACATAGTCTGGCCAACAAACTGTACATTCGGCAAATTAATAAAGCTAACAACAGCTTATTGTCAGAGCTGTTCACACAGCATTGAATTATTTCAGGAACCCACCAAGTGGGGAAACACACAAACAGAAAACAAAATAGGCCGGAGATGGGGGGAGGGGGAGCTGGATTCTAATTCAACTCAGCTGCTAACTAGTGATGCAAAATGAAAGTATCTTCACTGATGGGGAGCAAAATATGAAAACTATCTTCTCATAAGACTGCCTTTTGCACTAGATCCTGGACAAATAAACTTCTCTTTTCTATATATTTTTTCCTTATCCTAAAGACTGAAGAAAAGGGTGAAAGAAGCTAGGGAAGTAAGGGGAATGTTCATTTCTAAAAGCTAATGCTAACACCACAGTTCTCTAATCTAGTAAAAGTATTTATTTAAGAAAATAAAGAAACAAGGAGAAAATCAAAACAAAGCCAGGGAACAGTTGGCAAATGGAGCAGGTTTTATATAAACTGTGAACCAACAAATATGATCAAGTATCTATTATCTGGGCCCAAAGCTTATCTATTAACTACAGAGAATAAAGCAAGGGCTTGCTAAATTCATTGAGCACTCAACCAACTGTCAATTCTTGCAACCAACCCTCACAAAAACCCCATGAGGTGCATACTCAGGGATGACTGAGCATAGTTTTGAGGACATTTAACCATCCATTGGAATGCCTTGGCTGCAAGTAACAGAAACCTCCCTATTCAAACTTGACCAACAAGGCAATGTGTTATTGCCTGCACCTGACAGTGCAGTGACAGACAGTCTGCTTCTCTGGAAGGACCCCAAATCTCTGTCATCAGTATACATTTCATTCTGTATCTCTCCCACCTGATGTTCACACTAGATGGGTGCTGGTTCCTTGTTTCTGTCTTCCACTCTCTGGATAGATTATCTATTCTTCCCTTGAAGCTGACAGGGACAACTTAGGTCACATGATAACTCCTGAATCAGTAGCGGTTGTAAGGATTTTATGCGCTGGAATGCTAAAACTAATAAGGAATTAATTTCTTATTTCTAGAGCTAGGAATGGGATCACTTGTCTCTGACTCATGAATTTGAGAGTGCACATGGGAACAAAAATAGAGAATTTATGAGGGAAAAAAGGGAGAAAAGACCAGATAGGCAACCACTGGGTCCATGGCATTTGCTCAAAGACAAATACTTGGCAAGTGACAGGGCCAGCCTTGAACTAATTAAGTACATTATAGAACTATGGACCAATTTCTGCAACATAGAAAACCACATTACCAGACAACTCTTGGTGCAACCCAACAAATCAATTTTGACAATTAGCGATTCATGACAACCATATTTACCCAACAAAAAATGTCAGGTGAACTTCTCAAGAATAGTAAACTTATCAAGACAACTGAATACAACATTTGAAAGCCAGAAGGTCATAGAATATTCAAGGCATATGAACGCCATGCCAGTTGAAACCATTTGCTTTGAATGAGAGTCAACTGTGTTATAAATATATAATAATATCTGCACATAAATATTCATGTGCCATTCGGTCCATCTTAGTTTTATTGCTATTTATTCATGGTAAAGCAGCACTGTTGTATTAAAAAATTGCAAAAAGTATAGAAAGACTTTAGGCATTTGTAATTTTTTTTTAATGACTAGTCGTAAACAAAACATCTTGGCCTGATAAGGCTTCTCTAATTTCTTCTGGCTGCTACTGATAATGATCTGTAAATAATGCTGCCCCAGTGTCTGGTGTCTCTAAAATATTTAACATGGGGACAGACATGAGCTGGCTGGGTGCTGGCCTCTTTTTAGTTGAGACCTAGATCCCAAAATATTCCCATGTCATCTAGGGTCTTACCAGAGGCATGGATATAAACATCCTCTTTTCACAAAGAGTTTTTGTTCCTTCAGAGGAAAAAAATGGATAGTGGTAACTCAGGACAGCAAGTCTACTAGTTCCAGTTTGTTATGCAGAAGAAAATAAGCCAGGCAATTCAACTTTTGGGCCATCTCCCAATCTCTCCCTCTCTTTGAGATCATTACCATATATTGAGTACTCTCAGCTGGGCTCATTAGGGTCTTCTCTCTTCCTGGCTAAACAGCAGTCCTTCCCATTTTTTTTTCTCTGAGTAGATGATCAGTAAGTCTTCGTGAATGGAAGATCTTAGTACGGTTTTTATTAATTGAGCTGAAATGCCCAATGAGACACTTTGAAATAGGGGATCATCAGGTGTACATTTGCCTTCAGCGATTCTCCAATATTCCCCCTTCCTTTTTATCCCCATTCCTGGCCAGCCCTTATCACCTTCATCAGAAGTGTCATGGACTCTTACCCTTCCTATCTCAAATTCAGCTGAAAAATTTTGTAAACATCTCTTTGCTTATTACCTTCCTGTTCAAAAATCTTTATTGAATTCCTGTTATCTACAGAAGTCGTGCTCGACCAGAGGTCATCAAACTTTCTTCATAAAGGGCCAGATAATAAATATTCTTTGCCTTGGGGATGATGATCTCTGTGATAGTTACTCCTCTTTGCTCTCTGCTGGAGCATAGAACAGCCATAGACCATGTGTAGACAAATGGGCTTCACTATGTCCAAATAAAAGCTTATGGATGCTGAAATCTGATTTTGATATAATGTTCATGCTATTCTTCTTTTGATTTCCCCAACCATGGAAAAATGTAAAAACCTTTCTTAGGTTATGGGTCATACTAAAACAGGTGGTAGACTGGATTTGATCCATGGGTTGTTATTCTCTCACTCCCTGGTCTAAAGCCCTTTGGTCCAGGGCACCTGGGTGGTTCAGTCGATTAAGCGTCTGACTTTTGGTTTCACTTCAGGTCATGATCTCCTGGGTCATAGGATCAAGCCCCATGTTGGACTCCATGTTCAGCATGCAGTCTGCTTGAGATTCTCTCCTCTGCCCCCTAGTCTTGTGCTCTCTCTCTCTCTCTCCCTCAAATAAATAAATCTTAAAAAAAAAAACCCTTTAGTCCAACACTCAAATTAATTCCAATTTGCAATCCAGCCACCGCTTCAGCATTTGCTTCCACTGTTCCCAGTTGGCTATCAACATACCACCACTCCTGCTAAACCGAACAACACATTGTTCTCTGAATGTGTCACATGCCCTTCCTTCCCAGCTTTTTAGACAATGTCATTCCTTCCATTCTGTTTCTAAGACTCAATGTGTTACTCTTTTCATTAAACTTTTTCTCAGATCTTAGCTGGAAATAACCTTTTTATCCTTTGTAATAGCAATTTCTGCCTAGTTCTGTGTAAGCAATTTGCATACATTATGCCCTTTGACCCTCAGACAATGAGAAAAGTGTTATTGGAATTATCCCACAAATATGAAATTGAGATTCAGGAGGATTATGTACCTAGTGTCACAATAAATGGCCAAGGCAAGATTCTAGCCCAGATATATTAGATTTCACAGCCCATGCACTGCTTTTTATGCCACACACACTAACATTTTATTTGTACTTCTTTTATAGTGCTGATTTCATTTCTACTCACTGTTAGAGCTATTTGTGGGAATTTCTTCATCTCTTTTTCTAAAGTCTGGAATTCTCAAAGGCACAGACCATGGCTTATTCATATTTATATCCTCAGAGGGATTTGCATAGAATAGGTGCTTAATACATCTTTGTTGAGTGAATGAACACCATTCAATATGTGCTTGTAGCAATGAATTGCTATTATTAACTTTTGGATTTGATTTCCTGTAATCACTACCCTTGATAATAGAGAATGAACCTGATTTTTTTTTCAGAAAGCAAACCCAGAGATAAATAGAAAATCAAAACTGGTTTCCATCAGTATGTGTGAAAAGATGTTGTTTGTGCTCAAGTGAAAACTAGACAGACACAAATGTGAAATGTATTTGGCCATTTGTTTTGGATTTTAGCACTTTCTTTACAAAAAACAGTCAAAACCATTGGTGTGTTAATGAGCCTTTGACATCAACAACTACTGGCACCACTGGTCATCAGGTGCAGGACCCACTCCCAGCCTTGTTCATGATAAGGTCATTCTTTATCTCTAGGACACTTGAGTCATTTAGAATGGAACTTTTGTCTAGCTCTGGTATTTGGCAACAATGACAGAGCAATCAACCATTGCCACCCACTCACAATTCAACTTGCCAAGTCCAAAAAGTGACTGATAATCATGTCTTCTGAAGTTAAGTTGGATAAGTCTTTTCCTCCTTTGGATGTGATGTCTGTAGGGTGATTAAGTAAGAAATTTAATACATTGAAGATCAGCATGGCATAATGGCATAGAGCCTGAGTTTGAGTCCAAGAACTACCATTCACTTGCATGTAGTGTTTTGTGTGTTTTACATGATGAATCTGACCTTTGTTTTCATTGTTTGTACAATAGAGAAAAGTAACATTCTCTTCATAGAATTTTAAATGAAGGAGACAACATTGTTCACCAACTTAGCACAGTGTCTGTCATAGAGTACTTACTCATTACTTCATTCCCTGTTATTGGTTTGGAAACAAGAACTAACACTAATTCATGAGTTAGTTGTGTAACTACAGAGTTTTGTTGTTTTGTTTTGCATTGCTTAGTGGCTGTCTCAGGAACAGAGTTAAAATTTGACTGTATTTAATCACGAATTATGTCACAATTAGAACCTATTTAAATGAATGGTGAACTTGAAAGCTAAGACTCCTGATTTGATATTTTCCTTTTTTTAATTTAAATTCAGTTAGCCAACTTATAGTACATCACAGTTTCAGATGTAGTGTTCAATAATTTATCAGTTGTGTGTAACAACCCAGGACTCATCACATCATCTGCCCTCCATCATGACCATCACCCAGTTACCCCACCCCCCAGCCATTTTGCCTGCAGCAACTCTCAGTTTGTTTCCTAGAGCTAAGAGCCTCTCATTTTTTAAAGATTTTATTTATTTATTTTTGAGAGACACAGAGAGGCAGAGACACAGGCAGAGAGAGGAACAGGCTCCCACGGGGAGCCTGAGGGGGGACTCAAACCCAGGCCCTAGGGATCACAACCTAAGCTGAAGGCAGACACTCAATAACTGAGCCACCCAGGCATCCCTCATGGTTTTTCTTTCTCTCTGATAACTTCCCATTCAGTTTTCCCTCCCTTCCCCTATGGTCCTCTGCCCTGTTTCCTATATGTGGAATAACATTGTTATTTTCAATGTAGAGAACAAGTCATGCTATAGATATACTGAGAGTCTCTGGCTTACAAACCTAAGCAATAGAAATAGAGATTGAGGGGTGAGGACTTCTGCATGGTTCTACCCGTGGCTCAAGGACTCACTCAGATAGATGTTGCTGTGTCTTCAGCTAACTTTGCTCCTGGTAAAGAGTGTGAAAATCTATTCCCTAGAAAGCTTTTCTTCTGCTACAACCTCCCTTCTTCATCCCCCTTCCGGATAAGTCACCCAAGCCATGTTATTCCCTTGTTCCCCTCTACTTTTCACACACACTCCATCCCCCTTCATAGCTCAGTTAACAACACCTCAGGTCATTTTTAAATTCTAAAACTATATGCATTCCCTGCAGCTAATTTTATTCTTCTTCATAATTTATTCAATTATTTCAAGAACATCTATCTTATTTCCCACCCTCTTACTTTTCTGAACACCCAAATAATCCTAACTTCTTGGTCTTTCTAGAAAAAGAGTTCATTCTTTCAAAGAGGAGGAAATCTCTAATTTATGGAGTAAAAGAAGTATAATTTTTAAAGTGTCCTCCACAACTGAAACCTATAAATATGCCCAGGACTCCCCTTCAAAAATTCCATCCTCTGTATTTTTCTAAGTTCATTCTACAATAAATAAAATTATATTTCTTCATCAAGATTTACAGATTTAGGTATTATTCAATTGTGAGAATAATTTACTAATTTTTAAATACTATTTGTCTTTGAAGCTACAGTATTTATGTTACATTATGTTTAGGCAGTTTTATGGTCTACATAAAACACTTAATCACCATCACAATCACATTTATACAGGTACTGATGATAAATTGCTAATGGCCCACTCACAATTACATTTTTAAGACATAATTCATTTTTATGGTAGCTTCTACTTGGATATAAGCTATTAGTAAATTTTAGAAATTCATAGCTCACTTTAGTACAAATCATGTAATTTATTGTTTTACTTCTTTCTTGGAAAATGTTTGTGATTGTTGTCACATACTAAACTTCTGGAATTTTTAACTTCTTGAAATCCTCAGTGAGTTTTCACTAGGATTAGACAATGTGCGTTGACAATTAACAATTTGGGGTTTTTTGTTAGACATTAGTTGCTCCCATGGTTGGAATTTGAGGAATAGGATGCGTCTCCAACTGGCTGGATTCCTCAAAGCTAGTCTCTGAACAAATTCAGTCAGGTGTTCAGATGTTTACTAGTAAAACAGTAACAAAATAGCCATTTAACAAATTGTGCAAGCTTGATAAAATCTCACTCTTTGTTCTTTTATGTACTCTGACAAATGCATTTGATGAAAGGCTTTCTTAATACAAGTCCACAATAGTCTAGTGCAGGATATAGTTAGCCCTCCAGAAGGGATGAAGTAACAGAATCCTGAATATGGAGCTATACACAGACCTGGATGAAATCCCAAGGCCAAGGCTTTATTCTGAAAGAGATTAATTTTATCAATAGATTTTTATAGCATGTTCATGCAAAGCAGAAGGCCTTAAAACCCATCTGGCCAATGTATGTATCTTAAACCCAGTCATTTGATCATTTTAAAAATCATGTGCAACATTCATTATACTAATTAAAAAACTCTCTAGTGTTAATCACTGATAAACTAGAATCCTAACAACACTACTAATCTGTGGGCTTCTGATTAGTCTTTCAAAGGCTAGCTAATTTAGAGTTTGCATTGACAATTAGGGTGCATCACATGTTAAACTAATTAAAATGAGATTCACACACACCAACATATTACAAAAAAAAAAAAAATAAGGCACTTGAAAATTCCAAAACCCATAACATTAAAATTCAATAGATTCTTGTCTTTGAACACAAGAGGTCTTATGCAGATTCATATATGAGAGACAATGATAAGGTGAATACAGTTACATAGTATGTGAGCCAAGCCTTAAAAGACAAAATAAAAGGCTGTTGTCATTTTGTAGAAGAGAAATACTGCAGGTTTATCAATTGAGAGGAACTTAAAAGTGCTTAATACTCAGTATCTCCAAAAGGGTACACAAGGAGGTGTAATAATTTGGAGCCATAGGCAGCTTAGGAAAAGAAGACTCAATGTAGGTAGTTTGACATTAAGAAAGAGAGATGATTAGGGGTGCCTGGTTAGTTGGTTAAGCGACCAGCTCTTGATTTTGGTTCAGGTCATGATCTCAAGGTTGTGAGATCAAGCCCCACATGGGGCTCCACACTCAGTGTGGAGTCTGCTTGAGAGTCTCTCTTCCTCTCCCTCTGCCCCTCCCTGACTCCTGGTCTCTCTTAATGAATAAATAAAATCTTTTTTTAAAAACTAAAGAAAGATGATTAAATGACCTATTTTCTTGCCATGTGATATTCTTTTAAAATTGAATATGGCCTCCATTTACATATTTTATGTAAAAAAATAACCATATAGAACACACAATACAGTGAAATTTATGCTTCAAGTTTCCAAGATGCTAAATTTAGGTAAAATTAAGGTAAAATGCCACTAGAATTGAGTAACATCTATGTTAGGATCACATGACCTCAAAGATTTCATTTAGGATGATGTGATTTATCTGAAATAAAGCCAGCATGGTTTAATTTTTTAATTATTGAAAAAGTATTTGATTAGTAAAAGTATTTAGTCATTAGATATAATTTAATAGTTAACATGCATTAAATTATAAATATATAACGATCCCTAGTGATTTTACAATCCAACCAATAAAGCATTTAGATACCTTTCTGTTAGCAGCACAATCTGAGATTTAACAGGAAGAGCATTATTCTTTTAAAATATGGTAGTAGTTATCCTTCATCTAATTATAAATGAGAAGGGGATGGGGTGACTGGGTGACGGGCACCAAGGAGGGCATGTGACGGGATGAGCACTGGAGTATCATACTCCATATACGCTGGCAAATCAACATTCAATTAAAAAAGTAATAATAATTATAAATGAGGCACTGTTAGTGCTTCAAAAGAACAAAGCACATCTAATTACCACCCAGTTCTCAAATATCCTCTAGAATATCACGGCCAAAGTTTGTCTAGCCTAAGCTTGAACCCCTCTGATAATGGGATTCTTACCTCATCCCAAGGCCTCCAATTCAATCCTTCAGGAGCTCTGGCTACTATAGAGTCCATTCTCATGTGCTTTTATTCAACAGATATGCTCTGAGGGTCTCCTAATGTCATGTATTGTCACTGACTCTGGAACCCAGCATTAAACAAATAACACAAATATCTTTGCCTTCATGGGACTTACTTTCTAGTTGGGGAAGACAGACATTAAAGAGAAGTATGTGAAACATCTAGTCCAGGTTGGAATAAGCATAATCTATAGAGAGAAACCACACAGAAGAGGGTAATAGGGATGATACAGGAGAGCTTGGTTCTTGTCTCACGGAGTTGAAGAATGAATCTCGTGGACATGGGAGAGTGCGTAAAGGGACAGAAGTTTATTAAGTAAAGATACAGAGAAAGCTCTCAGGAGTGAGAAGGGTCCCAACCAGGGTTGCCACTGAGGGCTTTTATTGAGAGCCCAATCAGGGAAACTAAATTCTTTTTAACATTTTCTATTGACATCACCATTGAGTAAGGACTATTGATAACATCTTTAATGGCTTACTTCTTCTTTGCGGTCTGGTTTTATTTTGTTGGTCACAAGTAGCTGTTATAACAAGTCATTCGCCCCACTCACACCTTAGGGGTGGGTGGTCTGGCTTTTTCCCTTACCTCTGGTTTCCCTACACCTCCTCATTTATGGAATTTCTGTGAGCCTGATTCTGTGGCCCCCTACCTCCTGCCTACCCCTCCCTGTTTGTCCCTAACTCAGGGAGACCTGTGGTATTGAGTAAGTTCCCAAAGGAAGTAGGTAACTGGGAACATGACAGAATGGACACAAGACACAGCAGATGCAAAGACCCTAAGAAGGAAATGTTCCTGGAGTATTTAAGGAACAGGAACCCCTGTGGCTGGTAAAAATGAGGAGAGGACACTAGGAAGGCCAGAGAGGTAGCAGAATAGCACAAGGACACTGTGGTGATGGAGGACCTATGAGATTTCTCTCAGAAACTGCTATGTGTGAGAAGTGGAGATAGGGCCCAAACTAAGAAACCTACAAATGATAGATAATGAATATCTGCCCCCGTGGATCCAGAATATTTTCTTCTGGTTCAATAAATCTTCCTATTTCATTCCATTGCTCTTCATGTCTCCTGGTTCTGCACCCCTTCATCATACTCTTGACTCTCCTTTGAATGTAATTCAGGCTGTCTGTCAGTCCCTCTTTCTGTACAGGACCTATCAGTCACCAAAGAGTAGTCTTTACATTTGAGTAACAATGAAGGCCTACATTGCTCTTAACTGTCTCTATGGGAGCACTTCTGGTTTATGATGACTGCCTATTTACTTGTGTATCTCCCCCAATAGAAAGAGAACTTCCTGAGAGCAAAGATGTGACCTCATCATAATTATAATCCAGAATCCAATCTTCTATGTACGGTTGGCTCACATTGAGTTGAATAGCCTCACATGTAGCTGGTGCTAATTGACAATAGATGATAAAGCTAAAACCCAGAAAAGTTAAGGCACTTGCCCAAGGTCACAAAGCTAACAGAAAACAGAAGAACTAAGATATGATCCAAAGCAAGCAGTCTATCTAAATTGCCCCTCTTCTTGATTCTACTGTGCTCCATCTCACTAAAACTGCTGTTTGATGTCCTTGTCTATCTTCTCTGCTAACCTCTGAACTTCTCAGGCCAACTGCTGGGTGTGTTCATTACTGTATCTCTCATACTTAGCTTAGTGTCCAAAAAACCAGCTCAGTGATCAAACAGATGATTTGGTTTGGATTTTGCTCATGAATTTATCTAGCTATGGCCATAATTGATGGCACTTAGGAAAGACTTTCTTTTTTATTGATCAGCATTACCGTAGATGTGATATATTCAGTATGTTACTCAGGTGGGACAAAAATCTGTGTGTGTGTGTGTGTGTGTGTGTGTGTGTGTGTGTAAACATGAATACGCACAGGCTCCACCAGGGATTTTCTGGGTGTCTACGATCAAGGGCGCAGTCTCCATTTTCTCGCAAGCCAGCTTGCTCCAAGGTCATTGGTTTAAGTGGGGGACATGACCTGATCCAAACTAAGCCCCCAGATAAGATAATATATATCAAAGGACACATGCTTAATGAATATGGACAGAGTCTATAGAGCAGTAAAGTCATTTTTATTTTTAGAGGATGGAACTATAGATTTTTGGTTGATCCCATCACTCTCCATTAAGCAACAAAGTCAATGTAGCAAAGTGGAAAAAACTCAAACCTTGGAAGCAGAGAACCTAACTGCAATACCTGGCTCATTCCCTTATCACCCTGTGGACTTGAGAATGTCTTTTTAAGTCTTATCTGCTTTGGTTTCCTTGTTTGTAAAGCTCTTTCTGTTTCTACTGGTGACATTGAAAATTCAATGGACTAATGTGTAGTACATCAACGTGCTGAACAAGCTTGCCTCATTGGATATAATCAGAATGTAATTTTCTTTTTCTTTTCCACTCTCCCATTAGACTTATTAATAGAGTTGGTTGTCCTATCATTGCATGAAAACTTGCCTGGCCTCATGGCATTTCTGCCCACTTTAAGCCCAAAATACAGTATTCATTTAATCATTCAAAATCTCTAGTCTGTGTAATAACCAGGGCTTTAAAGCCTCATTCAAAAGTAAATTTTCTATCTCAATATCCAGGGCTTTGTGTTGGGAAGTTCTTAAGACCACCTCGGACTTGATGATTTCTTCGGAGGACTTACAGGTCTCATGTACATCGTTCTCATGGGTCTGATTTATTGTGCCAAAGCTAAATCAAAAGACAAAAGGCACATGGAACAAAGTCTGGTGGAAATTAGATGCAAGCTTCTGTAGTCCCCTCTTAATGGAGTCACAGGGGATGAAAATTCCCTTAGCAATGCACTGTAACAATATGTGTGAAAGGTTGCCAAGCAAAAAAGCTCATTAGAGACACAGCACCTAGGATTTTGACTGGGGGTTTATCACATAGGTGCCCTTGCCTAGCATGTACTAAAATTCCAGATGCCCAGAAGGATGGCAGGAGTTCAGCATAAAACATTGTTTGTATAACCAGTTTAGGCCAATTGAACTACTATGATCAGTTGGAAGAATGGTAACCTTCCCCAAATCCACGTTCCCAGTCACCAGCCAACCATATAAGAGGACCTTTCTAAGATTAAGCGGTCAGAGCCTTTGGTATGCAAAGTACTATGTCCTCCTCTCTTTCTCTCTTGCTTACTTCCTTCCCAATTAATGCCAACCTTGATTATGAAGGGATTGAGGAGAAGGAGGAGAGGTAAGGAGAACAGGATATTTCTTATTTGACTAGTACCATTTTAACTTCACCTCCCACATATCTGGGTCTGACAGGTACCTAAAGATTGGCACTGTGTCTTATTGGCATCCCTATAGGTTCTTCAGAGATTTTTCCTGAGCACATTTAGTAGGACTTCCTGTGATGCATTACACAGAGTACCCTTCAGTTCCTGGTTCTTCAATAGACCACATGAACTTTCTGGAGCCCCATCATGCCTCTGAGTACCCTCCTGGTTAGGATTTAAGAGAGCTGCATGTGATTTCTTTCTGGCTCATGGGAAACACTTGGACATTTTTACCCTTTATAAACTCTGTGAGTATAGGTGGCCCAGTGCAGTCACCTCTAGTTGGCTGTGGTGGTCTGGACAGCTAGCCAGAACTGGCTCTCTCTTTTAGATTTCCAGCCACGAGTCAAGTACTAGCCTTACTGTCACTCCAGTTGCAGGACCTAACATCAAGTTTTTGGAGTGGTCCTGTTGCAGCACTTCTTTCCATTTGATGTAAAAATAAGACTATCCTTTTCCCTCACCTTGGTGATTGGGAGATGAGCAGAGAAGGGACAGGGGCAGACTCATGGCACAACACCAGATCTCTCCAGAAATTACTTGCATAAATACTCTAGAGATCTCTATCACAATTTAACATCTAAAATCCAAATCTAGCTTTTTTAAGGGGACTGAAGTTTATGGAACTGTGGCAGTGGGGGTGGGGAGAGATGTGCCTTCTTTTAAAGATCTATAAAACTGGATACAAAATAAATATTTATTTAGAATGAGAATAAGTCACTGCAAAATAAACATTTTAAAATGCTGACAAATACTACAAATAGAAAAATAATACTCAACTACCTGGAACTCCTCTGCAACACTTTTTGCTATATTTTTAGCTGTAGTTTTAGCATAGGCTCTTTGAATCCTTCTATATAAGATAACAACTTTGTAATATTTTCAAAAGTGTGAAAAGAAAAATAATTCAGTCTTTCCTCTAGCATGGTTTGGAATTTATTTTTATTATCATCGATAAGCTAGATAATTTTCTTTCAAAGTCAACAATACATCATTGGTAAAGTCACATACAATTTGGGGATTGCTATCAGAATTGAGAAAGTCTCTATCAAGTTTCTTTCATATGTGACTTGTAAGATTTGGAAGAAATTTTATTTTATTTTATTTTATTTTTTTTTTGGAAGAAATTTTAATAGAGTGGCTTCTTACTCCATCATTTCTAACTTTTCTTTCTACTCCATCCCATGTGTGTCTTCATGTACTTCCATTCAGGGATCTGTCATCCTAGTCCTGAACCTTGGTATCATGAGGTTAGATGAGTTGAAACTAGGAGCAGTATGAGTGTTTGTGGAATTCATAACCATACAGGAACTATTAGTTTACTATTAGTAAACTCATACACCAATGTGACCCTGAGCCACACGATTATGTTACAACTCAAGCTAAAGGTATCCACAAATTAACCTCTCATTAGTTCAATGGTTCTCAATGGATGTGGGTTCAATTTTCAACCAAGGGAGGTTTATCACAACTTTTAGGGGTGGGGATGAAGGGTTTGCGGGCTTCTACTGGCGTGGGAGGCCAGACTGCTACAAATATCCTTCAAGGTACAGGATTGATAGTCCACACAGCAAAGAATTATCCTGCCCAAAGTGTCAAGATTGCCAAGATTGAGAAGCCTTGATAGCTGGATCTCTAAAATATGTCCCCAAGCCACTATGCCACCACCGGACACTGTGGAAGGTGTGAAAAAGAGAAAACAGCAGATACAGACCATGGTCCTAAAGCATTGCAGCTAGACTATCTTACTTTTAAAATTTCATGAAAACATATGATCATACCATCACATTGCCACGGCTCACCCAGGGCTTTAAAAGAAGCCTTGCAATCAATAGTCCTGAGGCCTCAGCTTCACCAGCTACAGGATAAATCTTGTCTCCCCAACCCCACTGAAACAAGGGCAGTCTACAGAGCTCCAGGTTTGCAACCTGTTATACGTCAAACAAGAACAAACGTCTTCTAAATGTTTGTTTATAAGAGACAAGCATTTAGAATCATCCCAGTTTTATAAAAAGTAAGACAGAAGGAGGCCATAAACCAGCCACTGGTAGGCTGGGACTTGGCCTGCAGACATGGTATGCTGATTTTCACATTCAATTTGAATGAATTGCCAGCCCTTAAAATTTTCATTTTACATAGAATCTCAGATTTCAGGTTTTGACTGAAAACTCCAGCAGCCCTGGGCTCCTACTCCTACCTGACAACAAAGGAGCTCATTTGATTTTGCTTGTGGTTACGGTTTATCAAAGACCCTGCCCAGCCAGTAGTCTCTCCTCCCTGCCTAGCCCTCTAGGTGTTTGAATCTGTAAGCCTGCCCTGTGACTTCGGCTCACTACCTAAGGGCTGTGCAAATATTCAACAGGATATTGGTATTTACACTTCAACATCCCTTTCCAGTCTCTTCTGAATGCTGGATACACACTCCCTTATTTATCACGGGTCATATTTCCTTCCTTGGAGAGACACAAGGTCTATACATTTTATTTTAATTGAAGTATAATAATTTTTTTTAATTGAAGTATAATTGACATAGAATATCCTGTTGGTTTCAGTTATCCATCTCAGAGATTCTAATATTTCTCTTTTTTAAATTTTATTAAAGATTTACTTATTTATTTGAGGATGTAGAGGCAGAGAGAGAGAGGGAGACAAGTTGTTTCCTGCTGAGAGGAAGCCCAATGAGGGGCTGGATTCCAGGACCCTGAGATCATGCATGACCTGAGCCTAAACTAAGATTCAGATGCTTAATCGACTGAGCCACCCAAGTGCCCCAGAGATTCAATATTTCTATACATTACAAAATGATCCCCACTACAAGACTAGTTGCCATCTGTTACCATACAAAGTTATTACCATGTTATTGACTATATTCCATATGTTATTCATACATCCCCTGACTTACTTGTTTTGTAACTGAAAGTTTGTACCTCTTAATCTTCTTTACCTATTTCCCCCATCCCTGAAACCCACCCCTCTGTGGAAACCAGCAGTTTGTTTCTTGTATCTTTGAGATTGTTTCTGTTTTGGTTTCTTTATTTGTTTGTTTTTTTAGATTCCCTTATAAGTAAAATCATATGGTCTTTGTCTTTGTCTGATTTACTTCACTTAACATAATACCCTCAAGCTCCATCCATGTTGTCCCAAATGGCAAGATTTCATTCTTTCTTATGGCTGAGTAATATTCTATTACATGTGTGTGTATTATAATATATATATCTTTTTTATCCATTCATCTGTCAATGGACACTTAGGTTGCTTCCCTAACTTGGCTACTGTAAATAATGCTGCATATATCTCTTCAAATTAGTGTTTTTGTCTTCTTTGGATAAACGCCCAGAAGTGGAATTGCTAGATCATATGGTAGTTCTTTTTATAATTTTTTAAGGAACCTCCATGCTGTTTCTCATAGTGGATGCACCAATTTATATTCCCAGTACAAGATCCGTATTTTAATAGGAGCCACATAGCCTCTGCAATTTGTCACATGCTGTACTTTCTACAAAAATTCTAAGTACTAAGGGGAAGAAGAAAATGTCCTTTCTGTCAAATGCAGCAGGGCTGCCCAAAAGGTGCAGGCCTCAAGGGGGTGATCTGTAGTCAACTGCTCCAGAAAAACCATTACTGATTTGAGTACAGAACACCAAATCGATTTGAAAGCCCAGAAGGCCAATTAAATCATCTAAAAATCAATGAGCAAAATAAAAGGCAAGAAATAATAATGGTAACACAAGATTGTAACGTGTCTAAACTTAAAATTAGGATGCCACCCACTGACATTCAGCAGAAAGCATGAGTAGGCTCCTTTCAAAGCCAGGCCTTCTGGTCCCATCCACAAACCATTAGCATTCCCAGCCACATACCAGGTACTATGTTCGATGTCAGACATCAAAAGAGGTAGAAGTGTTTGAACATCCTTTGTCCCTGAATTCTAGACTCTGTTTTGTTATTCTTGTTCCCAAACAAGGAATTCATTATTTAGTTGGCAGACATCAAATCTCACTCTCTTATTTTTTATTGAAGGAATAGAGATCCAGGGTTACCTGGAAACTGCTTATGATGATTAATTTTACGTGTCAACTTGGCTGGGCCACAGTGTTCAGATATGTGGCCAAATAGTATTCTGCATGTTTTTGTGAGGGTGGTTTTAGATGTGATTAGCATTTAGATCTGTGGATTTTGAGAAATCAGTTTGCTATCCATAATGTGGGTGGGCCTCATCTAATCAGTTGAAGATGCACTCAAATAAAAGGCCTACCGCTCTCAAGCATAAATGAATGCAGATGGCTTTTGGACTTGAACTGCATCAGCTAATCCCTGGTTTCCAGCTTGCTGGCCTACCTTTCAGATTTTAAATTTCTCAGCTGCCATAATTGCATGAGCCAATTCCTTAAAGGAATCTCCTTCTGTATATATACACACTTCCTATTGGATCTATTTCTCTGGAGAACTCTGACTAGTACACTGCTCAAGGAGAAGATTTTAGACTAGGATGTGAATCCTGGACCTTCCTCTCCAGTGTCCTCTCAACATCTAATGGCATGACTACAAATGCCACTAAAAGTAATTGTTAAGCAGGCAAATGGTCACCTCTCTGGGGAGGTATCACTTGTGGGTATTGTTCAGCTCCAACAGCATGAATATTTTCCAGATCTCTCACCCCGAGGGTAAAAGGGGCACAGTCAGATTTAGACAAGGGCCTTTTGGAGAAGATAACCAGTCCCAGGACATCAGTGAGCTGAGTCAGGGGGCACTCTCCCAAGATGGATGATGCTGAGACCATACAGACAGATGGAGTAAGTGGTAGGCAGGAACACTAGGCTATAAACTGACAAGAGAGAAACTGAGATAAGAGTCAAATCTTGGGGACACGGGGGCGAGGGTACATGTTAAGGTACAAAGCCAAGCATTCAAACCAAACCAATAAAGGCAGGAACAAACATAGAAGATAGGCAGAGATTCAGTGATTCCCCAGGATATATTTGTGCCATGGGTCAGGCACTGTTCTGGACACTGAGAATGAAACGGTGAGCAAAAGCAACATGATCCCCGCCTTTGGCAATTACCTGGAATCGTGATTCTCAGCTGAGTAGAGGAGAGGGTGTACTGTGCCATGAGCTTGTTTTTCTGTCTCCAGGGGAACAGGAAAGAGATGTGTAGCTGTATAGTTTTTAAAAAGCATATTCCAGATGATTCTATACATTCCTACTGGGAAACCATTTAAAAAATCTACTGGTTTCATAACATAAACAACAGAGAGTAAAACTTGGGGAGTTCTTCTTGCAGAAAGGACAGTTTGAACAACACTTGCCAAAAATATTAGCAAGCATTTGCAGCTTGCTTTTATAAACTGGCAGGGTCGAGCTGAGGAAGTCTGTTGACATCCATTAAAGGACCAGAATGGAGCAGATAATGTGCATTCCCATGCACATGTCACTTACACATCCTCTAACTGCCACGTTCCCACCTCCCACTTAACATACATATGCACACTTCAACACACACATGCATACACATGCTGTCTGAACAGGGTCTTTCATCCATTGCTTCATAAGCAAGCCATGTTGACCACATGGCAGACTCAGTGCTAGGCCCTGGGAATGTGGCCCCTGCCCTCCTGGAGCTTACCAGCCATCAGAAGAGGAAAACAGTAAGCAAATGCTTGCACTGATGGTGATATTGCAAACCGGATACACAGCTGGAAAGGTTTGCAGTAGCTGGGGGCACAAGCAAGAGAGAGCAAGCCAGCCCTGGAGGAGGCAGGGGCAATCAAATGACTTGACATCTTTAGGTAAGAGACACAGTCCTCTTTTCAGAGCCATGGAAACATCTTATTATTCTTTTACATCTCATATTTTATCTACATATCAGACATGAAGGTGGCAAGAAGAGGGTGGAGGCCATTAAACTCAGTGTCAGAGTGATTGATGGAAGTGCCATAATCTTCTGAAAATGTTACCTGAATATCACTCACGCGGTGAGTGTGACTCTTCTACAGTCCTTTAAAATTTTCATAAATCCTACTTGTAAGAAAGAGTGCTAACGCTCACAACACAAAAAGGTATTCACAGCCTTTTGATTTTTACCAAGTGATGTGTAGTCATTACTAATTCAAATAGTTCAGCTTCAATAAGTCACAAAAAAACAAAGAATAAAAACGTACATCCCAGGCCTTGTCCATGACCCAAAGGCCAAATTTGTGCCATTTCTTGATGTTTCTTTACAAGATTTCCTTAGAGAACCATATATTTGTTCATTTTTAACCTCCTTCTTGTCCAATAAATAAGAAGACAATTAGGTTCATCCCATAGCTCAGAAGCATTTATCAGAAAGCATCTTGACTAAGCTACTATGAACCAGGCTGCAGAGTGGCTGGCAGGCTAGCCAGGAGATAGAGGTGCAAATAAATAAATAAATAAAAAGAAACCAGGGGAAGGATGAAAACAGAAGCAGAGATTAAATGCTTGAGAGAGGGGAGGGTGAGGGATTGTTTCATAGGGAAGATACTATTTTAGCAGCAGTGAAAGATGGATAGGAGTTTACCAGGCAGATATGGGGGAGAAGGAGGGGTGGGGTAGGGACAGGAGTGGCACAAGCAGAGGAAACAGCCTGTTCACTGTTCAAAGGCACAGAGGTGAGGAACAGCTTTGCCTATTCCTAATCAGAAAGCTTTCCAGTAAGTCCTGCAAGCACGAGACAGGGGGTGCAGGCATGGTGACCAACGGGAACAGAGAGCAGGGCCTTGGGGCCCGGTAGTTTTGAATGCCATGTTAAGAAGTTGAGGCTTTTCTTGGAGTCAAAAACAATCTGAAGAATTTTCAGCAGAAATGATTTACAATGGGATTTGTGTCAGCAACAGCACCCTGGTAACTGCTCAAAGGCTAAACTGGAGCAGAGAGATCCAGAGTGACACGATGTGCCAGGAGGCCACAGAAACATGAGTTTAGGCTGAGAGAGAGTGTTCCATCTGGACTTATTACTCCCAAAGCCTGTTTCTTCCACCTAAGTCCCTGCTCCGGGAGCATGCTTTTACCTGAAATTGTGTTTATTTCAATCTTCACTCCTGGGACCCAGCACTGGGTCAGTCAAAATGGGTGAGGGCTGGTAGGGAGACTTAAAAAACTTGGAACAGCAAATATTCCAGATTCCCTTTTTGTGGCTCTTCATAAGCCCCAGCCCTGGAGAATATCATGCTGACTACTGGTAAGCCCTGGTTTAGATCCTGATGCTTGTTAGCCCTTACCTATTCTTTCATGTTATATCCTAGAAACTTGTAACCCGCATGCCTCACTTTAGAGAGGAAATAGAAGCCCAGGTCAGTCAAATGACCTGCTTGAGGTTATCACCTGCAGTTAGTAGCAGGGTCTAAACCACGACCTCCACAGCCTAATGGCTTATTGAGATCTAAGGCTTAAAAGGCAATGTGGTACCAATAATAGTAGTTATCTTGCATCCTGAAATGCGTTCTTGGGTTGGTGAGAAACGATAGGGAGAGAGGGAAAAAGAGGTCAGGCATAACTAGTCTTGCTGGGCAGCAACAGAGGTAGCATCTGCATTATCAGGATGTTTGGTGGCCAGTGACAGACATCAAACTTTAGGTTAAACACGAGGGACAAATGACTGGGAACTTTATTTAAATGCATGAAGGGCTGAGTGGCAGCTGGTCTCAGGAAGAGTTAGAAGCACACAAACATTCCAAGCCACCTTCCATTCCTCATTTCTGCTTCTCTCTTCCAGAATATAATCACCTTTAGTCTTTCAAACTAGTTTCATCCATTTGGCAGAGGTAAACCAAGGGTGAAATATGGTGGCTGAGGAAACACAATCCTCACCTCTTACCTCTTCGCCCAAAAAGAGTATTTGTGTTTTTCCTTCCTTCGAAACTGAAAATACCCTCACAGGAAAAATTTGATTGACTTGGTTTATGATACAGGCCCCAACCCCATCAACCCTCTGAAGTCCTGTCACTAGAGGCCACCATTATGGCCATGTAGTTGCCATTGGGGGCAGTCCCAGAAGAAAAGGACCCAGGAGGTGAATGTCTTTACTACAAATGGCTTTACTGATGTCGTAAATACAAATAACTGTATTCCCTTGCAAATATTTTAAAATTATTATCATTATAAGGATGGCACTGTTTTCTTTATATGATATCATCTTTTGCACATTTCTCTTTATCACCTATATGGATTTTTATTTAATATATATAAAACTTTTTCTCCAAATGAAATTGTAAAGGTAAAGAGAATGATAGCTTTGTGGTATGTTTTTCTTATTCCCCTGCAAGGCGTAGTACCCATTCACTACTTATAGGAACACTTGAACTCTGCAAATCCCAGTGCTGGGGGCAATTATACTAAAATGGACAAGCAGCTGACTGAGGACAGAGGAGGACACCTGGACTATGGGTGATATCCTACCAGTGAAAACAAATCCACAGTCATCCGTCAGATCCCTTCCCTGGAGAATATGCAAGAAAAGGACCAGGGATTATTTTCTAATTTGTAGCATGCTTGGTAAGTGGGAAGAAACAAGGAGTGGCCTGAGCACAGAGCATCGCTTTACTTGCCCTATTGAGGAGCTAAGAGGAGGAAAATCATGAAAGCAAGGGAAGGGGGTCAGAAATCATAGGCAATGCCAATGCCTAGTAACACTACAATACAAACAAGAACAAGGAATGATTTACCCTGCATGGGGATGCTGAGGAATGCTTTGCAGTGCTGACAGCTGAACAGAGTCCTTGAGGATGAATACAGGTTTTACAAGGAGACAAAGGAGGACAGGCAAAAATGTCAAAGGGAACTGCTATATGCAAGTACATGGCATGTGGAAGCATGAGGCATGTGTGCTAGGAAAGGCTGATTGTAAGGAAAATAAATCTACTTAACCCAACTAAAAGAAAAAGGGGAGGGAGGGATTGGGGCACCTGGGTGGCTCAGTCAATTAAGTATCTGACTCTTGATTTTGCCTCAGGTCATAATCTCAGGGTCATGGGGTTGAGCCCTGTGTCAGGCTCTGTGCTGGGCATGGAACCTGGTTGAGATTCTTTCTCTCCCTCTCCCTCTGCCCCTCCTGCCTCCCTCTCTAAAGAAAAACATAGAAAGAGAAAGAAAGGAAGAAAGGAAGAAAGGAAGAAAGGAAGAAAGAAAGAAAGAAAGAAAGAAAGAAAGAAAGAAAGAAAGAAAAAAGGAGGGAGGGAGGGAGAATAGGAAAAGAGGAGAGGAGAGGAGAGGAGAGGAGAGGAGAGGAGAGGAGAGGAGAGGAGAGGAGAGGAGGGTATGAAGTGTGGGAGAGACGAGGGAAAAAGCAGGGTGTTTGAGAGTGTAGTTTGTGTCCTGGGCATGGAGGGTGTCATACGTGCACTGGGGAATATGGCCATTCTATCTCTCACCGAGAAGTGGAAGTTCTCATCTTGCTTTTCTTTTATTTCATCTCTGCCCTTCTGCATGTGTCTGCTCTGTTCTAGTTTTGCTCAGAAGTATTATTCCATTTACTCATCAGTTGCATATGATTTGATGGCTGAATAATATTCCATTGTATATATATATCCTGGGGGGGGGGACAAGCAAAAATCTGGTTCATTGTGCAGCTCAAAGAAGAAATCCAACTGTCTCCTGGTCACCCTGGGGTCTGATTCCCTTAGATTGAGATGCATTCTTTGTTTGCTTAGTGCATCCCCTGTAAAAAGGGGGCCCCTTTAAAGTAGAAGGGCAGTAACATGGTGGATGAGTTAAAGACAGCATGCTTGGTAAATGGGGAGAAGCAACGATTAGCCTGAGTAGAGCATCACTTCATTTGCCCTGTTGGGAGGAGGAAAACCACAATGGAGCAGCATCAGTACCAGTATGAGTGACTCTAGATAGCAATAGGAGCAGTTATCCATCCAGGCAGCAGTGTTACAGTAGACAGTCAAGGACAACATGACAGTTAAAGAAGATCCAAGCAAGGGTGATGTCAAAGCTGAAGGGTTAAGTATCACTGAATTCAGTCAGCCTGACAGTGTGACTATAGGGTATTTACCCAGATGATGTCTTTCTTACCTGGGACCCCACTAAATGGATCATTAGCATATGTTCCACAGTGTTTTTCAAATTCCAGGTGGAAATTTATTATGGCTGAAAAGCCGGCAATGATCATTCCAACTCTCTGTGAGGCTCTTCTCAATGACCGTGGCCATGCACATATCTAATCTCATAATACAAGATAGGGCCCTCCCTTTCTACATTGTGTGAGCTGATATTTATGGGAAAACAGGCAGGCAGATAATTTTTCTTTTAAAATGTGCAGAGGCAGAAACAGGAACTTTATGTAAGAAAAAAAAAGTGGTCTTAGGAATATGTTCTCATAAGAAACAGAAGATCCCTTGGAATCAGCTCTTCTGGAAGCTACAGAGCTCACATCCTCTCTGTGTCCTGTTTCCTATACTGTTCAAAGCTGGCAGACAGAGGAAGAGCAGAAAGTCAGGCCATAAGCATCCCTAACTCTGAAACCCACATAGCAGTCTTCTCATTTTTGCTGGGAGTTAGATTTAAAGTAAAGCTTTTCTTTGATTTTTGTTTCTTTATTAATTTGGGGCCTGAGAGTTTCTTTATATGTTCAGGCAGAGGCGAGAAGAGACTGGGAAAGAGAAGAAAAACAAATGAGTCTCTCTTCAGTAGTTTTTCTAGTGCAGGAGCTAAGACATCAGCTCCGTTAGATTGGAGGCTGTTAGCAGCCCATTAACATTTAACAAACTTAAATGCAGTCAATTTCTATATAACCAAGAGTTAGAACCACCTCTTACTAGCCAATTGTTTTAATGTGGTGTTCACCTTGAGTTATGTTGGCCATATTTGTCATGGCCAATTCTTATATTAGAAAGGATGGGTTTGTACCCTGTTATCTACAGGTAGAAGAAAGTAGTAAAGGAGAGAGACCCATAATCATTAAAACCACCACCATCATCAATGTTGTCGCCACCATCACCACCATCATTGTTGCCACTGACCCGCTGCCATATGCCAGGCCTTCATGTAAGGTGCACCATCTAGTAAAAGATGTACCTACCCTATAAGGTAATACCAGAACTGTCCCTACTTTGCAGATGAGTAAACTGAGCTCCTAGAGGTAGTATAAATTGCCTAAAGTCACTGAGATGTTAAGTAGGGGGCTTGGACTGAAATCCAAGTCTTTCTAATTCCAGATTCTATGTTCCCAACTAAGATGCTGCACATATTCTAAGGGATCTGAATCCTAGGACTGGTCAACTTCTAAAGAGTAAATCAGCTCAGAGAGCACTGGACTAAGAGACTGAAGGTCTGTGCTGTAGTCCCAGCTCATCAATAAATAATTGTTTGGCTTTGGCAAGGTTACTTACCACCTGGTCCTCAGCTTCTCCATCTGTACCATAAAGGGGTTGGACAGATTGATCTCAGAGTTCCCTTCCAGGCCTCACTTTCTGCAACATGGTAATGTTAGGGACTGCCGATTTGTATAGATGTCTTCCAAGCAAAAAAATTAAGTGGTCTCAGTTTCTGCATCTATAAGTGGAAAGATTGAAATAATAAAGTCTCTGCTAAGAGAGGTCAAAATTCTGTCTGATAATTTTTAAAAAATATACTAATTGGGTTGATGATCAAACCTTGTGTTTAATCATTCCTAAGTCCAGCAAAAACTGCCACTCCCACACCCCTCAACCACAAGCAGGGGCACTCAAACCCCTGAGGATCTGCAGGCTCCAAAAGCCTGAAGCTGCAGAAGGATAAGCAATGCTTACTTTTATAATCACATTCTTTGCTTCATGAAAATGAATGGCTCTTCTACTAAATGGATCCTTTAAATAGCAATCTCTTTTAGAACATTTAAAAGTAATTCAATTTACTTCTTCAGAAACACATTTACCATACCAAGCAAGGCCCACCTTTATCTCCAACCAGATTTTTGAACAGTTACCAGTCTAATGGAAGCAGAGACATTTTATGCTTATAAGGAGAAAGATACAAATTTACTGATTGAAAGTATATTCATTGCCAGCCTATTTATTAAGCGCTGAATACTGGGCTAGGTCCTGGGGAAAAAAAAAAAAAAGTCTGAGCAATACTGCTGTGGCAACTTTCCATACAAAAATTTTTGAATTTTTAAAAATTTAGTTTCAGAGGTAGGATTCAGTGATGCATATGAGTTGCATATAACACCCAGTGCTCATTAATTCAAGTGCCCTCGTTAATGCCTATCACCCAGTTATCACTTCCCTCCACCAACCTCCCCTCCAGCAACCCTGTTTGTTCCCTAGAGTTCAGCATCTCTTTTGGTTTGCCTCTCTCTCAATTTTCACCTTATTTGATTTTTTCCTTATTTTCCCC
Source organism: Canis lupus familiaris (assembly GCF_011100685.1). Taxonomy (NCBI): domain Eukaryota; kingdom Metazoa; phylum Chordata; class Mammalia; order Carnivora; family Canidae; genus Canis; species Canis lupus. The sequence goes on along the minus strand of NC_049234.1, from coordinate 24,755,728 downwards.
TATATTCATCTGCTTTGTTTCTTAAGCTCCACATAGGAGTGAAATCATATGGTATTTGTCTTTCTCTGACTTATTTCTCTTAGCATAATACCCTCTAGTTCCATCCATGTCATTGCAAATGGCAAGATTTCATTATTTTTGATGGCTGAATAATATTCCATTGTATATATATCACATCTTCTTTATCTATTCATCTGTCAAAGGGCATCTGGGTTCTTTACATTTTGGCTATTATGGACATTGCTGTTGTAAACATTGGGGTACATGTACCCCTTGGAATCCCTATGCTTGTATCCTTTGGATATCTGGTAGTGCAATTGTTGAGTCACGGGGTAGCTTTATTTTTAACTTTTTGAGGAATGTCCATACTGTTTTCTGAGTGGCTCCACCAGTTTGCATTCCCACCAACAGTGTAAGAGGGTTTTCTTTTCTCTGCATCCTTACCAACATCTCTTACTTTCTGAGTTGTTCATTAACTATTGTAACTGGTGTGAGGTGGTATCCCAGTGTAGTTTTGATTTGTATTTCCCTGATGCTGAGTGATGTGGGGCATTCTTTCATGTGTCTGTTGAATGATTTATGTGTCTTTTTTGGAGAAATGTCTGTTCATGTCTTATGCCCATTTCTTGAGTGGGTTTTTTGGAGGTGTTGAGCTTGATAAGTTCTTTATAGATTTTGGATACTAGCTCTTTATCTTATATGTCATTTGCAAATATCTTCTCCCATTCTGTAGGTTGCCTTTTAGTTTTGTTGACTGTTTCCTTTGCTGTGTAGAAGCTTTTTATCTTGATGAACTCCATTTTTGCTTTTGTTTTTCTTGCCTTTGGAGACATGTCTAGTAAAAAGTTGCGGTGGCCAAGGTCAAAGAGGTTGCTACCTGTATTCTCCTCTAGGATTGTGATGAATTCCTCTCTCATATTTAGGTTGTTTATACATTTGAAGTTTATTTTTGTGTGTGGTGTAAGAAAATAGTCTAGTTTCATTCTTCTGTATGTGGTTGTCCAATTTTCCCAACACCATTTGTTGAAGAGATTTTCTTTTTTTCCATTGGATACTCTTTCCTGCTTTGTTGAAGATGAGTTGACCATAAAGTTGAGGGTCCATTTCTGGGTTCTCTATTCTGTTCCATTGATCTATGTTTGTTCTTGTGCCAGTACCATAATGTCTTGATGATCTCAGCTTTGTAATATATCTTGAAGTCAGTCATTTGTGATGCCCTCAGCTTTGGTTTTTGTTTTCAACATTACTTAGGCTATTTGGGGTCTTTTCTGACTCCATATAAATTTTAAGATTGTTTCAGCTCTAGGAAAAATGCTGATGGTATTCTGATAGGGATTACATTGAATGTGTAGATTGCTTTGGGTAGCAAAGACATTTTAACAGTATTTGTTCTTTCAATCTCTGAGTATGGAAGGTTTTCCATTTTTTTGTGTCTTCTTCAATTTCTCTCATAAGTGTTCTATAGTTTTCAGAGTACAGATCATTTGCCTCTTTCATTAGGTTTATTCCTAGGTATTTTATGGGTTTTGTACAACTGTAAATGGGATCAATTACTTGATTTCTCTTTCTTCTGCCTCATTGTTAGTGTATAGAAATGCAATTGAATTCTGTATATTGATTTTAATATCCTGTGACTTTACTGAATTCCTGTATTAATTCTAGCAATTTTTGGGTGGAGTCTTTTGGGTTTTCTGCAGAGTATCATGTTATCTGTGAATAGTGAGAAAACCTTAACAGACCCATAACCAGCAAAGAAACTGAAGCAGCCATCAAAAATTTCCCCAAAACAAGAGTTCAGGGCCAGATGGCCTCCCAGTGGGATTGTATGAAACATTTAAAGAAGAATTAATACCTATTCTTCAGAAGCTGTTTCAAAAAATAGAAATGGAAGGAAAACTTCTAAATTCATCCTATGAGGCCAACATTACCTTGATCCCAAAACCAGACAAAGATCCCACCAAAAAGGAGACTTAAGACCAATGTCCACACAAAATTTTTAAGTCCAGTGTGTTGGTCGTTTATTTTTAAAGTATTAACTTAAAGCTTAATAAGTGCTATGAGAGGAGAAGTACAGGTTTTATGAATATGAACATACTGAGTGTGAGCATGTCATAGCAGATGTCTGAGATGAAGTGGTATTCATAGTAAGACCTGACAAATCAAAAGGAAATGGGTGAAAGCAGGTGAGTAGTTTGGAAGGAAAAATTGCCCCAGATGGAGTATAAAGCAAGCATAAAGACCCAGAGAAAACATGGCATCCTGAAGTAGTTCAATAGAAACATAAGACAGAATATCAAACAAATGAGATTATTCACGTGGGTAGGGACCGTCTCAAAAAGAGCCACAAGTCATCCTGAAACCCTCAGTCTGAGTTACCTTGAGCTAGTCACTTAAATTTTCTGATTCACAGGTTCCTAATCTGGAACAGGAGGAGTTTAGTGGAGACAATACCTAAGGTCCCTTCCCACTATGAAATTAAATGCCATAGCTAAAGGCAGGGGATAAGATTGGGGAATAACTTTATCTGAACTTCGGTGGAGATGTAGAGAGACCACGTTAGTTGCACTCATTTGTTTATTCAGTAGTAATCTGCTTAATATTTTTAATGTGCCAGCTACAAAATTAGTAATCTGTTAGATTCTGAAGAGGGAGGCATTATACAATTACATTAAATAATTATAAAAGTAATTATATAGTAAAATTTTATGAAGGGCAATAAGGTTCAGGATATCTACTGTAAGCCTGTAGAATGCACCATCCTACATGGCTAAACATTAGGAATGTGTCAAGAAGAAGGCAAATCACCATATGTCACTTCCATTCAGCACTACACAGGAGATTCTAGCCAATGCAATAAAACAAGAAAAAAAGTATAAAGATCAAAAGGAAGAACTAAAACTGCTACTTTTAGCAGAGAATAAGATAATCTAGGTAGAAAATCTCAGAATATTTCAAATAATTCTTTGGAACTAATAAGGTAGCTCATCAATGTTGAAAACATTGATGTAATAATAAATTATGATGTTATACAATTGTTACATCTGAAACTGAAAGTTTAAAATATACTTAGCCATTTATAATATAGGATCTGCATGATCTTTAAGGAAAAATTTATAGAACTTTTTAAGTACATTTAAAAACAACTAAATAAATTCGTGATAACCATATGTATTGGAAAAAAAAAACATATGTATTGGAGGAACCCACATAGGTATATGTCAGTCCTTCCCAAACTGATCTATAGACTAGATTCATTTCCAATCAAGATCATGAAAGCTATTCACAAACTTTGGAAACTTCCTAGCACTTATTTGTAATAGGAAACTGTTAAGAATACACATGACAAACATGATTTATATCAAAATTTATGAGACACCATAACAATTAGAACAGCATAGTAGTTGTTTAATAATAGGTAAAAATGACCAACAGAGAAAAATAGAGAATTCAGAAACAGATCCATGACTATTTGACACTTAAATATGATGAACAAGTGAGGAAAGAATGGAGTATACAATACACACTAGTGGAGAAATGAGTTATCTACTTTAAAAAAATGAGATCTCTACATCCACCTTATTCCAAAAGATTACATACGGAATAAAAATCTAAATGTGAAATATCAAATCAATACACTCTATACCTTAAACTTACCCAATGTTATATATCAATTATATCTCAATAAAGATGGGAAAAAAACTAAAAAGGTAATAAAATTTGAAAAAGTAAAATTTATGTATACTAAAATGTATAACAATTTTTTCATGCCAAGGAGTATATAATTTCTGGACCTGGTCACAAAATGTCTAAACCCTAAGGGATTTTGTATTCGCCTATATTAACAATTTAAATTTCCATTTAATAAAAGATAACACAATTTTAGAAAACCAAATCTCAAACAAGCTTTTGGGAAAATATTAGTATACAAATTATGTAAATAATTCTTATCCATCAATCCAAAAATGCAAATGACCAAATACAAAAGTGGGCAAAATTTATAAATAAATAAGTCAGATAAAGAAACATAAGTGGCCAAGGGACACAAAATGAATGATTAAATAAAAACTACAACTGCAGATTCAAATAAAAGAAGAAGGGAAAGAAGAGAAAAGGAAGGAAAGCAAACCTTGTAATATAAAATGTTGGTGAGGATGTGGAGAAATGGAACCTTTCCATGTACGTTGGATGGAAGCATAAATTAGGACAATCAATTTGAGAATATTTTGGTTATATCTAGAAGGTTAAAGATGAATATACACCCTAGAGAAATCTTATATAGAGAGTTAAGAATTCATCTACAAGAATGGCAATGTAGTGTGGTTAATAGAGGTGAAAAAGTGGAAACCGGCCAAATGCTCCCAAAGGGGAACTTATTAATAAATTATTGTATAGTTGTATAATGGGCACTAGACAACAGTTAATGTGGATGTTCTGTGCTACATGTGTCAACATAGATAAATCTAAATATCATAATGTTGCACTCATAGAAAAGCAAGTTGCAAAAAGATCATAATTACCCCAGAGGAAGGAGTGTGGTGAAGAAGAAGAATGGGTTTATGAAACCTATCTTTTACACAGAAATATTTTTAAACAACTTTAAAAGACATATTCAATTTCTGTGTTCCATATTTCTGTGATTACAAGGAAAACAGAGACTAAATAGTATCCACAGGATTCAGGAACATGAATGTCACTAATAGTTGAACTTGGCACAAGGTAATTGCCCACAAAAGTTTTTGAATGAACTGTTGTAAGCAAATGACTGAATGAAGGGATGCATGAACCCTCTACTACTAAAATACCAGCCCAGACTACTTGTCTGGGTGGAAGGAAAGAGGATGGAAACATGACAAGGTAGAGCACTGAGAGAGTCTTTCTTTCATAGGGTAAGTATACATGTGTATTGAATATTAGCAATCTACTCTGATGGAGCAAATTATGCCAATATTTAGTAGCTTAAAATAGCAAGCATTTATTATCTCAAGAGTTTCTCATGGTCAAGAATCCAAGAATGACTTAGCGGAGTGGTCTGACTTAGAATTATTTTTGGTTTTACAGTCAATATCAGTTTGGATTGCTGTCATCTGAAAGCTTGAATGGGGCTGGAAGAATTATTTCCAATTTTCTCATGACTGGAAAATTAGTTCTGATGGTTGGCTGGAGGCCTCAGTTTCTAAACCTGTGGCCCTCCCATAGGCTGCTGGAGTGTCCTGATGTAGCAGCTGCTTCCGCCCTGACAGAGTGACCCAAAACAGAACAAGCAATAAGCCACAATGCCCTTAATAACTTAGTCTCTGATTATCACACACCATCACCTGCACTTTATCCCATTTTGTAAAATCAAGTTGCATAGTGCAGCCTACACTCAAGAGGAAGGGAATGAAGCCTCACCTCTTGAAGGGAAGAGGGTCAAAGAATTTATGGACATATTTCAAAACCATCACAATATGTTACAAGCTCTTTGTGCTGTGAGGGATACAAAGTTAGATGTGATTTCTGCTGTCCAGAGTTTAATCTTGTAAAGCAATTAAATCACATGCAAGGCAGTTCACATTCAGGACCTAAAAGAATAGGGACAATAGATGGACTGATGACAAATAGTAAACAAAGATGGAAAGAGCCTTACCTCAAGTGGTCAGAAGGCTTTGTGGAGGGAAGAGGACAAGACCAGGATCCTGGAGTATAGACAGGATTATGAAGATTTTCCAAGCAAGGAACAGCAGTGATGAATGCTTGAGATGATAGAGACTATGCATTCAACACATATTTTATTTGCCTTTATTACAGAAGACACCAGATTGTGCTGAAATAGGTGCTTATGAAGATTTTCCCCAGATAGATTAAAATTCATACACCATCCTGAGAGCCTTTGTGTTCTCTTAGGGCCAGGATTGTATATTGTTCATTTCTGTGTCCTCAGGAGCTAATGCTACACTTGGCACCATATAAGTTGTCCACAAAAGTTTTTGAATGAACTATGTATTGAAAAACAGAGTGAACAAGTGAGCAAATGACTGAATGAAAGGATCCATGACCCTCTGTTCCTGAAATACTAGCCCAGATTGCTTGTCTGAATGGAAGAAAAGAGGATGGAAACATGACAAGGGCAGAGCATTGAGATTTCCTGATGTATGCAAAGGCCAACACATATCTACAATGAATGCCAGCCTCCACTCTCTCAGGGGCAGGGGTCACTCTCTTTGGTCTTCCAAATTTCCCAACACAGGCGGTCCAAAAATCTACCAACTTCTAACCTTCTGTCTCCATATGAAAAGATGACCAGGCATAGACGCTGCCTCTCTCTGTTCCCTATTACTCAGAATTTATAAGCATTCCCTATCCCTCAGGATAACTCTTTGTTAGCTTCTGATCCAGAGCTTCCCTATCCCTCAGGATAACTCTTTGTTAGCTTCTGATTCAGAGCTTCCCTGTGCCCCCAGACTAGCATTATCAAAGTGTGACCTGCATCTGAAGACAAAAACAAAAAACAAAAACAATGATGTTTTTGTGGGGGTCAGGGTAGGTCTGTGCTCTGATACACTGTCTCAGAGATGCATAATGTATGCTGGAAGCCATGAATATTCCAACAGTATAGAAATCAACTTAATATATATTTTTTTAAATTTGTTTTCCAAACTTGAGAATGATTTTTATTTTTTTAATTTTTTGAATAAATTTATTTTTTATTGGTGTTCAATTTGTCAATATACAGAATAACACCCAGTGCTCATCCCGTCAAGTACATACCTCAGTGCCCGCCACCCAGTCACCTCCACCCCCGCCCACCTCCCCTTCCACCACCCCTAGTTCATTTCCCAGAGTTAGGAGTCTTTCATGTTCTGTTTCCCTTTCTGATATTTATTCTAATATCAATCATAATCATTATCATCATAATAATGTATACCAACTGCTTTTGTTGGTGAGGCATGGTGCCAAGAACTTTATATGACTTACAAATAGCTTCTCAAAAGAACATTATTCCATGGAAATCCTACTGTTCCCATTTATAGATGAGAAAAACAATGCACAAAGAGATTAAACAGGTGACCTCAGGACAAAAAATAAATTAGGAAAGAGCCAAGACAGGTTTGAATCTATGTGTGCTTGATTACAGAGGCTGTGGTTTAACACCAAATAAATAATTCTGTGCCAGAGAAGATTTTTGTGGAAAAATCTTGTGCCCTACCTGTTCTTTGAGTACGTCCTCCTTCTTCCTTACCTCATCCCTTGTTGATGTGTCCCCTCTTACCTCTCATTAGCGACCATCTTCTAGTCATCTTTCCAGGTTTTCCTGCTTCATTGTAAGCTCTCAACAAATATCCCATGAATGGATATATCCTACCATGAGCAAAATCATACAAACATATATGTGTGTATCTTGCCAATCCAACACTTTCAGAGGTATCACTGTTAAAGAATATTTTATGTTTCCTCACAAAAAAAATTAAAAGAACCCATGCTGAGCTTCCTGACTGCCTCATTACCATATTCAATGTTCTGCATTCTAGAAGGGACCCTGTACACACTGTTCAGCTGATTAGTCCTCTCTCCACATTATTAAAAATGAGACACAGCCCCTTCCAGTGCAGCTCTCGATTAGATAGGATTTTACACACGAAGTTACACAGACACACGGACACACAGCAACACAAATAGACACACACACACGCACATACAGGTATCATAATGTCAGAAGGGCTATCAGGAAAATCTCAATGCACCCGTCTTTGCATTCACAAGAAGCAAATGAACATCAAATGGACCTGGGTTGATGAGCAGTTCTGAAATGGCAGGTGGTAATGAGCTTGTTAATTATTATCTAGCCACCCCTAGCTAGCCATCCTATCTGGCAACCTGGAAGATATGTTCCATCTCACCTTGAGAAGCCTCCAGTGCCTCTTCTCAGATAAAGACTGTCAAGCTGGTAACCTGAAAAATCTCTCCAAGTGACCTTCGGGTATCTAGGCTAATAAAGGAATTCAATGTGAAATATTAATGTCCCTCATTGAATGTGAACTTTTGACTGTGTCAAAGCCCTCACCAGCCTTCTCCACATGGTCCCTGCTTTCTCTGTTTTATTGTTATTGTTATTGATATTATTCAGCCAGAATTCAGGCTGCCCTCCCAAAGCACTGTTACTCCCCCCTGGAAAGTCATTTATGTGCATCTTATAGCCTCAGAGATGATTAAAGGATGATTTCTATTCCCGTTTAGTCATTTGTCATTTTGCCTTGTATCATAAAAGTCTAGGGTGGTTTCCAGGGAGATTTAATCAAGTGATTGGAGTGGAATTTTACAAGATGTCTCTCCAGAGATAAGGTGGGGTTGGGGGGATGGGAGAAGCATAAGCCTGAGTCAGACTGGAATTCCCACCATTTCCTGAGAGTGCCATCCTGATCAAGCCCCTCCCCTTTGCACCTTGGTCACCTCATCTGTCGAATGTTATGATCAGTGAGCTTATATTCATAAACACACTCAGCAGGTGCTCCATACGTGAGTGTTTCCTTCCCTACTCACCTCTAAAGAGGGACTCCGAGTGCTATCATTGCAGGAGTGTCTGTGACTCAGGTGAATAAAGTCTGGCACCTGCAGAAGCCCAGCCAACTAGGCTAGGATGGTCATGGAGATGATTACAGGGGCTGACGGCAAAGCTTTCAGCATCCCTTTGGGGGAGGGGTGGTTGATGTGCACTGCAAGGAAGTTCATATCCAGATGGGGTGCAGCATCCTTTTCTGTCTCTTGAAATTATGTACTCCCTAAAGTCCCCAAATCCTTGTAGCCATGGCAACATGAGAATGACCAACCTAGATAAAGCTCTGGCCAGCTTCACTGGCCCATTGTTGGCCCATTGTTTTGAAACCAATGAGAGGCTAAGGGACCATCTCTGAATGGGAAAAGATGTTGGTTCCCATGGTCCAGCTGGGAGGTAACTAATACTGTAAGTGGCAGTCTTTTCGGAGGGGGGGGGGTGCTGAGGAGCTGTAAGATGGATAAGACACAGCCCCCATATGTGCACATGTGAGGAGGGCTGTCCCAGGACTGCATGTGCCACGCTATGAATTTGGTATAGAGAGAGGGATGCCTTCTCCAAGAAACAATGTGATTTGAGGCTAAGCCTTGAGAAACACACCGGAGTTACTAGACAGGCTGCCTAGACTGAGGGGAGAAAAAGAATCCAGGGAACAAGTGTGAGAGGAAAGCTAGGAAGATAACTTGGGCCTCACATACAATGCTAAGAGGTCCTGCAAAAGGTTATCGTGGAAGTAGATTTAAGCAGAGCACAACAGGATCAGATGGGTTGTCCTTTCCTTTATATTTTAGAATTTTATTAACAAGCTTACGGTCTTAGGGAAACTTCTATTAAACATGTATATTGTTCCTGAAAATTTATAATGTATTTTACCATACATTATGGTATTTATTATTTAGTGAGGGTATGTGTAACACATCTAATACAATGAGACATCATTTAGTGCCCTATGAGTGGAAACAAAAGCCACCTATTCTCAGATATTTTCCTTCCTGTTTCCACCGGATTTAAAGGTCCTGCACCTGGAAACTGACCGATTTTTACCAGTTATTTATAACCATATTTAGTAATTTGTATCAGATACTTAGGGTTTTGCCTAATTTGTACTATGAAAAGTGGGACTGCAATAAGTATCCCTATCTATGCCCCCTACTAAATATATGCAAGAGTTTTTCTGGGTATAAAGGGATGCTTGTGTACAATGTTATCAGATAGTGCCCAATAGCTATTTTATCCTAGTACATGGTATAAGGTTTCAGTTTCTCTCCATCATCCCAGCTCTTGGAATAATTATACATTTTTATTTTTGCCATTCAGTGCAGAGTGGTAGCTCTTTGCCATATTAACTGTGTTGCCCCTAATGATTAGCCAGATCAAGTATTTTTCATACGCTTACTCATCACTCCTGTTTCCTCTTCTATGAACTCCATGTGCACAACCTTTGTGGATTATTTTACTTAGTTGTTCTTCTTTTCCTTACTAATTTGCAAAATTTATTTATGTATTCTGGACTCTAATCCTTTGTTGGTTAAGTGTGTTATAAATATAATCTCCCAATCTGTGGCTTGTCTTTTAACTTTGCATGGTGTCTTTCAATTATGCAGGAGTTTTTAAAAATTTTAAGGTGGTTTAAGGTTATTGTCTGATGGTGATGGCAAACAAATTTCAGAAAGTCATGGGATCAAACTCTAAATTCCAAGCCCTTGTTTAGGGCTGCACTTCCAGGGAATATCTAAATCAGAAGTCAACATCATGCTCTAAGAACTGCAAATAAAGATTCATAGTGCCATAAATTTCCTCTTCTATAGGCCCTGGACCTGCATGACTCAGTTAAAATGCAAGGTTCAAAAATGAATGTCCTGTTTTTATTAAACCCAGAGGTTAGTGGCAGAAACATTTATCATTTTATAATTCTCTCAGAACCATCCAGTTTAGAGTGCACCCACAAAAGTAACCCTAATGAAATTATCTTTGAAGGAACCCAGTTTACTCATTTGGAATTAAGACTATATGATCTCTAAGTTTTCATTCAACTTAATATTCTACGGGCTGAGGTAAAAGTTTTACTAACAGAGTCCATTAGTGAGTCTTACAAGAGAACACAGTGGTCTTAGAGACGCACCTTTAATTCTTTAATTCATTCAATTACATTTTAAACAAAAGTACATTGTATTTTTATTATGTTGGTACCAGCTAAATTGAGAGAATAGAGTGAACAGGACAGACCTGTTGAGAGAAAATATATTGAGTTTACAAAGTAAATGCAGAAATGCTGTGGGTGGATGACGGGAATGCACACAGTATGCACCATTTAGCTGGTGTGAGGGTCCATGCAAGACCCTTTTAAGGAAGTAACATTTGAGTAAAAGACCTGGCAAGACCCTCAGGAACTAGTCTGGTCAGAGACAGACAGAGACAGAGAGATTGAGATGGAGATGGAGATGACACAAGCAGCAACAGTGAGAGGGAACACAGCCAGAGGTGAAGCTGGAGAGGAAGGCATGAGGAAATTAAGACCTAAAAAGCCACATCAGGAAACCTGGGACTTATCCTTAGTGCAAAGAAGAGCCATGTGGAAAAAGTTAAGTGGTGTTTTGACAGAGTCAGTGGCTAAACCAGAGGAGTAACATATAATGTACAGATTTAGGATCTCTTAGGATCAGTACATGATGGACAAGCAGCGAGGGGAAATCAGGTGCTCTTGATGATGATCCTGTAACTGAACTCTGGCTCCACGATAATGCTGTGTAACAACTACTCCAAAAACCAGTGGCTTCAGCCATAATCATTTATTTCATTAAGTCAATTGCAGATTGCCAAGAGTTGGCTGCTGGGTGTAGGCATGGTTCATCTGCTTCAAACTGTGGACCCAGAGATCCTGGTTCCTTGCTGAGGCTTGGACTCAAGTCTACTCCATGTGCGTCTACTTATTCTAGGGTTCAGTCTGAATGGGTATTCATTACCCTGGGGAAGCCCTTCTCATGGCCTGGGCAGAGATTCCAGGGAGCAAGTGGAAACACAGAAGGCTTCTCGAAGCCTAGGGTTACCTTGGCACGCTATCACTTCCTCCTCTTCTATGGTCAGTTCCACCTTCTTATTTCTGATAAACTATATATAACATAAAATTGACATTTTTAAGGGCATAGTTCTGTGGCTGGCTTATCCCACCTTATGGCCTTCAAGGGTCATCAGTGTTCTAGTATATGTCAGAATCTCCTTCATTTGTAGGGCTGACTAGCATTCCATTGTGTGTTTATACCACATTTTGTTTATCTGTTCTTCCATCAATTAACACTAGGGTTGCTTCTACCTTTTGTCAATTGTAAATGATGCTGCTATGAGCACAGCTGCACAAGTTATGCTTGAGTCTCTGAGTCTCTGAGTTCAATACTTTTTTGATGTTTATCTAAAGGAAGAATTGCTGTATTATGGTAATACTGCTTAATTTTTTGAGAAACTGTCACACCATTTTATAGAGTGGCTATACGATTTAACATTTCTACTAGCAATGCGCAAGTGTTCCAATTTTGCCACATCCAACATGCATTATTTTTTTTAGTTTTTTTGGTAATAGCAATACTAATGGATATGAAATGGTATCTCATTGTCGATTTGGTTTACATTTCTCTAATGATTAGTAATTTTAAGCATCTTCTCATGTACTTACTCATCATATATATATATATATATATATATAAAATTTGAAGAAATGTCTATTAAAGTACTTCACTAACTTTTAATAGAGGTATTTGTCTTTTTGTTGGTGGTGTGTGGGGTTGTAGAAGTTCTTTATATATTGTAGTTATTAATCTTTCATCAGATATGTGATTTGAAAATATATTCTCTCATTCCATGGGTTGCCTTTTCACTTAGATGATACCATTCTTTGATGCACAAAAGTTTTAGTCTTGATAAAAATCTAATTTATCTGTTTTTTGTTTTGTGGCTTATCCTTTTGGTGTTATGTCTAAGGGATCATTGCCACATTCAGCATCATGAAGATTTTTCCCTTGACTTCATCACTTTTTTCCTATGTTTTTTATTTATTTATGAGAGAGAGAGTGAGAGAGAGAGTGTACTTACTCATGGGGGAGACAGAGGGAGAGAATCTCTGGCAGACTCCCTGCTGAGCATGGAACTGGATATAGAGCTTGATCTCACTACCCTAAGATCAACACCTGAGGCAAAATCAAGAGTCGGATGCTTAACCAACTGAACCACCCAGGCACCCCTGACTTCATCTCTTTTAAGGGAAGAACTACTAAGTTATATGGCAAAGGGTGTGGGTAAAAGGAGTTAAAAATCAATCTGGATAACTCCCTTCTTTCTTTCAGGTGCTCACTGTCCTAATACCCTTTACTTGTTCTGTCCACATGCTTCTGTTCTTAGGAAGGAACCCAGCCAACTCTGAGGTGACAGTGATGAAGTCTTGTCTAAAATAACTGCAGTCCCAGGGATACTTTAATTTCAACCATGGGAAGAAATCTTAAAGGAAAGAAGACATACATTTGGCATTTTCTCACCTCTAAGTATGTGACAGAAACACTGCCACACCCTGAAGCCATAAATCAGAAAACTGCCCCAGTGGCCCACCTGCCACCTTTTCTGTATTCCTGCCTTTAGCACCAAACTGCTTTGTGAATAAAAGTTACCAGGACTCCAGTACACATAGGCTATGATAGAAAGGTGGCCACTAACTTAGCAGAACTTATTAGTGAAATAGGCAAACAAAATTCCTATAACTCTCATAAAGTTGATTCCCTCTTCAGAGAAGTGTGGCCTGGCCCCTCCTCTCATGTAACGGCAGGTAACTACTTTTCCTTCTCCTCCAGCTTTTGTTCAAGTTATATTTACACTGTATGATTTATTCCATAAAACAGAAGATATTTTCAAGAAGTCTTCTCCAAGTTTTGCCAAATCTTTTTACATTACATAATCTAGATAATAAAACAAGGTGCTTTCTTCCTGTCTTCTACATGTAAAGTCACAATGCTGAATATGGTATTTCAAGCTATGCTCCCTTACTACAGACTCTGATTTTATTTCTCCACCATCATCCTAAGGTGCTCTCTCTCTCTCTCTCTCTCTCTCACACACACACACACACACACAGTCACAAATCATTGGTTCATAAAGCAGAGGGATTGGAAAAGGGTTTTCCTGTTTATTGGTATTTGTTTTGTTTTGTCACAGAGAGTGCAGACTACGTACATCAAGCTTTATGTGTATGATGGATGGAGGATGGGATTAGAAGGGGATAGCAATGAACCAAGCAGGCTGTGGGAGGACGTGGGTGGCGGCGGTGGGGGGTGGGGTGGGAGGTTGTGTCTGGAAGGGCTGGAACTGACAGGTAAGGGTGAGTTTATTGCTGACACAAGCTAAGGAAGAAGCTGGGTGAAAGGTACATAGCTGGTGAGATAAGTTCCATCCACCATCTATTGTAAGTCCGTGTCAGTCCACCCATTGAAGTGTGCTGTGAACACACAGTTGTAGGTATAAAAGCTGAGTGGCCTCTCCTGTGGTCAGGATGATAAAAAAAAATCCCAGAGAGGATTAGGGATAATGTAGAGTCTCTCTCTCTCTCTCTCTCTCTCTCTCTCTATATATATATATATATATATATATGAGTGAGGGTAGAGTAAAAGCTTTTTATGCCTAATTTGTTGCAGAAATTATTCAAGAATCACTCAACTGTGAAAATATGGCCACTGAGACACTGCCAAGGTTAGTATGAACCATTAGGATCCGCTGAGCAAATGCTAGCTATGTAATCAAAAACTGTGTGGTTGAAGCTTTAGCTTAAGTACAGATTTTTCTCGTCCCCAGTTTTAATGAGGGAATGGTGTGGGGTGGGGGTGGGCACGGGCTGAGGTGACCATGTTGCAGGTAATTGTGCTGAGCTGGATAATGTGCTTCCTGGTCTCTCTGTCAGAGAGCTTTTATTTTATTTTATTTTATTTTATTTTTTTTTTTATTTTATTTTATTTTTATTTATTTTATTTTATTTTATTTTATCCCTCTCTCTTCTATCCCTCAGGACCTGAATATTCACCTCAAATTCTACACAAAAATGACAAAGGGACACTGGTTTTGCTGGGGTTTTACTGGAGAGCTAGGAGTATTCTCTTTTTCATTCATATTGGTCGATTCTTGGCTAAATAAAAGGGCATAAAAAAAGAGCTAAACAAAGCTTGAAAAGCAGAAATAAGGGGGAAGGGGAGCCAAATGGTCTCACGTGGACTATGAATTAATTGGTGTCACCAGAAGCAACTCATTTGATAACTCAGTGAATATTCTAGCAAGGACATATTTCACATTGTCCCCAAATTTATAATTATGCTTACTACACTCCAATGGAAATCTCTCCCCAGATTTTATACTCTCTAATGGCCATGTAATAAAAGGTAATATATATTCTTATACTAAGCAATAAATAGGGAGCACTCAGCAGTACTCTGTTCCTGAGGAAATCTCAGGTCTTCTGGGATGCATATTCGTTCACACAATAGGGAGACACAAATCAACATGGTGGCCAAGCAGACACGGGGTGAGTGATGGCTTTAGCTCCTAATGAAACCAAACCATGAAAGGCATTAGAAAGATTGATTGGCATTAAGTTAGCTGCCAATGTTAGCCGGGGTACCCCAGGCTGTAATGAAACTGCCAGGAGTTATTTATGGAGACATAGGGCTTGGGGTATAAGTTATGTCCAGCAGACTGGTCTTACAGACACACACTTGAACCTCCACAATGAATGGAAAAGCATATGCCCATATTCCATGGGGCTCCTTCATGCTGGTTGGGATGGCATGCTTTCCCAAGTATTTGTACCAGCCTAATAAGGGAAAGTTCCCAACTAGGAGGAAAATGGGCCAAGGTGAACATATAGCTTGAGAATGTTGACTTTAGGTTGGATAAGGAAAAGGTGTCAAAATCAACTCTAAATAATTGCTGATAAAAGAAAATCAAATAAATGCACACACACATATAAAATCATGCCCTTATCTAAGTCAAGAGATGAGATGTATACTTATTTTCAATGTTTGCTAATCTTTTCTGGACGTAGCTTCTTTCTTAAGGGCTAGAAAGGAGAAAGAAAAAGAAAACCAGCTTTGATCCTGGGTAATGCAACCAGGTGTTCAAGCTTTGGGGGCAAAGATCAGAGGAAGAAGGATGAACAGTGGATTTGGAAAGGGGAGTGGAATAACTCCAATATTGTCACGTTCTCCAACCCAGCTTTAAGGCGGTGGTGGTGTTCCACTTTAAGGTAAATGTGGAAAAAAAATTATGGGAGCATATTGAAAAATAGGACTTCTCAAGAGCCACTAGGAGCATGATTACACAAACTATAGTGTGGCCAAGAGACTGGAAATGTCATCCAATTAGAGAGTCTCTTTAATTTCCTGCTTTACTGGCTCCTACTGAAGAGAAAGGGGAAATGGTGTGTAGGCTTCATGATCTAGAAGCTGACTCTCTTTTAATTTGTTGCCTCCTATTCCGCAAAAATGTAAAATGTTGTGGAGGAACCTGGGCACCTGAAGAGACAGGCCAGGTCACCAGTGGATACTGCAACAGCAGCTCATGTCTCTGAGAGGAAGGAAGAGAGGCCAAGGAGAGAACGAGGAATGGGCCCAGCAGAGTTCAATGCTGCGAGTTCCTTTCAGGGCTCCCTCAAATAGAGACCCTGTGACGGGGACTTGGGGTGGGTAGTTTACTTGGAAGGTGTTAACAAGAAACATAAAAGAGGAAGTAGGAGAGTAAAAAAGGGAATAGAGAAAAGCCAAAAATCTGAGAAAATGTATTGAATACATTTAGGAATCAACCCACTAGGGGACAAAGAGATTGGGCCATTGACCCACTGACTCCTCTTCTCCCTTAATTGAAAATTATTCCCACAAGATATTTCCAAGTCACTGATACTTGTGTTGGAACAAGCTCTGAAATGTCACAGAAGCCAGCAGATGAGAACAGAGATGAAGGGTCTGCAGGTGGCAAGCTATCGGCAGGCCAGGCACTGCCAACCAGAGCACCAGGTGAATTCAGGAGGGCCAAGGGGTTATGGACCAAACACATTATAATTCAAGTCATCCTGACTCATAATCTGAAAAGGCTGGATCTGGTGAGTGGGGCTAAGAATAGTCTTCATGAGGTAGAGGTGTCTGAGTGAGGCTAGTGAGAATGGAACCAGACATACAGATGCCAATTAAAAATCAAGGGTGTTATGCTATATGTTGGCAAATTGAACTCCAATAAAAAGAATTTAAAAAATAATAAAATAAAATAAAAAATCAAGGGTCTACTGGGGAGCCTGGGTGGCTCAGTTGGTTAGGCGTCTGACTCTTGGTTTCAGCTTGGGTCATGATTTCAGGGTCCTGATATCGATCCCTGAGTCAGGCTCTGCACTCAGCACAGAGTCGGCTTGTCCCTCTCCTTCTGCTCCTCCCCCTGCTCTCTCTCTTTCTCTCTCTCATAAATAAAATCTTCAAAAAAAAATCAAGTCTATTAACATGACTTGATTTTTGCATTAACTCTTGCCCAAGAAGATGAAACTATTTTTTGGGAAGGTAGTAGGCTGAGAAAGGGCCTACTATATTAGGTTCTAGGGCTGCTGTAACCAATTACCACAAACTGAGTGGTTCAAAAACAAAACCCACAAGAATGAGAGATGTATTCTCCTATAGTTTTAGAAGCTAGAAGTCCAAAATTAAGATGTCAGCAGGGCCATTTGTTCTTCAAGCCTCTAAAGAAGCTTTAGTTTCTGGTGGTTCCAACTATCCTTGGCATCCCTTGGCTTATAGACACATTATTCCAGTCTTAGCCTCCATCACCATAAGGTGTTCTGTCTTCCTTGTCTACATCTGTGTCTTGGTTTCTCTTCTTAGGGTTCTCCCTAAGCCAGTATGACCCGTCTTTAGGGTCCTCCCTAAGCCAGTATGACCTCATCTTAACTAATTACATCTGCAAAAACCTTGTTTCCAAATTAGGTCACATTCTGAAGTTCCAGCTGGACATGAATTTGGAGGATCCAATACACCAACTAAAAGACATCCATGTCAAATCTCTGGAACCTATGAATATTGTCTTATATGGCAAAAGAATGGATATTACCTTAAATGGCAAAATATGTATTTGAATTAAGGATTTTGAGAGGAGGAGTTTATCCAGGATTATCTGGAGGGACCTAAGTGCAATCACATGTACACTTCCAGGAGCGAGGCAAAGAGTATTTTGAGAGAGACACACTCATAGAGGAGCAGGCGATGTGGTGAACCACACATAGCAGAGGAAGATGGAACACAAGCTAAGGAATGCCAGTAGCCCCAGAAGCTGATTCTCCCTTCAGTCCTCTGGATAGAGTGGTGTCCCCAACAGCTGCTAGGATTTAGACTTGTGGCCCCCAGAACCGTGAGAGAATAAATTTATATTGTGTCAAGTCACCCAGTTTATTACAACAGCCTCAGAAAGCTAAAATAAAGAACTTCCTGAGGACCATTAATTTGATGTTAGAGTATTCCACTTTGCCTTAGGGGAGTAAAGACCCATTCTTGGTGCAATAAATAACATCAAACAACTGTCTCTTTAAGATTTACTTTAAAACTACCAACCCCACCTAGCTCTAGTCACTCATCTTTAATTATTCTGTACCTATCTGTCTAACCCAATAATGCCCCTGCATCAAATGACCCAGTATAAACCTAACCCCATAAATTACTTCCTGTGCCTTCTCATTTCCAATAAATCTATTAAGATTTACCAAGGTAGTGATCTCCCTTACTGTAATATTTTGGGGATGCCAGCTTTCAACACCTAGCAGCATGGGATACAGGCTTAGTAGTAAACAAGGGCAAAACAAAGGTTTGAGACTCCTGCCAAGACATTAAGTCTCCATAGATACTGAGAAGATTGATCTGTAGCCTCTGAAATAGTGATCTCCAAATGTGGCAGCACACCTTCATTGGTAAGTGATTTTTAAAATTACAAATATCTGACATATGTATTTATGTTTATTTTTTCTAGAAAGTATTTACAATTTCTACCTTTGAACAAACACACAGGGATGCCCGGGTGGCTTAGTGGTTGAGCATCTGCCTTCAGCTCAGGGTATGATCCTGGGGTCCTGGGATGGAGTCCCGTATCGGGCTCCCCACAGGGTGCCTGCTTCACTCTCTCCCTCTGCCTATGTCTCTGTCTCTCTCTGTGTGTCTCTCATGAATGAATAAATAAAATCTTAAAAAAAGAAGCATAGACAAAAATACAAAATGTAAAGGTTTGAAATAGAAATAAAATGAAAGCAACTGCTTTAAAATGATTTAGGAAGATTATGAAAAAACTTTGAAATATGCAGAAGATCACTAGGTATCTTTTCGGTGGAATGCTGAGCATTATCTCACAAACCCTCCAGAGTTATCTGATTCTTTAGAGCTTTACACCTTTGACTATCTTGGACTCAGCTGTTTTACAACTCTGTAAATTGTAAAAAACTGATGATAATGCAATCATTTTTTTGCCCAGAAATGCAAATGCAGAATTTTGTCCAGTAGAGATACAATTGATTTGTGTCCTATAGAAATATACAATTTTCTGTGCTCTAGGATATTAACCAGTTTTGTAACTATTAGGAAATTCCTTTTAGCATTTCTGCCTGACTAAAAATGTCTACTTTCCAGATTTTCTTTGGACTAGATTAATCAATTTATGGGTTCTCCCATTAATTGATAAAGTAAATAAAATCTTTGACACACATTCACTTTACATATTTATGCTGGTCATAATTTTATCTTTAACAAAGTATTCTTTAACAAATGAATAAATATGTCTTTTTAAAAAATTATCTTTTAACAAATGAAGATAAATATGTCTTTTTAAAAAATCTTGATTTAATACTTTGTGATACACTTTAATCTTTTGTGATGCACTCAATTTGAATGTCTGATTCTACATTTAGTTAATTTTGATACTTGGTTTTAATGGATGCTATAGCTGGAAAATTACCTTCGTAGAGATGAGTTGCTCCAAATGTGGTATTACGATGGTCGTTATTCACTTCCACTTCAATTATGCAAATATCTGTGACAAAACAACAACGTCTCTCTTCCCTGATCTTAATCAGTTATTTTTGTAAACTGATAAGAATATGTTGTTTTTCTGTATAAAGTATGTGTATAATCAAATGGGTTCATATACCACTGAAACTTGTTATTTAAAATATTTTTAAATGGGTTAAAAATGCAGTTTCCCAGTTTAATAACTCCAGATGTGAGAGTCACCATAGTTCTCACATATACTTCATTCTCCTTTTAAAAGACTATTTATTTATTTGAGATAGAGAGCAAGAATAAGAATGAGAGACAGAGAGAGAGAGAGAGAACATGAGCAAGGGAGAAGGGCAAAGGGAGAGGGAGAAACAGGCTTTCCACTGAGCAGGAAGCCCAACTCAGGGCTTGATCCCAAAACTCTGGGAACATGACCTGAGTCAAAGACAGACACTTAACCAACTGGGCCACCCAGGCACCCCTCACACATAATTCATTCTTAAGAGAGAAATAATATAATGTTAAAATATATCCCCATATTCATTTTTTGGTGTTCTCTCCATAATGCAAGTTTCATTTAAAAAACAGTGATATTTTATGCTCATTGTTAAATCATCATCTTTACCTGGAAGGGATAGGATAGGTATATTAACTTATTTTTAAAAAATATATGCTGGGTATGCTGACTAATGCTGACTAGTATAAGGTGACTATAATGGTCACCTTTTACCACAAAAAGACAAGAATTTTTTTAATGTGTTATGGACTGAATTGTGTCCCCCTGAAATTTCCATGTTGAAAACCAAAATCCCTTTACCTCAGAATGTGCCTGTTCGAAGATACGGCATTACAGAGTTGACTAGGTTAAAATAAGGACATCAGAGTGGTGTCTTATCCAATATGACTGGTGTTCTCAGAAGAGGAGGATACCAGAAATGTGATGCACATAGGGAAGACTATGTGAGGACACAGGGAGAAGGCAGCCAACTGCAAGTCATGGAGAGAGCCCCCAGGGGAAGCCAACTCGGCCAACACCTTGATCTTGGACTTCCAGCCTCCAGAAGAGTGAAAAAATATATTTCTGTCTTTTAAGCCACCCATTCTGTGGTATTTTGTTATTGCAGCCATGGCAAACTAATTCAATGTGTAACTCATCTTTAAGTGTGGCAAGACTTATCAAATATTTGCTGAGAAAATCAGTAAATATCTTGTGTTACAAAAGATGCTCATCTCTATATATAATATCATAGAGATCATTCTACTTAGAGTCGTCCATATAATTTATAAATTCCCTTAGTAAAGGAATATAAACTATATAACATAACACATAAACTTCAAAATGCTGCAGTACACCAAGAAAGCCAGAGAATGAGTAGGGTCACCATTGTCAAGAGCTCTACATTATGGAATTCCCATTATTCCATCTCTGACACATATGATTATTTGACCTAAGTTCTAGATGAGAGCTCTGGATGCCCAGTGTCAAGTCATAGATTAAATAACTCTCAATCTCTTTCTTTTTCTTAAAGATAAAAACAAAATACAAATAAAAATTCCAAAATTTTCCTGCCATACTCCAAAGAATCAGTTTTGGATCCTAGGAATACTCCCACTTGCCTTGGAGAGCATCACTGTAGGCAATGAGAAACTTTGTAAAATCTAAGTTAAAAAGACATTATTTAAAATGATTACAGGGGTGTCTCGTTGACTCAGTCAGTGGAGCATCTGACTCTTCCTTTCTTTTTTTTTTTTTTTTTTTTGACTCTTCCTTTCTGATCAAGAGTTGGATGCTTGGGTCATGAGATCAAGCCCCTTGTCAGGCTCTGTGCTCAGTGGAGATTCTGCTTGAGATTCTCTTTCTTCCCTCTCTCTGTCCCTTTCCTGCTTTCACTCTTTCTCTTTCTAAAAATAAATAAATATTTTTTAAACTGATCACATTGGTGGCTCTATAGAAAATGAATTATGAGTGGATGTGAATTAATGCAGTGGAGCCAGTTGAGAAAGAGGCTGATGCAATTTTTTAAGTGAGAAACAATGAAGAATGTAAAATTAGAATAAAAAGAAAGAGACAGATTCCCAACATGTTACAGTCAAAGCCAGGTTGACTGGATTCAGGCAGCAGATCAGCTGTGGGGTGAAGAGGGAGAATGGTAAATGAAAATGTTAAAGTTGGGGCACCTGGGTGGCTCAGTCAGTTGGGCATCTGCCTTTGGCTAAGATCATGATCCTGGGGTGCTGGGATTGAGTCCTGTGTGAGGCTCCCCATTCTGCAGAGAGTCTGCTTCTCCCTTTCCCTCTGTCCCTCCCCCTGCACATGATTTCTCTCAAATAAATGGATAAAATCTTTAAAAAAAAAGAGAGAAGAAAGAAAGAAAGAAAGAAAGAAAGAAAGAAAGAAAGAAAGAAGAAGAAAGAAAGGGAGAGAGAAAGAAAGAGAAAGAAAGAAAGAAAGAAAGAAAGAAAGAAAGAAAGAAAGAAAGAGAAAGAAAGAAAGAAAGAAAAAAGAAAAAAGTTGGATTCAGGGTTCTGGGGTTTGGGAATGGGAAAGAATGGTGACCATTAAGAAAAGGAATGAGGTACAAGTAATATATTTTGGAAAAGAGAAAAAGCACAATTTCCATTTTATTCCTGTTGAGCACAAGGCACTTTAGAACATCTAGGTGAAACTGTCCACTGTGGAGTAGGATATTTGTGTCTGCAGTTCACAGAGGGAGATGCAGTTAATTTTGTATTAATTAGAGAAATGATGGGGTACAGAGAGAAGAGACTATCACTGTAATTTAAGATCACAATTAAAACAAAATTAGAGTCAGTTCTCAATATTCTAGTGTCCATTCAATCTTGTCCTTAATTTTAACCAGTCCACAGGGACAGAACTCTGTAATTGCATAGGACCTGGCTGGTCTGCCAAAGATCCTCCCTTTAAGAAAGAGATGGATAAAGTAGGACTGCAAAAAAGGAGACAGGCCTTGCCTCTAAGAGGATTCAGTGTCTGAGTAGGTTCTGTGCCCCAACACAAAACTGACCAGTATACCTCGGGGGGAGCTTGTAACACAACTCCTTCCTTCTAGGGAACTACACCCATCCCCCATCCTTGGTATACCTTAACCAGCGTTCACCTGCCCCTTGGTAAGAAAGAGTTAATTTTGTATATTTCAGAGTCATCAGGATACTAGTAACAGCAAAAGTCAATGGCATGGGTAGACTCACAGAACAAGGAAATAGCAGGATTTTCAAATAGTACTTACTCTGTCTCTTAGCTGACACTTGAGAAGAGAGGCCAACTGTTCCCATACTCCAAAGCAAGTGATAGGCCACCTAGTCAGGGTCTGAAAGGAGTTTCCAAAAGATGATTTTCAACCCCTGATCTAATATCCCTCCTCAGAAACAACAGGGTTGGAGTTGGAAAGCTTTTAAGAGAGAATTTCCTTAGGAGAAAGCTGTTTGAATCTGTGGCATTGCTTTGTCACCCACTCAAAAGGAATAAAGGAGGGTAGTATGCCCTCTCCCCTCACATAGTAAAAGGATCTTCAAAGAAAGCACTTAGAGAATTTTATTGGTACCCTCTGGAGTTTGGGGGACACATAGGACTGGTGTCTGACACAGATCCCAGAAGTCTAAAGGCCAGAGACTGTGCTATCAACCCAAGGCTACAAGGCAGAGAGAGTTTGAGCTGCACAAGGAGTTAGCTATACTTCTACCAAATGAGAACGAGGATGCCTAAGAGTTTCTTGGGAATGAAAAGAAGGCCACATGGCAGAAAGGCATCACATTTCATAATCATTTCAAACCATCCCTCAGAGCACCCAGAGGGGTGATGTGATCTGCTCAGAGAAGGACCAGTGCAACATCTCAGGGAGAAAGTCTAAGTCACCATCCAGACATTATCATCATGCTGTGATGTGGTTGCTGGCCACATCATTTTTTTTGTGTGTGTGATAAATCAATTTTATAATGTTGTCATGGAGGGTGACCAGTACTGGGAGGAAGTCACAGGCAGAGTGTGGAGGCACAGAATCCGGGGTGGCAGGGAAAGCCTTTAAATATGGCAGTCAGGGCAGGTGTCATTGAGGTGGTGACATTTGGGCAAAGGCTCAAGAGTTGGCCATGAGGAGATCTGGGGACAAGCATTCTAGGCAGAGGGCCCAGCCAGGGCAAAGGCCTGGAGGCCATGGCATGGAGCATGTTGGAGGAAGAGCTCCAGTCCAGCTAGAGCAGCATGCGGGAGGGCAGTCAAGGTCAGAGAGGAACCTGGGGTTCCTGGGGGCCCCTTCAGGCTGAGGGAGTGTGGAGCCTTGCCACGGCTCAGATCGGATGTGCAGCCTCAAAAGGAAGCTGTCTCTTCCCATCAGAAAAAGAAAAGCAACTGGACAATCCTAGTGGGTTGAATCTTCAAGGGACTGGTGGACATACCCCATAAGGAAAATCAACATTGATCATTGATTAAATCCAGAGAAGCTAGTGCTAAACTATATGGCAGCATCACACAGGTAAGACTTTTCCTGGCTCTTGACTTCCTTCTGCCACAGCTCTGGATGAGAGAGAAAGAGAAAGAAAGAGAGAGAGCAAGAGAGAATTCAAGTGAGTGAGAGCCCTCCGGATGAGAGAGTGATAAGGAGCAAAGTTCTAAGTTCGGAATCAAAGAAGAGGTGTAGACTTCCCAGTGTGGACTTCCACTTAGAAGGATGAGCTTGGGTGAGGAAGGGAGAATTCTAGCTTCCAATGATCTATGGAGTTTTAATTATCAGTTGGGACTGGCCATGTTAATGATTCAGATGAGTCCATTTTGTGACTTAAAATGATCAGAAGAATATTAATTATCTGTTGAGTAATCAGCAAAGTCATGGACTGGCTGGCCCTGGATTCTATTCAAGGGCAGGGAAGAGCAAGTCCCACAAGTCAGATGGGAAAGGGCAGTCAAGGGAGAAATCAAGTTCCCTTCTCCTGTTCTCCATGGAGGGGTACTCTTTCAAGGTAATGGCTCCAGGAGATTAGATGGAAAACAGAACATGTCCAAGAATAATGAATGTCTCCTAGAGCTGTGGTGTCTTAGGTGTGGGCAGCACAGATGAGCACGAGAGACTGGGAAAGAAGAGGAAGGAAAGCAGGAGGGGAGCCAGGAGACGGTGGTGTCAGGGAAGTGGTTGCCTTTTTCTTTCTTTAAATGCTACCCTGCTTTCCCCCCATCTTCACACACCTCCCTACACATACGCATACTTAGTGCAATCTTGGGACATCTGGCGGGCTACTGACAGAAAACTTGTGAACAGAATTGACAGAACAGTCCTGCAAATAGTCTCTATCCAACTGTCTCAGCTTTGAAGACTGTAAGCCTCTCCACCGAAGAGGTCCTTGTTTCATAGATACATGAACCATGAAATCCCGGGTCTCGGTTTACACTGCCAGTAAAGAGCCCAGAGCTGATGAACTATTGACACCTCCATCAGATGACTGCCTTCTGCTTTCTGCAGCACTTTTCCTGTGCCATGTGAGCAGGTGAGCCCAGCACATCCATCACTCCCTGAGGAAGGGAGAACAGGTGTGGTTTCCCCACTGGACAGGTTCCAGGGGGTAGGATTAAAAAAGAAGGGGGTACCTGGGTGGCTCAGTCAGTTCAGCATCTCTCTTTGGCTCAGGTCATGATCCCAGAGTCCTGAGATCTAGCCCCAGGCCAGGCCTGAATCCCTGCAAGGAGTCTGCTTCTCCCTCTGCCCCTCCCTCCTGCTCCTCTCTGGGTCCCTCCTCTAGTCCATCCCTACTCCCCTTGCTCTCATTCATATGAGTGCACGATCTCTCTCTCCCTCAAATAAGTAAATAAAATCTATTTTAAAAAAGGAAAGAAAAAGAGATTGAGAGACTTACTAACTTGGCTAGGACAAGAAACCAGGATTCCAGAATGTTGAGGGATTTTTATAGAACCTTTTGCTCTCTCCTGGGGACACTGCTATTTAATGATGCCTTTTATTTGCATGACCCTTTACATTTACAGAGTATGGGTCATTCAATTTACTTGAAGTTCCTCCACTCCCCTGCAGCATGTCAACTCCAGCTGTCCTACAAAATCCAACCCTTTGTCAGCACATCGTAACTCTGTACTGAACCCCTTAAGCCATATACAATTTTAAACTATTTTAGATGCCTTTATCACATCTAAAAAAATGGGAATAATGCATAATAATGTAACACAATGTTACAGAGGAATGTTGCAAGAATTAAGGAGTTATGGCGAGTCCTCAACACATCAAAGGCCCTCAGTGAATGATGAGTGATTAATGGACACTACCATAAAGAGTTCAGTGGACACTAAGTAGGGAAAAGACATTGCAAGGACTTTAGCTCAAACCATCTACATGGCAAGTGTTGCCCTACCCGAGATCAACAGGAATACACAATGCTTGTGCTCAGTTTCTGCAACATAAAAAGCAAAGCTCAGGTGACTTCTCGGCCAAAGCCATTCCTAATGTTTCTGCCCCTTACTTAATTGCAGTGATAAATACTATGCAAAGAGCCAAGGCTAAATGCCAAATGCATAAACCAACTGGATAGTAGCAAAAACATGAACCATTAGGCCCCTCTCTCTGACATCCAGGGGAGCTTACCTGTTCCTCTTTTTCAACAGGCACCACAGTTAGAGTACAGTTTGATGTGTTTCATAAGTCGGCATAGCAACAGCAGGGATATATATATATTTGAAGTATCCTGTATCCAAGCCTCTCTCCGAGTACTTTTAAAACCAGCTTGTACCATACAGACCAGCAGAAGTTGGTATTTAATAAGACTGCTACCAAGAGGCATGGTGTCCCAGAAAATCCCACATGATTCCAGGGCTGGCCAGGTGCAAGGCTTTTTCATGACACTCCATGACCTTCAGAGCACCTATGAGAAACTTACAGCCCCATCTTAGACGCTGGGAAAAATGAAACAGAGGGTAAGGGGCCAACAATGGGAATGGATAGTCAAAATCAAGGTAGAACCTATGACTTCTGGCCCCAACTCCCACAACCCTGGTTCTACAATGTGGCTGTCTTGGTATTCAATACAAATTCTCGTGTATGTCCTTGATTCAAACACAAGCATCCTGGGGACTGGGGAAGAGTGTGCTAAGGCTCCAAGGGAAAACAGCAACCACTCAGTGTAGTGATTTCCATTTTTATTTTTTAAAGATCATGCCATCATATTATGAGGAGATGGTATGTGATTTCCCCAGCTTTATCAAGAGAGTAAGAATTGGAGGTATGGATCTGACTCAGGTCCTCTTGAGTAAGGGACAGGCGGGGCTAGGTAGGGAGAGACAGATAAGGGTGATGAGGCTCACAGAAATCCCAAAAATGCTGAGGTATAAAGAAACCAGAGATAAGGGAATAGACCAGACTACCTGGTCCCCGGATGTTAGGACTGTTTTTCTTTGGCGGCTACAATGTGATTACAGAAAATCACCAGACCACAAAGAGATAAGTCATTAAGGGTGTTATCAATAGTCCTTGCTCAGACTAAGACAGCACAAGAATCTCAAGACCACCAGCTTCCCAGTCAGTTCTCAATAAAAGACTGCCACTAAAATTAGCCCTCATTGGCAACTCTGTTGGGACCCCTCTTGCTTCTTTCTCTGTATCCTCACTTAATAAACTTCTATCGCTTTACTCACTCTCCTTTGTCCATGAGATTCATTCATCAACCCAGTGAGACAGGAATCTAGCTCTCCTGCTTCACTCTAACTCTTGCTGAGCACCTGGCCACCACCGTAGAGCTGCTTCTTAGGCCTCTCATAAGGAAGGAAGCAAAAGGTATGCCTCATTAAAGCAGAAGTTCACAAAGGCCCAGACCTGTTGTGTGTGTTCTGAGCACCCGGGCTCCAGTGCTTATCAGTTCTCAGTATTTATTAAACAGGCATCGCTTCACTGGTTTATATTCCAGAACACATTCTTGGAGTTTAAGTGCTACAAACATTCCTGGTGCATGCCCCTCCTCTGCCATCCTGGGTGAAATAATTATATATTGTGTGGTTAATTTGTACCTGCTACTGCTCAGCAAGCTTACCCTTCCCATGCAGCCCAGAGGAAGGGTGTCCCGGGGTGGGGGAAGGGAAGAGAGGGGAAATGTGAGTTTCTAGGTAACCAGGGGGTTGGCAGTGCAGCAAGAAGATGAAGTGAGTGTGCACAAAGAAGACCAGAGTGAGGAAGGATGAAACTTAAGTGACTCGTAGCCTGACACTTCACAGATGTGGTCCCTTGTGGGAATCATCCACCCTACTGCTGAGTAGGTACAGCAAGATGTACGCCTGGAGTCATCTGCAGCAAGCATGTAAGCCCTGCCATCTTTTGGCTATTTATCCTACAGGTACTGACAGGCTTAAATGTAAAGAGCACTGACTTTTTTAAAGAAATGCAAATTGAGTTTGTCACATAGCAAGTTACCATCTATCCATTTCTCCAGCTATTCTTTACACTTGATCTTAACCAAAAGCCTAGAAGCGATCCAGCCATCCTTTAAATCACTCACTCACCATCACCCTTGCTTTCCATAAATACATTCTGCGTGCTTATAAAGGTGTACACTGTACTAAATACAATCATAATTTTAGCTCCACAGGAAAGCTAGCATTCACTGAGTGCTTATGGCGCAAGCACCTTACTGAGCATTGTGTGCGGACAATTACATTTAGTGCCCCCAATTCCCATGACATTATTATTCCCATATTCAGATAGACTGAGGTATGCCCTCCAAAGATATGCAGCTAATAAGTAATGGAAACCTGTCTGTGGACCTAGAGCTCAGGCTGTTAAGCATCATGCTAGATGGATGGACTTTATAATTTAATACAGAAATAGCAATGGATGACCCCAGTGCCAACCTTTCTTCCTGCATTCGTTTTCTATGGCTGTGTAACAAATTACCACAAAATTAGCAGCTTAAAAACTAAACACATTTTTATTTCACAGTTTCCATGGGTAGGGGAACAGCTTAGCTTGGTTCTCTGCTTAGGCTCTCACAAGGCTGCAATCAAAGCGTTGGCCCGAGCTCAGTCATCTCTGGGATCTCTATGAGCTGATGAAAAGCTCCACAATGTCTGCATTTTGTACTCGGTTACCCTTCAGTACCATGTCATTATTTTTGTAGAACATTTTGCTGCTCTGACCACACTTTTTTCTACTTCTGAGCAAAATCCTATCCAGATTCTAGGAGGTCCGCCTTCTTTCCTTGTTGCCAGCATTTCATTACATTATGCCTCTTTTCATGTTTCAAGTTGTCACTCTCTCTATACCTTATTCCACAACCTACGTAGCTTAATACTAAGGAGCAGAACTTGCTTTAATAATATGTGGGGTATGAATATGTGTGTGTATGTCTGTGTGTTTATTTGTGTGTGTGTGTGTGTGTGTGTGTGTGTGTGTGTGTATGTTCAAGTAGGGGCAAAAATAAATACACATTGACCAAGATTTGGCAGCACATCTGTGAAATAATTGTGATGAAAATAGTATTCCTTGGTACATGCATTAGTAAGCTACTGCTGAATAACAAATCATTCCAAAACTACAACCAGCTATTTAGTTCCAAATTCTGTGGGTTGAGGAAAATTAAACTCTGCTGGGCTGGGCAGTTCTTTTGATCTTGCCTGATCTCAGTTATGTTCACTCATAAATCGACAGGTTGCTCTAGACTAAACCAGGTTGACTTGTCTTTCTCTCTGCTCTTCTTCTTCAGGTACCTGCCTCTGCCGTTCTTTCACTTGGGGCATTGCTACTCCCTCATTAAAAAACCTATAGGGTTCTTGGTGGGGGAGAAGGGCTTCCAATCACAGAAATATCCTCCCCAATTCTGTCACAGAAATGAACTTGTGACATGGGTCCAGCTAGTCAAGTACCTCATCTTGTCTGGCCCAAAGTGTAGATATATGACATAAGCAGGACAAATCATAAACTTTTCCAATTTTTGATAGATAGATATGGTAGGATAAGAGAGAGACATTTACGTCTATATACAGAATAAGATAGATAGATGTTTATATATATTTGTACCTATCTCACTTCTACTCCTACAGATATACTTGTGTCCTATATTTAATTTTTATTTTATATATACAGTTCCTTGTCACATTCTTGCAGAAGGCCAGCTCTATTGGAGCCTGTCTTTGCTTTGGGTTTGTAACATGGCTGCACAAAGAGCTAAGTGAGAGATTTTCCCCATTTTCCATGATTTGTGATAGAACCAACAGCTGAAGAACCAGAATAAGAAAATTATAAGCTCCCTCACAACCACCTGGAAGGGCTGGATATCATTTCCCCCTTACAGAGTACTCTCACACTTTCTTATGGAATCAGAGAGGGGCTAATGACAAGAAAGGAAGTTCGTCTCTTAAAAAAAGAGAAAGTTTGTGGAAAATTGACTGTTTCTTATTTTACTCCCCACCCAAGGAGGAAATCTTCAATTTACCTCAGCCCCTAACCTTCTTCCTCTAAGATGGAGTTACACAACACGTGTTGCTCCCACCTCCAGCTGCACCACCACCATGACCAAATAGGTGACTGACTACCTGTTGCATGAATGTTTCTGAGCCACTGAACTGGCCAAGAGACCAATGCTGCTGGGCTGTAAAGAAGAAGGCCTGTGAAGTCAAGAAAAGAAAGCCAAGGGGACCCCATACTGCCTCCATCTGGCAAGAAGAGATGACATTTCCATGAGCAGAGCTAAGACAACAGAAGTTGTCTTGGGCTTACATCATTTCACTAGTATCCCCAGAGAGGGCTGCATACCTGGCTAGTGAGGTTTGGCAGCAAGGGCTATGGGGCTGATGACCCACAAAGTGGCTGAGGTGGGAAGAGATTGAAAATCCACCAGTCCTCTCCCAAGGAAGCTGACTATCCAGGTGAAGGCCATCTGGAATCTCCACAAAAGTAAAATCTTAAGTGTACCTCCACAAAAGAGCCAGTGTTTGGACTCCTGGGACATAGAAGAGACTTTAGGTCAGAATAATAGCAATAGGGGTGCCTGGGTAGCTCAGTATATCATGTTCGCTTTTGGCTCAGCTCGTGATCTCAGGGTCGTGAGATCGAGTCCCGCATCAGGCTCCATGCTCAGTGGCAGTCTGCTTGTCTCTCCCCTTCTGCCCTTCCCTGTGCTTGTGCTCTGTCTCTCGAATAAATACATAAAATATTTTTAAAATGAATAATAGCAATAATCAAGGGGAAAGGGCCATGAAAAACAGAACCATGAGGACTATTTAAGGAAACATTGCTTTTTGTCTCTTTCTTTCCCATTCTTGAGACCAAGAAGCTGTAAAAAGGCAGAGGAATGAACATATGGAAGAGCAATGAATCTCATCACCCATCTTGTTCCTCCCAATGAGGCCACAGGCTTACCTATGCTTGGAAAACTGGGATAAAATAAGAGATGAGAGTTTGTAGAATGAAGAGAACTACGTCTTAGTCCTTGAAGGTGACCCGGATGTTATAAAATCTGCCCAGGATGCCATTAAGTGGGTGACCATATAATTTATTGCACATTACAGGGCACTAATGAGAGTCAAAGGGGACACTATTTATAATTGCTTAAGAACAAAAAAGTGTAAAAGCAGAATAATCCCAAGCAAACCAGGACATATGTCACTGGGTCCATAAGGAAAGGGGCTTCTGTAGAGCAAATGTTAACAGATTTAGGAAAAATAATAGTGCTTCAGGTTTATATTTGAAATTGAATTATGAAGCCAATTAATGTCCACTTTAAAAAGTGTTTTGCATTGAAGCTAATTTGATGGGTTTCTATCACAACCAAAAGCCTCTCACTAAATAGTATGTAAATGTAAAAGTCATCAGTCTGGGTGTAAGTACTGAGACAAAGGTAAGAACCCGGTACTGGTGTAGCATGGATGAGAAGCCCCTAACCCAGCCTAGATAGTCAAGGAAGAATTTCCAGAGCAAGAAACTCTGGGTTGCACCTTATATTACAAGCAGAAAATGAACAAATGTGCAAGAAGGATGGTCAGAATGGAGAAAGGAAGGCAAAAGGAAGAAGCATGTGCAAATAAATAACGCAGCGGCAGGCAAACTGCAATCCACAGGCCAAATCTGGCTCTCCACCTGTTCTTGTCAATAAAGTTTTATTGGCACATGACCAAAGACATTATTTTACATATTGCCCGTGGCTGCTTTCGCACTATAGTGGCAGAGTTGACCAGTTGTAACAGAGACTGCCTGAGGACAGATTCAGATGAATAATTATTTAGATTAATAATAATACCTTAGTTTTATTGGAATAATACCTTCTCCATTACATATATACAAATATTTTATAAAATAAATGAGTGAAATATTAATTTTATATATTTTTAAAAATATATATTAAAATAATTTAATCTTTAAAACACATTTGTGAAATGTATGTATGTACACGCATGCTGTGTATACACTTATGGTTATATGCACTTGGATATGCATATTATTCCTTTTTTATAGATATGAGGACAACGAAGTGCAGAGAGGTAGCATGTGAAGAGAAAGAACACAGGCTTCAGCGGGAGGTAGATTGAGATTTATTTACTTATTTTTATTTTTTTTAAGAGAGAGAGTTGGGGGAGGGAGAGAGAAAGAGAGACTCTCAATCCTAGGACCCTGAAATCATGACCTGAGCCAAAATCCAGAGTCAGATGCCCAATCAACCGAGTCACCCAGATGCCCCGAGGCAGACTAAGATTTAAAACGTAATTTAGAGGCACCTGGATGGCTCAGTGGTTGAGTGTCTGCCTTTGGCTCAGGTTGTGATCCCAGGGTCATGGGATCAAGCCCCACCTCTTGGGATCAAGCCCCACCTCCCTCAAGCCCTGTGGGGGAGCCTGCTTCTCCCTCTGCCTTTGTCTCTGCCTCTCTCTGTGTGTTTCTCATGATTAAATAAATAAAATCTTAAAAAAATGAAATAAAAATAAACCCTAATTTAGACTGAAATTAGCAGGCAGTGGCTTTGCGAAGTTAGTTAGGCTATCTGAGCCCATGAACAGAGGATTTTAATGCCTCTTTCACGAGGTTTTTAGATGGATTCAATAAAGTATTATTGTGATAAGAGTAGCTACATTTGGGGGGAACCAGTACCAGGCACTGTGCTAAATAAACATCTGATGTACCTGACTTCATTTCATTGCCTCAATCTTTCATGATCTGTCTAATATTACACCCCTGTAAGGACTAAGCAAATTGAGCAAATGTATGTAAACTGTATAGAGCACTATCAGCAAGCATACTGTGGGAAGGCAACGCAGAGGGGCTGGTCTCCTAACTGAAGAGGCTGCGTGACAAGCAGTGCCCAGGAAGAGCAGCAGAGGAACGAAAAGGATACGGTTTCCACACTCCTGCAGGAGAAGCTGCCCTTCAGGAGTCGGGGTGCAATCAATTATTTGACAGATTGCACCTTTTAAATAAGGTCCCTGTTTATTTCTACTGTTGCAATAAATCAGGCTGTATACCTTTTTTTTTTAAATGTATTTCCTGCAAGAAAAAAAAAAAACCTATTTACTTTACAGGGCAAAAAGTATACCACCATGGCTTAAATATACATTTATAATGGCAAAGGTGGAAAATCAGCTGGCGGTGGTCACAAGAGAGGTCAGGCCTGGTGCATGGGACCAGGTCAGTAATCACCAGTACAAGACTTTTCCTGACCCCTGAAATACATGGTTATTTGGCAGGGCTACACCTCAAAAATGAACTTCGACGGAAATGCTGGCAGAAATGGAAAAGCTAGACTGGCTTCGTTCCTGGTCCTTGAACCCCTGGCACACAACTTTGGCACTTGCTGTTTCTCTACCTGGAACAGTTTCTCCCCAGAAAGCCACCCGGGTTTCTCCCTCACCTCACTCAGTTCAGTGATCACACGGTGAGCCTGAGACCCTTGCATCACCTTATCTGAAACAGCACCCTCCCCACCTGTATTTACTCTGTCCCCAGTTGTGCTATATTTGTTCTTCACAGCTCTTATCAGCACTTCGAATGTCACTTCATTACTTTATTACTGTAATTTTATCTAACTATGTAGTGATGGACTTATTGATTGATTGGTTGATATTTACTCCCAGAGACACAGAGAGAGAGGCAGAGACACAGGCAGAGGAAGAAGCCGGCTTCCTGTGGGGAGCCCAATGTGGGACTTGATCCCAGGACCCTGGGATCATGACCTGAGCCAAAGGCAGACGCTCACCCACTGAGCCACCCAGGTGCCCCTGGATTCTTTTATTTATTCAGTTGTTTACCATTGTGCATTTTGTGCATTGCCTGTCTCTCCACACTAGAATGGCAACTGCACAAGAACAGGAGCTTTCTGTTTGCTCAAGCACCTCACACATCTACAACAGAGCTGGGCATATATAACAAAGGGGAATAAATATTTTTATAAACAGAAATTTATCCTTACAGTCGCTTGGAGGTTTGTTTTATTTGTTGATTTGTTTTTGAATGAGAGTTACAAGCAAACTACAAAACTGATTAGATTGGTGCTATCTGCCTCTTCTCTTGGGTCCCTTGGCTTGGGCTGTCAAAATGCTACACTGAATGAAGAAAAGACGGCGGAACTTACAACCGTGTCTGTGTTTTATCTGAGATTTAATACAGTAATTTTCAACTGATTGTCTTATCGTGGCCTCAGCTACACTAGGAGGACTGAGTTGGCATCCTTGTTCCCATTGGAGAGATAAAGAAGCTATGGTTCAGAGAAGTTAAACATTTACCCAAGGTCACACAGCAATGTAGTTATTGAAGGAACAAGTAGCTGAGGTTAGAACACAGAGATCTGGATTCCAACCTAGTGTGTTTTTTCATCAGGCACAAAAGAGAAAACTGATTATATGTGCAGCACCACCACCTGCCACAACAGCACTGTAACTACAGAAGACATCGTCACCCACCATCAACCTATGGCACAACTTCCCCTGGCCCAGGGTGTGGCTCCAGCATCCTCTGCAACACAGCATTCCAGCCAGTCCCCATATAGCAATGGTGTTTTTTTTTTTTAAATTTAAATGTTACTTAGTTAACATACAGTGTAATATTGGTTTCAGGCACAGAATGTAGTGATTCATCACTTAGATACAACACCCAGGGCTTATCACAAGTGCCCTCCTTAATACCAATCATCCATCTAGTCCATTCTTCACCCTCCTCCCTCCATCTTTATTGTTGAGAGTCTCTAATGGCCTGTTTCCCTCTCTCCTTTTTTCCTTTGCCCCTTCCCCTATGTTCATCCGTTTTCTTTCTTCAATTCCATATATGAGTGAGATCATATGGTATTGTCCTTCTCTGACTGACTTATCTCATTTAGCATAGTACTCTCTAGCTCCATCCATGTTGCTGCAAATGGAAAGATGCCATTCTTTTTGATGGCTGAGCAGTATTTATATATAGATATAGATATAGATATACCACATCTTCTTTATCCATTCATCTGTCAATGGAAATTTGGGCTCTCTCCATAATTTGGCTATTGTTGATAATGCTGCTATAAACATCAAGGTATATGTACCCCATTCAAAGCTGGTGTGTTTGTTTTTTCTTCCTTGGGTTAAATACCTAGTAGTGCAATTGTTGGATCATAGATTAGTTCTGCAATGGGCATTAAGAGACATTAACATGTCCACTTGCCCCCATCCTGTTGACTCCTTTGCCCTCTTCTGCCCCCTGTCCACAAGATGGAGACAATGCATGACTGAGGTTCTAGAAAGGGTCTTTTAGGGATTACTTACTAGAAAGCTTTAACAGTTGCTCAGCACCATTTCTCAATATATACAAGTATATTACTGTTATTTTGATATATTGCACTGGAATGAACTGTGTATTTTATACACATACACACGTATACACAAACTCATAAAATAGTATTATAAATTATGTGTAAGGACAGGAGTAGATGCCTTAAAATATTTATTTCATTCCCATTACAGATACATCTCATATTTATACTTTAGAGAAACTAGAAAGAATGAATCTAATCTTTTGGTACCAGATGATTACATGTTTCAAATGGTCCTAAATCTTACATGCCTGCATTATCAGATTAAAGAAACTGGACTTGATAAGGCATATGTGTTTATTTACGTTTTACACAGACCAAGGCTGTAATACAAACAGTCTTTCTTTTAAGGAGCATTCCCAAAGAATCTGGTTTATACCTGAGCAATAATTGTGGTGCATAATTATTTTGCAAATAGGCAGTAAAGGTAAAATTTCTTTATACCTGATTTCTCAGTAACCACCTGGGGTTCTAATTAAAATTCACTCTTGGTATGTGGAATAGCATCAGATAATGTTATCCTTACCTCATTATGTAATAATTACATCTGTGGCTTTTGGTTTTGCTTTTAATTAACTTTCACAGTTCTCTACAAATGACACAGGGCAACTGACACAATTCATTTTTTTTTTTATGATGGATAAAAAAACTTAAAGGACAAGCAAAGTATGAAAGACAATTAGGAAGCCATGAATAAAAAGTAAAAAATTCAGGGTAAACTGGATTTTATTTCCCTCATCCTTTTCTCTTACTCTTCAGCTCCTGTGACAAGGCTATGCCCACCATGGAGGGAACCTCATGGAGAATTTGTAAAGGTAGAGGCCTGTGATAAGTGGTGGTTCTTCCAACTGATGGAATTATGT
Source organism: Canis lupus familiaris (assembly GCF_011100685.1). Classification (NCBI taxonomy): domain Eukaryota; kingdom Metazoa; phylum Chordata; class Mammalia; order Carnivora; family Canidae; genus Canis; species Canis lupus. The sequence goes on along the minus strand of NC_049234.1, from coordinate 24,719,537 downwards.
GGTATTGGCTTCATGGCATTTTTGTCCAGCTTTATCCATTCTCCAACAGCTCTCTGCACCATACTTGCCATGGAACTCTGGGAAGCCTGGAGAAATGGGGCTTGGTGGTAGGTAGTATCAGAGAAGAACCAGAAGAATCAGCAGTGGTGCTCAACCCAGGACCTGGTTTCAGATTTAAGGGCAGGAGGAGCAAGGTGGTTGGAGGGATGCCATGGTGTCCAACCTCTCATTCCTTGGGCTGGGTATGTGCAAGAGAAGACTTAGAGTCACTTACTGCAGGTTTAACTAAAATGCAAAGTCATTTTATATTAAAAAGCTGATGAGACCCAATGACACCTGGGCTATAGCAATTTTATATTCAAGAAAAAAATTCAGCAGGCATATGTTGAGAGCATGAGGCTCTGTGCCAGGGGATTATTGTCGAGTTGAACATAATAATTCTTTAGTCAAAGATAATAACTACCCTGTTTCCTACCTAATTTGCTAATTCAGTATTCTCTCCCATGCTTGAGACCTCTAACTACTCTAAGAACCTTCAATGGCTCTCCACTACCTACAAGATCAATTCTAAATACCTATACTGGTATCAAAGGCTTCCAGGTAAGACCCCAAAATATACGTTTTGCCTTAGCATCTAATATTTCTCTCTCTCTCTCTCTCTTTTTTTTTTCCAACAGAACTCTGGTTTATTTTAGAGGCTTTTTTTTTTTAAGTTTCATTTTAATTCCAGTTGGTTAACATACAGTCTAATATTAGTTTCAGGTGTAGCATTTAGTGATTCAAGACTTTCATACAATACCCAGTGCTCATCAGAATACAATCCTTTCAAAAGCATTTGACACAGTATAACAGCCATTCATGATAAAACCGTCAACGAAGCAAGCTTAGAGGGAACACACTTCAGCATCACAAAGGCCACATATGAAAAACCCACAGCCAACATCATCCTCAATGGGGAAAAACGGGGAACCCCCCTTTGTGGTCAGGAACATGTCAGGAACGTCCGTTCTCACCACTGTTATTCAACACCACACTGGAAGTCCTGGCCTCAGCAATCAGACACCACAAGGAAATAAAATGCATTCGAAAGCAACAAGAAGAAGTCAAACTTTTACTATTTCCAGATGCCGTACTTTATTTAGAAAACCTGAGGGGCACCTGGGTGGCTCAGCCAGTTAAGTACCTTGACTTTGGCTCAGGTCATGATCATAGGGTCCTAGAACAAGTCCCATGGCCCTCTCCCTCTCCCCCTCTGCGTACTCATGTTACTCTCTCAAATAAATAAATCTTTTTTAAAAACAAATAAATATTTTTTAAAAATGTGAAATTAAAAAAAAAAAAAGAAAACCTGAAGGACTCCATTAACAATGTGCTAGAACTGACACATGAGTTCAGTGAGGTTGCAGGATACAAAATCAACACACAGAAATCTGTTGCATCCCTATACACCAATGATGAAGAAACAGAAAGAGAACTCAAGGAATCGATACCCCCCACAATTTCACCAAAACCCATATGATATCTAGGAATCAATGTGATTCATCATATCAGCAAGAGAAAAACCAAGAACCATATGATCCTCTCAATAGATGCAGAGAAAGCATTTGACAAAATACAGCATCCATTCCTGATCAAAACTCTTCAGAGTGTAGAGATGGAGGGAATATGCCTCAGCATCTTGGGGGCCACTTATGAAAGGCCCACGGCAAGTGTCGTTCTCAATGGGGAAGCACTGGGAGCCTTTCCCCTAAGATCAGGAACAAGACGGGGATGTCCACTCTCACCACTGCTATTCAACATAGTACTGGAAGTCCTAGCCTCAGCAATCAGACAACAAAAAGACATTAAAGGCATTCAAACTGGCAAAAAAGAAGTCAAACTCTCCCTCTTCATCGAGGACATGATACTCTACATAGAAAACCCAAAAGACTCCATCCCAAGATTGCTAGAACTCATACAACAATTTGGCAGCGTGACAGGATACAAAATCAATGCCCAGAGGTCAGTGGCATTTCTAGACACTAACAATGAGACTGAAGAAAGAGAAATTAATAATATTTCTCTTAAAGAACATTTTATGCTAGTCTGGTCCTAAAATAATATTTTATGGTGATACTTCTGTCATTATTTCTCTCCTCTTTGCCCTTGACATCCCCCCCCACACACAAAAAAGGATTTTTTACTCTCATTTCCCCCTATGTAAGCCTGATAGATCCCTGTCCGCCCACTTCAAGCCCCATGTGTCACTAAAGAGTATACAAGTCCTCTGTCACTTAGTACAAGAAAAACCTACTAGAAGCAATAGAGAGTTGTCTGAGTGTTGCACCAGCCATAAAACCACAGCTCTAGTCTCTGGGTCTGTATTAGCCTGCCTGCCTTTGGCTCTAGAAAACATATAGGCCCATATGCTGCAATCAATCTCGTCCTGCTTGATGAATCCAGTTAGGCCTTCTGAGATTAACAGAACAAACATTTCTGAGCATCAGTCAAGTGAGGCACTTAACTGGTACTTTATGTGGATCATGTTGCAGTGGCCCTCACAGCACCCAGTGAGGTTGGGACTAGGTGTATCCTCAAAGAGATAGGTAACTCAGGCTATGTGAGGTTGACTTGTCTGAGGTCACACAGCTAGAGTGCAGCAGAAGGAACCCAGTAGGACAGGCATATTGCTTCACATTGCTCGCAGCTACTGAAAAGGGATCCCTCCTCTAGTCATTGCAGACAACTCTAGCAAGGGGACAACTCTGAGAGAGTCTTCCAGAACCTTACAGGGCACCATCTCTACAGAACTCACAGATTGAGAGAAATGAGGAAGCTTCTTTATTCTCAGGGCAGATTGAACCGGATGGCTGTCTATCAAAATTCCTGGAACAATACTGACCAACAGTTCATTCTACTCAGAGCGCTGTTGTTTTCCCAGCCTCCTGTCTTCCCAGGGCATTGAAGGCCATAGGGATGACCCTCAAGCAAGATGCCCTTGCAGGCCTCATACATCAATCAAACTGAATGGTCATTATCTTCTCCACTTGCAAAGCTCCCTGCCGTTTATAAACACAATGCATTCCTCACAAAGTACATTGTGAGATGGGTGGGCACAATGGCAGAAGGATTGTCAATGTCCCTGACTTATAGGGAAGGAAATAAAGGCTCTAAGTGACAGAAAGCTTCCATCAACTTGTAAGTAAAAAGAGAGGTATGGACACTGTTCTAGTTCCTGATAAGATTAGTAGTTATACAATATCCACCTTGTCATGACTCATTGAACTGTATATTTTGTTTTATGCACTTTCATACATGCATTATCCTTCCAAAAGAAGTTGAAGATGGGTAAAGAGGGACATGATTAACTTAATTACAAGACCCAGGAGTTGACCAAAATGTATTTGTGATTATGCATCCTCCCTTTCTCTCTCTCTCTCTCTCTCACCCACACATATCACATGACAAACTTTGTCATCCTTTGTCACAGCTGTGTAGTATTCTATTTTATAGATGCACCATAGTATATTTAACAGTGTCTTCTTCAGTTTGTTGCTAATCTTTGATATTATATACTGAAATAACCATTATGTTCATACACCATTGTTCATATGTGCATGTGTATCAGTAAGATACACTATTTAGGATCTCTTTAGCATGTTAGTCCCTTGCTGAGCTTTTTAGAATTTTTTAAAATGTATTTTAAATACATCAGGTAACTAACATATAGTGTATTTTTAGTTTCAGAGGTAGAGGTCAGTGATTCATCAGTCTTATATAACACCCAGTGCTCATTCCATCGCGTGCCCTCCTTAATGTCCATCACCCAGTTACCCCGTCCTCCCACCTCCTCCCTTCCAGCAAACTTCGGTTTGTTTCCTATAATTAAGAGTCTCTTATGATCTAAATAAGTCCCTCTCTGATTTCATATTGTTTTATTTTTCCCTCTATTCCCCTATGCTCCTCTCTGTTATTTCTTAAATTCCACATCTGAGTAAAATCATATATAATTGTCTTTCCCTGATTGACCTATTTTGCTTAGCATCATACCCTCTAGTTCCATCCACATCATTGAAAATGGCAAGGTATCATTTTTTGATGGCTATTATTCATTATATATTATATATATTGTATATATATTATATATAAATATATATTAAATATGTAAAGTATATATCATATATATTTATATAAACCACATTTTCTTTATCTACTCATCTGTTGATGGACATCTTATCTCTTTCCATAGTTTGGCTATTGTGGACATTGCTGCTATAACATTGGAGTGCCGGTGCCCCTTCAGATCACTAATTTGTATCTTGGGGGTAAATAACTAGTCGTGCAATTGTGGAGTTGTAGGGTAGCTCTATTTTCAAATTTTTGAGGGGTCTCTACTGTTTTCCAGAGTGGCTGCATCAGTTTGTATTCCCACCAACAGTGTAAGAGCCTGACTAAGCATTTTTTTAAAGATTTTATTTATTTATTTATTATTTATTTATTTATTTATTTATTTATTTGAGAAAGTGCAGAGTAAGAAAGAGAAAGAGAGAAAGCATGAGCAGGGAGGAGGGACAGAGGGGGAGGGAGAAGCAGGCTCCCCACTGAGCAGGGAGCCCAATGTGGAGTCCTGGGATCATGACCTGAGCTGAAGGCAGATGCTTAACCAACTAAACCACCCAAGCGCCCCATGACCAAGGATTTTTATCAAAGTTTTAATAGTTATTGCCAAATCACCTTTCAACATTTTGCACCAATCTTTGATAAAGATGCTTACTTTTTCATACATTGCCAGTATGAGACCGTCAAATTGATGCTTGTGAATCCAACCTAGACAAACTTTGCATTGGTGTTGTAATGTTCATTTCTTTAATAATAAGCTATGCTGAACATTTTTTTTCATTTGCTTATAGGCCAACTTTACTTCTTTTTCATCACTCGCACTGTTCATGTTTTTCCCTGTTCATGTTCCTATTGGCTAAATGGTCTCTTATTGCTTTGTTACAGCTCTTTACCTATTGAGGAAATCAGTCCTTCATTTGTCATTTGTTCTGCTTTTTTTCCTGGGCAGAGATGTTCCATTTTTATGTAATTGAATTTGTTAGTCTTTTCTTTTACACCTTTTCTGTTACACCTTTTGGGGGTTTTGTCTTGTTTAGAAGGGCCTTCTCCATGCCAAAATTACTTGTGATATTTTCCCTAATGCAGGATTCTTGAGGAGATTTGCCTAATAAGGTCCTGCTCCTCTCTGGGCAACAGAATGTTAACAATATTCAGGTAGATTCCATCAATGTTGGGTTTAATGCATCAAGGATTCTTTAATGTAAAACTATAAACATGATCAAAAGAAATACTTGAATGAGACTAAAGCTGCTATACAGTATGGCAAATAGAGTTTACTGGACAATTAAATAAAGTTTTATTATGTACAACAGACTGTAGGTGTTATTTGGTGGGGCTTCTGCTACTCACCCAAGATTCCTCATCATGGAAGAAATGATGAAAACCTTTAGTCCAATATCATCTAAGTTTTCCTGTAACTCCCCTTCTTTCTGCCTCTATGAAGTTCTTTTCATTTAATGCAGGGCTTTACATGAAGTAAAGATCTTCATGTATCTTTACTTTGGGGAGACAGATCCTCACTTCTACGTGTGCAAAAGGATCACAGTCGACTCAACATACAGAGGCTTTACCTTCAGTATTCCAGGGAAGTTTGTTTCCTTCAGCAGAGTCTGCAACATCTGTGCTGCTAGTAACATATCATCCCAAGATATTTCAATTTGCTATCGTTCCTTCACCACCTTGCTCTCTGCTGTCACTGGTATGGGGGAGAGAAAGGGAACGTGCTCTAACATTCATGATACCAGCCACTCTTGTGAGGTCCGGCACATAAACTACTTCCTCACTTACTGCTATTTAATTTACTTATAAAAGAGGAAAGAGAAGATCCCAGAGGTGGAATAATATGCCCAACATGACACCAGCCAGACAGAGATAGAGATGGAATTTAAATCCAGGTCAGATTGGGGGTGCTTGGGTGGCCCAGTCAGTTAAGCATCTGTCTTCGGCTCTGGTCATGATACGGGGTCCTGGGATAGAGCCCCTGTGTCAAGCCCCACGTTGGGCTCTGCACTCAGTGAGATGCCTGCTTCTCCTTTTCCCTCTGCCCCTCCCCTGCTCGTGCTTGCTCTCTCTCTCTCTTTCTCTCAAATAAATAAATAAAACCTTTTTTTAAAAAAAAAGTATGAAATCTAGGTCAGACTGCAAAGACTGAATGAACTCTTAGGCATCAGACAGATAGTATATCCATGGGAGATATTAAAATGTACAATAGGACCCCAGGCTCGAAAACGTTTGCCTGGAGGTCCACAAAAAGAGGGACCCTTGGGAGGGGTCTCAGTAATTCCAGGTGCTCCCCAGGAACTCCCCTACCCCCACTGCTGGGAGCCACCAGGGTGCCAGGGGGCTTCCCTTTCTCTTGCAGGCTTATTCTCTGATGGTTGCAGATGGCAGTGTGGCTGGCTGACTTTTCGTCTAGACAAATCTACTCCCCACAGCTCCCGTAATTTCTCAGATGCTGCCAGGGCACCTCCACCTCCTCATTTCCCTCCTCCCCACTACTCTGTATTCCCCACGCCGCGCCCATCCTGTGGAAAGGAACACATCAAAGCCATATGGAGTCATTCTTTCTGGGCGCCTGTGTCCTTTCTCTCTTCTCCTCTTCCTGGAGCATTAATATTAATAGCTTGTTTCTTCTCAGTTGCTTTCTTCTCCAACCTCAAGGGACTGGAACCTTTTCTTGGTCTTTGTGCCAGGCGGAGGCCTTGTTTGAAGGTATGGGGAGGCGCTTGGGGAAGCATAGGCACGGATGAGGCCTCTGATGTCATCCTGGGCCACGCAGCACAAGCATGTGATGCTGCTCCCCTGCCAGCCCAGTCAAACCCAATATTCTTTGTTAGATGTGTCATTTTGGAGAAGGAGGGGGAGGAAGAGGAGGAGGAGGAGGAGGAGGAGAAGGAGGAGGAGGAGGAGGGAGATGCAAAGGATCTAACAAAAGCCCAGTGAAATCATCCCTAATTAATAAACACTGGTTCAGAAATCAGGCTCTGCACTGGCTTTGCGAGCCCCATCTCCTATGACAGCACAATGGTCTCGAGTTAATACTGGTATCCCCATTTTATAGACTTAGAGACTTGGGCTCAGAGAATGTCAGCCACTCACCCAATGTCACACAGCTCGTAAGTTTGAACGTGGTGATTCAAATCTCCTAACCAACTTGAAACCCATGCTGTAAACCTTCACCATCAGCTATTTCCTGCCCTGTGGCCTCCAGTCGGATTGAATTCCTAGAAAATGGACAATGCAGGAAGAAAGGCTTCTTTTGTGTTCAGCCAGCAGACCCTGGCAGCATCAGAGCATGGGATCTGGCACAGAGGGACCCAGCCTTTGTGTGCCTGCCTTGTCCTCTGTGAGGCCCACTGCCATCGGGCTTGGCACCACCACCGAGGTTCCCAGAAGCCCTGGCGGGAGACAGCCTGGGAGGCCAGAGGCCCATGGCCTGATCTGCGTTCTGCTTTCCCACCAGGGCCCAGAGTGCAGCTGCATGTGGGGAATGCCGAGGAGGGATGCGCCAGGCTCACCAAGGGGATGCCAGAGGTCAGAGGTCACGTTGGAGCGGGAGAGGCTGACAGTGCTTCACGTGCAGGGAAAGAACAAGACGTGGCCGTGGCAAAGCCAGCACCCCGATTGCTTTGTGTTGCTTGGGTTTTAATTTTTAACACAGTCTCTGGATACAGAAAGTCTGAAATGGTCAAAACATCTGGAAACTTTATCGTGGCTTATGAGGCTTTGCGCCGTCAGGCTTTGGAGGGCTTTTGCAGCCTGACCATGGATAACTCTCGGACTTTCCCTTAGCTCTGATCATAGCAGCCTCCTTTTGATTCCTCAGATTTCTCCCCGATTGAGGGTCTTCCAGCCTCTGAACCGCTCCCTCTGCCATTTACCTGCTTATTCCCACTTACCTTTTGAGCTTCGCTATTCCTGCCATGTCAGATTAGGTGAGTTCGCCAGACAGGGCAGCCACTGGAGAACTAATTTATCCTGTGTGTTAGGACAGTGAGCAGCATATTTCCCTGGAAAGGGCCAGATAGTAAATATTTTCAGCTCTGCGGGTCATACAGCTCCTGTCACATCTACTCAGTCTTGTGGTCGTAGTGGGAAGGCCGGCATAGACAGTATCTAAGTGAACAGGTGTGGCTGTGTCCAATACAACCTTATTTACAAAAACAGCTGGTGGGCTGGATGTGGCCCACAGCTTGCTGACCTTTGCTCTGGGATGTCATTATAATCCAGAACCGTGGAAGCGTTAACTCAGGTTCCTGCAATAAACTAACAAAACTGGCAACACGTAAATTGGTCTTGATTCCAGAAAAGTAAATCACACCCTTGAGTGTAAATTGAAGCAAATATTTCTTGCTGGGCTAAGCCTGCCTGTGATGTGTATTTTTTTTAAGAGAGGCCTATTATCGGCAGTCAGCTGAGATTCAGAATCCCAATAATCCACAGGGTGACATGAAAGCAAATTATTTATGTTAATATTCATATTTTGGATCCTTTAACATGCCTCCCAAGATGTTGTCTGCTTGGGAAATTGCAAAAGAAAACATAAATGAGAACAAGAACCGCAGAAACGTAGACAACATTTTGCCAGCAATGTTCAGAATATCAGTTCTGCTTTAGTCAGTGAAGTGAATTCACAGGAAGAACTATTTTGGTATATAATTTTGATCAATTCAAATAAGTGTCTCAGAAGTCTGGCTACATGTGGGCCACAGGCTCCGTGGCCGTGGCCTCTTGTTTGTACCACCCACCCACGCACCCCCAGCCCAGCCAAATGACAGGCTATACTGCTAGCAGTGTTTTCTTTTTTGAATAGAAAGACTTCCCACCAGCTTCCAGTGTCTGGCGGAGCCCAGCAAGAGCCAGCTTGAGGAAGTTTATTTATTCCTCAACCATTTATTGAACACCTACTATGGGTCAGGGGACACAAGTGAGCGAAATATAGACTCTACCTTCAAGGAGCTCCTTGATCAGGTGAGTAAGTAATACTTGTACATGGAATACAATTCAAAGGAATGAGAATGACATGCAGCACTAAATGCTCCCACGTAGGAGCACCACAGTCACTTGTACCTCACTTGTCCATGTGGCCCTTAGCCACATACCTCCTCGCGGTCAGCTTGCTGCCAGAGTATTGGGCTGTCTGGATACAGGTTGAGGTGAGGTTAGCACAGTAGAAGGCATCGAGGGTAAAAGTAGTTGTGTTGCTAGAGAACACGGGTGACCAGAGCAAAAGAAGGAGGTTTAGGCTTCGCATGGGCTCTGGCTCCCCATAATCCTTCCACAAATGCCTATTACATCTGTTAGTTGACAGTTGACGACTCTGCCAACCAAGGAGTAATGGTTAGGGTGATAGAGTGAGTAACAGAATGTATTTTTTTTTTTTTTAATTCTTGCTTCTTCTCTCCCATCCCCGCTTTAGGGTGATCTCTGACCAGCCCCGAATATCTCACTCAGTAATGCTAGGAGTCCCTAGCAATGTCCTACGGGGTCACATGGCCGTGCAGTCCCAATGGGTGCAGCAAGAAATATAAAAGAGGGAAGCCGTTAGGTTATGTGGGTTGCTTAGAAGAAGCCCTCTGCAAACTTCCTAGCTGTGGCACAGAGAGAAATCACATACCCAGAACCCAAATGTTAGAACTACATCATAGCTCTAAACAAAGATGAAACGTAGGTAGCCTGGAGGTCTATACTCCTCTGACCTAGTGGATCTGTCACTGTGCACAGGCTGCTGAGACATCACCCCCTCCCCGCCCCCAAAAAGGCATGGCCATAAAACCCTGCTTGCCCATGCCAACATGCATTCTCACTCTCATGCATAGCCTTCAAAGAGCTTATTTGCTGTTCCTTTAGTAAAATGGAGTGAATTTTTTATTTAAGTCCATTTTGTCCTGCCTCTGTTAAATAAAAGGTAAACAAGTATTTTTCTTAATCTGTACCAAATTATTAGTCTGGGTAGGACAGGTATATTTTTTAGTTTCTCTGATATGCCTTATACATCTCTTTCATAGCACTTTTCAAAATTAGAATGAATTCATGTGTGGCTAATTACCTCTGTAAGGTCTCTTCTGATTGTATGCCACATGAGGACAGGGACCATTTTTGTTATATTGTTCTGGATCCTTTAATATTCATTTGCAAAGGAACCAAAGGATGTTACAAGACTCTCTGTGGCCCACTTCATCACACGTCTCCCGGCAATGCCTACATTTGGGCTGGTTATTGTTGACATCAGTTGTAAGTGCAGTAGTACCAGATGCTCATCTAGAAAGCACCCCTCCTCACAGGTGATGGAAGCACCCTCACGGATCCCATGGTGCGAAAACAGGACGGAAGGAACCAAAGAAAAGACTGGAAGGCACTTGCCTGCTGGCAAGTCAGATTATTAACATTCTGTGGAAAATGAGAAACCTATTTAATATTCTTTGGCAAATAGGAAACCCAACATGGTAACAAATAACTTCCTGCTGGACATTTCAAGTAATCCAAACTCTAATTCTGCTTTGTGAAAAACTGTGTGAGTCCTGGAGTCAGAGAGCCAAGGCTGAGTTACAGTTTGCGAGGCCAACGTATTTCTGAGATCGCTCCAGGAGCCCTAATGGGAAAATTCAAATGAAGCCACCTGCTTTATTACGTGTCGAAAGGAGCTTACCCCTCCTCCCCGAGTGTAATTTATTCTCCTAACCTTACAGCATGGGAAATGGGATTTTTCAATGGATTTTGCCTTCAAAAGTCATCACATCTTTACCAAGCCACCAAGCTTTTTATTGAAAGTGGATTTAGATAATTTGGGGTTTGGCGTGTCAGGCCTTTATATATATATATATATTTTTTTTTTTTCCTTTCAATTTTCTTTTTCTGTTCAGGAAGAGACCCATTCTGGTGTAGTCATGCCCCATTGAACAAAGCCAAACCTGGATATAATTATTTCCTCTGAGATGAAAGCAGCCTAATATGGAAGAAACTATTGAAATTGAAATCTCAGAAAACCACCAACCCAAGGCAGGGATATTTTTATCAATGATGCATTCTCCTAAGAGGCAGGTTATTAAAATTTCAATTTTATATATGTGTGTGTGTGTATATATATGTGTGTGTGTGTATATATATATATATATATATATATATGCACATGCATATGTTCACACATAAATGCATGTGTGCATATAAATACACATATAGTTTTATATATATATATAAATATAGTTTTCAGAAGGAAGATATGTGGTAATTAGCAGAGAAAGCAGAATCGCTAGCATCTAATTAGAATGGAAAGAGAAGTCATTTTTAAAAACTGTCATATATTTAATTAAGAAAAATGAGCATGTGGATACATGGCTATGATTTGGTAAAGAGGTGAAGAGGAGTGGGTTTCAGGAAAACTGGGACAATGTGTAAATGCACATTCTACCCCATATCCAAACAAAGACAGACCCTCCAAATGAAACAGCCATGGGGTAAGCTGAAATTCTTTTTCCATCAGGTTTCTCTTCTTGTTAAAGAGCCTTGGAAGCACACCCAGCCACACTGTGGCTTTAAGAGGTTTCTGGTCTCTAGAAGTGTGCACAGGTGTGGCAAGTGCCGTGAGGGTGTGGCATTGTCCCCTGCTTCCCTTTCCAGAGACTGAGAGGTCTTGAGATGCTTAGGATCTGAACATGAAGCTCAAGCAGAAGCCTGTAGCTCTCCTTAGCCCTCACTCTGTAGGATTCCCAAGAAATAAGGGACTGTTCCTTCTACCAATGATACTTGGTTGATTGTTGGTTGTTTCCGACATTTCTCTACCCCCCCCCTTTTTTTTGAGCCCTGCCTGATTTCAAGTTACAGGAAATCCATAAAGACCATTGTCTTAGTCTTTTCAGGCTGCCAAAATGGAAGTCCATGGGCTAGGTGGCTTATAAGCAATAGAAATTTATTTCTCAAAGTTCTATAGGCTGGGAATTCATTCAGCGCCTGGTGAGAGCCCACCTCCTGGTTCACAGCCACCCTCTCACTGTAACCTCACATGGCAAAAGGCGAAAGGGACCTCCCTGGGGTCCATCTTAGAAAGGCACTAACCCTATACATGAGGGCTCCTCCCCCAAATCCAAATGCCATCACACTAGGGCTTAGGTTTCAACATATGAATTTGGGGGGAACAAAAATATGCAGTCTCTAGTGACAATGAGCTCTAAAATTGATATTTTGTGTACACTTTATGTTTTAAATTGTCTTTTAAAAATGTCTTTAAAATGCCTTTAAAAAAAGCCAGACTTCACAGTCCTCACAAGGAGAAGCCCTGCTGCCTGCTTAAGGTAGGGATTAATCTCTTTATATTTCTCCACCTACTCTTTTCTTTGCTTGGAATGTCCTCTTCCATCATTTCAACTGGCTTTCTTGTTGGTGTCTTTCTAGAATCAGTTTGGCCCTCTTTCACTTCCATACCCCCCTTAGCTGAAATGCAAGGCCTTTCTGTGTGCTCCCACCATATCTTGTGCTTCTCTTTGTCACTGACCTCCTGGCAACCAACTGATTTGATCATGAGTCTGTCTCCCCCTGATTAAGCTCATGGTGGGCAGAGCACCTGTCTTTCTAGACTTTGCAGCCATGGCACCTAATAGAGGTACAAATTTTAAATGATTATTCATTTAATTCAATTTAAAATTGTTTCTTATTTTGTATCTGTCATAGTGGGTTGGGTGATGCTTTGTAACAAGCAAATCCTGCATCTCAGTGAAGAGCAAAAAAATTACCTTAAATCAAAAACATTTCTTTATCATTTGTACCACATGCCAGATGGGGCGTCTGTTCCATATTAACCTCATTGTGAGCCCCAGGATGATGGAACAGGCATTGTATGGAATACTGCTGGGTTGCCGCCGCCAAAGAAAGCTCTAGGGTATGTTATATTGGTGAGTAAATACTCTGACCTAGAAATGACATGCATGCCTTCCACTCACAATTCACTGGCAGGAAATAATTAATCATATAGCTCCCCACCTCACCCCCACCCCTGCGCTGCCCCCGCCAACCACAGTGAACCAGGATTTTCACTCCTGACCCTAGAAAGCAAAGTAAAGAATATTTAAAAATTAGCATTAATGATTTTAGAAGAGCTATTGAATAGTTTTCTCTGAAATCCTGGTGTGGGGAGGTGGGGGGGGGGGTGACCTGTTACAGAACAGCATAAATTGTGTCTTATTTGTCCTAGAACTGAGACCTAGTGCTGTGCAGGTACAGTCCATGTGCCTTACTGGCCTCCAACATATTATGCTCTGATGTCTGTGCTTTTATATAAGCTATTCCTTGAACCTTGAGCTCTCACTGTACTCTGCCTGATTTCACCCGATGATGTCGTATTTATCTTTCATATATTTGATTATATGTGATTCCTCTGAAAAGCCTTCAGTGGAAACCCGTTATACACACCATCTATATGCCTTTGTCCCTTTCTCTCACATTCTAGAATTTAACACCATATTTGAATTGCCTATCACCTCCCACTAGGTAAATGTTGCATGTGAGCATGAATTCTATCTTGCTTAATAAAAGGTAACTGATCACTGTATCCTTAACACCAAACACATATTAATTGCTCAAGAAAATCTTTGAAGGAGTGAGTCAATTAATGACTCTATGAATGAATAAATAAAATCTCAATAATTTCTATATTGTTTCAAGGTGGTTAACTCCAGTTGTCTGATTCCTTGACTGCCTTTTAATATTGCCTTTATATATTCTTCTGTTTAACCTAGAATCACTATCCAGTTCATCTTTTGATAGACTTCTCTCCCGCCAAAAGTCTAACTTGCCATTTTTGTTATATTTCTAAGTTGAGAAAGCCCCCCTTGGTTTGTAGATCTCTTTAGGACTCTCCTCTCTGAATTTTATACACTCATTGCACACATACACACACATACTCAGCAACTTCATTTCCCACATTTAAGATGGAAGACACAGCATGACCCCCTCTAGAGCTCCTGCTGGTTCTGACACTCTGATTTTATGATCTCATAGAGTTGCTACATTCCAATCTCTTCACTAGAGCTTTTTTTTTTAAATTTATAATAAATTCTTGACTCTTTAACCAGCTTAACGTTTCCAAGCAATCTTAGGAAGCATTAGTCTGATCTGGAAAGAAAGTGATACGTAAGGTCATTACTCTCTTGGAATGAGCAGAAAAATTTTTTCTTGTCATCAGCAATATGGACAGAAATTCCAACATTCATTGATTCAATGTTTTTAGATGTTAGTGTGCTAGCTGTTTTCCCATAGGTAAGTCATAGGTGCTAAGATAAACCTCTCCCCTTCCTCCCACACCTCACTGCCCAGTGATGTAATTTCTGACTAAGATATATAGTCACCTTCTCTCTGTCTGTAGAGTGTGTTTTACTGCAACTCATTCTCCTCTCGGGAGGTTTTCTGGTACCCTTAGTCTAAGACATCCATCCCCGCAATCTGTTTCCACGGCACACACTATTCCCCCAAACAAAATCCTCATTCCCTGTAACTGTCTACTTACTGTCTGTCTTCCCCAGTAGAGAGTCAGTTTCTTTGGGAGTGTGATTTGTAACTCTTGCCCAACATCTGCTTCCCCATGCTCAGAACATTATTCAAGTACTGTCTTAATAGGCATGTAATAAATATTTTTGAATGCACAAAGAGAATTTTCTGGTTGAGACTGAACTGGGAGTTAAATTCTATCATCAGTACTGGATTATCCAATTCGCAGGCTAAGCATATGCTTGAGGCATGGAGTGAGGTGGGGCCAGGGAGTATTTTGGGGAAGGACAGTTAAGATCATTATTATAATTCCTTTAACCAGAAATGCAGAACTCTGGACTCAAACCATCCCATTAGGAGCTATTTTGATGTGAGGATACATAAACACTATGTATTATTTCAAAAAAGTAAAACTCTATTTGTAGCAATGTTCTAGAATAAGAAGGCCACCATTGCATTTATTAAAATTAAATTAACGGGGGTGCTTGGGTGGCTCAACTGGTTAAGCATCTGCCTTGGGCTCAGGTCATGGGCCTAGGATCCTGGGATAGAGCCCTGTGTTGGGCTCCCTGCTCAGTGGGAAGACTGCTTCTTCTCCCCACCCCCCATGCTATTGCTTTCTCTCACTATCATTCTCTCTCTCTCTCTCTCTCTCTCTCTTTCTCACACATGAATAAATAAAAATCTGTAAAAAAATTAAATTAATGGTCTCTGAAGTGTTGATCTAGCTTATAACTCAAACAGCTTAAGATATTCTCATCTATCCTTTTATTTGTACTCTAGCTACAACTTTGCAACTAAACAACTTGATGATGACAAGCTTAAAATGTTTGAAGTGAAAAAGAGAAACCAAGACAAACTTATGCAGAAAGGAAGAAGCTGGATCCGGACTTCCCTAGTCCTGGCTGCACAGTGAAGGTGCTGGAGTGTTGTGTAAGGCATTACTGAGAAAGTGCTCCAATAAATCGCATCTGTTACTTCCTATGTGTAAACCTACACGCATTTCGCAGCTCCCAACTTCCAAATGTGTTTCATTCCAAAAGTACATTTCTTCGTCAGATCCATTTAAGAATTCAAAGCCATTTTCCCATAGAAACAATATTTTAAGTGGTTTTAAGTTTTCTGGGGTAGCTCACCAAAAGCCATTTATTTTATAATTTGGCTGAAATGCATTTTCATTTACAACAGTCGAAGACAATGCTATAAACGGGCTGTTTTCTTTCTATGCCATAAAACATATCTAAACATGGAGAAGAGAGCAAAACACGTTTAAAACTCCCAATAATTTTTCAGGCCTCCAAGTAGTTAATATGCAAAAGTTGAAGGAAGATGAAGTCAGTATCACATTGCCTACTAATACTTTAAAAAGCAGCATGGGAGGCACAACTAGCTGTTTCCTAATATTCAGTTTCTCCCCCTTTCCTTTAGAGAAAAGAAGCTTATGTCTGGATACAAATCCAAGCAGGATAAAGAGCATATCTCATGGCTCCTTGTGCAGCTAGGGATGGCCATATGATTCATTCTCCAGCACGTCCACCCAGAAGTGATGTAACCTCTAAGTTAAGCTCTTAAAGTCCTATGGCCCTCCTCAATTTGCTGGAACATGAAATACAGGAGAGCCCTCCAAGACAGTACAATTGAAGGTGGTACCCTGGAAAATGATGAAGCTCTGGAGGGGTTTCTTAGACAGTCTTGTGGAGCAAGGCTTACATCATTTATGAGCTATCTATTGAGCTACTGATATGAAGAGAAACATAAATTTTTGACTTGTTTCTCTCTAAGACTCTGTGGTAGTAAACCAATGCTTATCTTAACTAATACAGACAAAAAATCATCACGTAATCCTCTGAGGGTTCTGAAGGAAATGTTTCAGAACTTTTGGGATGAAGCTAGCTCAAAAAAAATTCTATTCAAGATTCAAGATGGTTATCTTCCTTGAAAAAATATTATTTTTTGCCTCCTGAATACTTGTCAAAATAGGTCACAGAGATATTTTCTCTGGAGCATATTCTACAGACTAAACCAAGTGTTCTGATGACAACTAATTTCCCTCCTTCCTTCCTCCCTTCCTTCCTTCCTTATTTGAACCCTGAGATATACCAGGCATTAGGCTGAAAACATAAGATCCAATAAGGTACATCATTTTGTCCTCAAGGAAGTTACAGATTCATAGGAAAGACAGAAAAAGAAACAAATAATAGGCTTGCTAGGTGAATAAGTGCTATAATGCAGTTATTTCCAAAACTCTGGGGGAGCACACAAATAGAAATGCCTTTTGAAATCATCCAAAACCTTACCTTAAAACCCAGAAAAGGGGGTTTGGGGAGTCATAGCTAAAAGGTATGGATTTCTTTGTGAGTTGATGAAATGTTCTAGGATTAATTATGGTGATGGTTTTATTACTCTGTGAATATACTAAAAGCCATTGAATCGTACACTTTAAATGTGTGAATTGTATGGTATGGATGAATTATATTTCAATAGAGTGGTTGTTAAAAAAAAAGAAAAGAAAAAATGAAACTACTAAGGAAAGATTCACAGTTCCATTGGAAAGAAATTTCAGTTAGCTTGACTTCTCTGGGATGACTGGGTGGGTATACACACACATTTGTACATATTTTATTATATCAAAATAATACTTCAAAGGGTTTTTATTTTGGATCTAAATGAGCTCTATGATAAGAGCCAGAGGCAACTCCCATAGAAATTCTGATTCAGAATGTCACCTTTAACATATTTAACAGAAGACTCGGGTGTAGCGTATAATGGTTTCAGCTCTCCACCTTTCCCTGGGACCATGCTATTCACCACGGAACATCAGTGAGCATTGTGTGATTAAAATTTGGAAGCACTGATGTGCTTAGAGTTATTCTTGCATGAGGAAAACTTGCCCCAGCTGCACCATTGGCCCAAGAGAAGGATGAGGGACATGTGGAATGGCTGGACCTATCCCAGAAGAGATCCATGAGTCAGCTCAGCTAAGGTAGGAGACCAGTAACCCTATCCACCAAATTCAGTCTAGATCAGCTGACCCCCATTCAAGTGACAGAAGACATAGGAGCTAAATAAATTCCACCAACATGTGGACATTATATAATAAAATCATGGGCATTTAACTGATATGAGGCCCAAGTAGCATTTATGATCATGCAAGTTGGAGGCACACTTTTCTGGTCTTTATCCTTTATCCACACTTTACCCTCTCTAATGCAAATGCCAGCAACGGATCCTGACACTCCAAGTGTGACTGTCACTTCTGTGAGGCTCACTGCTTAAGGTACTACAAGTACAACTGCTCTAAATTCTGAGACTGGAGAAATAGAGATAAATCAAAGTCTTCCTATTGGTAGATGGAGAAACGTCAAGTCATTTTCTCTCAATACCACAGCTCTATCCTTAGCCTTTTGCTGCTAGTCAACATCCGCATCTCAAAGCTACTGCTCTTATTGCCATTGTGCGAAATCGATGACATTGATCCCAGGAAACAATAGTGGCCTTTGCCCATAGAGACAAACTCATTTTTCTTTCTCTCTAAAGCCCATGCTTCATTTTCAAGTTCATATGACTTATTCACTCAACATGGAGCATGTGCTCAAGGAGAAGGAGATAGGGGTAGTTGCTGTAACATTTTGATTGCCTCTTTTTTTTTTTTTTTTGATTGCCTCTTATATGGGTTTTGTTTTTTTTTTTTTTTAATCTATGTCCGATCCAGTGTGGTCTCTGTAAAGGATTAATATAGGATTTAATAGCTTGTCTGCTCTTCAGGGTCTCCTTAGGATTAACAGAAGTCAGGACTTGGGGCACCTGGGTGGCTCAGTGGTTGATCGTCTGCCTTTGGGTGTGATCCCAGGGTCCTGTGATCAAGTTCACATTGGGTTCCTCACAGGGAGCCTGCTTCTCCCTCTGCCTCTGTCTCTGCCTCTCTCTGTGTCTCTCATGAATAAATAAATAAAATCTTTAAAAAAAGAAGTCAGGACTTACCTTTTATAGAAACCACAGAATTGCAATTATTCAATTTGATTTTATAATTGTCTGTATTATTGCAACTGTATTTTCAATTTTAGGTTCCCAGTGCTTGTCATAAAGTCTACTTGATGTGTCTGAAAACTAAATCTTTACAGAGAGAACTTATAGTATAGATTCAGAATCAGAGAATCTCTAAATGGTCCTGAAATCCAGATAATTATGACTCCCAATGCCTTGGATAGATACATGGATGGATAGATAATATATACATAATCAAGAGACAGGGTAGAGATTTCCTTTTTAATTGTAAGCTTTGAAATTAGACAAGCTCAAATCTGAATCCTGATTCTACACTTTTCTATTCATTTCCACAGCAAATTAATTCAGCTATGATTTATGCCTCTGTTTCCCCACTTGCAAAATGCGGATGATGAAGACCTCACAGAATTATTGTAAAATTAAAATCACTTATGTAAAACACTTAGGCTATTCCTTGTGCACAGAAATGTAATGAATAGTTACAAATTGAATAACTTTTAAAAGGCCTTCTAGATAATTTTTGTGTGTTAGAAAAGAAATAGAAAAACGTACCACTTTTAAAAGAAGAGAGTATCAATTCAGAGATATTATTCCATTAGGCTTTAAAAAATTACTTTTGATGAATTAGTCACTGTGTGATTCACACAACCATGAAAACAGCGTATATGCGGCTGTATCAGAAGCTCCAAGGCCCACTTTATGAGAGCAAGGGAGACTGGATTAAAATGTCCATGGGGAGGAGGAAACTTAGAAGAGATGTAGGACTCGTGGGAGCAAGGCACACTCTATTCCCAGGATGCCCTTCACATTTAATGAACATTTTGTAAGTGATGGGGCTAGAGAAATGCACACAAACTCCTAGCCACGTGACAGTGGAGAAACAGCCCCTTAACCTGAAAGCATTTCCCCACCTAAACATAAAGCCTCAGCGGTCTCATATAAGGCTTTCGTCAGTTCTTGAATCCCTAGAATGAGCTTAGGAGAGTACCTGGCATGCAGTAAGTGCTCACTAAATATGGAGTATTGAGGGAATGAATGAATATCTTTTCTAATAGTAGCACGAAAGTCACAGCTGTGAATAGTGTCCTTTTTAGCTCATCAATAATATCCCTCAACATTGAACAAAGCATTTCACTTTACATGGTGTTCTATCTCCATGTGATCCAAATGAGACCACACTGGGCCTCCCACACTGGGCCATATCAAAGGACATCTGAGATTGCCATGGCTCATACCATCAACACTTTGGAAGCAACTGCTAGAAACCCTATGTGAGTGTGCTTACACACACACACACACACACACACACACAAACACACTTTCCTCACAGAAATAGTGGTCACCATAACTAAACATTCATCTTAGTATTAGGGACAGACATTTAATTTCCCAAAGAGATATAGTCTTAAAAGTGTTCTGACCTGGTTCCAGGAATCATAAATTTACATAAATTAAAATATAGAAATCATGATTTTTGTAAAGAATATTCCAGAAATGATAACTATATTTAAAATAATGAACTGAATGACAGCATCCACCCCATGAGGTCTGACTGGCACATCTTGCCTAGTGACTCCCCTTACATGGGAGTTAGACTAGATGTTTAAAGACATACAGATTGCCAATCCCTATGTATTGAGATTGTCCTAATTCTGTCAGTAAATCTATGACCTGGATTTTTTCTGGTTTACAAGCTTCCAGGTGATGCCAGTTCCAGTTATGAGAACCACTAGCTTGAATCAACTCTTGGACCCTTTCATTTCTAACGTTCTGTGAATCAGCCAAGTGAGAAGTCTGCAACGTCTGTCGCCCCACAGATCTTGAGGTGTCTAAGTCAGCTACATGAAGTCTGTCTTCAGAGGTCCATCTGAAAGCTGCAAGCCCAGTATGAGAGGACACCCATTCCAGTCAGACAACACCAATTCTGTCGAGCGTGTGCTTTTTCCTAGGATCCCCTTCACAGACTTCGAAGATATTCTCAGGGTCCATGTGTGAATCTGGTAAGTCTAGATGTCAATTACTCTCCATCCTCTGAGTTTCCCCAGCAGCTAAGACAGTGGTTCAGAGGCATCTGCGAAAGGTGAAATGTTCTATTCCACTGAGATTACCTTCTTTCCTTGTTGGAACTCTAAGTCCCATTTCATCTGGGTTCCGTGATCTGAACCTCATCCTGTGCAAAGATTCCAGACCCAGGAGACAAGGCTGCAACTTTGTTGAGTGGATGTGCATAAGCCTTGCTTACCTAATAAGTCCCCCACCAAGGGAATGTAATGTTATGATGTCAGTACCTAGCACACAGCCTGACACACAGAAGCTGCTCAGCGAATGTTCACTCAATAATAGAGGGGAACCAGTCTGGTTGTGGTTGCACAAAGATGTTGGTTTCCTGCCCTCTAGGAAAAAAAAATTTTTCAGAATCAGTCAGTTGACGAATATTCATTGCTCACATCAACCATGGGAATTCTGAGTTCCCTTGGCTTGGATCTAAGAGGATTAAGTAGCCAAAAGATGCATAAAGCAGCTCAGAAAGCTACAGATAGTTAGCTTGACATGTGTAAGCCATAAATCAACAATCAACAGAGATGGGCTGTCTGAACTAGTTAAGGAAAAAAGGGTGATGGGCAAGTTTCAAAGACCCCTGTTCTGCTCCTCTGGGAACTACCCCACTGCAGACACTGCAGGCAGGTGTGTGGTGCAAAGTAAATGAGCTGCTTCTGGCAGAGAAGATGCATCCGAGCAAAGTCTGCATCCTGAAGGATATTGACTTAGGGCTTGAGGAATTAGAGGAGGAAAAGAAATAGAGGGAGAGGGACAAAAGGAGAGAGAAGTCTTAAGGCGGAAATAAGTGAGTCCAAGAGTGTTTAACCAATCAATCAAGGTATATTTTTATCCTGACTTACAAAACACTCTTCTCCATAAACTAAAGTGTCTTTCTTAAGTCTTCTCCTAATATTTAAGGACCATAGCAGGAGATCAGTTGTTCCTATTTTGTAGTTCCAAAGAAGTTAGAGAGTTTGTAAGAATCCGGAATAATTCAAAACCAAAAGTTTTAGAGCTGGGAGGGATTTTCCAGAAATCTTCTGGCTCAAATGCCTGACTTTGGATAAATAAGGTTTCATTTTTCCCATTTTATAAGTAACAGAAGCTCATACCAGGACTGAGCTTGTGTTAGAAGGATGTGAAGGGGCTCAGAAGAACATAACTTGGTCCACTAAACGGTACTTTCTGAAAATCTGCTCATAACCTTAAGTAAGCTAGGACCTTATCCAAGTGACCCAGTGACTTCCAGAGTCATCAGAATTTCTTTCAAACATTTAGTGAGTGATTTCCATATGCCAAGTACTGTTCAGTCTTTTAATGTTCATAAAAATATCGTGAGGTATAAATACGATTAGTGTTTCCATTTTACTAGTGAAAAAAAAAGAGAGAGGTCAAGTAACTTGTTTGAAATTGCATAGTTAATAAGTGTCTGGGTCAGAGCTATGAACCCCAGTACTCTGCCCCCTTAGCCTGGACTGGACTCTTCATCTCTATGCTACTGTACCTATCAATTTAATATCCTATCAATACATTGTTTGTAAGGAAGAAACCACCTTCTAAAAGTACTTTTTTCTTTCCTCTCAAAGAAACTATGTATAGAATGTCCTATAATCTCATTACAATACAATTACCCCAGAGGACTATGAAAATTGAGAGCTAAGAAAAGCTATACCCAGCACCAGGTCTGGCTGAAACCTGCTGCATTCTTCTTGTGAGTATGGTGGTTGAGAGGGGGAAACATGCCCAAAGCATCACCCCAGAGACAGATGAGAATTAACCATAAAGAATCATTTCATTCTGCTCTGGTGCCCATCTTGTACTCTCACTCCTTTTTTCCCCACCCATTTGTGAGCCTATGTTACAATGGCTCTCTATCCCCAAATGGGAGTGTGCATTTCCTCCACTTCTCTGAAGGGCCACAGGCCAAAATTTGTCATTTATTAAGAAGTGAAAGGGTCCATCCAGAGCTTACATATTCCCAGGATAACAGGTCCAGAGTATCCTTGACTCTTGTTTGTGCCCATAGCACCTCGTAGTGCCTCCCATCAGCTTGAAGACTCCTGTTCCCCACTGGACGGAAGCTCCATGAAGACAGGAGGATATTGACTCGGTCTACCTCTCTGTCCCTGGTACCCAGCACACAGCCTTCCCAGTCAGGTGTTCTCAATAAATATTTGGTGAATGTAAAACAAGCTTCTAGCCAGTGGTTCTCAACCAAGGTTGACTTTTGCACACACACACATACACACACCCAGGACACATGGGGACATTTGCCATTTGCCAAGGTCTGGAGATATTTTTGGTTGTCACAATTCAAAGGGATGGGAGTAGGGGGAGTGTGCTACAGGCATCTATTGGGTAGAGGCCAGGGATGCTGCTAAATACCACGCAAGGCACAGGACAGCCTCCTTAACAAAGAATCACCTGAGCCAAAGTATCAATACCACAGAGGTTAGATACCCTGTTCTAACCCAATGTCATCCTTTGATAAATGGAAAAAAAAAATGAGAACAGAAGCAGTGAAAGTTCCTGCCCAACCTCATGCATCAGAGTGGCAGCAGGGTCAGGGTCAGGGCTTGACTCCCAGCCCAGGCTCCTTTTCTCCTTGGTAAATACCCCAGAGATCATACATGTCTCTACAGGGCTCACGTGTGGCTTCTTAGGCCAAAAGGCT
Source organism: Canis lupus familiaris (assembly GCF_011100685.1). Taxonomy (NCBI): domain Eukaryota; kingdom Metazoa; phylum Chordata; class Mammalia; order Carnivora; family Canidae; genus Canis; species Canis lupus. The sequence continues at coordinate 24,696,244 of NC_049234.1, read as the reverse complement.
CACACTAAAAAGACAATCTTAGATTGAAGCATGATTTCCTGTTATCTATTTTTACTTAGAAAAAACCCTGCATAGCTCAGTATATATAAATAAAATAAATGTTGCATATATACATATCTTTAGCTATTTTTTTCCTTTAGTTTCCCACAGACTGATGAGACATTACTTTTTATCACTCACTTTTCTAAAGATGGATTAATGGTTAAAGAGTCAAAAATTAAGGACATGGGGGGTGGCTCCTTAGTGCACATGGCTCTCAACGCTCTCACTTGCTCTCTCTCTCTCTCTCTCTCTCTCTCTCTCTTTGAGAGGGGGATCTGAAGCAAATATGGAAGCTAAAAGTTAAGTCTGCTAACTTCAAGTAGTGGCTGCATTATTAATTTTTGTATTTTTCAAACTCGAAGCAAGATGACATCAGCTGGAGCACCTCCTGGAGCTGCAGACTCTCCCCAAACAACTCATTTTCCAACTGTCTGCAGGTCCAAGAGGCAGAATGGACCATGAAGAGAAGTGAAATCTTTGAGTGTCGACATCTCCACCATTTACTCGGGCAAGTTAATTAACCTCTCTGAAACGGAGTTTTCTTTTTTAAATTGCAATTTTTTAAAAGGAAATAATTATAGGGATGTGAAAAAAATATTTAAAAGATGAATTGAGTTCGTTCTGAGAAGAGTGAGCACACACTTGTTGAAGATAATAGATGTCTACTTTTTACTGTCGACAGAGCTTTCACTTTTTTTCCCTCTTTTTATCTTTCATGAGACGACTAAAAATACCAGGCAAGAATTAACAGGTAAAATATATTCCTCCTCCTTTCTCTTCCTCTCCAGTCAGTAACCTCAAATTCTTCAGACACTACAATGTGTTAAGTAGGTTGCTCTGGGAATAAGTTAGCTTGGTGACTCGATCCTGTCACCAGCTCCCTGGATCCCAGGGAACACTGATTACCTGGTGTGTGGGGGGCACTGGGCAGTGGAGGGGATAAAGGGACAAACAGATAAGAATAACTGTGATCTAGGCCCTGTCCTCAAGAAGCCACTGATTTCATGAGGAGATAGGACAGAGGGCACACACAGTCCTGAAAGCACAAAGAGTGGGGATGCATCCTATCAGGTGGCTGCAAGCTATTCATTCCCACATTCAAGCAACAGATTCCATTTCTGGCTGGACACTGAGGAGAAGCTTCACAGAAGTGGTGACATGAGAGGTGACCCCTCCAGAAGGGAAGGCATTCGAGCAGAGCTGTCAGAGAGAAGCACATTTCTTTCAGCAGGAGGGAGCAGCCTGGTTACAAAAGGTAGAGCATCAGAATGTAAGAAGAATGGTGTCCCAGGAGAGCAAGCACTGTGAAGGGGACTAAGTGAGCTGAAAATAAAAGGAAGACAGGCTTTGAAAATGGAAATGTGCTTTAGATTGATTGATTGATTGATTGATTCTATAGGCAAATGGGAGCTGTTCAGATTTTGGAGCAGCGGTGGATCTGAGCTGAGATGGGTTTTCAAGGAGGCTATTCTGCAGCATTGTGGGAAGAACACAAGGATTGATCAGTGCAGGACAAGGAGAACACCATGAGGCTCTTAAACTGGGACTTGTTCAATTATTCCTTGCTTTGAATTAGAATCAGGGTCTGATATTTGCAAGTCTTAAAGGTCATCTGGTGCAAGCTCGCAAGAGATTCTGGGGTTACACACTCTGTCCCAATGCTTCCCATGGCGGGAGAGTCACTGGGACACAGAATGACCCAGGCCATGAGTGCACACCTCTGGTCCATGGGCCAAGGATGCAGAAAGACATAGGGGAAAGACCACATAATCCTGGCCTTGAATCCACCTTGGCCCCTACAAAGCAGAACAAGCTGAGGCAGATACTCTCTGAGTCATGGTTTCCTTATATGACAACTGTGAATAATAACCTTTAATATACAAAGATGCAGCGACATAAAATGAAACCTCTTACCCACTATAGCCAAGCATGGTAGACACATACCCTTCCTCTTGGTCTGAGCCAAAATCTTCCTCTTTGTTTCATCCATTCATGGGACTTAATTTCACCTCCTAGAAATGCCCAGAACATGTTTGCTACCAATTTCACAAGACAGATATTAGAAGATAAAAGCTATGTGGCCACAAGTCTTCTGTTCACGTAGTGAACATCACCCTCCTCAGATAACATAATTTCCAAAGCATTTATCTTTGCAATCCTAATATATACCCTGTGATGATGTCTAAATCTTTGGTCTTTAATACAGAACCATATTTCTATGTTGGATTAGGGATAGAAGTAGGCTTTCTCAGAAGCAGTCCTAATGATCTCACTTCTGCTAATGAGTAAGTTTGCTTTGGCTGAGAGGTAGAGAGAGGGGCCCTGTCGATGGTCTCTAGGGAGTTCTGACCCCCTTTCTTATTCCTCTAGGCTCTGTTCTGACAACTTCTTAAATGCAGTCTAGGACAAGGCACTTGGAAAAAAAAATTGAGAACCACTGGTGTAAGACACATGGATCAGTGTTCGGCTGACTACCCGAAATAAACTAAGACTAACAAGACGAAAATAACTCCGACACTTCATGTTAAAGAGGCACCGATGAGCTCCCGTTAAGGCAGCGCAGAAAACAGGCCTGTGGTTCTGGGTACAGTTAGCCTGGCCTGAGAAACCAAGTACAGCCTGGGCCATAAGGAGAGAAATAAAACCTGAGGGAGAGGCCCAGGGCTGTCCCACCAGTGTGGGGAATGAGCTGTCTGTGCCTTTAGCACACTGGAGCCTCTCTTCCAGCTGACCCACAGACTGTAGCAAATACATTTAGTGACCTTCAGTACCCCAGAAAATCCATGAGCCAAAACGGTGAAAACAGAACTTTTTTTTTTTTTTATTGGTGTTCAATTTACTAACATACAGAATAACCCCCAGTGCCCGTCACCCATTCACTCCCACCCCCCGCCCTCCTCCCCTTCCACCACCCCTAGTTCGTTTCCCAGAGTTAGCAGTCTTTACGTCTGTCTCCCTTTCTGATATTTCCCACACATTTCTTCCCCCTTCCCTTATATTCCCTTTCACTATTATTTATATTCCCCAAATGAATGAGAACATACACTGTTTGTCCTTCTCCGACTGACTTACTTCACTCAGCATGATACCCTCCAGTTCCATCCACGTTGAAGCAAATGGTGGGTATTTGTCATTTCTAATGGCTGAGTAATTAATATTCCATTGTATACATAAACCACATCTTCTTTATCCATTCATCTTTCGTTGGACACCGAGGCTCCTTCCACAGTTTGGCTATCGTGGCCATTGCTGCTATAAACATCGGGGTGCAGGTGTCCCGGCGTTTCACTGCATCTGTATCTTTGGGGTAAATCCCCAGCAGTGCAATTGCTGGGTCATAGGGCAGGTCTATTTTTAACTCTTTGAGGAACCTCCACACAGAAAACAGAACTTTAATTACAGCGAGAAGAAAAGTTGGCTGACTGATGGGGATTACTTGTAACGAGTGCAATAAAGGGGAAACTTGAAGGACTTTTGTCTCTATAACACAAGTATAATCAAAGGCCAACAAATGATGGGTAAACGATCAATTCTAAGGGTGGACAGAAAGAAGTAAAGCAACCTGAGGTGAGAAAATGGGCAAGGGTGGTGGTCATCCCAATTTTAAGACTGAATCCTCTTAAAGGTGTGCCATTTTTTCTGTCTCAAATGAGAGACTTTTGGATGAGTTAATGGTAAAATCGTTTTTAACTATCATTTTCCTGGATACACACCATTCATATGCACAGCTACATGGGTCCCTTTCCTATATTTCTTCAAAACCTATTCAACTCACTAATTTTCATAGCAGCAGTGTATCTCCCAAGATGCTTATGAATTATAAAAGGAAAATTTAAATATTTATTGTAGGAAAAACTGACACACCCCTTTAACCGAACGGTCAAAGATTATTTTACCAGAGGGGCACCTAGGTGGCTCCGTCAGTTGAGCATTTGACTCTTGGTTTCAGCTCAAGTCAGGGTCTCAGGGTCCTGCATTGGGCTCTGCACTCAGTGTGAAGCCTACTTGGGATTATCTCCCTTTCCTTCTGCCCCTACCTCCCATGCTCTCACTCATTCTCTCTCTCTCTCTCTCTTTATTTATCTCTCTCTTTATTTAAATAAATAAATAAATAAAATGCTTTTTTAAAAAGTAAGATAAACCTTATTAAAAAAAAAAAAAGACAGATGACCTCACCATACTAAAAGGTACTGATACCCTGTACCTACTGATACTGACAAGAGCACGATATCACTAATGTGGAGAGATCATCCAACCATCGCATTCACACCAAGACAGTATATTTGGGACCATCTTTTCTGTACTCAGTCTTTTCTGGGAAAAATCGACTTGAACACTCATACTCCTTAAAGTACCGATACCTATGGATGCAGAAGCTGAAATATCATTAATTTAGGTGACTTTATCAACAATCATCACAAAATAGAATCATGTTGACGCAAAATAAGTCCTCATTCTACTTGGGGAAAAAAATTCAATTAGCAACGGAATCATGTAGAGCCATCCGTGGTTATGGAGATTTAGTGACTCATTGCAATCGAAAATTGCCTGTAGTGGTGGTGGTGGTGCTATTTCCCTTTTATTCTAGCTTTGCAAGCCCCCAGCAACCTTGCCTGGTTTCCACCCATCACAAAGCAAAATGAAACAAAAATCACCAGGGGTTAAAAGACCTAAATTGGATTACAGTCACACCATTTAGAAAACAAGGTTTTACTGGTAATTGCATTCAGCTGAATAAATATCCTTACATTAGCTTATGGCCCATTAGTATTCTGATGGTGATTATTTTTACTTAAATGTGTCTGCTTCTGAATAAATGGGGAAAGGGTGGAATGATATGAGGTTTTGAGATGAAATGGATATTCTGTTCAGTAAACTAGAGATTTTGGCATGGAGCTAGGACTGTGGGTGAGACTGAGATTACACAGAGATTTATTTAACATTATTTCTTTGCAAAGTGGTCTACTGAAAGCATAAACTTAGGTTTTTCAAACTTTGTTGCATGCCTCAGAATGAGGGGCCAGAAACACTGAGGCCGAGGCTTTTCCCTAGACATTCTGCATCAAAATCTCTACTGGTGGGATTCAGGAACCTACATTGCTAACACAGCTCCCAAATATTGCAGTGAAAAACCAGTTTGAGAAATGCTGGTTCTAAATGTTTACCAGTTTCATTTCAAGTTATGAGTAATGATTCAACTACAGATTTATCTGAAAGGACAAAGTCCGGCACTGGAGATAGAACAAGGGTCAGCAAACTACAGCCCATGAGCAAAATCTGGCCCAACACTTGTTTTGTACATAAAGTTTTATTGGAACACAGTCATGCCCATTCGCTTATGAATTACCTATTCCAACTTTCTTGCTAAAATGGCGTAGAGAATGATTGTGACAGAGACCATATGGCCTGCAAAGCCTAAAATATTTACTACCTGGCCCTTTATAGAAAAAGCTTGCCAATCTCTGGTATAAACAGATGCCAGGGATTTGAGAGAAAAGGAAAATGAGTAAGTTAAGAGATAGGCTGGTAGAGTAACTGACTGCTAACAAATTGTCATGTCCCTTCTCTGGATTTTTTTTTCTAAGTGATCAGGGTGGATATATTCTATTTTTTTCCAGTTTTATTGAGATATAATTGATATATATATCAATTATATAATAATTATATATATAATAATTATATATAATTATATATAATATATATATATCACAGACATATCACACATCTATATGACATTGTATAAGTTTAAGGTATATAACATGTCAATTAAATACATTTATATACTGTGAAATGATTCCCTCATTAATATTAGTTAACTTCCCTATCAACTCACACAATTGTCTTGTGTGTGTGTGTGTGTGTGTGTGTGAGTGATATGAAAATATTTAAGGTCTACTGTTTCAGCAACTTCAAAGTATATAATACAGTATGTTAGAAATAGTCACTATGCTATATATTAGGTCCTGGAACTTATTCATCTTATAAGTTTGTGCCCTTTGGCCAAGATCTCTCCTTTTTCCCCTCCCCCCAACCTCTGGCAACTATCATTGCTGTTTCTATGTGTTTGGCTTTTTTTTTTTCCATATATAAGGGGGATTCCACATATAAGTGAGCTCATATAGTATTTGTCTTTCTCTATCTAACTCATTTCACTTGGCATAACACCTTTAAGCATCATCCATATATTTGCAAATAGTAGGATTTCCTTCTTTCTCGTAGCCAAATAATATTCCATCATGTATATACATGGTGGCTCTTCATGAGACATTCTGCATCAGAATCTCTAGGGGTGTGATTCAGGAACCTACATTTCTTTCTTTTTTTTAAAGATTTTATTTATTTATTCATGAGAGACAGAGAGAGAGAGAGAGAGAGAGAGAGAGAGAGAGAAGAGAGGCAGAGACACTGGCAGAGGGAGAAGCAGACTCCATGCAGGGAGCCTGACATGGGACTTGATTCCAGACTCCAGGATCATGCCCTGGGCTGAAGGCGGCGCTAAACCGCTGAGCCACCCGGGCTGCCTGGAACCTACATTTCTAACATATTCTTGGCTATTGTCAATAATGGTGCAACGAACATGGGGGTGCAGAAAACCCTTGAAGACTGATTTAATTTCTTTTGGATGTTTACACAGAAATAGAATTGCTGGATCATATGGTACTTTTATTTTTAGTTTTTATAGTAACCTCCATACTGTTTACCATAGTGGCTGTACCATCTTCCTTGGATTCTAATCTCAGCTTGACTCCATACTAGAAGAGCTTGACCTCCCTGAACTTTAGTTTTCTTTATCTGTAAAACACAGAAGGATTAGACTAAATAAAATAACATCTAAAGGACAGACACTATTGCCATCATTGTACTAGGTAGAAAGAAGAACACGACTAAGTCATAGTTTGTGCCCTCTGGTTGCTCAAACGTGATCTCTGGGTTCTATTTTATCTTAATCCAAAAAGCTGAATTGTATACTTATTACAATTGTGGATTCTGAGGTCAGATCTAGGACACTTTAAAATCTGGTTCTGCCATTACTAGCAATGTCATCTTGAGAGGATTCTTTATGTTCTTTAAGTCATTCAGGAAAATGGGGCAGAGAGGGAGATAGTATTTACTACCAAGTACCAAGGTGAGGTTAAACTAGACAATGCAGGTAAAGTGCTTAAGGCAGGTAGTGCTTGACACAGCATAGGTCTATAATACATCATTAGTACTAGTATTATTCAAATGCTAGCATTGGTTAATCAATGGAGACACCACCGATTGGGGCAGACAATTCCTTGTGCGAACCTTGTCAGAGTATTTAGCAACACTGCCCACTGAATACCAGTCAAGTCCTTCAAGTCAATGGGATAGCAAAACTGCCTGCAACATTTTCAAACACAGAGAGAGAAGTGATATTGCTCATAAGAGTAATGAATGAAGGTGAATGAATAAAACAGTATTACTTTGTAAATATGCTTCAAGTGCCACCATTATATATTTATACCTTTTGTTGTACATGATTCTATTAGGTTTCTAGAGTCCCTCCTTAAACTGCAAATCATTCCAAGGGAGAGTACTTTCAGCAGTTATTAACCAACATCAAGGTGGCTGAATGCCAACTGTGGCAAAAACCCTACAGGAGTAGCTTATAGGACAGAGGGAAAGAAGGTGCACTGGTGTCCAAGTATAAGGTCAAAATGGAAAGCTTTGTATGATCTCCAATGGTTCTTCTGCATGAGTCTGTGTGTGAAAGTACTCGTAGTGGGAGCCATCTCTTACCTGTCTCCCTCTGTGTTTGAAAAGAAATTGAAACTAAAGGTCTTTTGCATTTACCATCCTTTTTCTCCCTCCGCCTTTTTTATTTTTTTTAATTTTTATTTATTTATGATAGTCACAGAGAGAGAAAGAGAGAGAGGCAGAGACATAGGCAGAGGGAGAAGCAGGCTCCATGCACCAGAAGCCCGATGTGGGATTCGATCCCGGGTCTCCAGGATCGCGCCCTGGGCCAAAGGCAGGCGCCAAACCGCTGCGCCACCCAGGGATCCCACCTCCGCCTTTTTTAGAAGTAATCAAAATGTCCAGTAATAAGGGGTTTGGAATCATTATGGTATGTCCATATAACGTAATGTTTTAAGATCCTTAAAATCATGTGCATGAGGTAGTTAATGACATGGGAGAATGATCATGGTGTAATCTATATATACCGAAAGAGAGAAAGAGAGAAAAACTGGGAGGAAACACGCCATATATGAACAGTTGTAAATCTTGTTGTAATGAGATTATAAAATATTTTAAAACTGTTTTTACTTTTCCCTTCAGTTTCTAAAATTTCAATGACCTCAGTCAGACCAAAAAACAAAAACAAAACAAAACAAAACAAAAACCTAAGAAAAACAAATAAAGAGAATAATATTCCTGACTATTTTCTCATTCCCAGCACCAAACATGAGTCTGTCACAGCATCTAGGTTATGGCTTGTATTTTTGCATTGCCTTTTTCTTTCACTCTTGTTTTCAACTATTGTTTTGTAATTTTAAATTCATAGTTTCTCTCCCCCAATATCCCAAGATTGGTTTCAATACCCTGTGGGAAGAAACAAGGGACTAAACACATAGGCAAATGAGAAGAACTGTGAATTGTATGTCACAAGGGACTCCCATACTCAGTTCTCTTCACTTGGAGTCCAGATCTTGTCCAGAATCTACCCTTGGAGCCTCCCTCTCCATGGTTGGACTTGTCTTTACATGTCTGATGAAACAACTCACCAGAGGATGCTAAGGAGCTGGTGACTGGTCAAGCTAGGAGCTGCTGGGGGCTGTAGCTCTTCTCATCTATATGTCAGCACTGAGTTAAAAGTAGTGACATTTGGGGATCCCTGGGTGTCCCAGCGGTTTGGCGCCTGCCTTTGGCCCAGGGCGCGATCCTGGAGACCCGGGATTGAGTCCCATGTCGGGCTCCCGGTGCATGGGGCCTGCTTCTCCCTCTGCCTATGTCTCTGCCTCTCTCTCTCTCTCTCTCTCTCTCTCTCTCTGTGACTATCATAAAAAAAAAAAAAGTAGTGACATTTGAGAGAGAAGGCTACATCTTCATTTTCCACTTCTGATGCCTAGAATAGTGCCGGCAATCTTGAACATGTTCAATGTCCTCTTTCTTTCTTACAGGCACAAGCTACACCCCACATGCCTCTTTTCTCAATAATCAGTCTTCCTGAGATAACTAATCCTAAATTGTCTTCTCTCCTGTTTATTTTTTTAATTAGCCAAATTATTCTTATAATTTCCTGACATCTCCTGCCCCAGCTACAGTTTTTCTCCTCAACCATCTAAAAGTTAGTGTTCTCATGATTGCTTTGGTTTTCTTTCCTGCTCAAAGTGCTTTACTCTGAAGAAGACATCCATTCCTAGGGCTTCAACAATAACATATTGTCTTTATTTGAATATTTATCATCGGAATCCCCAAACTCACAAAGTTGAATTCTGTAAGAATATTTACCAAAGAACTGACAATTTATAAAAGTTCACCCCCATTCAAAGATCCTTCCTTACTTAAAACAAATGTCTCCTAGTCCATCAAGACAAGTAAAGCAGGATGCCTGGGTGGCTCAGCGTTTGAGCATCTGCCTTTGGCTCATGGCCTGATCCCAGGATCTGGGATCAAGTCCCGCATAGGGCTCCTTGGGGGGAGCCTGTTTCTCCCTGTGCCTATGTCTCTGCCTCTCTCTCTGTCTCTCATGAATAAATAAAGTCTTTAAAAAAAGATAAGTAAAGCAGTCATTCACTGATAATCACATGTAAACATCTATTATAGTACCACTAAATACAAAAGCAATTCTCACAGTAAAATCGTACATCTTGTAAAAGATGCAGGATTTTATGAGGTCAGAGTACAGCTGAAACACTTCCAAAGGCACCATATAAGAGAAACTGGAAGAGTTACTTCAGTTAACAAATGAAGAAGATCAATTTATAAGGACAATGACAGAATAGTGGCTTCAAAGTCTTCACAGAAAATGATTTGAGTATCATAAAATTAAGAGGGTTTCTTGGGGAAAAAATGATGAACCTTCAAAAATTTTTGCAATATTTATCCTCTTTATGACAATGCTGTAAAGGTAAAACCAAATACTTGAATAGCTATAGCAATCTTAAAAAAGAACAAAACTGAAGGTCTCACACAACATAATTTCAAGATTACAAAGCTGCTGTAATCAAAACAGTATGTTACTAGTAAAATGACACACAGACCAATGGAATATAATAGCCTAAATATAATAGTCTAAAAGTAAACCCTCACATATATAGTCAAGTGATTTTTGATAAAGATGTCAAGATTATTTATTTGTTTGTTTATTATTTATTTATTTATTTATTTATTTATTTATTTATTTATTTATTTATGGGGGGGGGTGTGCACATTGGGGGAGGGGCAAGGAAGAGGGAGAGAATCTCAAGCAGACTCCTGACTGGGTACTAAGTCCCATGCAAGGCTTGATCCCATGACCCTGAGATCATGACCTGAGCTAAAACCAAGAGTCATATGCTCAACTTAACTGTGCCCCCCAGGCACCTAATGTCAAGACTATTCAATGGGAAAAGGACAATCTTTCAATAAATGTTGTTGGGAAAACTGGGTATTCACATGCAAAAGACTAAAGCTGTACCCTTATCTTGTATCATATACAAAAATCTCAAAATGGATCAAGGACCTAGATAGAAGACCTAAAATTGTAAAGTTCCCAGAAGAAAACACAGGGGAAAAGCTTCATGACATTAGATTTATTAGAATTTCTTGGACATGTATAACAGAAAAAAAAAAAATTTCCTCACCCTCTTGGGACCCCTGGCTAGGCTTGAAAGTTAAACCGATAAAGACAGATTTAACAAGAGAAAGCACACCAATTTATTTAATGTAAGTTTTAGGTGACATGGGCACCTTCAAAAGAAATCAAGACTCAAAGTAATGGTTAAATCTGAGTATCATTATCCTGGTTTTGAGGAAGAGTGGACAGTTATGGAGAAATATGATGGGGCAAAGAATATAAAGTAAGTGTAGTAAACTAGGGGAAATTTAGCAAGGCCTGTTGGTATGAAATCTTCTCAGCATTCCTTTATCTTCAGAGATATAAATGCTCCTTTCCTCCAGGTATTGAGAGGGTACGACTCACACAGGGTTTTATGATCTGCCATTTCCTCAAACTCCTTCAGTTTCAAAAAATTGAATATGCCAAGATGCCATACTTTGGATAGCATGCCAAGATGCCAACTTTAGGATAGCATGCTCTGAACCCCATCAGATATGACATCAAAAGCATAGTCAACACAGGTAAACATAGATAAATTGGGACACACAGAAATTGAAATTCTGCACATCAAAAAAACCCTGACAGAGTGAAAAAGGTAAACTATGAAATGGGGAAAATATTTGCAAACCACCTATCTGATAAGGGATTAATATCTGGATTATAAAACAAACTCTGAAGATTCAACAACAACAAAAAACAAACAACCTATCTCAACAACGGGCAAAAATCTTGAATAGACATGTCTCCAAATATAGATGAAATAGACATTTCTCTAAGACATATGGATGGTCAGTAGGCACCTGAAAAGTTGCTCGTTGAGAAATGTAAATCAAATCCTCAATATCACTTCACACCAATTAAAATAGCTATTTAAAAAAGAAAACAAGGAAAAAGAAAAGATGTATTGGTGAGGATGTAGAGAAACTGGAACCCTTATGCACTGATGATAGGAATGGGAAATGGTGTAGCCATAGTGGAAGAGTATGTCAACTCCTCAAAAAATTGAAAATAGAATTTCTGTATGCTCTACCAATTCCACATCTAGGTATAAAAAGAAGTTCCTAGGAGCTAGGGAAAAAGGACATGGGAAGTTGTTCTTTAATGGGCATATAGTTTCAATTTTGCAAGATGAAATAGTTCTGGAAACTAGTTGCACAACAATGCAAATATAGTTAACACTGCTGAATTATACACTTGAAAATGGGTAAGATGGTTAAGTTTTATGCTATGTATATATTCCCACAATTTAAACAAAAACTATTTAAAAAGTTTAGAGGAAACTATCATAAAAATCTAAAAGGGTATTGCATTCAGATTGCTTGCCAAAGAGTCTAAATTTTCACTGCATGTTGAAGAAGCAAGATTGGCTTCTTTATTATGTGTAAGATCTGTGCATGAGAGACCAGTCAAAACTCTAACCAATATGCCAATGATTTATTTTTTAAAAAAAGATTAAGGAATAAACATGCATTTATATGTTTTTTTAAAGTGAAATGGAGTAAAGATTCTATAACTGACTAGTACACAAGTTTATTGGGTCTATGGCAACAAAAACAACAAATAAGCAATTAGTTATTTTTTCATTCTAAGAATTAGTAACTAGTTGGAATTACAGTATAAATTGCTTTATTTTTTTAAAGATTTTATTTATTTATTCATGAGAGACAGAGACAGAGAGAGAGGCAGAGGGAGAGGGAAAAGCAGGCTCCCCACTGAGCAGGGAGCCCAATGTGGAATTCAATCCCAAGACCCTAGAATCACAACCTGAGCAGAAGACAGATGCTTAACCAAATGAGCCACCCAGGCGCCCCCAAATTGTTTTAAATATAAGATACAAATAATTGCTTGTAACTATGGTTCTTTTGAGGTCCCAATTTGGCCAGTTTTTCACTATTTATCATTAAATATTGATCTTGTCCCATGTGGATTCATTTAAATAATCTTTTTTCCAGTATAAATCTTCTTTGGATAATAGAGACCTCCTTCAGTTATGTACTCTATGCAGATGACTTCCCACTCTATCTTTGGACCTAAGCAATCTAAGTTTTCCAAATGCCCCAGGACATTTTTACTTAAAGTGTTTCTCCATTAATTCAAATTCAAAGTAAAAAGTCAAAGCTATCATTGCCCCTCTAAATATTACTTTACTATTTCTCAATGTCATTATTGAGGCCCAACCAACTGAAGTGAGAATACCAGTGTCAATCTGCCTACTGACTTCCATTTGCTCATCTATCATTTAATCAGTTTCCAGACCCTGCAGACTTTGCTTTTGGAGGACATCTTTCCCTGTCCTCTTTTTCCATTCCCTCAGGAGTTCCCTAGTTCCGGTCCTTACTGCTCATGTCTGAATGAGCACAATGAACTCCTCATTTCCTGGGTCTTTTGCTATTCTAGTTCTACTCAAATAACACCCCCAGGTACATTTCTCTAAAATGTAGCTCTGCTCCAATCTAAAGAAAAATAAAATATTTTATTCACTCTCCCTTGAACACATCTTCCAGTGTCTTGGCTTTTGCATCATTCCTTCTCTCTCAAATGGCCTCTTCCAAGTCTCCTGCCTCTCCAAAGCCTACTTAGATCCCAGTGCTGTCTTTCCTGATGAGTTCAGGCTAAGTGTTTTCTCCCCAAGAATACATTCTGCCTACATCCCTCAGAAGAGAAGTATCTGTGCATGTACGCTCTAGCTGTTTACAGCATAAAATCCAGAAGTGGGAAACCTAGACATTTCCTAATTGTATAATCTTAAATAAAGCTCTCAGTGGGTATAATGATTACAAACAATTGTTATTTGTTACACACCTACTGTATGTCAAGCACTTTATTATAACAGCCATCATGTATTGAGTACTTATTAGGCACTGGGTCCTAAATAGCATTACATAAATCAGTCTACATAAAAAGCTCTATAAGGTAGGTAGTATTATTAGCCCCATTTTTCAGATGAGGAAACTAACAGAGAAAATGTATAACTTGACAAAGAAAGTTGCTTCTACTAATGTGGGAGAGCAAGTATTTAAACCCATATAGTCCAGCTCCTGAATCTGTATTCTTAACCACAACTCTGCCTTACATTCTAACATGCCATTTATTGTGACAGTTACCCTACAAGACATATATTATTTTGCCCACTTTGAAAATGAGAGAAATTAAATTAAAAAAACTTAGGAAATACTTTTAAGATGTGGTGAGTAATAATGTGAGACTTTATACCCAAGTCTGTGAGACTCCATTAGATGTTATTTTTTATTATGCTTGTGTTCTTGAGATTAACATGACTACTTCAAAGGTTATTGTGGGAATTAAATAGGATCATGCAGGTGCTTTATAAATACTAATAAACTACATTAAATGTAGGATTGAGTTCCCTGTGAGCACATTCTTATGCTGCTACCATACATATTAGTTTTAGACAAATAGTCTCTGAATTTTAATCCATACTTCTGTTGGTCTTTTTATTGGTTTGGAGATGCAGTAATTTATGTATAAATTAAATATATGCATTACTGCACTAATAAATCTTGATTCTGTCTTTTATTAACTAATTGGTCTTATGCTGGTTTCTTATCTGTGCTTTAACTTCCTGATCCTTTAAACAGGGACACTAGGATATATATTGGGTGTTGTGAGAGTTAAAATAATTGATATATGTGAAGTATTTAAAAACAGTACCTAGCACACAGTAAAATGTATAAAATGCCAGGTATAATTACTATGATTGTATCTATTATAAAGCACACAAAAATGAAATTTAAAGAAAATGGAAAAGATTAAATATATTTTATTTCATAAACTTTTGTGCCTTACCTAAAAATATTACTAATATTAATTTTAGCAAATGTGATTAAATATGCTCTGTTGCTTTTGAAAGTCTGGACACAACATTTTTTTGGTACAGTGATTTCATGGCCTGGTTCAAAATCTATTTCCTTTCTTGATTTTACTATTTGCCTAGTTGAAAAAACATGCTTCACAAAGAAACATAGGTCCTTATGGAAAAAGCATATTCGTATACAAGTAACCATATTAGCTCAAATTATGAAATCCTGGTCCCCACTTTTGGTCCCATTCACTAATAATTCTAAGTTTAATGTTGATATTTGATCAATAAACTTCCATCTTATATAATGTCAGTCTCTTTTTTTGAAAATGGAAAGTACTTAATATTTACATTTTTTACAAATGGTCTTAAAAACTACTGAAAGTCTTCATTTGGAAAATTTTTGTACAGACAAGAAAATTCAGCTTGAAATCCTTATTAATATTAAAACATGAGAGTTTTAGAGATAAAAAACATCCATCTTTGTCTCAGGAACAAAAATCACATAATGATGGAAATATTTTTAAACAAATATTTCCAAAATTCTTTCTGCAAAGCATGAATTTCTTTCAAAAAGCTGTTATTTTCTCATTTATTATAAAAAACATTACTTTAACCTCAAAGAGATTGATTAAGTGGGTATATTTTGTCATAAAATCACTGTTGGGTTATCTATCACCAATAGCCATAGTTTTTAATTCCGTGCTGTCTGGAAAATAAACCAAACAAGGCTTGCTGTTCTTCCATTTTTTTGTTGTTGTTGTTATCCTAGGCTTGAATTATTAGAATCATTGTTTTTAGGTAGGCTCTAGACCCAGTACGGGGCTGAACTCACAACCCTGAGATTAAGAGTCACATGCTCTGCAGACTGAGCCAGGCCCTTTGTTAGTGTAATTTGGACCTGCAGTTTCTTTGCAGGAAATGTTTTAAGTCACTTATATGTTTTAAGAGGATTAGTATATGAAAATCAGTAATAGTATATAAATACATTCCATCAAGAATAGGTGAATTGCAATATGGCATTACACATTCATGCAAATGACTGAAAGAGGTGGCCACCACCAACTTCTGAGTTATAGAGTCCCCATCCTTGCAGTGTCTTTGCAGACCATGTGACACAGAATCACCTAACTTACTGATTCAGTGGTAGAGCCAGTATCAGTCCATATGTTAAATACTAATAAAGCTTAATATATTTCTATTTTCTTAAGATAAAATCTAAACAGAAATTTAAGCTCTAGGATGGCTCAGTGATTGAGCATCTACCTGCCTTTGGCTCAGGTCATGATCCTGGAGTCCTGGGATCAAGTCGCACATCAGGCTTCCCCCAGGGAGTGTGCTTCTCCCTCTGCCTATGTCTCTGCCTCTATCTCTCTCTCATGAATAAATAAATAAAACCTTTAAAAAAATAAATTCTAATATTTTCTTCAGGGGTATTCTTGCACATTCCTAGAATGTATCCACCCTTGTTTGGGGAGGACAGCACTGAGCTGTATCGTGCCAACAGTGTCACCACGTGGTCACCAAAGAATACCATGATGCCTGCTTTTTCTGAGACTCTTCCTCCTGTTAAAATGGGAACTGAGTACCAACAGCCCTCCTCATTCTTCTGACCTTTGTTTTCCTTATTATCAAACTCAAACCAATTAGGACAAACATACCATTTTAAACTACATCTCTCTTGCTAACTTATATTCCCCATGAATGTTCCTCTTCCTACTCCTATTCTCCTATAGCTGAAAATTCATCATTGTGTATAAACATAAGGATGGTATTAGTTATATGTCAGCATTCAAGAAAATATAAACTATCCATTTTTATCTAAAATTAAACAGTAAGTACCAGTATTCTCAGTTTTAAAAGCCTTCACAGATTTTTAGACATCTGCTTCAGGATCCCTATTTTCCCCTTAAACTTCTACACATATCCTCATCTTCACCTAGTCTCATCTCTTCACCTTAAGCATTATAGCCTTCAAAAAGACATATGTCCATCTTTTTCTTACTCAATTTTAATATTGTTGTTTCAGGAGTCTCTAGTTCCTGGTAAGACGGAGCAAGCACAATCCATTGCATCTCTTTAACTGAACACAGCTACAAAACAGGAACAGAATACCTGAAAAAGCCACCCAGAAGCTCTGAGAAGTGAATAGTAGCAGGATGATTGGGAAACAAGTTCAGAATTTAAACTACTACCTGTCAGTGGTGATTTTTTCACTTTTTTCTTTCCTAATTATCTCCCACCTGAGTACAATGTAGCCTGAAACCAGGAAGTGAGTATCAATACAGAGAGCTCCAGAAGCAGCCCTTAATTTGGCCTCAAGAAATGGAAAGAGGGCACCCAGGTGGCTCACAGGTTAAGTGTCTGCCTTCAATTCAGGTCATGATCCTAGGATCCTGGGATTGAGTCCCGCATTGGGCCCCCTGCTCAATGGGGAGTCAGCTTCTCCCTCTCCCTCTGCCTGCCACTCCCCCTGCTTGTGCTCTCTCTCTCTGTCAAATAAATTAATAAAATCTTTTTAAAAAATGAAAAGAAAATATGTATATTTCCTTCATCTTTTTTCCCTTCTGTTTCATACCCTTGTCCCCAAGCAACACCATGGTAGTAGCGCCAGAGGTCCCCCATGGGAGCCCACTGAATGGGAAGGGTATGGAGGGGGTCTTCCCCTCCATGGAGCTGCTATTCCAAGAGGGTGGAGTAATCCACCTTGATTCTTTCTCTTTGTCCTCCTAGAAGTTGGTCCCAGACATGGACATAGTTACAGAAATGTGTGGCAGGGAGGATTAACTAAAGCCCCAGCTTTCTTTTTTTAAAGCCCCAGTTTTCTAGCTAAAGGCGCAAAAGGAGACACCCAGGGAACAAATGTCAGTAACCTACAAGGTGGAAGGAGATCAAGAAAATGACCTCATGAAGTTACTTATAAACCAGGTGTTCCCCCAACCGGTATGAATGTGATCCTAATCAGCATATCAAAGAATTCCAAAACTGAGCACCCAAGCCACTGCCCACATCTCCATAGCCTGATTCCTGCATGCCACCCACATGTGACAAATCTAACAGCAAAGGCTTTAAAAACTGAACTGACATGGGAATGATAGCCACAAAAGAAAGGCTAGAACTTGTAGCCTGAACCAAACCAGGACAATTGCCTGATAAAGCAGAAACTCCCAATCCACATAGCAAAGACGATCAACAGACAACCTCTTCAAAGTGACACAGTGTTATGGGCTGAATTATGTTCCCCGCCCCCCACCAATTCATACTCTGAAGCCTTAACCCCTAGTACCTCAGAATGTGACTGCATTTGGAGACAGGGTCTTTCAAAAAGTGATTACATTAAAATGAGACCATTTGAGTGGGCTCTAATCCGGAAGACACAGTGAGAATGCAACCACAAGCAAGCCAGGGAGAGAGGCATTGGAACACACCATGCTGGCGCCATGATCTTGGACTCCCAGCCTCCAAACCATGAGGGGGTAAATGCCTGCCATCTAACTGTCTGTGGTAACTATTATGGAAGCCCTGGTAGACTAATACAGACAAATAGCATAACTTTCTGACAAAGACTTTAAAGCTGCTATTTTTAAAATGCCATGAACAATAGCCAGCATTCTTGAGACAACTGGAAAAAATAGAAAATCTCAGCAAAGAGATAAAAAATCAAAAGAATCAAATGGAAATTTTAGAAACAAAAGATACAATAACCAAACACTCTATCAATAAGCTCACTGGAGGGGCTCTGACATACAGAGATAATCATCAGTGAACCCAACGATACATCAATAGAAGTCATCCAATCTGAACAACAAAGAGAAGGAGGATTGAACAAGACTTAACACAGTCTCAGGGACCCATGGGGCCAGAAGAAACAGGTCACTGGAGTCCCAAAAAGACAGGATAAAGAGGATGGTTCTGAAAAAATATTTGAGGAAACAATGACTAAAAATCTCCTAAGTCTGGCTAGAGAATTAAACCTACAGATAGAAGAAAACTAAACAAAACCTATATAGGATAAGCCCTGAAAAATCCAGGCACATCCTAATCAAACTTTGAGAAACTCACAAAGAAAAAAAAATATTTAGAGCAGCCAGAGAGAAATGATGCCTTACCTATGGGGGAACACTTCAAATGACACATTTCAGAAACCAAAGAACTGGAGCTCTCACAAATGACACCCAAAGCGCGACTCATAAAAAAAATTATAAACTGAACTTCATTAAAATTAAAAACTTTTGCTCCGCAAAAGACACTATTAAGTGATTGAAGAGACAAGCTACAGACTAGAAGAAACTAATTAGATATCTGACAAGGGACGTGCATATGTATTATATAGATAGAACTCTCTCAACACAACAGAAAGAAAACAAAAACCCAATTTTAAAAACCGGCAAAAGAACAGAGGATATCGGTATGGCAGATATGCATATAAAAAGATGTTCGACATAATTAGCCATTAGAGAAATGCAAATTAAAAGCATAAGATGCCACTACGTATCGATTAGAATGGCTAAAAAAGGAAGAAGAAAAAGATACTGGTAATACTAAATGCTAGGGAGGATTTAGCCCACCTGAAATTCTTTGTCTATTGCTGGTGGAAACGTCACTTTGGAAAAGAGTTTGGCAGTTTCTCACAAACATACGTGTGTCATGAGAGTCAACAGCAATTCCACTCTTGGGCTTTTCCCCTTAAAAAGTAAAAACTTGTATTCATGCAAAAACCCTGGACCTGAATATTTACAGCAGCTTTATTTCCAATTGTCAAAACCTGGAAACAACCCAAATGTCCTTCAAGGGTCGGGCAAATAAATAGGCTGTTGTATTCTTATATAATGGAATATGACATAAGATTAAAAAGGAATAAACTATTGATATATATTTTTTAAAGATTTTATTTATTTATTCATGAGAGACACACAGAGAGAGAGAGAGAGAGAGGCAGAGACACAGAGGGAGAAGCAGGCTCCATGCAGGGAGCCCGATGTGGGACTCGATCCCAGGACCTGGGATCACACCCTGAGCCAAAGGCAGATGCTCAACCGCTGAGCCACCCAGGCGTCTCCATTGATATATTTAATAACGTGGATAGATCTCAACAGAATCATAGAAAAAAAAAATCTCAAAAAAATTCCATTTACATAATATTCTTGAAGTGACAAAATGATAGTAATGGAGTGAACGGTGGTTTGCCAGGGTTAGGGGTGGGGGATGCTATTTGAAAGGAGGGCACAAGGTAGTTTGGTGGACACCGTAACTGGTAACCTGACTGTAGGAGCGGCTCCATGAATCATACATGTATTCAAATTGGAAAGACTAGGGGCACCTGGGTGGCTCAGTTGGTCAAGCGTCTGCCTTCAGCTGAGGTCATGATCTCAGGGCCCTGAGATCGGGCCCCACATGGATCCCTGCTTGGCGATCCTGGGCTTCCTACTCAGGGGAAAAGTCTGCCTCTCTGGCTCCCTCTGCCTGTCCCCCTCCACTCGTGCTTTCTCCCTCTCTTACTGGCTCTCTCTCAAATAAATGGATAAAATCTTTTTTAAAAAATGGGAAAACTATGTACCCCCAAACAGTCAATCTTCCTCTGTGATAATTTAAGAAATAAAATTAATAAACAAAAGAATATATTTTTCTGTTGGTTTAGTTATTCATTGGGTAACATTATTACTTTTCCAAAAATGCCCAATGTCAGATATTACTTATATTATTGGGGGAACAAGCCTTTGGCAACTAGCCTAGAAATCTAAATACAACACATCGTAATAATTTTCAGCAAAAAAAAAAATCATATTTTGAGTTTATTTGACAAAGAAGGATGACTTCGATTCAAAAGGCAAAGAAGCAAGATGGGGCCTTGGAAGACTAACATTGGGGAGTGGGGGTCAGAAAGAGAGCTGTGTGCAGAAAACCGGTCCAGGGAGCGCATGTGGGTGTGGGTCCTCTGGGAGAGAGGAAAGGAGGAATGTCCCAAGAAGGAAAACATCAGGCCTGCAGGAGTCTGAGCTTTTAATCAGCAGCTTATTTACCTTAAAGAGGCTGAAGAAACTATTTCAAAAAGAAAGAGATCAATCTTTTCAGCTACCAAATGTTAGTTCGGCGACTCTAGGCCACCCGTCCTCCTCTGTTGGGGCTGTTATAAGAGAACACCACACACTGGGGCCTGTGAACTGCAGAAATGTTATTTCTCACAGTTCTGGAGGCCGGGAGATCCAAGATCAAGGCTCCAGCCATCTGGTGTCCGGGGAGGACCACTTTCTGATTCACAGACAGCATTTTCTCACTGGAATCTCACATGGCAGGCAGGGCAAGGGGACTCTCTGCGGTCTCTTTTATAAGGGCACCAATCCATTCCTGATGGCTCCATCACCTAATCACCTCCCCAAGGTCCCACCTCCTCAGACCATCACACAGAGGGTTAGGATATGAACATATGAATTTAGGAGGGAGGTCATAAGTACTCAGTCCCTCATACCACCCCTCAGCAGTTAAGGGGATACCAGAGCAAGATGCAGTAAATTCTAGAAACAGTATATATATATATATATATATATATATATATATATTTTTTTTTTTTTTTTTTTTCCATTTTGCCACAAATACACACATAGAATGTGTGCCCGGCAGATGAGGACGACAAGGAGGTGGCACCCAAGGGGCTGGTCTCACTGAGGCTCGGGTATGAGCAGAATGTGTCAAGTACAGGGAAGGCCTACCTGTTGTGATCCCAGCAGGACGTGCCTTCTGCAGAGACTGTTCAGATGCTTTTCATCCACAACTTCCGAGCCATGCTTGGGAAAAGCCAGCTGATCTTTCCAGCCAGGAAGTTTCTCCGGGCGTGGGAGCAGGGTTGGAGGTGGGGGGCCGTTTATCTAGCTCCATGGTCTGGCAGGTCCTGGAGCTCCTGAGTGCAGATTCTGCCCAAAGACCGCACTTTGTGCCAGGAGTTGTCTGTGTCCACGAGAGAGCAGCCTGGAGCCAGAGCTGGAGGTCAGAGCCAAAGCCCTGAGGAGACGAAGCTGATCCTGCAGGCTTCCTGCTTCCAAAGCACGCCGTGCAAGTGGGTCATCGAGAGGACCCTGGAGCAACGGGAGGCTTCCTGCCCCCTCCCTTGGCCTTAGAATGCACATTTGGCCCAGCATTGCCAGGGCAGGGGTGGCTCAAGGGTGCAGCCGGAGGGAGGGAGGCACTCCCTGGTCCCCCATTATAGGGCCTCCATGCAAGCTGCCAAGATCCTGGCTGGCCTGTGTGGAGAGGTACTGGTCTTGTGGGGCCCAGCACAATCCTCGTGGGTAAATGCCCCTGCTTATTAAACCTGCCACCTACCTATCTCGAGGGGCCCGCCTCTTTCTTCCTCTGCCCTCCCTGTGCAGAGGCTAGTTTCCAATTTTATCTGGAGATCTCCCGAGGTTTGAAACCAACACACATTGCCCACTGTCTGTCGCCTTAAAAGAAGTGTTTAGCCTGCTGCAGTGCCCTGTCACTTTGCCCAGGAGCAGGTGGGGACTGAGAGGCCCAACAGGGCGCGGCGCCGGTGAACAGCATCCTCTAGCAGCAGCAGCATGTGCTGAAGGCCGACGGGCCAGAGGTAGCTCCAGCCCAGATTGAGGAGCTGCTGAGCCTGGCTGGGCCCCCCACAGCTGCCCAGACAGGGGCTGCATCCGGACTGTGACACAGTGAAGACACCCAGGGGCCAGGGGGAGCTTCTGCAGACCCTGTGGACACACCTGATTCTGCAAGTGGCCTGGACACGCTTCCATTCAAATAATGGAGTTTAAATCTCTTTGTCTGGAATGTTGGGAACTTAGTGACTTCATTTTCAACAAATAGATATGGTGTAGGTGATGGTATGTGACTTCAGATGTGAGGTCATAAAAAATATGCACACCCTGTGCCTCTCTTCCTCTCTCTCTCTCTCTCTCTCTCTCTCTCTCTCTCTCTCTCTCTCGTCTCTCTTCCCCCCTCACTTTGTTGTGAGGGAAGACAGCTACCATGCCATGAGGGGTTTTAAGAACCCTCTGGAGAGGCTTACACAGAGAGGCACTAACACTTCCCATCAACAGCCAGCAGCAGTGTGAGTGGACCACATGAGAACACCAGCCTCCAAGTGGATTCTCCAGCTACAGCCAAGCCTTTAGATGACCACAGGTTCAGCTACCATCTAATTACACCCTCATGAGAAACCCAAAGCCAAAACAGCCCAGCCAAGATGCTCCTGAGCCTCAGAAGTGGTGAGGAATGAAAAATGAGTACTGCTGCTCGAAGCCTCTAAGTGACACAGCATTAGATAACTCATGTGAAGCCTATATGTATCGGCCTTCATATGTGTTACCTTATTTTATTATCTTAAAGTATGACATCTCATATTACAGATCGGCAACCTGCTGCCTGGAATTATGCAAGAATTTATCACAGGGTCATGGAGCTAATGTATAGCCAAGCTGGAATTTTACACTCACGGCAGGTCATATGACTAAGTACCAAGCATCGAAACACAGAAACAGAAACAAGTAGGGTGTAGATCAAAGGGAGAGGGTATCTAACAGGAGAAGGATCATCAACCTCAGCTGGAAGAAATGAAAGAGCTAAATTAGCCTACCTGGTAGGTAAGGAGTCAAATCTTAGGCAAATAGAAAAGCAAAACAAGATGAGAAAAAAAGCAGAACTATGCAATGGTTTGTATTCTTTTAAAGGCATTTGGGTGGGTAGCAGCGAACACAGCAGGAGTGTGTTGACGTGGAGAAAGAGTTTCTGGCAAAGCTACTCTGCTCATTTTCTGTTACTCTTCACCCTGGGGAGAGGACCTCTGCCTTATGGTAATGGTATTTAAGTGAGAAAAGTGCATGCAAATGAAGTAACTTGTGATATTATTGATACTGGTGTTCACATTCATCTAGTTAGCTCCACCTTATCAGGAGATCTGAGTACAAATCTGGGAGGAGTTTTATCCCAGAAAAGAATGAAATCATAAAAGGAACATGGAGAATATGGCAAGAGCTTGGGCTTGGCGTCCCAGAAAGATCTTCCATAGACCACTGAGCTGTTTCTTTCCCCCATAGCCCTGATAGGAATCAGGGTTAAGTAATAACTCTTGCAATTGTTCATGCCTAATCCATTCTGGCTTTAATGCTGAGGGAAATCCTGTAAGTCAAGGCCCCCAGCCTGGCTAGCCAGTCACTGCCAGGGCCCTGTGTAAGGGATCAGGACTCTGTGGGTACCCTGCTGCTTAGACTGCTCTGCCCACTTTGGCGATTTCTGCAGGGAATTAGGCTGCCCAGAAGGAGTATAGTAGTTTCCTAGGGCTGCCTTGCTGAGTAGCACAAACAGGGTGGTTTAAAAGAAAAATTTATTTTCTCATAGTTTTGGAGCCTCAGAATCCCAAATCAGGGTGTCATCAGGGTCATGCTGTCTCTCTGAAGGCTCACGTGGAGGATCCTTCCTTGATTCTCTCTCTAGCTTTTGGTGGTTTGCTGTCAATCTTGGCTTGCAGTTACAACACTGCAACCTCTACTGTCACATGGCCATTTTTTCTGCGTATGTCTATGTGTCATCTTCTAGGGATACCAGTGGTGTTAGCTTTGAGACCATCCTAGTGACCTCATCCTAACTTGATTATATCTGCAAAGATCCTTCTGCATGTAAGGTGTCATTTTGAGGGATTGTGCATTAGGATTTCAGTATAAGAATTTGGTGGGGGGAAGCCTTCAACCCATGACAGAAAGGGAGCAGCACTCAGAGTCAACAAAAATAGATCAAAGGAGAAATGACCCCAAATGAAATCCAGGTTCATTCACACTTTCTACATACCCACCTGCACTCCTGTGACTGTCCTTCCTTTGTCTCTTCACGTCACTTACAGTCCCCACAATATCACAGTTAATCTAAGAGATAAGGTAGCAGACCTAGGAGAAGATTTGGCTTGGCAGGACCCTGCTGCTGGCTGAGTATGTGACTTTCCCAAGTTGTCCACCGAGCACCTGATCAGTGACCTTCAAGTGAGTGTCCCTCTAACATACAGCAGCTCATGGGTCACTTGAGCTTTGGTGAGGCATTCACACTGGGCAGGAGTTTCATCCACACAGGAGACATCTACTCCCTAGACAGGTGCTGGGCCCAAGGTAAATCTCTGAGCTCCCATCATGACATCTGCAACTCCACCTTACAAAACAGTACAGGCAAAAGGAAGACTCCCACCATAAATACTTAGGGGGCAATCTGGAATGGCATACATCCCTCCTGGTCACATTCCATCGTCCAGAATTCAGCTGTATGGTCACACTCAGAAGCCAGGAAGGGTGAGAAGTGACGTTTCTAGCTGCGTGGCCATGTTTTCAAATAAAAATCAGGAGTTTATTATTAAAGGTAAAAGAGTAAAATGAGTATTAGTGGAAAACTGTCACATACATATTTATTTATATTGTGAACATTTTCCGTGCCACAATCTTTAAAAATTTTATTTTAATATTTGCATAGTTTTCGGCTATTATATAGTTGTACAATAATGTAACATCATTATTTCCCTCTTATTGGACATTTAACTTTTTCACAGTATAAATAATGTTGCAAAGAAGAAACTCACTAATCTTTGTGCAATTCTTTGATCCTGTCCTTATGGTAATCTTCTAAAAGAGTTCCTTGAGGCCAAGTATTTGTTACAGGGACCAAATTAGCCTAAAAAACTGCTGATCCAAGTCATCTTTGAGAAAAGTGAATTTTCCATGTTCTTAGCACACTCTGTCCCTCCCCACGCCACCTTGCTTTGGCCAGCTCTCCTCCCAGACCCAGAGCTGGTTATCAGCAGCAAGGCACATGGGGCATAATTTGTTTATGGTCAGATGTGCCATTGCTGGGTATTTTTGGGGAGTTTGATTTGAAGGGCTTACCTTGAAATTGTATGCCATGTGTCTCTAGGCCATTGGTATGTAATATTTTTAGTCATCGACTGGATTTGCATACTTCTTTACAATTTGCAAATACTTAATCACACATGATCTCATTGACTGGAGCCAACAGTGATTTTTCTGAGACACAAATCTGGCACTTCTACTTCCATGGCTTAAACCCTTTGAAGCATCCATGGCACTCTCAGATTCAAGCCCAAATTCCTTTACATGATTTATAAATCTGTATGGCTGCCATGTCAATTAGCTTTTACTGACAAAGGAGAAGAAAAAAATACTCAAAATTCAGTTGATTAAAATAATAGCCATCTATTTAGCTCATGAACTTATGAGTCAGCAATTTGGGCTGGGCTCTGCTGGGCAGTTCTTCTAATGAGCCTTGCTGGGCTCACTCATGCATCTGTGGTCAACTGCAGGTCAGCCAGGCAGCTCTGCATCTGAAGATAGTTGACTAAGAAGACACTGGGAATAATGCCTCTCATTATCCAGCAGGTTATCATGAACTTATAAAACTGTCAGTGTCAGGCTCCAAGAGTAGCAAGAAGCTTTCATGTGCAAGCATTTTTCAAGCCTCTTCTTGCATTTTATTTGCTAATTTCTCGTTGGCTGAAGCAAGTCCCATAGGCGATTCAGATTCAATAGTTGAGATGGAAAAATAGATGTCCCCTGTTGATGAAAGGAAAAGAACATTGTGGCCATTTTGAACATCTACCACAACTTCCTTTTCTAGACTCATCTCTTTGTGTCCCTGTTTTCACCTCCACAGACTCTGTTCTAGCCAAAGAGAACTGCTTACAGCTCCCCATCCTGCCTTGTGCTTTTAGGCTTCCAGCCTATGGTTCAGGCTAATGCCTTGACTGCTATGCTTCTCCATTGTTCACCTTGCTCAGTCCAACTGGATCCCATCCTAGATGTTCTTTCCTTCAGGACACCTTCTCTCAACTCCAGACAGGGGTAGGTATTCTTTTGTGGCATTCTCTTTGCTTCCTCTTCCAACACTTACCATGTTCTGTTACAAATGTCTGTCTTCTTGTCCATTTCTCCCATAAGACCGCAAGGTACTTGAGAGCAACATTTCTTTACTGTTGTGTACTTGGTATGTTGTGTCAGATAGTGGGAGAACAATAGCCATTCATTGGCCTGCAGATTAACTGCACATGAATGAGTGAAAGAAAACAGGTGAAGGAAAGCCTTTTGCACACCTGTAAGCACCCGACATATCATGCGAGTGGAATCTTTGAGTTGGAGGGGACCTTAGTTACTTCTCATCTATGTATAAACTCTTGGAACAACATGGTTAAAAATTGCTCCTCAGCCCATCAGACACAGCCATAAAGATGAAAAAGTCTCTCCTTCAGCAGAGCTCATTCTATTGCTGAACAGTTTTCAGGCTTGAGACTTTCTCTTTCCAGTTGAATCCAAAACTGTTTTCTACCTGTTGTGCAAGACCTTCCGTCTGAAGCCTCAAAGGCAAAGATTACCATGTTTGCCACACATCAGGCCTCCTCACCTGAGATGTAGCAACCATTGCTCTTAGCATGTTCTTACAGCCCTCACCAACCTGCTGGCCCTCCTCTGGACATGCCCAATGTGTCTCTGCTTCTCTCAGAAAATGACATCTAGCTCTGGACAAGATCTTCCCCTGGGATGGAGAGATGCAATCTCTCTGTAAACGAGTCATCAAGACCGTGGTGGCAGCAGCGAAGTTTAGGAGTGCTGGCAATTGCAGCTCCCATAGAAACAGAACTCAGGCGCAAATCAAAATATTAGGATGACTTTTCTAAAAAGCAAGTTTCATCTGGGACTGGCATGAGGATGACTTGCATCCTTTTTTTTTTTTTTTTTTTTTTACCTCTTCTTACCATTTGTATCCAGGTCAAGGACCCCAAAAGCTCAAATTTGCCAGATTTTGAACACATTTCAAAACTGCATTCCAGGATTTCTACTCCTGGTAGAAAGTGGCAAGAGATACTGAGGTGGGTTTCATTATGAACAGATTGTAAGCTTTGGAGTAAAGCAAACAGGGATCAGACAACTTGGCCCAAAATGCAGTAGGTGTGTCTCATTAAGGAGGTTTAGACCTCCCCAGGCTATGCTTTGTCTCATCACATCCAGGTTACTGTTAGGATCACATGCAGATTTAGAGTTTGTCGTGTGTCAAGCAGAGTGCATACATGCATTTTATACATTTTAATATGTACCTACCTCTGTGAAGATGGTTCTAGCATTATGCTCGTTTTATAGAAGACAAAATGGAGACCGAGAGCATTTGTAGAAAGGATACAGAAAGTCATTTGCTAGACACCACTGAGCTACTAAGGGGAAGCGCTGAGCCATAAACCCAAGCTTCTCTAGCTCCAGATCTAGCATCCAGTGAACACTCTAGCAGTCTTGGCACCTGCATTCCCACCTTGAAAGTCAGAGCAGTGGGTGATTCCTGTCACTAATGGTGCCAGGTAGGAACAGCCCCAGCTCCGTGGTGGTTGTGGGCAGCCCTCCACAGTAAAGGCTTGGCAAAGACTCCACTCAGTACAATACTCCATCAGTCTCTTTGGGGTTTGGCAGCAGTGACCAGTTTTGTTGCTATATTGGCACACTTTCCCAGAAATAGATTAGAAAGCAGGAAAAATTTTTAAAGACGGGGGTGGGCGGGGGAGAAAACCCACTCTGATGTGTTATTTCGCTAACGGCCTTAACTTTGTAATAAATAAAGACCGCAAATGGGAAGCAAATGCATAAACTGAAAATAAGCTGAGTGAATCATGGCATGCAGTATGTACAGTATATAAATATTCATGTTAAATTACCTTTTACTCCTACTCACGGTTCTCCTGTGTGCACTTCGGGCTGAGTGGTTTCCGTGGGCCTTAGTTACCGACACAAATGCGTGTGACTTTTGTGAGAGCTCGAGGAGTACCCAAGGACTATTAGCGCAGGCCTGAATAATGTCGGATCCCAGTATAAACCCAGAAGCTCAAGCACCCTCTCTGCTTTTGGCAAGAGAACAGTTATCCATCGCCTGGTCTTTCCTAGTCAATGGAAACTGAGCTGAGGGAGAAAATCCTTAATCTTAGCAACAGCAGGATCTGGTATTTTAGCTGCAGAGCTTAAAGGAAAAAAAAAAAAAAAAAAAAAAAGCCTTGTTGGAAAGTTCAAATCTAGGTAACCAGTTTATGAAAGAGTCTTTTGTGCGAACTGGAGACGGACTGCATGGGCAGAAAAGGGAGTGCAGGCCACGCAGGGAGGTGCCCGAGCTTTCAGAGCTTTCTGAGCTGCAGGGTTGGTTTCCTTCCTGCGGGGAGAAGCATGGCTTGGGGCAGGGAGGGGCTGGTACAGACCTTCACAACACTCCACGGAAAGGCCAACAGGGGGCGTGAGCACACCCCGAAGCTCAGCTGGCTCAGAGGCCAACATTCTTTCCCCTCTTCTGCTCTGGCCTCCCAGTGACCTGGGGGTTAAACTTCAGTCAAGTCCAATGGACACGATAACACTTATCTTGCTCCTCTGTGCAGTGAGCTGCTTCCCACCAAAGGCAAGATCCTAAGTGTGAGCTATTGGAATTTCCTTACAAGGACACAGAGAGAGGTGCTGCAATCTCACTCCCCAAGCTAACCCAGCTGGTCCCTGCCTAGGAAAGGGAAGTGTGTGGAATGTGCGGTTGTGTGTGTTCATATTATACTAGGTAAGTGTCTTTACAGAAAAAGGTCCCTACACAAATTGTGTTACACGTAATAGCAGGATGACTTTAAAGTGTTAAACCTGGGGCACCTGAGTGGCTCAATCAGTTAAACAACTGACTCTCAATTTCGGCTCAGGTCAGGATCTCAGGGTCATGGGATCGAGCCCCCTGTTGGGCTCCACACTCAGTGCAGAGTCTGCTTGTCCCTCTCCCTCTACTCCTCCCCCCACACCCCCGTTCATGCACATGCACTCTCTCTCTCTCAAATAAATTAAATAAAAAAATAAATAAAACTTGAAAAAAAAAAAAAGTTTAAACCTAGCTTTCTCCTATGCCTCATGGGCACAGATTCATTACATCAGCATTTCCTTCCCATAAGGGTATATAGCCCATGAAGTTGAAACTTTCCAAGTATAGCTTTAGGTGTTTGTTCTGGTTAATTCAACAAGCACTTCTGGAACACCTATGATGAGGCAGAGAGTCTACCCAGAGCTAGTAACACCAACACAGCTAGTGCAGAGAAAAATGGAGACCCCTGAGTCAGACCAGGATCGGATTCTGGCTCTGCTACTTGGACCTTTGAGACCTTCGGTAAAAACGCTGACATATTTAATGCCTCAATTTCTTCATCCATAAAGTGTTGGTAACAGTGCCCCGGAGGGTGGATGTGATGATTCAATGAGAGAGCATGTCTGGAACTAAAAGCATGTTTGCTGGTCTTACATCTCAGGTGCTACCTGCATGGAGGGCATAGCCCAACAGGGAGCCTGTGGGCAGAACAGAGAATCTCGGTGTGTGAGGCCTTGAATGGTATGTGAACATGTTTCTAGGGAAAGGTAAACACAGAAACTAGAGACACAAGTTGATGGTGTGGGGTGTGAGAAGGGCAGCCTTTCAGATGGAGGATCAGCAGGAGCTAGTGGAAGGAGGTTGAAACCTGCAAAGCTGTGTCAATCCATGGCACTTGAATGTAGCAAGAGTGGGAAATATTTCCATTTTCAGTTGGTGTTAGAGAATCTTTGTGAAGTATCTCTGGATCCTTATTATTGGGGCACTTATTGGTGTTTAAAATAAAATATTTTAAAAATTTAAAAAATTAAAAGTTGAATAAATGCTATAATTAATTAATATATATTAATATAACAATATAATTAATATAACTTTTTTATATAAAATAGATTTCGAGAGAGAGAGCCATGTATTGAGTGCCCACAGCTCTTTTGCACTCGTGATTTCCTTTCATGTACTCCAAATAACTTCACAGGAAAAATATTGTTATCCCACCTTAACAAATGGGGAAACTGAGGCTCAGAGAGGTGACACGGCTGATCCAAGTTCACACCATCGGTAAGAGGGGTTAGCACCCCACCTTGACTAATGAACTTCGGTTATGGGCAGTCGGAGAGCAGGCTCCCTTCCCCATGCAAAAGACTCATGTGTTTACTGTATGTTTGTTCATCTGTGAAATACTCCTGTGAGGCAAGACACAGAATTCAGAGCAATCTAGGCACCAGACTGGTTCATCATGCTGATACTGAAAGTTAAGGAAGAAGGCCCATGCAGCAGGTCTGTTAATACTGAGATTGGGGATGGAACCTATCTCTAGGAGTCAGACTCCTTGATGATGAGAACTCATGTCATCATCATACATCCTGCACATACTGAACTTTGGGAAGCTGAATCCCCCCTTTCCTGCATCTCCATAACCCAAACAGCCCTTATTCTTTTGAGAACCATTACTTTAGTGATCAGTAGCTTAAGTCACATTTTCTTTATAATAGCACATTCCCATGCAACCTGAAATGGCAAAGAGGAGATGACAGGAGTGCAGGAAGTGGGATGGGTTCGAAGAAGTATTTGAGCATTCCTCAGGACAAGAGAAACAACACTCAATTTTCTTTTTATACCAACGGAAGCACAAACTCATCATTACCAGGGCATGGGCAAGGACCATATGTATAACCTCTGGTATTCCAATTAGGCCCTGTTTCATGTGCTTAGCCCTAAAGCATTGCCAATTCTTTTACATGTGAGCTAGAAAACAGAAATACTAATTGTCATGGTTAAATTTCCTTAAATACTCAGTGCCAGGAACTGTGCCCCTAGGGTCAACAAGCCCTTAAGGTCATTGCATTATGTAATCAGCTCCGCTGCACTATGAAATTTGTGCTGGATATTTTCCACTTGCTCTCCACCGCCATCCACACCCTCTTCCCCTTTGCCTCTTGGTACAGCTTGTACCACCCGCTCTCTTGCCTCTAGCTTCTCCTTGGGTTACACCAACAGGCAGCCTCAAGAGAGTAGGGTTCTGGAGAAAGGAAGGAAAGGAGGTCAGGCTCTCTCTCAGTGAGGCCATTTCTGGTAGACTAAGATCTTAGCTTTTCTCAGAGGCTGTTTCTAAGCACCTCTTCCCTCTTTGGGTTCCTGTCACTTGTCTCTTCCCTCTTTCCTATTGGCTGTGTGTAGCCACAGCTCTGTGCTATGAACTGGAGTTACCTCACTACGTGGTGTGGCTTCCTAAACCACTTCCACACATTTACAGTTTCTCTTTTTATAAAGAAGACCTGTTTAGCTGCGCCAGGGTGGCTCAGCTGGTTAAGCATCTGCCTACGGCTCAGGCTACGATCTCAGGGTCCTGAGATCAAGGCCCACATGGGACTCCCTGCTCAGTGGGGAGTCTTCTTCTCCCTCTCTGTCCGCCTCTGCTCCTCTGTGCCCCTGCCCCTACTTGTGTTTTCTCTCTCTCAAATAATAAATAAAATCTTTAAATACAAAAACAACAACAAAAAAAAACAACCCTGTGTGAATGACCCTAACCTGAGTACAGCCTCTATTTCCTGTCAGAATTTTGATAGATAGATACTATTATCACATCCATTTTATAGATAGTTTTTAGAAAACTAAAGCATAAGACCAACTGGAAATCCTAGAGATGCAGCCTTGTGTACCACCTCATGGGAATGTGTGGTGGGCAAAATGAGACGGTGCAGATGGTTTGCACTGTGTCAACCTCTTTATCAGGCCAAGAGCTTACCCAAAAGAAAGCGGGCCAAAAAAAGACATCCTCACCGGGCTTGCTGCCCCTGCATACTGGACTCTCTCAATGATATCGGGGCAGAAAACACCTGATGGTGCAGAGAGGCTGGGAGGAGCCATCAGACACATTTAAATCCTGGTTGGGAATCATATTCCAGACCCACCATCAGCCTTTCTCTAATGGCCCTGGTGAGCCAAGAGAAGTTCCCATTGGGGCCAATCGACTAGGACAGGCTATGGTTGATTCTTTATTCCAAAAGAAAAATCAGGGCTACATTTGACCCCCAACATCTAATTCATTCACTAGACCCTAAGAGAATTCATAGCCAGAACTAAAGACGCCACTTGCATCCGAGCAGGACTGACCTCAGCATGCTAGTTTCTGCCTTCCACCTCAGGAAGCTGCATAATCTTTATTTAATTCTGCAACACTGAACCTCTCTCTGCAGAGTGAGGAATTTATCATCTCAGGCCTCAGATTAAGTGAAAAGAATTTTTTAGCTAAAATAGTTACGTAGATGCATTTCCATAAGTCATTTTACCATAAATTAGGAAGACATCTACTTCCTCTGCCTAAAGAAGAAAGATTTTAAGCGAGGATTCTCACCAATGCCTTCTTCTAAGTAGTTCTGTTATCTCTTGTGCCTATCTTGGGACTCACTGTACTGAATTATGTTGACATGTCATCTCCTGCACTGGAAAGTGAGGTCCTTATAGGTAGATCCTATGCCTCCTTCATCTCTTCATCTCTGACCCAACACAATGCGCTGCATACAGCAGGCATTCAATACATATTACAGGAGGAACATACTTGGATGCCCTCAGAACAACCTGTGAGGGCTGCTGTCAGAGTCTGTTATGCAATTATATATTGACTCATCAGCCTCATCCACAACGAGAGACACCATCTTTTACTTAATTTTATACTTCCCATGTTTGGAATATCATGACTACTCAAAATATATTTTGTAGGAATATGTAGGAAGAGATGGAGGACACAGCAAGCAAGAAATAAAGCTTCCTTGTCTTTGGCCCCTTTGTATTATGTGGAGATAGACAACAACTTGGGTTGGCGTCAGAGGATTACACCTACTGTTTACCCCTTATAGAGAGAATAATGGAACAGAAGGGTCTAAAAAGTAGGATGCTAGTGGGGCTGGTCACAAGGGTAACAGCCTCTTTCCTCACCCAAGTCAACTCCTAGTTATTCCTCAGACCTCAGGTCAAGTGCCCCTTCCTATAGGAAACCACCCTTAGCTCTCCTATCACAGTCATGCTGTTTTCCCCCAGGACACTTCATTCTGTATGTAACTGTATATTCATTAGTGTGACCTCTTTGGTGAGTGTGTGACCCTCTTGAAAGTTCCATCAGTTGCATCTGTTTTGTTCATTATTCTATTCCCAGTACCAAGTGTGACATCTTTTAATTAGGTGTTCAATATATCAGTGCTGAATGAATGAATGAGCAAATAAACAAAATGTCACTCTATGCTCAACTCATATTGGACCATATTTTCTCATTCCTGGTCTAATATTCTTTCTCTTAATACCAGCCATTTTAAACACTGTCTTTTATCTGTATGCAGGAATTTAGGCCTTCTGTGAACCCAAACATTCTGACCCACTCTCACATCTGTTTACCTGGGGGCTGCCCTGCAGGTGGCCTACCCAACATCTTGGCCGTCTCATAGAAGAAAGCTGTAAACTCTAAACCAATGTGTGTTTGTTTCTAAACCAGTGGTTCTTAAACACTTTAAACACTGTAGAAGAATTCTTTTAAAATCTACATCCCACAAATTGTATTATATCCAAACAATGCAATATTATTCAGTGATAACAAGAATTTAGCTCTCAAGCCATGAAAAGAAATGGAAGGAACTTAAGAGCATATTGGTAAGTATAAGAAGCCAATCTGAAAAGCCTATATATTGTAGGATTGCAATGATACGACATAGGGAATACTATGGGGACAGTAAAAAGCTCAGTGGTTTCCAAGGAGTTCAGAGAGGGCTGAATAGATGGAGCTCAGGGCATTTTTCAGACAGTAAAGCTATTCTCTCTGATACTATAATGTACATACATGGCATTATGGGTTTGTCAAAACTCATAAAATGTACAAGGAGTGAACCCTAATTTAAACTATGGACTTTAATAATAATGTATCAGTATTAGCTCATCATTTGTAATAAATGTACCACACTAAGGCAAAATGTTAATAAAAGAGAAAACTGGGGGGTGGAGAGGAAAGGGGATATATGGGAACACTGTAATTTCTGCTCCATGTTCCTGTAAATCCAAAACTGCTCTAAAAAGTCTATTAATTTTTTAAAAATCTGCATCCTAGCTGGTCACTCGATGTATAAAATATACAAATAGACAGATTCTAGCTGAAGTAGAAGTGCAAGCCTTCCCATTTCCTAGCCACAAACTCATCTCACACCTCACTTTCCTCCTTGTGGGTCCCTAAGATGCCACTATGGAAAAATCTCTATTGCACTTACATGAAACCTTCCCTTGCTTTGCCTACCACACGCCCCCCTCCCAGCTCCTATCCCCACCCCTAGCACCACAAGTATGCCCTAAGTAGTCTGAACTGACTCCTTGCTCTGTAGCTCAAGCTATTTCTCTGTAGCCCATTGTTATTTTAGAAAGGCAGGTGGTCTCCTTGTGGCTTCTCATGGACCTTAGCACAATTTGTCTGATTGAAATGATGCTCTTCTCATTTTGGTTTTCCCATCACATTGGCTGAGAAATCCCAGTTTGGATCCAGCCATCTCCCATATATGTCTATCCAGGACCCATGGGTATGAGAGACCATGGAAGAGTACAGACAGGGGGGAACATGGATTTTGAACTGGGTATATGTGAAATCAGACCACTTTCATATTCCAAAGTCACAGCCAAGACTCCTCAGCAGTCCTAGTTATAAACACACCCCAGTTGCTAACAAAGAATCCAAAGGAAAACTCAACAACCCCTTGAAGGCAAACCAGAACTTGTTAACTAAAAGTGGTGACACCACAATTACTGGCAAATGTTTTCTGGGCAGAAGGGGAGTCTGTGAAATGCCGCAGGGCACCGAGACAGTTAGGAGCCAGTTCCACCAATTAATAGAGTGCTTCTGAGTAGCAGTTGTGTCTCAGAGTTTCTGAAATAAGCCCTGGCTGTACCAGCTAAGGCCCCTGGAAATGGGGAGCAAACTCACTCTCCCCAGCAGCAGGGAAGCAAGAAGCATAGCATCGCCATGGCTACCCAGTAGAACTTGCCTCAAAGCCTTTCAGGAATCTCTGCTATTTGTGGAAACTGGATTGCATTCTCCAAGGACCAGCATTCCTACACTCCATGGTTGCTTCTCTTTACTTTCCCCTCACTCCAATTAAAAAGGCAAGAATGGGTCCATATACTCCACTCATGCTGGGGACCCTCAATGACATTCACCTGGAATGCCCCCATCCGAGGCCATGCATAGCAGAGGCAGCCCCAGCAATTTTCATCCCCATATATTCACAAGTCATAATGTGAAAAGTCATTAGCATAATCCTGAATTCCTAACGGGATTGAAGGGAAAAAAATAGATCCTTATTGATGTGACCAATGTGCCAATTAAGGACCGAGGTCTTTCTTCTTTTGCTTTTCTGTGTTGTCATCTCAACACAATCTCAGGGGTCAGTGAGTGACAAGGCAATGTAATTGCTATTGTATATTTGCCACAAAGAACACCGTTAGAAACCTTCCCACTGGGGCCAGCAGCAGTGGATATTAGTCTGTATTTTTTCAAATAAAATAGGGGAAATGTGTAGATTAGTTTAGAGTTTTTGGAAAACAATAGAAATTCAAGCCAAGCTTAAATTCTTATTAAAACCGACCCTCCCAATCAGCTAACAAAACAGACAGAAAACATCTACAAGAGAGTCAATGAGATTTTCTTTTCAAATTGACTCCAATGTCTGTGCCCATATATTTGTCTTTTCTAGCCAGTGTATCTCCATTATTCCAGAAGATATATCACTTTATTTTTAGCGTAGTGTCTCCAAAATTGCTCTTTCTTCAATCCCTGCCCAAATACGCACTTCTAGTGGGAACTGCTAATAGTGCCAATAGAGGCATCCTAATTACTTTGCTGCAGGATAGGCATCTCATGGAAAGCATCTCACAAAAAGCACACCAGAACTTAGCCCGTGAAGAAGCCTAGATTACCCTGCTGGAGACAAGTGGTGCAGCCAATAGCCAGCACCATTTGCTGGGCATAAAAGGAAGACAATCATGGATCATCTGGCCCCAGTTATGCCCCATGAGGGATACCAGAGATAAGCAGAAGAACCATCAAGTTGAGCCCAGCCCAAAACAATGGTGCAGAGTTATGAGCAAAAGGAAGGTGGTTGTTTATTTCACCAAGTCTTGGAGTGATTTGTTTGCTCTACAATAAATAACTTGTGGGTTCCTGGGACCTTCCTGCTACCATATAAAGAAGGTGACAGAACAAGAGACTGTGTAGAAAGAAGAACCCAGGTGTCTCAAAGATCCCAGCTGTCCCAGCCATCTGGCTAAGGTCATAGATGCAACACTAAGCCTAGCGAACGCCACATGGAACATAGGTGAGTCTCCCACAGGAGTTGCCAATCCACAGATTCATAAGCAAATAGATGTTTGTTTAAACTTAAGCTTTAAAAACCACTGAGCTTTGTAGTGGCTTGTTATTCAGCAAAAGCTAACTCTTCTTTCTTGAAGCCACTTATTTTTGTCTTTCTCCTAAAGCCACTGTCTTCTGGATTTTGCCTAATCTGCTGTGCAAGATTGTTCAGGATTGTTCAGTGCACTTCTAATGTCCAGTCACTCCTCCTCCCTTGACTGAAAAATCTTGATTTTGTGCAGGGGGGCAACGTTCCACCCCTAAATGCTCTGTCCATCTCCCTTGCAGCTAGATGTGGTCACGTGACACAGTGGAAGCCTTTAAGAAGAACATAACAATTGAGAAGGCAGACCATATCACTTTCCACCACTTTCCACCTTCCTTACTAGAATGCAGGTATGATGACTGGCACCATGGCAGCTCTTTTGAGACACTGGGTTCTCAAAAAAGAACATAACAATGAATCATAAAGGTACCAGACCTGATTTTGGTGAGCTGCTAAAGCAATACTGGTGACCTTCTAACTACAGAATTGTTGTACTGGAAAAACAGAAAATTGGTTACAATACACCTGTCTAAAGTGAGATGCTTTTTCACATAGCCCAATTCAATCTCAAGAGAAATGAGTTAGATTTCTGTCACTTGTGACTGGAAGAGTCCTGATCAGGGATTTGGTCTTTCTCCTGGGGAGTTTTGGGGTCACTTATGCATATCATACCTTAAGATGCACTGCTCCCCTTTCCCTCTGGCTCATGTGTAAACACAAAGGCATTTTCCTCTTTTACCTTAAAATAGATAAAAACAGGTAGATATTTTCAGAAAGCATTTCATTAAAACCCAAAGCAAATAATTACAAGAAATATAAGTAGCATGAAATTGCCCTGTTCCCAACACATTTGATCCTAAAATCACTGATGAAGCTTTATGTGCCCCTATTGTATGCTCTTTAGGACAGTGATTCTCTTGGGGAGTCACCAAACCAGAAGCATCAGTATTACCTGAGAACTTCTTAGAGATGCAAATTTTCAGGCCCCACTCCAAACCTACTGAATCCAAAGCTCTGAGGGTGAGGCTAGCAATAAGTGTTTGAATAACCCCTTCAGGTGATTCTGATGTAGTCAGTGTTTGAGAGCCTCTACCTTATCATAATATTTGTTATTATAATAAGACTATAAGTTTCAGCTTCCTTTAGATGGAATTGGGTAAAGCCTAGGGTTCGAATCAAAGAGACATGGTGTCATGTTGTGATTTGGCCATATTAGCTGTGACATCTAGGGCCACATCTGATTAACCCCTATTTTCCTGTGGTCTTCATTTCATTCACAGGTAAAAGGCAATAATACTTTTTAGGATCATTTAAGATTAAATGAGACCTGTAAAATGCCTACCCAACAATCTGGCCTATGGCAGTAATTAAATAAAGTCAGCTAACTCTCTTTACTCTCTCTCTCTCTTTTTTTTTAACTCTCTTTTTTAAAAAAGTCTGCATCTTAGTTCTGTGGCCACAGCTTAGTCCAGTAACAAATATTTGGTACATGCTGCTGAATTACTTTCAAAAAAATAAAAATAAAAATAAGTTCCCTAAGTCCAGTTCAAATCTCCCAATACTTCTAAATACAGCCCCTTCAGCCAGGTGTCAAGATAAAGAGTTCACTTTATTTCTTAACTGATTTGTTAGAATGACTGGCACTTGTCACGCCCCAGTGGTCTGGCCTTTACACGCTGAGGCTGAGGAACTGCCACCCCCTTGGGCATTTCCATCCTCCTCACTGCCAGGGGCCTTCGTTCAGTCTACTTCTTTCCCAGGAACCCCAAATGACCTTTAACCATATCATAAATACTTTAAGAGTTAATCACATTCAGAAATAATCGTCTGCTCTGAGGAACCTATTCAGAAACAGCCGAGTATAGGATAGACACTTGGCCATAGCTTCTTGTTTGTTTGTTTGAGTTTCCTGTTTTGAGGAAGGAATCTATACCCATGATTAAAAGATTCAAAGATCATAAAAGAGGATATTATGCAAAGTTATTCTCTTTTGTATCCCTGGCATTTAGATCTCTACCCAGAGGCAACTGTGCTTACCAGCTTTTTGGATAAAGTTTTAGAAACAGTCTATATATGGAAAAATCATGGAAAAAACAATATATATATATATATGTATATATATATATATATATATAGTGACATACATACATATACATACACATATACACACACATACACACACACACACATAAAATCTTGTTTTCCACAAAATGTAATGTATAATATACACTGTGTGCCCCAAGAATATGGAAATCATGGGCAGAGGGAGACTGATTAATAAGAGACCTTTATAATCTTCAAAGTCCTATATGGGGAAGCTGGAGAGTTTGTATGGTATCATCTGCAACATAGAAGAATCTTATTCTATGTCTCTTGTGTCTCTGGCTTCAGACAGACACTCTCTTTTTTTTTTTTAATTTTTTTATTTATTTATGATAGAGAGAGAGAGAGAGAGAGGCAGAGACACAGGCAGAGGGAGAAGCAGGCTCCATGCACCGGGAGCCCGATGTGGGATTCGATCCCGGGTCTCCAGGATCGCGCCCCGGGCCAAAGGCAGGCGCCAAACCGCTGCGCCACCCAGGGATCCCCTCTCTTGATGGCTGTATCCATGTGTGCATAAGTGTGCACATATGTGTGCCTTACTCTGCAAACACACAAACAGGACCATGCACATCTTTTGGGATCACTGTTCTCTATTACACTAGCTTGGTCACTCACCAGTCCTAGATTGGACTTCCAGGCCCTGGGATGAACTGCCTCTAGAAGGCTCTGTGCCACTGACTGGCTCCCTGTTCACTTTTTTCACACTGGCGAAACAACATCCAGTTTACTGGGGACTCACACTTGACATCACCCAGTCTGCCTGACTGCACACCTCCTCCTCCTGCGCTCCGGACACCCACTGACAAGCAGCTGATGGGATCTTAATCGGTCTCTCCCCCTATTTTACAGATGGGAAAAATGGGACCCAGGCCCAGGCCCAGGGAAATCCCTAAAGAAACATGGATAGTGATATACCCTGGAATCAAGACTCTGAGATCAGCTTGGGCAAAGAAAGGTTGGTTGCCTAATAGTAGTGAGTTCTAATCCTGGCTTCACTACATGAGACCTGTGTTTTCTTGCTTCTAGAACCTCCAGTGGAAGATTTGTAAGTGAGATAATAATAATTAGATATAGAATCATTAGGATTATAAAACAAATATATGGAAAACACTAAACACTATATACTACAGAATCATAATTTTCCAAATTTTAGGCTTTGACATTTCTTAGGGGTTCACCCTCCGAGCTCTAGCTTGCTTTCTTATTTCTGTAAGCATTATTCAAATATATAGAGTAACTCCTGCATGTGGGATACAAAGATGATCGAGACAGTAAGTACCTTTGTCCTCGAGAAGTAGAAGGGGTGGCAGAGACAGCCAGCTAGTTCCTGCACCTTAGTGAAGGCTTCTTTCCATGGAGGTGTGATGAGGAAAGCTAGGAACACAGGACACTTACCTACCTGCCATTGACAGCATAAAGGGCAGAGCCAGTGCTTGTGTGTGTCTGCTGGACCAAGGCCAAGTGTGGTGTGAAATGGGAACATCTATTTCCAGCCATATTTCCTCAACCATGCCCACGGATCCCACAGAGCTATTCAATGCCACCCCAGCATCTCTCAGGGATTTTCCAAATACTATAGCCAGCATTGTGGCCACTTTCATTTCTGGGCTTCCAGATGCACAGAAATAGAAGAGTCTCCTTTCTCTGCAACCAGCATGTCCTTCCACCTTCCACACTTAGGCCCCAGCATGACCTCTAGAATGAAGTCTCTAGAGAAATAAACCTCTCAGGATAATTTGTCAAGGACGCAGTTCGGCAGCAGGGCAGGGAATCTTTCCTGACTTCTGCAGATAGGAGCTTACATCACAGCATGAAATTTGTTTGCCCTTATCTTAGCACACAAGAACAAATTATCCCACCCTTGTTATAAATCCAGCAGCCCTGCATCTGTGAGCAGGTTTCCATGTAAATCTCTAGCAAACGCTACTCGGCTGACTGTTCATTTTGTTTGCTGCCTTTTCCTGGCCCCGGCTCATGGAACAGTTCGTCTCACCAGTGGACACGCTGGTTTTCATCTGTAGAGATAACAGGAGAAAGAAAGAGAGCATCCAAGAGTCACAGCTGCCCCAGAAACCCCACCACCCGCAGCAGAGCGTGTATCCCCTCTCCTGGCTGAACTGTGGTGGCTCCATGGGCCAGAAAGATCCACCAAGCCACAGTGAGATCTGCTCTCAACAACTTGGGAGGCCAAAACTTATCAGCCTGTAGGGCCCCCTTGCAAACTCGCTCTGTTTGGGATGGTTAGTAAGAACAGGTGGTCCTCAGTGGGGTGAGGAAGCTGTTCCCAATGGGCTTTAAAAGGCCTCAGCAGCCATTTAAATCATGTGAGTCCAGCAGGGAAAGGGGAGCCCTCCATGCAGCTAACAGATCACATGACCATCAAAGGAACCATCCTTGGCCTGAATGCCTAGACCTCAAAGACAATAGGATGGCTTAGGACCCCCCCCCCCAAATTTTTTTTAATCATTAACAATCACAATAGCTATAGTGCAGGACTCCATGGGGTTCGGGGCTGGGTGCCCTTGAGTGTAATCCTCTGGCCTTAGCCCCCTGGATAGATCACCTGGCAGTGCTCACAGTAGCCCAGAGGTGGGGGTGGGGGTGGGGGGATGGCCTCGTTGTGAAAACTAGAGACTGGAAGCATAGAAAGGTTGAGATGGGTCACACAGAAGTAAGAGATAAGAGCTTGATTAAAACAGGTGGTCAGACTTCAGAGCCTATGTTCTAAGACAGTGCTTCCTATGCACTAAGATGCCCCAGAATCACCTGGTGACCTTGCTCCCATGCAGATTCTGATGCAGCAGATGGAAGCAGGGTCCAAGATCCTGCATAGCCAACAAGCTCAGCTCCCAGGTGAGGCCAATGCTGCCCAGTCAGACCACACCTGGAGGAGGGGCCATCTGACGCAGCGCTATGTAGTGGAATGGGAGCACCTCTGTCCATCCATCTACTCTTCGTTACCTGTCCATAGAGAAAGCAGAACAAAAACTAGGAGCAAGCCGGTGGAAATTTTATGACTATTTGACAGGTTATCATATCTGCTAAGTCTAGTACCGAAGGTATGGCTTGTATGTCACTTTATTTTTGACTTCATCCTCTAGTAATTTCTATCTATGTTATTTGACAAAGGTGCACAAAAAGTTAGAAATTAGAAACCAAACCAGGAAACCAAACCAACAGACTTGTCCTTTCCCATGGATACTTTGGAAATCACTTCTTGAAATTACTACCCTGTACTGATTCCCTAATAGACGGAGGAGTCTAGGGCCATGGGGTGTATGTGTGTCTGTCCCTTTCTACAGGGAATTCCACTTCCTATTAGGCTCCATTTTCTTGTGGTTTGGGGGCAGTCCTGGTATATGTAGCCCCCATATGCAGAGGAAAACTGCCATTCATAAAAGCCTCAAGTAATGTGAATTCTGTTCTGTCCCTTCCTGGTTTTGGAACCTATGCCAAGTCACTCAGCCTCTCTGAGGGTCCTTTGCTTCCTCTGTAGCATAAAGCCCACCCTCTGGGTGGCAACAAGGGATAAAATGCTGTAATGCATGCACAACATCTGGAACCGATCACTAGCAATCAATAAAGAGCAGGAACAATCATTATTAGGGGGAGAAAAAAGCTGCAAGAAATAAATTCATATCAGGCATCCTTTGACTCCATCAGCATTTTTGAGAAAATGCTCCTGACACTTTGCTAGGCACTGGGAAGGCAAGATGCTACATTTCTCTCAGCAAAATTAATTTATTTTCAACTTAGAACATTTGGTGCCCAATTTCTCACAAAAGTCTCCAACGACACTGAAATTTTAATCCTAACCGCTAGGCAAGAACAGCGCCCCAAGGCACTGCAAGATGTCTGATCATCAAGCAAAAATGTAATTATTTCCATTCTGCTGCAGAAACTTAGGCAGGTAGGTGAACTAACACAGTTTCGAAAGATTTTCAATAACAAGGAAGGAAACAAGGCAGGTTTTATTTAACCTTCAGTTAAGCAGAAATCCAGCTAACTAGAAGATGGTCAAGGTGGAGTGTTCCTAGTTAATGGTTGTTAGAGTCTGCTGGTAACTCATTTACATAACGACCTAGGAGGCCAGAAACCCCAAGGTTTGTGGACAATGGAAGGAAAGGAGCTGAGTACAGTCTTGGTAAATGTTGATCTAGTCCCTGACAGTTTGGGGCAGGAATTTGTAAATCCCTAGGTGAGGGAAATTTGCCAGGTGGGAGCTGGAATCTTTCTGACCTTGCCAAAATGGCAGCCTTCTTCATGCTCAGGTTTGGTGTCGTGTTTAAGTGCCTGCCGGGACGTAGTGATTCGGTACAGCACACTGAAATCCAATTTATTTATCATCGTTGGCATGTCCCCAGAGCTCTAATGACTCAGACCCTCCCACAGTAATATATTCATTTATCAAATTAGTCAGGGTCCTCAGGTTGTTTCTTTTTCCCTCTCCCTGGGCTCTGCTGATATAGAAAGTTCAGGTTCCTTTTCCCAATGGGGCCATCTTCTATCAGTCTGTTATTGCAGTCAGTGTGGCTGTGCTGAAGTCTAAGACACCGATCTGAAACCCTTGAGCTAGCTGCTCTGGTTGAAGCACACCCCACTTAGAGGAGGAGAAGGAGATAAAAACAGTCAATGGCTACATTTTGGCTTACCAAGAAGCTCCTTCCTGTTGTTGTTGGT
The DNA here is from genome assembly GCF_011100685.1 of Canis lupus familiaris. Classification (NCBI taxonomy): domain Eukaryota; kingdom Metazoa; phylum Chordata; class Mammalia; order Carnivora; family Canidae; genus Canis; species Canis lupus. The sequence continues at coordinate 24,652,533 of NC_049234.1, read as the reverse complement.
CACATTGGTGTGGAAAAATAGTTGCTGGGGCACCGGGGTCCCCTGTCCAGTAGGGCCTGCATTCAGACCTGGCTGGGTCCATATCCTGTTGGTTGGCTGGTTTGCCACTTTAGATGGTTCACCTTCCCCAGCTATAAAATGGGTATTAGAATCATAAGAGAACTTGTTCTGGGAGGTTATGAGAAGGGTTAACCAGGTAATGATTACAAATAGTTAGCACAGAACCTGGCACAGAATGAAGTCTCCTGCTATCTCAGAGACAAGACCTCATCTTTCCGCTGGTTCACTGTGAAGAGCAGCATAATCTGTTACCCCAAAAGGTGTCAGTTTAGCGCAAGGTGGAAGGCAACTGAAAAGAAGCAGATATAAGCAATGCTTTGCCCTCCCCCTCTGTCTTCAGGCAAATTCCCCTTGTTAAGGTGTCGCTCTTTCTCCACTTCCTGTACCATTGGAGACAAGATGGCACAGAGAAAATTTCCATTAGTTTACTATTAGTTTCCCCATATATTTGCCTTCCCACAATTTGCTTTACCTAGAAGTTCAAAGTCCTTTGTCTTGTCACTTCTCTACAAAATTACTATACTTTGCTAAGATACTATATAAGCCCAAGTTCCAAACACCCTTTTGATCTACGCCTCACAGAGTGCTCCCACGTATATGTGTGATGCACACGTTAATAAGCTTTTATTTGTTTTTCTCTTGTTAATCTGTCATTTGCTAGTCTAATTTAAGGACCCCAGCCAATGAACCTAAGACAGAGCAAAATTATTCGCTTCCTCCCCTACAATAGCTATGGACAGAGTGATTATAGCTTCTCCAATTTGCAAAAGCTCGGTAAACATAGCTTATATACTTATCCTTTTGGCTCAGACTCTAAATATCCTTTGTCTGGCATCCCCAACGCTGCGCCACCGGGGCTGCCCTGCTTTTAGGACTCTTAAGACAAAGGCTTAATTCTATGCATTCATTAACCCATTACTTTAAAAAGTGCTAACTGAATATTTCCTAAGCTGTTTTGTAGATGCTAGTTAGTTGATGTGATGGAGCCATGAGCATCCAGAGGGTGAGGGGCAGGTTTTGGTTCCTTTGCATAGCAAGTGGAGGATGGATGGATGGCATAAAGTAGGCCAGGATTCCTGGAATGGGACTGGCAGGCACAGCAGCCGACCCTCATGCACAGTGGTACACATTCAGCCCTGGCCACAGAGTCCAGGGCAGGGCTAGCTCACAGGTAAGTCCTCCCCACGTAGAGGGAGAACCCCATCCCATCCTTCGCTCCTGCAGTCTCATCAGTTAACTCATCAACTCCTGATGCCATGAGCTTTAGCAAAGTCCTTTCTTGACATCTGTTCCCCTTAATAGGCCCTTATTGTCATCCTTTTTCTTTTTCTTTTCTATTTCTCTCCCTTGACCCACTTTACTCCTTCAGCTTTTTCAGGGTTCCACTTCACACGTTCGCTTTGCAAACCGAACACATTCTTGCAACTCAAAATCATTTTTTGAAGAAATGCTTCTCCTGAGCTATGAAAAATGAGAATATAAAGCTAATCGAAAGAGGGGTTTATTTACTCAATGCATAATTGTTAAGCATCAACCGTGTGTCGGACACTTTACTGGATAATAAGAGTGCAATGGTGACACATCAGTCTGGGCTCCTTGAGACACAGGCAATGATAAAAGAAGCAAATACAATCATTATTGTAGTAAGTGTTACTAGGAAACAAATGGGCTGAGGAAGGGTGAGGTGGGTAATAAGGTAGTTGGCAAAACCCTCTCTAAGGACTTGACCTAATTGGAGACATTAAGAATACAAAGGATTAGGGCACTGGGTGGCTTAGTCAGTTAAGGGGCTGCCTTTGGCTGGGGTCATGACCGCAGGTGCTGGGATCAAGCCCTACATCTGGCTCTCTGCTCAGCGGGGGAGCCTGCTTCTCCCTACCCCCCCTGCCTGCCACTCTGCCTGCTTGTGCTCTCTCTAATACATAAATAAAATCTTTTTTTTTTTTTTTTAAGAAGCATACAAAGGATTTAGCTTTATGAAGAGTGGAAGTCCAGGACATTCCAGGCCCAGGGATTGGACATGTCAAGGTCTGAGGTAATCACAAGCGTGATGTGGACAGGAAACCAAGGACTGATGTGGCTGGGCCATACAGAGGGGGCAAATGGGGAGACATGAGGCCAGAAGGATGGTGAGGAGTCAGATTCATGAGTGAATGCAAAGACAGAAGGGATGTGAAGTATGAAGACAAAGGAACTCAGCCATATTGGTTACCGTCTGCGGCAGTTGGGTGGCCGGAGGTTACCCCTACTGTGTGACACTCTCTTGTGACACATCACTCTTATGACTCTTGACTCCAAAAATCACTAGCTATGTTGTCATAGGTAAGATGCTTGAGGATATTGATAACAGTGCCTAGCTCGTTAGGTGAGGCTTAGATGAGTAAATACACATAAAGCTCTTAGGATGGTGTTATTTATAGTAAGCACTTCACAGATGTTAGCTGCTAGTATCTTATTTATTACCACTTCCGTGAATTCTTCATCATCTGAAGTATAATCCTTAAGCTCAAATGCTCAGAAACCCAACTCAGCCAACCCATAGAAAGTATATAGACTTAGCCTACACAGTCTGAGGCATGAAGCCAGTCCCCCACCTCTCTTACTGATTGACAAAAAGAAATATAATTATTAGGTCAATCTGTACTGTTTCTAAGCATGTCTCCCCAAACGCCTCTCAGAAAGTTACTTAGTTGGTAGGGAATAGAACATGCTCGATAATGTTAATGGTGGGTGTCCCAACTCTGTAAAATCATCTTTTAACCCAAGAGATCTAAGATATTACAATTTCAATGTGTAATCACTTGGAAAAAAATTAGTAAGATACTTTACTCTTTTGTACCATATTATAAAATCGGTGTGCATTTTACATTTACAACACATTTCACTTCAGACCAGTTACATTTCAGGTACTCAACAGCCACATATGACTAGTGGCTACCATGTTGAACAGGGCAGAGCTATAATTTCCTGGTGAAACTTAGCTGTATTAACCTGGCTTCAACTTCTTAACCGCTCTAAAGATTCAACTGTCTAGGATAGTACCTGGAACACTACAGGCACTTAGGGAATTTTCAAAGTAATCTTTAAATTAAGAATAACCCGAATATGTGTCAAACACTGTTCTAGCAACTAGGGATACCTCAGTGAACAAAACAAGAATCTCTGACTTCATAGAGCTTATACCGAATTAGGAAAGGTAATAAACAAAATCATATAGAAATTAAAATAGAATCCTAAAAGGTGATAAGTGAGTTAAATAAGTGATAGAGAAACTGAGCAGGAAAGAAGAGTAAGGAATATGTATGGGAGGACATTTGGAATTTTAAATAGGGTTGCCCAGGGAAGGCTCACCAGAAAGCTGTCATCTGAGTCAAGACTTAGCACACCATGAAGTTGTCTGGTGGAAAAGTTTTCCAGGCAGAAGGAACAGCAAATGTTAAGGCTGTGAGAGAAAGGCATGGCCACCATGGCGGGGAGGAACAGCCAGGGGCCGGTGTGTCTGGAAGTGTGAGCGAGGGGGTGTCAGAGAGGTAAGGTGGAAGACAGGCCAGGGCTTTAGGGCCTATTTTAGGGATTCTGGCCCTTCCCCATGAAAGAGGGGGAGTCACAGGAAGTTTCTGACCAAAAGGGCGACCTGGTTTGACTCACGGTCTCATGGGATTGCTAGGAGCTGCTGGGTTGTGAACAGACTATAGTGGGTTAAGAGCCCCATGGGCTTCCTTTGGCCCTAGGCCTGGAAGTGGCTTGGGCAAAGAGACATAAATTGACCAACCAGATTTGTTGAGCCCTACGCCCCAAATCCTCAGTAGGTGGCTCTTCTAATCTGTCCTGCAGAAAGCCATGCTGAACAAATGCTGTCTTCCTCTCTCATGTCAGCTCTTCTTCCCTGGAAGCATGAAGAATGCCCAAGGAAAGAAAAGGAGGTTGGATTTGCTGTGTTGAAGCTTTTCTCATTATTGACAGCCTTGTCTCCTCTCTAAATATCTCATCCTCCCCTTTTTTGCACAAGAAGTGCAAAATAAGATTCTTAGAATTTAGACTTTTTTTGAAATCTCTACATTTGGATTTGCAGATATGCCAATATTTGGATTTATAGAGCTATAATTTAAGCCGGTCTCTCCCCTGGAACCGCCTGGTGAAATGCATCTTTCATGAGGCTTCTGCAGGAGCCCAGCTACAAGCTCAGACTCCGGAGCACAAATCAAACTCTCCGGTTCAACATCAACAGTATGTTGTCAGGGGCCTCCCCAAACAGCAAGGATCTGGAAGGGACAGGCCTCGGTGTTTTCCCACTAGTGAGTCCTCTTCTAGAAAAGGATTAAAAGCTTCCTCACAGTTTAGCCAAAGGATGAATGCATGGAAAACTAATGGATTTGTGTGGGCGGCATAGCCCCAGACCCCTTCTCAGGGCATCTCCTCTTCATGCCTACCCGCAGGGCAGCCTAGCTCTGGCCCAGCCTGCTTGAGAGAGCCTGCTCTGGTTATCTGAGGCCCAAAGCAAGCAGAATGCAGAAGCTGAGGAAAAGGATGCCACTCTTCATCCTCGGTGATTCCTTCCTTAATCTGAAGGTCAAGGAATAATTCAATTAAAGTATAAAACTCTGTATGCAGGTTTTAAAGCCTAAGATAGCCAGGCTGAGAGGGTGTGAAGAACAGCTGGCAGGGCACAGCTCTCAGAGGGGACAGAGGCCCAGCCCTCACCTCCTGTGGAAGCATCCTATTAAAAACGGAGAAAGAAAAAAGAATAAATGCCAAAAGCAGGCTATTGTCTTTTTTTATTGGATGGTCCTGCTTATGCAGTAGCTGCTGTGTCTATAACCTCATTTGGAAACGGGGGCCCTTTGTGAGAGTAGGTCTTGATGAAAACACGTGACTCGCCTTGCTCCCTTCTCCTATCCCTGCTCCACCCACCACACAACTCCATGAAAGCCCTTGGTTCAGGGAAGGCAATATCACGATGGGGAAGCACCCACATAGGGCAGCCAACTGTCCCAGTTTGCCTAGGACATGCTAAAATCAGGATAGTCCCAGACAAACCAGGTCAAGTTGGTCACTCTACATCTAGAAGACACAACCAGCTGCCTGGTCCTCGGACTGGCCAATGTCTACATGAACATATATGCTGGTGTTCCCGAGGCAGCTTGGTGCAGAGAGAAAAGCAGGCTTGGAACCAGCCAGATTTGGATTTGAATCCAGCTTCTCTCACTTACAGTCAGCAAGATTCATATCCCTGGGGCTTTGGGTGCTTATCTGGGAAATGTTAAAAACAGGATTGGCATGGAAATTTAGTGAGACCATGCCCACAGCAAATGGTTATCCTTTTCCTTCCCATATTAAAATCATCATCTGGCTCTTCCACGGTGTGTGAATAATGCCTGGCATCTCCACAGTCTTTAGGGTTTACAAGATGCCTCCACAGAAACTGTCTCATCAGAGGATTCACAAGCGAGACCAGGAGTACCATCAGCCCTATTTTAGAGACCAGGAGAGGAGGCCAAACGGAGAAGAGAGGCTCCAAGGTCATGCATGTGGCAAACACAACACCGACCCATGTCATCTGTTTCCATTCTGCTACCGCTCACCTCCTATGGTTTCAACAAAACCCTGGTAGCAGGTAGCAGGCACAGGTAAGTCTGGGAGTTTCCTAATAGATGGAGGTGTGAGGAATCTGTTTTCCAGCAAATTCACTCAGCTATCTGCTGCCACGGGGAGGCCGGGGCCTAGCCCGGGGAACAGGCAAAGTTCCAGATTGCCTAATCAGATAATTCCGCCCTCGTGCTCCTGTTTTGTACATTCTTGGAGCAAGCCATTCAAACTACTACACCTGCAGAGTCAGGGCCTGTGCCTTGTCAGGTAGAAATGTCAATTCTCGATTATTCCCCACTGCTTTGGACAGGAATCCTGTGAGAGTGACTAACTGGCATTCAACACAGCTTGTTTCTATTGAGCGCCTCCTCCAAGGATGTGTGTGGGATGTGACACGTGGGTCACACCGGGCTGGGGGGGATGAAGCTACAGTGTGGCTGAGAATCCAAATCCAATGAACTGTGTCTTCAGTGAGCCATTGTTCTTGGGGACGGTGCGGTGCCTGCATGGCCTTCCTCCTTTGTTTGCAGGTTCCATTTGCATGGAATGCCTTCCGTTCTGCAACCTGGCATTGGACCTGACCTGCTTCCTCTCCTGGCCCTGAAGAGTCGTTTTCCGAGGGCCAGCCAGCTTGAAGACCTTCAAACCTCAAAGCTTCCTACCTTTCTGACTGTATGTCCTACACCAGCCCCAGCTCACTGTCTCCTTTCCTTTTCCTGAACATCCTAATCCCTTCCCACCTTAGTTGGGAATGTGGAGGCAATGCCAAGGCCAGCTCATTGGAGTGCCAACTCAAGTTTCCCTCCCTCAGGAGTCCATCTCTGGCCATCTTATCCAAAGTAGGCCACCCATCCCACCCCCATCCTCTCTGCAGCCAGCCGATCCCATTACCCTATTTTGGTCTCATCAGGGCCCTTATCTCTCTCAGAAATTCTTATCCATTGACTTATTTGCCACTTGCCTTCCTCCTATCGACACATAAATGCCATAAGAGAAAGGACTTTGTCTACTGTGTTCTTGGCGTTCTCTCTGGATCCCAGTAAAACCAGCAAAACTCAAGTATTTGTCAAATCTTAAAGAATGTGTTTATCTCTACTTAAAGTGGTTGTGAGCACAAGGCTTGAAGTCAAGGGGACCTGTGGGATCATCCCACTTGCCAGCTGGGAGAAGTCACCCAGCCTCTTTAAACTTAATAAAACAGAAAAATAGAATCAAGAGCTCACTAGTAGTTGCCATTATTAATCTACAGTTATGTCACCCTCACTAGTTCAACACACACCCCTGATGGCAGGCATTTTGACATTCACTTGTGCCCACATGCCTTGAAACTTCCCCTAGGCACTCCTACTTCCCCTTCCTTCAGAACATGCCATACTGTCCTAAGATGTCTACTTATTTCTCTGTCTCCTCCATGGGGACATGAATACCTCTAAGGCCCAGCATGCTGCCTGTTGAACTTATAGCATAAATGTGTGGTGTATAAGACAAGTAGGTACCTAGCAGTTCTTCCAGAAACATGTTTTGAATCAAGCTCTCTCTAGAAAAGACATTTTAAATACACGAATTAAAAAATAATACCAGATGGCAAATGATCACGTGCTGAATTATATATAATCAAGTGAAATGGCAGAGATGGCCAACACAGAGATTCCCCAGGCCAGCCAAGGAACTAAGGTAGTTGAGGTGGGTGGGATGGGATGGGGGCCAACTGGAGACTACATCTCATCTCCAAGGCAATGATCGCTTAGTTTTTTAGCTCTTTGTTGCCATTGTGGTAGAATGTGGGCCTGGTGGGCTCACACAGTTACCTTTTTCCAGCAAATCTGGAAATTTAAACATGAGATTTCCCAAGTCTCCAGATTGTTGACAGCTAATTTAAATTTACTAAACGATTATTTGAGATGAGCAAAGCACGTTTGGGAGCCCTTATATAACCTCTGACCAAGAGCCCCAGGTGGCTAGATGAAGGCTGGGCCCTAAACAGGAATTAGTGGAATAAGCTACACAGGAGGGAGACCATTAATGTGGCCAGGAATTCTGCTAAAGCATCCATCAAGCACTTACAGAGCACTTAACTAACTACGAAGCACTGGGTTATAAAAATGACTCAGAACCTGTTTCCCCTGAGACTTTCCAGTTGGTTTCAATTCAAGAAATATTGTTGAGCCATGATCACATACCTGGACACAGCTGCTCGAGACAGGGGGACAGGCACCTAGATGACTAGGTATTGTTTCCTACTTGTTAGATCTTTGTCCCAGAGTGCTGGCAGCACACTGTCATACTTCTGTGTCCTATGGATTCTCCTATTCCCAGCCAACCTACCCAGGACCAGCTGCGGCAAAGTGGTCTACCCTAGCAGAGGTTTCTCAGACTAACAGACATGGAATGACTGTCATTGACTCTGTGAGCTTAACTCCTCCCTGGTAAAATGAGTACCTCCAGGAGCTCACATGGTGGTGACACCAAGTGTTCAGGTAACAGCAGCACCTCAGAACACGTGCCCGAGGCTGTTTAGAAAATATTGTAATTTTAATCTGCACAGCAGGCACACAGAAGTCTCTTTTTGGCGGAACTTGTACTGTGATCTTAGACTTGCTGAAGGACTAACTTCCATCACGGCCCTGCCAATATCGATTGTTCGGGCTCAAAAGGGCCTAAGTAGATTGATTTTTTTTTTTCCCTCTCTCTCACACTAAAAAGGATCGTAGTAGTGTTAGTATATTCCTGTTTCCACTGGTTGGTATGCATACTGAATTAATAATAGTGTTACCTGGAAAAATTTAGTTAAAACAAACAGTGATGGAAAACAGGGTAGAAGAGGTCTTAAATTGCATTCTTAATTCCACCACGAATGAGTCTGGTGTTCCAGTGAATGCCTAAGCCTATTTTTTTTTTTTTTTTTAAGACAAAGAACCCTTTGGTAACCTGCATCTCAGACAAGGGACAAAAATGAAAGGAAAAACAAAACACATACAAGCAAATACAAAAGACAAAAAGCAAAATCAGCATGGAGGGAACAAGTGTCCCCTTGTGGTGGAGGTTAAGAGGCAATCCTCCTCTTCGGTCACTTCCTTCCGTAAAGTCAGCAAGAAGGAAATAGATCCACCAGGGGCCTCTGCTAATTTGTTCTTAATTTAAGGAAAATTAGACAATTCCTAGATCCCCCATCCCCAGGGAAAACGACAAGCGCAAATGGTTTTTCTGAGCAAATGCTTTTCGTAACCCACCGGATGACTCGGTCACTCTGCAAACAACAAGAGGTTATGAAATCTACTTTGTGCCACCTTCCAGGGACAGCTTACAAACAGAGGGCAGGGCTTGGGAGCAAAGCCAGCCACTCCCTCTTCGTTCAGTTTTATGGGGCTTCCTTTCTGTGAACTTTTTTTTTTTTGCCTTCCTGAAAGTTTCACAGCACGCGTTCTAGAAACACCTCTAAACTGAAACGCTTCCCCAGCTGTCCCAGTAAAAAAAAAAAAAGAAAAGAAAAGAAAGAAAAAAAATCCTTTTCTCAATGACCTTGGGCAAGAAATACATTCCAGGAAAGGAAATCCAGAAGCCAACGCCTGTTTACTAGCCCATGACTATTGCTCCCGTCTCCAGGTCTCTGGGAACGAGGCGGAGAGGGAACAGGACAGACACCCAAACTCTCAGTCCCTCTGTCCTCTCTGCGCTGGCAGGTGGCGCAGGTCCTTCCAATCGCTTTCGAAAGCCGCCAGCTCGGAAGAGCGCGAGCTGAGCAAGCAGCGCAGCCCCGCCCGGCGAGCCCCTGCTCTAGGAAGCAGCCGGGATCCCCCGTGGCCAGTGTAGACCCCGCGATCCGAGGTGTCAGCCCGCCAAGCGAGTACCTGCCAGCTGGGTTTGAACGGGCTCGGGCGCGGGGGCGGGGCGGGGGCGGGGCCTGGGCGGGGCCCCGCGGCCGGGGGCGGGGCGGGGGCGGGGCCTGGGCGGAGCCCCGCGGGCGGGGGCGGGGCGGGGCGGGGGCGGGGCCCCCGGAGGCTCCGCGCCGTGTGGGAGAGACCCGGGCTCCGGGAGCAGGCGTCTGTCTCTTTAAGCGCCAGGGGCTGCTGCGCTCCCGCCCGGGGAGCCCGGAGCCGGATCTACAATCCCGTCCCTCCCGCTCCGGCGCTTGTTGCTCGCCGGGTCCGGGCTGGGGCTGCCGCCGCCGGGCAGCGAGGCTCCTTCCTTCGCCGGCTGCTCGCGCGCCGCCTCCCCCGGGCGCAGGCTGGGGGGCAGCAGCAGCCCCAGCAGGAGGGAGGGGTGCGGCGCACGCGGCCGTCGCTTCCCATCCTCAAGGCTCGGGGCGCCCCGTAGCCGCGGGGGCCAGACATGCGTCGCTCCCCCCTGCCCAGCGTCGCCGCCGCCCGCGCCCGGAGAGGACGGATTGCGGATCCCACACCTGCAAACTCACCCTAGAAGTCTCAAGGTGCGGCTGGGAGGAGGGGTGGGGGGGTCGGTTCCCCAAGGCCGCCTCCTCTCCGCGGGTGAGTTTTCGCAGGTAACCCGAGCCTGCGGGCGGGCGGGCGGGCGCGCGGGGGAGGGGCGGGCGAGACGGGAGGCGAAAGCGCCGCAGGTGAGCCAGGTAGGGTGGCTCACCGGCCCCGGCCGAGCTGCGGGATCCTCGCCGGTTTCCCCGGAGATGGAGGCGTGAGGGGGCTGGGGGGGGGGGGCCGCCTTAGGGGCTAAGTTAGGGCCCTGGGGTGGAAGGAGGGTTAAGGAAAGGGGGACTGGAGCAAAGTTTCTCTTCTTCACCCCTCCTGCCTGGGCTTGGCAGGTAGGGCGCCGGCGGAAGCCGTACGAGCTGCTGATGCAATGGGCTTTGCCTGACCGAGGTGAAGTGCTGGGGGCGGGGGAGGGCCCCAGTTGCAGGCGTCCTGGGACCGTGACCCTAGAGGTGGAGAATCGAGGCAAGGCTCGGCGCATCCGAGCCTCCCCGTAAAATGGCTCCAGGTGCTCAGCCCCGAGCCCTTCTCCCTTGTGTCAACGAGTTCGTCCTTTCCGTGGAGGGGCTTCTACATGCCTTGCCTTCCTCTCCCAACAGGTGGTCTCGGCCCCTGTCCGGGGGACCCGTGCCGATGACCCAGGTGGTGCTTTCGCTTTCTGCCCCCTCGGCCGTGTGAGCGCGTATCCGCAGCGTGATGGGTAACCAGGTGGAGAAACTGACCCACCTAAGTTACAAGGAAGTTCCCACGGCCGACCCGACCGGCGTGGACCGGGACGACGGGCCGCGCATCGGGGTCTCCTACATCTTCTCCAACGACGACGAGGACGTGGAGCCGCAGCCGCCGCCCCAGGGGCCGGATGGTGGCGGCGGCGGCGGCGGCGGCGACGGCTTGCCCGATGGTGGCGACGGGCCGCCGCCGCCGCCGCCGCAGCCCTACGACCCGCGGCTGCACGAGGTGGAGTGTTCCGTGTTCTACCGCGACGAGTGCATCTACCAGAAGAGCTTCGCGCCCGGCTCGGCGGCGCTCAGCACCTACACGCCCGAGAACCTGCTCAACAAGTGCAAGCCTGGCGACCTGGTGGAGTTCGTGTCGCAGGCGCAGTACCCGCACTGGGCCGTGTACGTGGGCAACTTCCAGGTGGTGCACCTGCACCGGCTGGAGGTGAGCAACAGCTTCCTGACGGACGCGAGCCAGGGCCGGCGCGGCCGCGTGGTGAACGACCTGTACCGCTACAAGCCGCTGAGCCCCGGCGCCGTGGTGCGCAACGCGCTGGCTCACGTGGGCGCCAAGGAGCGCGAGCTGAGCTGGCGCAACTCGGAGAGCTTCGCCGCCTGGTGCCGCTACGGCAAGCGCGAGTTCAAGATCGGCGGCGAGCTGCGCATCGGCAAGCAGCCCTACCGGCTGCAGATCCAGCTCTCGGCGCAGCGCAGCCACACGCTCGAGTTCCAGAGCCTGGAGGACCTGATCATGGAGAAGCGGCGCAACGACCAGATCGGGCGCGCGGCCGTGCTGCAGGAGCTGGCCATGCACCTGCACCCGGCGGAGCCGGACGAGGGCGACAGCGACGCGGCGCGGACTACGCCGCCTCCCGGGCGCCCCCCTGCGCCCGGCGGGGAGGACGAGGCCCGGGAGGCGGCGGTGCACTGAGCGGCCGAGCTGGGTGCCGAGCCCCTGGGCGGGAGCCCTTTGCAGCCGCAGCAGCAGCAGCAGCAGCAGCAGCAGCAGCAGCTGCCGCCCCCCTCCCCTCCTCTCGCTCCCTCCTCCAGCACCTTCCGGGCCCCATCTGGGCTCCTGGGCCATTTGGAGAAAAGGAGAGTTGGCGAAATGCGCAGCCAGCTGTGGCTTGAGCTCGTTCTCTTGGATGGAGGAGCAGCAGGAGGGAGCACGTAGGCGCCCTTTAGCCGGGGCACTTCCTGCCCGCCCGCTGGATCTGGCTCCCTTCAGGAGCTGGGCCGAAAGGTAGACTTGCCCGACGCTTCATCCTTGCCGGACCTGGGTCCAGACTCGACCCTTCTGAAGCACTCGGGGGTGGAGGAAAGTTCAGAGGACTGGTGCCTGCTGTTGCCTCCTCCTCCCCCCCCGGGCTTGGAGGGGGCCCTGTACTGAAGCCTGAGCAGGTTTGTGGCGGCGCCCAGCTGGCAGAGAGCCAAGCTGCAGATAGGCGCACCCCCACCTCCACCCCGGGGTGTGTGTGTGGGGGGGGATGTGGGAGGCTGGGGTGATTTACTTTTGGGGGATTCCTGGGGTTGAAGGCTGGAGAGTCCAGGCCCAGGTCTGGGAGCAGCAGGCCACAACCAGAGCAGCCCCCCTGTGAAGTGTGATGAATAGTTTCGTGAACTTGGGCTACAAGACAAAGACTTTGCTACCTCCCCCCCCCCCCCCCCCCCCCCAAGTAATTCATCTTCTGGAGCTGGCTTCTACTGGAGTCTCCTGCTCCCTCCAAGTAAATCATTGTCACGGGCCAGCTTGGGGAAGGATTCAATTATGGTTCTGTTTTGCCGCCTTTGTTTCTCGCCTGCTGTTGTAGGCACTTAGAGCCACGTTGTCATCAAAGGAGGGAATAGCCCTTTGTGTCTCTAATCTAATTAAACCTGCATGGTTGTGTTCATCCGCAGGTCACACAGAGGGTTGGCCGGTGCCACCCCATAAAGTATCCACTACAGAAGTAGTCAAATGGGGTTGCCCTGGCAGGAATCCCATCTCCCACTCATCATCTGATCCCCTTCCTCAACAGTGAAGATAACCCTTTTTTAAACTCTTAAGGCTTTGGTGGTGGGCCTGTGATTTGATTTGATTTGGGTTTTTTTGTTTTGTTTTTTATTTTTGCCTCTTGGCTGTCCCATCCCCCTCACTCACTTTTGTTCTGCAGGTGATAAAATCTTAGGCTTGAGGTCTATTCAGTGATGAGGTGTTTGTTTTGCTAGCCACACCTGATGCAATTTAATCAAGATGCAAAGTCTTATTGTGTTGCAGCAGTCTCTTTGTTCCTTGGAGAACCCCCCCCCCTTTCAGAGCGCTCCTGCAATTGAGAGGGGTGACAGCCATCACAAATTAAATGCCACCTGGTGTAGTCAGCACTGAATCTGGTGACAGTCCTAAGGCACAGGTTGGTGGCTGTGAGATCTGTCGGCACCAGTCTGGCCTGTACTCTGAATCTGCCACTGATCCTGTTTGCTATACTGTGGGGCCTCTAGAAATTTTTACAACCCATCTCTTGTATTCATGAGAGCTCTGGCATGATGTGTGCCCTTGATTTAACGGTGCTGCTGTGCCGCAGATTGGCATTGCTAATGCTGTCTCAAAAGTTGAGTGAAGTTTTCCTTTCCCTTGGGAGTCATTTGAGATGACACCGAACAAGTCATTTTCTGAACAAATTCTTACAGTAGGAGTGGAATCCTATTTGAGCGTCCTAAAAAGCTGTGGCCATGTTTGGGCCTTCTCCCTGGGGATTTCTAAGTCACAGCAACAAGACTTGAAGGATTTCTTTGTATACTTTTTTTTCAAACCTGGAAGTTGATGCCATAATCTTTAAAAAGCCTAGACCGTCGTCGCACCTCAATATGAAATAATTGTGGGGGCATTAGCTATGTTCCCTGTTCTCACAAGGATCACCAAACAGGTCCTGTCACATTGCTAAAGATGAACCACACTCAGAGCCCTAGTCTGGGACCTTGGAGAAATGTCAGTCGCCTGGGGGAAATGTAGCTCTAGTTTCCATGTGAAATAATCTCCCAGCTTCATGTTTATATTCTCTTGTTCGTGGCAAAGCCAAGCAAGGTAAAGGACATTTAGGAGAACCTCCCACATCTAACAGATTTGGATTTTCTTTTACACTTAACGTGGTGGTTGAAAGACCAGCGTGCAGACACCAAGAGGGGAGAAGAGCAGAACAGCAGAGTCTAGTAGCTCTGGGCTGGCTAGCCAGCCAGCTTTTCCACTTCCCTATCTGTGTGTCTGCCTCCTTGGCCCTCAATTGGAAAGTGAATGTCATTAGTCACACGGAGGTACAGCAGTGACTGTCGTTACAAAGGAACTGCTTTTTGTGGGAAGTCTCCACTTGAAGAACTCTTGTAAAATCCGCACCCATAAACAGTAGCATTCTGCTTCTAGAGAAGAGGTGGGGGGGTTTTTGTTTTGTTTTTTTGAAAATGAGCTAGAAGAGGAAAGCCATCTCCTTTCCAATGTAATGCAAGCGTTTTTTTTTTACTGGCTACCAGAGATGTGAAGTCTGGAACATGAAGAATGATTCCGTTGGAAGTTTCCTTAGGGTTCCCTAGAGCTCTAAAGTAAAGCAACAATCAACCAATGAAGGCTCCAAGAAAGGGGACTTCGTCAACTTCCCCTCTTTCCTCAAGGTGGCAGTGTTGTGGATAAGTGAGTTTTTAAATGTCCAGGCTATGGCTACATCTGGCACTTTAAAAAAGTGAATATATTTAATAATTTTTGTTTCTCCTTGGGAATAAGACTTTAAAACTCTTTTGTACTGTGAATTACGTATGTTCTTTGAAAGAAAGAAATATCGATTCTAATGTTCTTCAGAAGTTGTGGCAGGGATAAGCAGGACCCCGGACTGGAACATATCCTAAAAGTAATGAAACAAATTCTATTTTCTTATCTGAGCAAATATTTTATTGAGACTGCTCATGTATGTCAAAGGAGCCCACAACGTCAGCGACACCATTTTTTGTATTGAAAGAACTCCTACTTTTTGTAGCTTTTATTCCACATGTGATTGAAAATGACTTTATAGCACTAAAATGCCTAGCAGAAGACTTGACACCAGACCTTTAAGGAAATCTTTAGTTTTTATGAAAAATGACACTTCAGTGGTTAAACTTCTCGTGTCTTCGGTGTTTCTGGCCCTAAGAGCACCACTAGACAGCACCACAACCACATGGAAACATATTTTTGGAAGCAAAACTTTAATTTTGTACCACATATGCTATGGAGAGTTAAGAAAAATTAATGACTACTTGTTTTCTATTTTTTTTCCTAACAAAATCGAATCCACTGTGTCGAAGACTCTTGATATTATGTGATCGTCTAACCATTTTTTAAAATAAATTAGAATAAAATCTGTGATCATGGTCATCGAATGGTTTTGTTTGGAAAGTTACATTTGTGAGATTTTTTTTTTTTTTTAAGTCATGGTAACTACAAACTTGACTGGTTATTCACATTTTCACTATGTTTTGTTCTTAGCTGTAATTCTTGTGCCCCATGGAGAATTACATTTACTAACATGGTAAATTCTATGTGTATTTTATTTCCTAGTGAATTGTGTAAACTATTTTTGTTGAAGATTGTATGTTAAATCAATGTTATGTTCTCATACCACTTCTTGAGAAGGAGGTTCCGATTTGAAATTGTATCATTTCCTTCAAAATGAAGGGCAGTGTTTAGTTAAAATAAAAGATCGATGACATCTTTTGAACCACTTCCTCTTCACTGTCTTATTAAAATGAAATCTATCAAGTCCTTTTGAAAAACGCTATAAAGGTTTCCAATAAACCATTCATTAGTGTTAACTGAATTTATAATTTTTTCCCCGCTTGTATACCTCTTTCTGCTATGTGTGGTTCAAATATCAAGCTGCAGTTTTTTCTGAGGATATTCATCTTTACATTGCTCAGTAAACATTTCGATGAATTCATTTAGTGACAAAGCCCTCCCTGCATTTGCTCTGTGAGAATTAATCACCCATTGCTTCTAGGCTATCAGTGTTCGTGAAAAATGTCTCATAAACATAAATTTTCAGTGCACATTGATTTTCAGAATCAATGCAAACATTGCTGATCACCACACTCCCATATTGGAATGTATACTGGGGCGTTTTGGTATTAAGATCAGTTGCATCTTGGGTGGTTTCAGTTTCAGACAAAGGGAATCTGTTCACTGGGTAATTGAATTACAGAAAACAGACAAATGTGACCACATGGCACCGTTGGCATCATAAGGGATGCAGATGCCAGCAGTTGATAAGAGAGGCAGATGTGGCATCTGGGACTGGTGTGTGGGAGGCCACGAGCACTGCTTAGGCCAGCACCTGAAGCTACTGCCACAGTCCCATGAGGTTCAAAAACCTGGGCTTTGTCAACAGGCTCTTAGGAGAATTTTAAATAGAAAGAACCAGAAATGCAAAAAGTAATAGGGAGCTCGGCAGCAGGAGGGCCATTTATCCCTAGAGTGGGAGTCCTTAATTTATCATGGTTCTCCTTGTACAAGAAAATAGAGGGAAGGGAGCTTGATACAGAAAGTTCATTTATTCTTGGGAGATCTTGGTGTAGGCTGCTGTTTCCATTCCCTTTAAGTGGACTGAGCTTGCTTAATGTAGGAAAATGACATGTTTGGAAGCGTTTAAAAGGACCTCCAAAATGAACAGACCCAGAATACGTGAGAAGGGCTTTTATTTCCTTTTACTGAATTAACTGGGAAATTGGCTTATTGAACAAATAGAGCCATTTTATCTGCAGAGTAGATGCAAGAATGATTGGTGTGTATTTGCAATCACAAGATACTAGGAATTTATGAAGGAGTAGAGGATGCTGAGCTCTAGTCTAGATACTGGAATGTGCAGAGATGACAAGCAAACACATTGAGAGAGTCTTGGTTTCTCAGGGGAAATTCATTTCACTCTTTTTTTTGTATGGGACATGATAATAAAAGGCGGCCCTGTACAGAGCTGATGGTAGGTCTTCAGGTAAAGCAAATGGGTGTAGGTTGAATTAGACCAAAATTCTGAAAGTACAGATGATGGCAAAAAGGATGTAACTAATATACCTAATATTCACAAAGTACTTAACTGGGAGGCTCCTGAATTCCCAGTGCCTAACGTAAAAAGATAGACCAGATCCATAGTTTCTGTCCTCAGTGTCACATTCTAACAGGTAAGACAGGTGACTTCTTACCAAAAAGGAATTCACAGTAAATAATTTAATTTCAGTCGATGGAAACGTACAGGGTGTATGGGATCTCTCCGTCAATGAGTTGGTGAAGGCTTCCCTGAGGAAGCATTTATGCTCAACTCTTCCAGAGGAGACGAGAGAAGGGTAAAGGAGAGAGCCAGGTGCTTTAGAGTGGGCACGAGTTACACTGATTCAGGGAGGAAGGCTGGGGAGGGAACGAAAGAATGTTGAGTGGCCTCAAAATGCCTTTGCTTCTTACTCCAGTAGGACCTGGCAGGGAGAGACCTTCACTCTACATTTGATGGAGTGAATGAACCTGGAGGTTGAGTTTGCCAGAGTAGAAAGCCCTCCTATCTCCTCAAGGTGCTGTCATCTCTATGATGTGAGGAGGGTGAGGTAGCAGTGATTGTAGGATGAATCAAACGGGGAGCAAGGGAGTGACACTGTCTCCTCTCCCAGAACTCCACTGCCAGCTGGGCTATAAATAGTGTGAATTCGGGCCTTTGCCTGATGAGACTGAGAGAAGTGGCACAGGTCAGGCTGGATGGAAGCAGAGGTAAAACAGCACAAGTTTGACAGCCTTCATGCCCTGGTCTTGGAGTCATGATCGCAGAAGACATTATTTCATTCAATTGGCCAACACAGGCCACCATCAGAATATAGACTTTGGTGCCTCGTCATCAATGGCCATTAATGACTCAAAAGATGAGCTTTGCTACTTTGGTGGGAGAAACTTGTACAACAATGTGCTTAACTTCCAAGGTTTGGTTACCTTAATAAGCATTCACCTTAACCTCATAACTGAGGATTCTCAGTGGCTAAGCTAAACTGGAAGTAGAGGGTCTGACCTAGGCAAGAAAAACTGAATAGTGGTTAAGTCTTGACAGTCAACCTACCTGGGTTTCTCTACTCTGGGCTCTACTCACTGTCAAGCTGGTAACTTTGGCGGAAGTTAAATATATGCTTGGAAGCCTTATTTTATCTTCTGTAGGATGTGACCTATGACATAGGTCATATTCACTTAACTCTGAATTTCAGCTGTACTTGCAAAATAATATAATATAATGTATATAATCATATGATTGGACTAAAATAATAGTATCTACTTTAAGCGGTCGTTGTGAGCACAAAATGAAACAATGCACCTAAAGTGCAGATCAATAGCAATTGTGATTGATAAAGAGAAAATCTAGGATATTCTAGGTGTTCAAAAGCCTTATTCAAAATGAATTTTTATCTGGTCGAGAGAGGTCTCCCCTTTAGTTCTAGAGTATTTCTTAGCTAAGCTACAAGAAACTGGTAAGATAAAGAGAGAACTCTAGTTAGTACTGCAGTTGTTTAGCTTCTGCTAGAGGATTTGATCTTTAGTAGATGAACCATTTAATTTGTTTATACATTTTATTATGTTTACTCATCAATTCAACCAATATTTCTTAAGAACTTTTAAGGTATAAGGTGCCAGAGAGATGAGGGTGAATTTGAAGTGATAGTGTAGTGATAATATTAACAGCGATGAGGTCACGGTGTTGCCCACCCACCTCCGCCTCCAGCGTTAATCATCACAACAGCCTTTCTGGACAGCTGCTGATAGCTTCATTTTATAGTTGAGGGCATAGCTTTAGAAAAATGAAGCCATTTGTCCCTGGTCACATAGCTAATAAGCGACAGCTTCTGGACTAGAACTGGAATGCTGGTCTCCAAAGCCCCAGGCCAGGATTCCTCCACTGAGAGGTCATCGCCACTCCCACCCTTTGGCTGCCTCTCCCTTCTCTGTACCCAAGGAGGATACAGAGAACCTCATTCTGCTCCTACTTTTGGCAGCATTATCTGAGAGGCAGGTAGATTTTCACTCCTGTTGCAGCAGCTCTGAAGGTAGTGACCCCAGAGGTAGGAAGAGGCAGGAAGAGGAGAAGCAACTCTTCCAAGAGAGATTTTACACCCTTATCATGAGTAACAATAACAAACCCTGGGTGAATGTTGACCATCCCCTAATTACCTCCACCCTCCTGTGGCGGAGCATTGTGACAATCCCTACTCAAACTGCCCCTCTCCTGTCAGTGCTTTTGTGACTCACTTTCCTCCTTCAGACCAAAATAAGGTCACACGGGCCTGCTTCAGATCTTTGCTCCAGCCCCTGACCTGCTGTGTGATGTTGGGCAAGTTAGTAATTTCTTTAAGCCATTTTAACTTATCTAAAAATTGGAGTTACTAGGACTGTCCAGTCCATAGGACTGTTCATTGGCTTACGTGAGATAATGTATATCAAGTGCATCATGGAGCACTTAGGTGTGGAGTGGGGGTCATATTGGCTCTGCCACAAATGGCATGGCTACAAATATAATATATGACCTTGAGCAAGTCCCTTTACCACACTGGGACCCTGAATTTACATTTCTGTGTATGTAGTACCCAACTCCAGCAGGAGTCCATGACAAGGTTCCAAGAGCAGCTATATCCTTTGAGATGGTTCTAGAAGTTGCTATACATAATTATAACCAATTAATACTAACTGATACTTATTCCTTGGCTATAGCCCTAAACCTCATTCATGTAAAAAATTAATATGTAGAAAAAATAATATGGAAATGTAAAAAAGAAAGTGATAATAAGATGATTGAATTTCAGGGAATGCTTTTATTGTGAAAGATAGGGACTACACACACAAAACATTGTTTTGAATTAGCAAATTTTGTTACGATCTTTAATATTAGAAACCAAATCTGGGTCGTGGGTGAGGGAAAAGGTGATAATAAGAGTAAATTAATCTGTATTTCCTTTGGGAATAGAATTTCCTCTGGAAGAAAAAGTATTTCATTGTTTTTTGTTGTTGTTGTTGTTGCTGTTGTTCTGTTTTAATTTTGCTTTTCAAACACTAATTTTCTTTTTCTTTTTCTTTCTTTCTCTCTCCTTTTTTTTTTTTTTTTTTTTTTTTTTCATACTAGGGTACATTTCTCTTTGCTACCTGGCTATACTGTTGGCCAATACATCAAAGCCCATAGAGAGAATTTTCTTGTATCTCAATGGCTGTGCATGATTTATTCTACTTTATTCTAATGGAGTCTATTTCTTTTTATATTTCAGTAAGAGCAAGGTTGTTCATAAAGCCATAAAGCATCAAACAGTGGCAGTTCTTTGTGCTGACATCTATTTTAGTACTTTAAAAAAATTAATAGACTTTATTTTTTAGAGCAGTTTAAGGTTCACAGCAAAACTGAGTGGAAAGCAGAGTTCCCACCTACCCCCTCTCCCAACCACACAGCCTCCCCCAGGGTCAGCATGAGAGTCAGTGTGGCACATTGTTACACTGGATGAACCAACACTGACACATCATTGTCAACAAGAGTTACATTAGGTTTCACTCTTTGTGTTGTGCATTCTATCATTTTGAAAAATGTATCCACCATTATAGGATCACAGAATAGCTTTACACAAGACACGTCTCCTTTAATTCTTTCTCTCCCAAACTAGGAATTGGACTATTTTCAGCTCCTCTTATCAAAACTTAAGAGCCATTTCTCTGCAGGGCCCTTCTGTTTTCTTGACCATTCCGAATGATGTGTCTGGCTAGAATTGTGTTCATTCATTCTTTAAGTATGAATTGAGGCCAACCCCAGGCAATGTGCTACCTACTGGGGCTAGAAAGAGGAGTACCATGTGGTCCCTGTGCCCCAGGGCCTACCCATATTCTACTGAGCAAGATGGGCAACACAGGAAGTGCAATACCTGGGATGAAGTTGTGATGATGGAGAAGTGGCAGGCTCCAAGCATTATAGTAGCACTAGTGAGGGGTGGAGATGTTGGCAGCTAACCCCACATGGTGGGAATGGGAAAGGGTCTAGAATAGCTTTCCTGGGCAAAGTTAAGCAGATAGGAGGATATCTTATCAGAGGAAGATTCTAACATAATCCTGCTTCCAACTCATCAACCCTTTATTTAGGGAGCAAAATACACATCTGTCTCTATAAGTGGCTGGGGGAGCGGAGCATGAGAAAAATACTATCAATTGCTTAATAAATCCTCTTTTTCATAGTGCTGATACAGATTTCAGTCAACGAGGGCACATTATTAAAAACTCTGAAAGGATAATTTCACTGCATTAAAAGTGTTCTGTTCTCTTTTAACACCATCATCCTCCTGACTTTAGGCATAGCCAAGCAGTTCCAATACAGTTGGGACTGAGGCTGCTTTCCCTGTGTTTGAGGGAGCCAAGAGGCACTGTGGAAAGCATTGCCTGGCATTTGAGTCAGGCCTGGGTGTCAGCCCAGGACCTTTCTTTCTGCGCCACTGGGGCACATGCCCTTCCTGGCTTGGGTGGCCATAGTGTATTTATTTGTAAAGTGGGAATGACATGTCTCCCATCATGCAGGGTTATGGAGTTGATAATATACAGAAATCACTCAGAAGTTGGGGATCCCTGAGTGGCTCAGTCGTTTAGCACCTGCCTTCAGGGCCAGGGCATGATCCTGGAGTCCCAGGATCGAATCCCACATCAGGCTCCCTGTGTGGAGCCTGCTTCTCTCTCTCTCTCTCTCTCGAATAAATAAATAAAATCTTTAAAACAAAAATCAAAAACAAGTATTCCTGGCAGGAAGTTTTATGCTTAGGGATCGGTTGCTATGACTATCCATTTCCCCTTTTTCACTTTTGCACTATATCCACGCCTCACCAAAATCTCACAGGTGCATTTCAGATCTGAGCAGGTTGAGCCAAAGAAACTTTACCAGAGTTAAGAGATGATGTGACATTTTGGTTTTGTAATGGTTAAAACTCTCTGCCTCCAGGTGTTTGGAGAAAAATCATAAATATATGCACACACAAACCTACGTACACATGCACATAAACAAGCCAAGTGCATCATTTCATTTGAATCTTCAGTTTCTCCCCAACCTGACAACCAAGGAGGTGCAGCTCAAGCATTGAAATCATCATATCATCTTAAAGCTGTAACTGTTTTATTACTTCCTGGTTAGTGCCTCTCTCTGCCTGCCCTTTCAGCCTATGAATATTTTTTATTAATATAATTTTATTACTTTTTTTCTTACAGTTCAAAAATAATATGTACTTAAAAGAAGTTCAAATACCAAAGTGTATAAAGTAAAAGAAAGGACATCTTCCATTGCCTTCTTTCACCTTATTCCACCTGTAACCAAGGCTTATTAATATCAGGTGTGCTGCGAATTCCTTCTAGATTTTTTTATATGAACATTCAGACATGCTTAGCTGCATGTATTTTTCCTGTTTTTTTTTTTAATATTTTATTTATTTATTCATGAGAGACACAGAGAGAGAGAGAAGCAGAGACATAGGCAGAGGGAGAAGCAGGCTCCATGCAGGGAGCCCAATGTGGGACTTGATCCTGGGACTCCAGGATCATGCATGCCCTGGGCGGAAGGCAGGCTCTAAACCGCTGAGCCACCTAGGCATCCCAAGTTTTCATAGTAAAAAGCTTCTGTTTCTTATTTATGCATGTTTTTATTGATGCTCATTTCAACTATATCCAATTTTTCCTGATTATAAATGATACCACATACATTTTTTGTTACACCTGTTCTTGGCATGCATGAGAATATTTCTAAAGGATATAATCATTGAAGTGAAATTTCTGGATTAAAGGTTATGCAAAGATGTAGATTTTTTTATTTTTAATTTTTTTGAGAGTGAGGGGAGGGATGAGGAGGGACAGAGGGAGAGAATCTCAGGCAGGCTTCACACCCAGTGCAAAGTCCCATGTGAGGCTGGATCTCACAATCCTAAGATCATGACCTAAGCCAAGATCAAGAGTCAGATACTTAACCAGCCGAGCCACCCAAGCACCCCTGAAAAATTTAGATTTTGATAGGAATGACTATGTGACCATCTATAAAAGATAGTGCCAACTACGGTAAAGCTTTTTGAAAATATTTGCTAACTTGGAGGTGAAAAACAGGACATAATTGTTTGAGTTTCAATGGGAGTTTTATTTTTTTACCACCTGAGCTAGTCTCATTGGTATCTCTAAGAATTCAAATCAACGGTTTACTAGTTTTATTCTATTATAATTATTCTAATTCTCTTCAAAGCACTTGGTGATAGGGTCAGCCTGGGGAATTCTAGAATTCAATCTGTGAACTTGAGCAAATAGTAGAAAGGTAACAGTGAAAGGTATCCAAAATGATCCTTTTAAAAATGTCAGAGTGTGCAACATGCTGGCGGCTTCCCATGGTGCTTTGGATAAAATCTAAGTTTTTTACTATGGCCTGTTGACCTGCATGATCTGGCCTCTGTTTATGCTGCCAACTTCACTTCTTATCACTCCTTCTTGCAGCTATATCCCAGCGTCACAGGCCTATTTTTTTTTTCCTCTAAATGCACCAGAGTTTTTCCTTCTTGCTCTAGAGCAGCATTTTCATACACTTCGACTACTGACCTGCAACAGGAAATGAACCATGTATCACAACTAAATGCCTACATATATGTATGTGTGTGCATGTGTGTGTGTATATATGTGGGTATATGCTTATATCTGAATCTAAATTTTACCAAACAACTCCTAACTGTACTGTGATACCATGTAGCAAGATGATGCAGAATCATGGCCCCCCAAAGTTGTCTGCACCCAAATGTTTTCTGACCAGTCGAAATCCTAAAATTGAAGATTCACTGGTAAGGGGAGAAACTATCCAGAGCCTCATAGTTTCACCACTTTACAGTTCTCTTTGGACAAACCTTTCATTTTAATGAAATTTTCACAATACCTGTGACCTCCTTGGCCTTTTCTTTGGAAATGCACATGTTCACCACATTTTTTGGAGCTTCCACAGCCCTAGGCTAGATGTGAATTGTGTTCAGAGTCATAGATAATGCTTCAATAGTCTTGTTGAAGAATCAGAGATACTTTAAAGTAATAAAGAGAATGAGACTTTCATTCCCTCACATGTGAGGGGTAGTTAGGGACTAGAGGACATTTGAGCCACCTTCATCAACTCCTTCCATCGCTGACAACGCTAACTTAACGTCTTGGTAACATTACTCATTGTCAAAGTGTGTTTCCTAGGTATTGAATTAAATCTCTGCACCCTCTTCTTAAGATAGTACTACCATCCTCCTTGAATAGGCATAGAAATTAAGCCTCTGAGAAAAGGAAATAAAATGTTTGCTGAGCACATACTATATTCCAGACCCCATGACTGGAATCTTACAAATGGTATTTCATTTAATCTTGAGTGTAATCTGGGAGGTTGCCACTATGATTCTCATTTTAATATGAAGTCATGATTCGCCCAAAATTGCTGAGCTATGAAATGGGCCCAACAAGATCAACCTACAGTTATCTGACTCCTGGGCCAATGTTGTTCTTCCTGCTACATGGCAGGTTCTTCCAGTGGTTACACTCACTCTCATTTTGCAAGTGTTTCCAAGTCCCACAATCACAAAAGCTTCTCTTCAGATTTCCTCAGTGCTGTTGAAAGTTGATGAAGTGGAACATTCCACTTACATCTTCTTCACTGGCCCCTGGTACTCTGAAAACTGAGTAGATGAAGGCAAGAAACTGGGCAATCCAACTGAGAGATGACAAAGAGCTGAGGGAAGATGACACCCCATGTGCAAAGGGCTGTGATTTTTCCTTTTACTTGAACTTATTATTTGGGCATAATTTCAAAGTTGCTTGAATGGGCATAGTGCAGAGTTGGCATAGTCTACCCTTGATGCAGATTCATCTTTGTCAACATTTTATTCCATCTGCAAAGGGCAGGTGGGATACAGGTACTTAATGTCATTCTTGCCCACAGACTCTGCGTGTCTAGCAGATTTGTTAATTCTCATTTGAAGTGTCCTCCAGCCCAGCTCTCTTACTCGTCCTTCTCCCCATGTTCTCAATTTCAGTTTTGCACTATTGCCCAGGATTTCTCACTCTCTCCCATTGCAGGTGTGAGGCTGGCTCTGCCATAGGTCAGTGTGAATTCAGATCACTGGTCTACCAGTTACCAGCCATTGTAACTTTCGGAGAGGCATTTAACCTCATTGAAAGTATGAACCTGATATAGCACCTTCCAGAGTGTTTGTGAAGATTATATGGAACCATATGAGAGAAAGAAGTTAGGCAGAGTGCCAAGCACAGAGTAAATTCCCCTAGAAATGCAAACTCGTATTGCAAAAGACCCCTATCCATCCTGTAGCCATTCGAACACCTAAGCAGATACTAAAATCTTGAAATACTTCCATAGCAGTGGGTAAATAGCTGCTTCCATAAAACCCATCCCTCACCACCACAGCACCCCCCTTCCTGACCACCTGGTTACTGCCCTGGGACACCCATAATATTTCCACAGACTGACAGGTATATGCACGCAGAGCTGGGGCCTCCAGCATTCAGCTGCTGCTCTATGTGAGGCATTTTGATTGGCTGATGACTGCTGAAAAATGTTAATATCTCTGCAGAATATTAGCTTAAGTGCCTATAAATACTATCACCCCCATTTACAAATGACAAAGGAAGTCAGGGGATGGAGGGAGTAATTTTGTCCAAAGTCATACAACCGATTATGACTTAAACTTGAGACTGTTTAATTTCCAAAACCTTGCCCAGTCCCTGAGGAATGGAGTCCCAGACCCCAAGCACCTGTGACCTTGGGCAGGAGACTTCATCTCCTAGAGGAGGAACAGAGTGCAAATGATCCTTCTGGCTTCCCTACCTCTCCAGGCATAAAAAAAGTGCTGACATACAGAAGTTTTCCTTGTCTTTTTGTTCACAGCAAATAATTAAGTTCAGTGGTCAGTCTTAGGCCAGAGATCAAACTCAACTTGTTAATTATTCACAGAGTTGATAATTCTGCTTTTCTCTTGAAACTGTTGAACCAGTTGGGACAAGCCAGGACTACAAAGCTGGTAAAACGGACTTTTTGAAAATAACTCGTTGAGTCAGACCATTGGAATATTTTTAGAGAGGGAATGTGAGCCAATGAAAGTAGGAGAGCTAATAATTTGGGGTTGGTTTGTTTCCAATGGTACCCAAAGGGTAAAGGGAAAGTTCAAACCCTTCTTCCTCAAACTCCCCAGAAGTAACAGTTAATAGCAGATTCTTATATCTTTTTCCAGAAATTAACCAGTTAGCCTTTCTTCCTTCCTTCCTTCCTTCCATGCAAATGGAATCATAATATATTAATGGCTAATATTTATCATGTGCTCGCTATGTGCCCGGGAAGATTTTCAGTATCTTGTCTGGACTGTATGTCATGTAACCCTCTATGAAATAGGTACTGCTTTTATTTTCACAGTTTAGATGGGAAAACAGGCCCAGAGGGGTTAGATCACTTGCTTAAAGTCACACAACAGATGGGTATAAGGAAAGAACTTAGTAAATCAACATAAATCTGTCTTATTCTAGCTATTTTATTCTGTCTTATGCCTCAATGTATCTCTTTATGGGAATGGATTGTAGTTTCTTTAACTTATAGTTGAATTTTGAAGTTGTCTAAATCTGTTCTAATTATCACAGCTACATCAACCAGCTTTGTATATTTATCTTTGAAATTTGAACTTTTATTTGATGTTTGTTGTGTGCCAGGCACTCTGGGACACTCTTGACATGTATTTGTCATTGAGTGCTCAGACTTACTCATGACTTTAGGAATTGTCCCTGATGCAAGGAAGAATATTGAGACTCTGAACAGTTAAGTAACTTTCCCAAAGTCCCAGAGTTCATGAATGGCAGAAGGTGGAATTGAACTCAGGCTCTCTGAGTCCAGGGGCTGTAATACTACTGTTGCTATGGTATGTACATGGCTGTGTATGAAAATACCCATGAGGAAGTCACACGTCTACAAGAATCTTCCCCTTTAATACCATTATCCTTTATTCTTTTTCTTGTGTGTTATAATTTCACACCCATTAAACAGAGTTAATAATACTTACTACTATGGACTGAATTGTGTTCCCCAAAATTCATATATTGAAGATCTAACCCACAATGTAATGGTGTCTGGAGGTTGGAACTTTAAGAGGCAATTAGGCTTAGATGAGGTCATGAGGATAAAGCCTCCATAATCAGAGTAGTGTCCTTATAAGAAGAGACACCAGGGGAGCACCTGGGTAACTCAAGTCACTTAAGTATCTGCCTTTGACTCAGGTCAGGAGCTTGTGGTCCTGGGATTGAGCCTACTCTTGGGCTCCCTGCTCAGTGGGGAGTCTGCTTCTTCCTCTGCCTCTCCTCCTGGCTTATGCTTTTTCTCTCTCTTTCTCTCTCTCTCTCTAGCTTGCTTTCTCTAAGAAAGAAAGAAAGAAAGAAAGAAAGAAAGAAAGAAAGAAAGAAAGAAAGAAAGAAAGAAAGAAAGAAAGAAAGAAAGAAAGAAAGAAAGAAAGAAAAAGAAGAAAAGAAAGAAAGAAAGAAAGAAAGAAAGAAAGAAAGAAAGAAAGAAAGAAAGAAAGAAAGAAAAGAAAGAGATACCAGAGAGCTTGCTTCCTCTCCTCTCTCCACCATGTGAGCACACAACAAGAAGGTGAATGTCTGGAAGCCAGGAGGAAGATCCTTGCCAGAGCCTGACCATACTGGAACCCTGATGTATTTCTAGCCTCCAGAACTGTGAGAAATAAGGTTCTGTTGCTAAAGCCTACCCAGTCTGTGGTATTTTGATATGATAGCTCAAGCAGACTAATTACTTAACTTATAAAATTATTTTAAAATTAACAGAAACAACAAGGGAAAACATCTAGAATATTTATAATGGAGTTATCATACGCCAGGTGTTGTTCTAGAGCTTTACATGTACACTAGTTTCTTAGGGCTGCCATAACAAAATACCACAAACTAGGTGGCTTAGAACTATAGAAATTTATTCTTTCACAGTTTTGAAGTCTAGAAAATCCAAAGTCAATGTCTTCATAGGGCCAAACTCTCTTAAAAGTCTCTGAGGAATGTTTTTCCTTGCCTTTTCCTAGCTTCTGGTAGCCCCAGGAATTCCTTGGCTTGTGGTAGCATAACTCTGATCTCCACTTCTATCATGACAAGGCATTCTCCCCCTGTGTCTGTGTCACCACTTAGTTATCCTCTTATAAGGACACCAGTCATATTGGAGGAAGGGCCTCTCTTACTCTAGTTGGACCTCATCTTAAGTAATTACATCTATAATGACTCTATTTCTAAATAAAGTCCCATTCTGAGATCCTGAGGGTTAGGACTTCAACATATCTTTTATGGAGAGAAAAAGTCAAGCTATCATAATATACATATTTTCTCATCTAATCTCTGCAGCAACACAATGAAACAGATATTAATATTCCCATTTTATGGATGAGGACATCAAGGCTCAGAGAATTCACATCACTTGTCCAAGGTGACATAGTGGTTAAACAAATGTATGCTCTTGCCTTGCTTCTTGGCTAATAGAGATTGGAGGCAGAGTAGACACTCAGAAGAAAATGTGGGTTTGTTTTATGTTGAAATGCCTGACAAATAGCAAAAAACTTTAGACTAATTAATACCCCTTATGAACATAAATGTAGAGATCCTTAACAAAATATAAGCAAATCAAATCCAGGCATATGTAAGAAAGGATAATACACCATGATCAAGTGGAATTGAATGTATTCAATGATAACTGATTTAACTGATTTGTGATAACTGATTTACCTAGTGAGTCCAGTGTTTAGGCTTTCTCAGGAATAACTTCTATAAACTTTTTTTTTGTATGACCCACACTTTCCTATTTCATTGCATGTCTTGTATTGTTTGCTATTGTTAATGAAAATTGGACATTTTAAATAGTATGATGTGTCAAGTCTGAAAATCAGATTCTCTTCTCCAGGCTTTTTGATATTGCTGCAGTTTGCTAGTTGAGTGACTTTCTTGGACTATTTCTATAAAATCTGCATTCTGTGTCATGCGTGGCTATTGAAGTGATAAACTAATGACTAAACAAGAGATTTCCATAAAACTACATGAACTAATAACCTTCCTTTTTAAGGACTGTGTGTGTGTGTGTGTGTGTAGTTATGTTTTCAGTGCTCTGGCAAGCAGTTTATGATTCTAGCTTATACTTAACTCCTTGCTTATGCAAAGCATGACAGCATAACCAGAGGTGAGAGAGTAGGACATATTTAGCGCTTTCTGGGGCATATACACAGTCCTGAAAATGTACACGGGCTTCTAGATTCTCAGTAATATGCTGGAGCTTTTCAAAGATGCCTATGGATATCTCATTATCCAGCTTTTCTTTTTAATATATTTGATTTGCACTTGTTAGCTCTAACTGTTAACACATCTCTGGGCAGCTGTGATATTAAACAATTGCCACTGATTGTATTTGACAAATACTCTGTGGGTGGGGCTCCTCACAAAGAACATGCTCTGATTAGATCAAATAAAGACATCCTTAAAAGTGGAGCTTTTTTCACAAACTGCCAGATAGATCGCATGGTGACAATTTCTAGGAATGGGACTTCCTGGAAGCTCCAAACCCATTTTGCTTTACTTCAGTAGCTGCTAAGCTGCTGTTTTCACAGCTACTGTAGCTGTGAGGCTTTTGGCTTCCAGTGCTCCTGAATTGCTGGGGAGAGGCTGATGGGCCTAAGTCCAGTTAAAATGCCACAAAGCTCACTATTCTTGCCCAAATTCAGCCATTTTTCTTGAATAAATACTGTTTGGATTACTGGAAGCCACTGGTGATTTTTCAGAGTTATGAAACAGGTATTTTGACACTTTTCACTCATATTCTCATTGCTTTTATAGAGAAATGGGTTTCAGAGGTCCTTAATCAACCATTTCAGAACAACTAATTGTATATCCATTTTCTGTAGGTATGTAACAAATCAGCACAAACTTGTAGGCTAAACTCACACCCATTTATTATGTCATATTTTTGTAGGTCAGATGTCCTGGCCCAGAGTAACTGGATTTTTTGTTCAAGGTCTAACAAGCCTTAGAATGAATTCTCTCTTTGAGCCAGGCTCTTCTTTCACCCTCATTTGGGTGGTTGGTA
The DNA here is from genome assembly GCF_011100685.1 of Canis lupus familiaris. Taxonomy (NCBI): domain Eukaryota; kingdom Metazoa; phylum Chordata; class Mammalia; order Carnivora; family Canidae; genus Canis; species Canis lupus. The sequence continues at coordinate 24,622,584 of NC_049234.1, read as the reverse complement.
GAATTTACATTTTGACTGTAGGACTGAAGTCCCTGTTTTTATGCTGGCAGGCAGTCCATCTCATCTTCTCAAGGCTACCCCTAGGTCCTAACCATGACCTGGAAACTTACTTTCTTCAAAGCCAGCAGGAAAAATCTCTCTCCGGTTTGTTAAGTTATGTAACTGAAGTTACATAGTCTAATCATGGGAGTGCCTAGCCTATCATATTCACAGGACATGTTCACATTCGGGGAGCAAGGATTATATAAGGTATGTTTACCAAGGTGTGGTGTTCTTGAGGGGATTCTTGTCTTAGAATTTTGAACTCTATAAGTTTAATTGTAGGTTTTTGTATAGCACTTTTGTATAAAGTGACCTAATGTAATTGTCACGACAGCAATTTGAGATAGACAAGGAAGGTGTCCCAAATCTTATTTCAGAGATGTGAACTAAAAGGCTCAGAGCGATTATATTACTTTCTTTCTTTCTTTCTTTTTTTTAAGGTTGTATTTATTTATTCATGAGAGACACAAGAGAGAAAGGCAGAGACACAGGCAGAGGGAGAAGCAGGCTCCTCTAAGGGAGCCTGATGCAGGACTCCATCCCTGGACCCCGGCCTCACACCCTGAGCAGAAGGCAGACACTCAACCGCTGAGCCACCCAGGCATCCCACAATTACATGACCTTCTCACCAGCACACAGGTAGAATTAAATCCTCTGATTTCAGTAGCGTCCTCTGTCCCAGCACACCTGTCTGTCATGTTAAAGGTCAGTCCTTTCTGAATTTTGTTTGTTACATGGCTGTGAAGATGTTAGTACCTGAGGCCTCTTTAAGGAACTCTGTCTCTGGAATAGTCTCCCCTGGGCTCCAGCGTCTCCTGCATGTGTATTTGGGGAGAATACCTGAGCACGGAAAATAGTATTAACCTGAAGTTTTGATAAAATGAAGTTTTCAGGGGTGAATTGCAATTTAAATAGCTGAAAAATTCCATTTACTTCCAGCAATGTATTCTGAATGCTCCCTCTGGCCCAGCTCAAAAGGAGCAGACAGTCATCTCCCTCAGAAAGTAATGGAATTTTTATTTTTGTCTTAAAAGTGCCTTGAAATCAGCAATCTCAAGGCTGGCAATGGGGCTTCCGTGAAGACATCATCAGAAAGAATAGCAGAAGGCTCTGGAGGTAGTCAGCCATGGACCAAACTCATTCTCCCTGCAATTGAATGGTTTTGCAGATGGTAGAGGAAATTCACCATTTAAGACCAGCATTTCCACCACCACCCCCCTCATACTTAATCTCCTTATCCAGTGTGTCCAATCATCTAAAAGGTAGCAGGTTTTCTTTAGTTCCAAGTCAAACCTTCTAATCATTCTGTGCCTTTCTATCATAATACAAAAGGCTACTTGTGGTCCTCGTCAATCTTTCAAATGTTTGAGGACAGTGGAGCTGGGATGTTGGTTCCTTCTTGGGATTCCTTTTACTCGGTCCCCACACAAATTCCCCAGCTGCTGCGAGAAGATAATTCTCACCTTTCCACAAAGGCCATCCCTATGCCTCAAAGTGGCAATGACTAACTGGCATATTTCATGCTCCAGAACTCCCTATGAGCTCAGGCTAAAGCTAGATCTTGCTGAGACCACATCCTGGCTTAGCCTCCTCCCCTGCCCATGCTGCTTCCTGCATTTCCTCTCTCTTGAGGGCCCTCCCCAGTCCTTGAACCTGCCTTCACCCAAATCACTTGTCCCAGGGGCTGCTTTGATGGCACAGACCTAAGACAGAGAGTAGTGAAGTTCTGCTATACCCTTCGTCTAAGTTCAAAATAATGTCATATCCAGGAATTGAAGGCTTAGCTACAAATAAATATTGGAGAGCCCCACTTGTCCCCGCTAACGTGGAGGTAATTTACCTCTCAACCTCAGTTTTCTGGAATGAGGCCACAGATAGAGAAAAGGCCTATTAGAGTAACCGATCTAGATATTGTGAAATAAAAGGCAATCTGTACTTTTGTCATTAAAAAGAGAGTGCAAGTTTGGGTGCCTGATAGATACACAAGGCTCCATAAGCCTTGGCCTTTCCAGTTCTGTTTCCTGTCTGGAAGGCAGGGCTGGCCCCACACACCCCTCAGTGTTGCTAGAAAGGCAAATGGAACAATACATTAAATGAGTTAGTATATATCAGGGCTTCCAAAATCAGCAGTTTTATCATTAAGATCTTTGTGTGACAGGAAGCATCTATTTTAGTCTGGTACAGGCCGATTTCTGCTTCAAAGCTGAGGCTGAAAGCAGATCTTTTTCTTACACATGAAAACAAAAACTCACCAGCTCCAAGCGAAACAAAAATGAACTCGCCACACTGAGTCCCATTTAGAGAGGAAGGGGATGGGTTGCTAAACCAGAGAGGAGAATACAAGGTACAGTTGTGCATGTATGGTGAGGCTGCCATGGGCAGTAAGATGGGTGGGCATTGTCCGGGGCTCCTGCAAGTCTGCCGAACCTAAGGAGCTGGGTCAGCCCCATTGAAACAGAGGAGGGGCGGCCAGCGTGGGAGGGGGCATATATTGGCATGGGTTAAATCTGGGGAGTGAGAGCTCTGTGGATGTATGTCTTACTCTCTGTAATTATATGGAAGTTGGAAATATTTAAAAATAGAATGTGTAAAAGTAAAGGTAACAATGGAGTAAATGAGAATGATTAAACCCACTCTGTGAAGTGAACTAAGTATGGTATAATTTACGCCACCCTTAATTCAAATTAATACATACCCACCGTTTGTTAGTGTGAGTCAACTTGTATACATATATGCATATAGGTCTGTGTATTTTTCACATAACACTATACTCACACATGATTTTAACTGAATCTTCTTACCTGGCATCTGCCCCAGGTTAATAAAGGAGCAAATGCTTGAATCATGTGCCTCCTTCGTAGATGCCTACTTCTCCCAGACTCCAGCATAGTCCTGTGGCCTCCATTCTCTGACAGGTGCAAGAGAAGCTGTTACCTTGTAGTTCGTCCAGCTGTTTTTGTTATTGTTGTGAGGGTGAGAGCCATGTTCTTTCCAGTGCTCTACATCTCTGAGCTGAAACCAGAAGTCTTTGTGTTAAAAATTGTCAATCTAAAAATGTGCCCTGGTTTAGAAAGCGCTCCTCGTTTGTTTAAAACCATTAAACGTTGTTTCATTTCCTTTTCTCGGTTACTAGTGAAGTTGAACATCTGTTCTGCTCTTCATCAGTCAGTCCTATCCCCTCCTCGCCCCAGAGTTAGTGTGGGCTTAGATCTGCTCTCAGGAGTCCTGGGGAGGAGGGTGCTGGAGGTGCTGGACAGGAAGGAAGATGCTGTGGGGTGATCTCCAGAGATAAAAGAATTGAGATAGGTGGTTCCTCATTCCAATTACAAGCTCTTTCCATAAGAGCTTTATTCTTTAATTCCTTCTTTATTCCTCCATGACCTGTCCTCCCCAGGGTTATTTACTTTAACTAGTACTTCTTTCTCAATCCTCCCAACAACACAGACTCAAGCCAGAAGACAAGAACTTCAAAACTGGATTCTTGCCCTCTTTTGGAGCAAGCAGCATCTCAGGCAAAGTGAAGGGGGTGGTTTCGGTCAGGGTCCTGGGAGAAGACATCACCTTCAGGTTATTCACACTCAAGGACACTTTAATCAAGAGACTACTGACGTCCTATGTGGGAATAGAGAAACCCTGAGGGAAGAAGCAGTACGTGATAAGAACAGGTCCAAGAGAAAGAAGGACAGAGTGGCATATGGAACAGAAACAGGGAGGGCCTGACCAGTATGGAGAAAGCTGTCTGACACAAACAAGACCCAAGGAGAAAGGAGATAGCCTGCTCCAGGTGTGACTGAGAATAAACAGCCCACTTCACAATCCTCCCTCTTCTGCTGGTATTTCTAATTGGCCAAAGCCTAGGATAAACCAAATTGCAAGGGAGCCCAATAATGGAGTCATCCAGGTCAGCCTCCTGGTGCACAGGGAAGGATGGAGAATCTGGGGCTGATCAGTTGAACATGTCCGGCACATGGGGACCACATCTCATTGAGTGTTCATAAGGCCATCTAACACTCCTTGAATTAAATGCCAAATGCTGTATAATGATAATTATTTTGCTCTGATAACTCAGTCACTACTTTGAGTCACACTGTAAGGAGTTTAGTAAGTCTCCAGAAACCAAGGCAGAGAATGATTAATTATTTCCTCCAAGTCACATAGCTAGAAAGACTGATGAGAAAAAGTCTATAAGACTCCAAAGTCCTTGCTCATAACACCGACACTCAATAAATTTAATCTACCCTCTCCTGGGGCACTCCCTCAGAATCAGACTCTTCTCCTTCGGCATCCTACAGAGCCTTTCAGACCTGGTTCCTTGCCTTCCCCCCCCCCCTCCCTAAATTGACTGAGCCACTGATCACAGCATTAAGAAATTGATTGAGTCCAGGCACTAACAGCAGGACCAGGCCAGGGGGAGGGCCGGAAGGGGAGCAGGGTGTGTGGCAGACAGAAAGAGAGCCAGGGAACTGTGACCTGGGAACCGACAGAGAGGGACACAGAGAGCAGATGCAGACTTTGACCTGTAGCCTGGAAGTCAGCCCCGGAGGAAAGGAGATAAGGAGTGCAAAGGTGTAAGTGAGGTTGGCAGGGCTCCTGAAGAAATGGGTGAAAGATGAGAGTGACACTGCTTTAGTCCAATCGGAGCAGCCAGTATTTGTACAGTGCTTTCGTAGTGAAGGCAAATTTCCAAATATTCCAGTGGATAGTAGTTTATTTTACTAGACTGTGGACTTCCTGAGGATAGTGTCTCCTCATTTTGGTATCCCTACAGCCTAGCACGGTGTCCAGCACATCATAGCCAAGGTCTGCAAATCCGTTTGCTAAATGACTAATTGGAAATAAAGTAAATAATGGAACCCAAGGGGTTTGGGAGCTAATAACATTTGGAACATAATTCTGGTGCTGTTGATTTTTGAGTGAAGTGAGAGCCCTTGGGGAGGACATCTAGTCTTTGGGAGCTTTAGTGTGCTCATCTATGAAATGACAACTCGAAATCTACATCTGCAGGGCTGCTGGGAAGATGTATGTGCGCGCGCACACACACACACACACACATTCGACACCACTCTTGCATCTAGCCAGGTAATCATGATAATATGATGACAGTGACCATGATAATGAGGAAGCAGCTTCCCTCGAGGGTTCCTATATCATTTTGCTACCTCCATTATTTAAACAAATTTGTTTCTAGACAGTCCCATCTAAACAACCAAGGGGTTGTCTTAAGTTTGTTGTCTCAGGTCTTAAGCTTCCCACCAGAGAAAAAAGCAGACAAGAAAGCTGTGCAGATAGCAAGGTGACCTCTGTTACTAAATCAACCCAATAGTTGCAGCCTCCTCACCCTGCTTATGACTATTATGAGGGAAGATTTAAAAACCACCCCTCCTCGTCCTCCCTGAGGTAAAAGCTCTTGCTACAGGGGCTTGCTGAGCCTTCTTAAGCCAGGGTGACACCGGGCCATGAGATGGGTGCTTAAGTAGTTCATCTCTGGGTTTGCTGTGATTTTTTTTCTTCTTTATCTTTTTTTTTTCCCTTTTCTATTTCCAGTCCACTTTCTTTAGTCTGTAAAATTTAGAATCTTTTTGCCTTCATGATTCTCATCATGAGAATTCCATACCTTTGCTCTCATTTCCATACCTCCCACCCTTCATTCCACCAAAGGCAATGTGTTTAATGGTAAAATCAGTTAAGATGGCATTTAAGGGCAGGCTGCCCCCCCTCCCCCGGGCACTCTGGATCAGCTCCTTCATGGACACCCACCTGTGTTCTGACAGGGACCCTTATGTTCCCTAAATTATGTTCACTATATTTCTAACGTGTGCTCATCAGTCTCCTCTGCAGCCTGGGTAATAGAGGAGGAGAAACGATGTTGGAATCAGGGGACATGAAATATAAGGCATATAGCAGATTTCCAACAAGGAGTTTGCTAAATATTAAAAAAGATGTTTTCATAAAATTCATCAGCTGAGAAGGTACTTGGCCCATGAACATTATGATGATCCATATAACACGAATCGCAGTCACGAATCCAAGCTGGACTTGAACCAAATTTACTGGAAATGCATAGCGGCACTTATAAGCATTGCTTTCTGCTGCAAGAACGTGCAAGGAGTGAGGTACCTGGGTTGTTCAGTGATTGAGTGTCTGCCTTCGGCTCAGACTCAGGGTGTGATCCTGGTCCGGGGATCCAGTCCTGCGTCAGGCTCCCTGTAGGGAGACTGCTTCTCCCTCTGCCTGTGTCTCTACCTCACTCTCTGTGTCTCTTATGAATAAATAAATAAAATCTTAAATTAAAAGTGCAAGGGGAAGCTCAGTCAAGGACTTCTCACAGAGCGGCTTTCAGTAGCATTCACCCAACTGACCTTGTCCCCTTTCCCCCTACACTCCTTGGAAGAGGAACCACTTTGGATTCATTGATCCTCTGGTTCTTACTGATACTCAGAGGGTGCCTGACAAGGAGGTACTTTTTTACTTCCATGAGGACAGGAATCTGAACCTGGAATTCACTGATCTGCAAAGGTCTATAGATAGTGTTCATGAACCTTCTGATACTTCTACAGATTGTATATCTATATCTTCTGTGGCCTTCTTTTTCTGAGAAAATTTCCAAATCTTTCAGAAGAGTCCCATGGCTATTATGCACATCCTCCAAAACATGAAGAACTACTAAACTGGAGGGTTAGTTGAAACATTCTGTAAACTTTGTGCAGTATATTTTAGGCAAAACTCATAGGAGAAGAAAAACTCCCTTTCTCCTTAGCTTCTAGGAAGGAGTCTCACCCCTTCCTCAGAGGTCATTGAGAGACCTATGTGCAGAGGCAGTGGAGCACAGTGAAGGAGTAGTGATAGTTGAAGCTGCATTGTGGCCAAGACTCTGATACCAGCTGGCTTCTTGAATCTGTGTAGTCTGCATAATGCTAACCATGAAGTGGTTAAAGAAGGATACTCCTCCTTCATCCCTTGTCACATGGATACAGTCAGGAAGGGACATGCTGATTACACAGAAGCTTTGATCGCTTTTGGTTATTCACACAAATGTGCTGTCACAAGCACATCCACTCCACATTCACTGAGCGCACAAAAACAAGGAGTGAATCTTCTTCTTCGTCATCTTTTTTTGGGGTGGGGTGGGGAGAAGAGGTGGGAAGAGGGGCAGAGGAAGAGGGAGAGAGAGAATCTCAAGCAGGCTCCATGCCCAATGTGAAACTTGACATGGGGCTCCATATCACATCCCTGAGATCATGACCTAAACTGAAATCAAGAGTTAGACACTTAACCGATGGAGCCATCCAGCTGCCCCAGGGAGTGAATCTCCTTAAAGCCTCAAGGCCTGTGTCCTGCAGGTGAATTTTGACAATTTTCTTAATGCCTCGGGCTCATTTTTGTCACTCATTCAATTCAGGCTCACCTAACCCGCCTTTAAAGGATGTAAGAGTTAATGATAGAGTTGGTGAATCACTGAAGAGAGGAGAAAAAAGAAGCCTAGAAGAACATAGAAACCTAGGTATTTTAGTCTTAATGGAAAGAATTTGATTGTCCTGCAAGGGCAACAACCATGACCAAAAAGCAGGGCAGACGGCTTCCAGGGAGAAAAAACTAACAGGTAATGTAGGATTTGTGGAAAGTGGGTTTGGAAACCAGAGTCCAAATATTCTGTGTGCTGCTCTAAGAATTTGAAGACTATTATGTGGGTGTTATATACAAAGGATCCAATTAGTGTTGTGGATTTGGACTGGATGTCAGTTCAGTGGTCATTGTTAAAGAATGTGTAGACCTTTTGCATTGGCTTTTAGCTTTCTGGATACCAGCCTGGCCACTCAGGAGCCAGGGGTTCCCTCAAAACATATCCCTGGGCTGAAGCACACTGGGGCAACCACTCTTCCACATTAACTTTGTTGGAATGTGACTACTGCGTGTGTTAACTTGCACGTGTAACATATACATTAGAATCTTTAATAATACCACTGCTATTCACAAGGATATAGCATGATGGGTTATTTCAGTTATTTTTCACAAATACTCTGCAAAATGAATATAATAGGTTTGTTGGAAATAGGTTGGACCTGGTCGATACAATCGGGAAATAGTTTTACTTTTCTCCCTATCGCCTTCAAACTCATTTGCCTCTTCCTTCCCCTGATGGCATATCAGGGATGGTCTATAACTTCTTGGTCACTTACAAGTATTAAAATGTCCAGTCCAATTTAAGTCAAAATTTAATCTCATATCCAGTTTAGAGCTTCTTCCCTCTGCCCAGCTCAGGCATGTCCAGATGCTCAGATACCAGTAAAGGCATGGGGCCTTCGATCCATTCTTCAATAATCCTCGTTCCGCTTCTTACCTGACTCACCTAATAGTTGATGGATTTTTCAAGGTTAGGGTAATGAGAAGGATGAGAGATCTGGTGGTGGACACTGTTCGTAGTGTTCTCTTAGCTAGCAAAGTCCCTACAAATGGTAGGATCCAAATGTTGTCTCATTCATGTGGCATCTTTCATGAGGGACACTGTGGCTTGGCAATGCACTACACTAACCTCTTGTGACTTCTCTCAGTTTCTGTACCTCATGGTACCCTAGTTTGCTTAAGCAGATAAGTTAAGCTGTCTACCTTCCATGGTATTCACCTGACCCCGGTTAAATGTGTACATACTTGCTTTGCCATCCTGGGCTGCTTTGATGGGCCCCATCCTCCGTCTTCTCCAGGGAAGTGCTAGTCACTAGTCTCTAAACAACTAATGCCAATAGAACATATTTGAAGATGTCCCAAGAACTCCACTGTGCTCCAAGACTATACAGCTTGGGACCAGTCCCTGCATCTCCACATCTCACAAGCATCCAGTCTGCTTTCTAGCAACAAATGCTCTCTTCAAGACTGATTATTCTAGACATCATCATTTTGCTATGGGTGAGTAGAAATGACCTCACATCCAATATTACTAGGTTCTTGGGAAGAATTCTTCCTCTCTAAGGAAGCTTCTAGTCTTCTTGTAAGCAAGCTGTTGGGAATGTTGATTTGGATACAGACCAGACATTCTCCTGGAGAGGGGCCTAGCTCCTCTCTTTAGAACAATGGCTACTTAGCTTTGTCCCCCTTTAGGATCTCAGCCAAACTTAGTCCTATTGAACGTAGGCTATTGTCCTTTATCTATAAGGAACTGAGCTGCAAAGATATCTGTTGCCAAATGCCAAAGGTCACTCAACTTGTAAGAGCAGAAGTCAGATTTGAACCTTGATCTCTCCTTCTCCCTGTTTAGTCTTCCTTGTACCTCACAGCCTTCTCCTTAATCAAAGTTGCCTAGGGCCAGGTGGAAGGGATTACACTTAGTCCCACTTTACAGATGAGTAAACAAAGGCTCCAGAAGTTTAAGACTTACCTGAGATCACCCCGTGGACTAGTCAAGGTTCCATCAGGAAACAGGTGGCTCACACAAAGGAGACTGCTTCATAACAGTCTAGTAAAGGATTATTTTAAAAGGTGTGGGCAGCATTAGGAAGCGACAGGGATAGTGCAGTATTCCAGGACTAGTTAGCATCAGGGCTGTTACCCAAAGGACTAAAAAGAGGAGGGAAAGAGAGAACTGTCTTGAGGGCCACTGTGAGAGGAGCCCCTAGGGACCTCAGGTAGTAAAATACAGCAGGTCCTAAGTCATGAGGAAGAAAATTGTCCTGCCTGCCTCTGCTCTCGGCCTCCAAGCTCCTCTGGAGGTCAACCCCAGTAGGAAGCCAGAGGGCATCAGGCCTGTTGAAGTTGTCTCTACACATGGGTCTCTCAGAGCCAAAAACAAGGTGATTCAGGGTGCAGAGTGGACCTGACTCACTCAGCTGGGAATGGCAGAGCTGAGATTTGAAATCATGTCTCCTGCCCCAAACCCTTTGCCACATTTAGTAGCCTCTGCCTTTATTTCATCGTGTGGCTTCGACAATTTGACTGCATTGAAAATCCTCTTGGGGCAGGGACTTTGTCTTACTGTGCTTATAATTACTGCCATCCTGAGACTCATAGTAATTCAATATGAGTTTGTTGACTGCATTAATGGGTATAGTGGCAGGCTATAGATAAGCTTGAAACACTCAAGGGGACAGAATGAGCAAAGGGAGAGAAATGGTCGGCATTGCAGGAACTCTATGTATAGATATTTAAATGAGATGTCTACAAAAATATATATAGATACAATTTCATATTAGATATTTGGTAGACATGGTCTCATTTGAACCTTGCATCAACTCTTGGCTTTTCGCCCCTTGATGAATCATGAGTTTATTTGTGTAATGACAATAGCTGATCGGGATAAGAGCTCTAGCCACCTGGCTCATAAAACCAATACTCTTTCAAGTATCTCTCCGTTGAGTGTATATGCTAAGATAATATCATAACCATGGGTTGTTCTCAGTCTCTATCTATATCTCTCTCTATCTTTCTTTTCCTTCTGCCATTGATTCATTGCAGAAATCAAGTCATCTGTCTTTTATTATGTCCCACTTTTTGGTTTGGTTGTGTATTTGTTTCCTTATGGTTTCATTTAACCTCTTCTTTCTCATGCCCTTTTCCTACAAATGAGCCCTTGAGGATTGATTTGATTCTGATTTTGATTGTGTGTGTGTGGCAAGAACACTTCATGAGTGGTACTTCATGTGTGTTTCATACTACAGCACATCAGGGCAGACACAAAGCCTGACTACCCAACATTCCTGAGGCAAAGATGAATTGGTGGATTTGGGTGATTTACACAATTTTAATTATCATTATTAATAACTGGTATTATAAAGTTAAATATCAGCAAAATAGTAGGCACTCTGCTTGGCATCACATGTATGTTATCTTGTTGAAGTCACACAAGAACTGCATAAAAAAGGTATTCTCATCTTCATTTTTTAACAGGAAAACTGAGGCTCAGAGGTGAAGTGGGTTACCTACAACTAGTGAGTGACAGAGGCAGGATATGGATTCAGGTCTGATGGACTCTGGAGTGTGTGTTCTGAACAACTAGGTGACCTTGTTTGTGATTTTATTTCTTTTCAGTGTATTCTCACAGACCCACTCCTAGAGATTTTGATTCTTGTTCCTTTAATAGATTGTCTGTGTCAGAGTAATTTAGACTTTTAACTTTAGAGCCAGTGTTGGGAAAAGAGACAAAGAGGGAAGCCACTTCAGTGCCAACTAGACCATGGAAGAAAGGAAGTAAAAGATTACAGGTATGGAGCAAGGTGTTTCGAACAGATCATGGTAGGCAGCAACGTTCAGTAAAGCAATCTATTGAGATCTTTTTAATTGTACTCTATAAAGTCACAATCCAAAGTAGCTTAAGGAAAAAGGATCATTGATTTAACCAGATCATCAAACTATGGAAAGGCCAGGGGTAGACTGACCTCAGGAATCAATGGACCCAAGTACCAGAATTCCATTAATTTCTCTCTCCATCTCTTAGCTCTGCTTCTTCATGCATTCTTCAATTCCTGTTGTCAGGCTGGCTATCTCCACAAGGCAGGAAGCGGGTCTACAAGCAGCTCATCCTTACAACTAACTGCATGGCCAGAGATGAAAGAGAACTTTTTCTTCTTTCCCCAGTGGGAAAACTCCCAGGGAATGACCCTGATTTTCTGGGTTTGCACCAATCAGTATGGCCAAAGAGGAGCCCTACCATTGACTGACTTGGGTCACATGTCCCTTCCATGACATGTGACTAGTGAAGCAGATCCATACTATAAGAAAGGAATGGATCACACAGATAATGACACTCTTGGGGTGTTGTGAGCTGGGGAGCCACCCCAGCCTCCATCTTCTTCCTTTCCTTTTTATTGAGGTATAATTGACATATAACATATCAGTTTCAGGCATACAACATGATGATTTGATATTTATATATGCTGTGAAATGGTCACCACAGTAAGTCTACTTGTCATCTGTCCCCATACAAAGTTACACTTTTTTTTTTCTTGTGATGAGTCCATCTTCTATATATTCTTATTATGAACAAGTGACAACATGATATTCAGAGGCAGGCTCTGGATGGCTGAAAAGAGCAAATGTAAGGGGTAGGAAATGGATGTTAATTAAATACCCACAAGTTTTATGCAAAATTCCAAGTGCTACATGGTAGCTCATTTATTCTTCACAATAATATCATGAAACCAGCATTTTATTCTCATTTTAAAAACATTTATTTATTTATTTATTTATTTATTATTTATTTATTTATTTATTTGAGAGAGGGAGAGAGAGAGAGCATGGGGGTAAAGGGAAGAGGGAGAGAGGAACTCAAGCAGACTGTGCAGAGCTCATCACAGGGCTAGGTCTCAAGACCCTAAGATTATGACCCAAGCTGAAACCAAGTCTGACACTCAATTGACTGCTACCCAGTTGCTCCTATTCTCATTTTTTTAAAAAAATAAGGCTCTTTTTAAAAGATTTTTATTTATTTTTTTCATGAGAGATACAGAGAGAGAGAGAGAGAAGCAGAGACACAGGCAGAGGGAGAAGCAGGCTCCCTGCAGGGAGCCTAATGTGGGACTCGATCCCAGGACCCTGGGATCATGACCTGAGCCAAAGTCAGACGCTCAACCAGCCCCCCAGGTGCCCTGAAAGTGAAGGTTTGAATCCAACCGTTTATGGCTTTAATGCCTGTGGTCTTTCCTCTGGATCAGACACCCTTCAGTAATGGAGGGACTGAGGACAGAGACATAATACCCAGCTACAGAAATTCTGCATGTAAAATGGATACCTATTCAGAAAAATTAGGCAAGGCCCAATTTCTGTTATAGGTCATTTGGCCAGAGCAGAATCAAAATCCTGGCTGATGCATTATGGAATAAAAACTGTTTTTCATCATGTAAATCCAAACTGAGGGACAATCTACAAAATATCTGATCTGTATTGCTCAAAGCTGTCAAAGTCCTCAAAAACAAGGAAAGGCTGTGATAACTGTCACAGACCAGTGGAAACTCAAGGGGCATGGCAACTAAGTACAATCTAGGATTAGGTCTTGGAGCATAAAAAAGGGCCATTAATGGAAATATTGGTAAAATACAAATAAAGTCTGGAGTTTCATTAAAAATAATATAACAGTATTGGTTTCTTAGCTTTGATAATATACCATGATAATGTAAGATGTTAATGATAGTGGACACTAGGTGAGAAGCATATGGGTACTCTCTGTACTATCTTTACAATTGTTCTAAAAATTTAAAATTATTCCCAAATTAAAAATTTGTTAGAACAAAATTGTGTGTGTGTGTGTGTGCAAGTGTGTGTATTTATTTAACCTTGAGTAAAACTGTGATCAGTTGCAGAGCCCGGGGCAAACCTGCACAGGTCGGGGAGCTCCTGACACAGGGTGTTATGGACTAAATGCTTGTGTGCCCTCAAATTCATATGTTGAAGACTTACTCCTCAATGTGATGGCATTTGGAGGTGATGCCTTTGGGAAGTGATTCGGTTTAGATGAGGTCATGAGGACATGAGGATGAGGCCCCAGGGATGAGATCAGCATCCTTATAACAAGAGAAGGAGAGCCAGAGCTCACTCACCCTCCAGCACGTGAGGACACGGAGAGAAGGCAGCCATCTGCAAGCTAGGAAGAGAGCTCCCACCAAGAACGAAATGCACCAGTGCCTTGATCTTGGACTTCACAAGCTTCCAGAACTGTCAGAAATCAATGCCTGTTGGTTAAGCTACCTGGTCTGTGGAATGTTGCTATATCAGCCCTGGTAGACCAAGACACAGAGGATGACATCTTTTGTTAAGGGTGGTGAGCTAAAGAAATAACACCTTAAAATGAAATTGCAGAAATGTGAAGGAACTGGTAATGGTTAATTTTTTCTCAAATCTCAAATCCCACCCAGGCAAACTTTTCCTCTCCAGATGCCCTGCTAACATGCTCAGCTCAGACTATCATGTTGCTGAAGCTCACTTACTTCTGTGCTCCGTTTGAGTCACTAATCCAGGGTTATACCCCCGACAGTGTTGACACACGTGAAGTCCCTAAAGAAGTTGTGCCAGCTTCCCCTGAGTGCTTCTTATCTCAGCTTCTGTCCATTGCTTCATTAATTCTCTTGGTTTGCAATCAGCACAGGCCGGAGAGAGACCTGCTTGCTAATTTCTAATGGTGGCTCGTCTCAAATGTACCGCTTGGATGACTTACTAAAAATGAAGAATGTCCTCCCCATTGCAGTCTTCACAGATGATAAAACTGCACAATCCACTGAGAATATTCGAGCTTCTCACTCCTGCCAACGGTGTCACATTTTTTGCATGTTTTCCCTAACCAGCTGTAAGACATGGGTTAAAAAGAGAGTACGGTGTAGTTGGCTTGGCTTCAAACAAGAGAAGCTTTGAGATTCTGGGGGTGTGTCCAGTTGACCTTCTTCTTTTTAGGGTCGGTCAGAGGTTTTGGTGTAAAATTTATAAATACACAGATTTCAGAGTTGAAAGTAGGGTGACAGACATTCCTGGTTTGTCCATGACTGAGGAGTTTCCAGGCATGCGAGACTTTCAGAGTGACAACTGGGACAGTTCCAGGCAAACTGGGATGGTTAATCATCCAGATGGAAAGAACCATAAAGTGATCTTCTAAGACATAAGGCTCCAGAATATATTCTCTCCTTTGGGGGTTCTGACTAGATAAATATTCAAAGGGGTTTTTACATGGTGAATGTGCTGTTGGGAAGCAATGGGTGTAATCGACAGAGATGGATTTGTGCTGGAAACTGGGGAGAGAGGAAGCTAATTTGGAAAACTCAGAACACCTGCGTGCAAATGTCACCCGTCTTGCACAACAGCTGAGAAAACTTGGATAAATGATTTGTTGGTTGTATTTGGGTTTCTTCATCTGCAAAATGGGAACGGTATTTAGTACCTCCCTCATACGTTTGCCTTGAGATTAAAATTCAATAACTCAGGTGAAGTTCTTAAAATTCTGCTTAGCGTAGAAGATGTGCTCAGTAAATACCACCTTTTATTATTGCTGTCGATACTATTTGCATCCTGGATTCTTATTCCTCTGCCAGTGACCAGCCATGTGACTCTGGTAATTGCTGCTTCCTTACCTGTAAATGGGGAAAAAGACACCACTTTACCCAGGGGTCAGCTGTAGTTAGCGAGATAAAACCACATGTGGATTATGGAGGCTGCTTTCTCAGTTCCTGAGTGGCCCAGAGCTTCCATCTTCTTGTCCCATATTTAGCTTCATTAGTGGAGTAGAGAGACAATAGGATTTCTAGACTGGGTCTTAGTCTTGGCTCTGCCACAACTAGGGTCTTCATTTAGTGGCTATCTCTTAAAAAAAAAAAAAAAAAAAAAAAAGCTGTGTTTTTCTTAAAAAGGCTGGAAATTGGCTCTGGGGGCAGGTATCCAAAGAGAGTGTCAGTCATGTTTTGATAGATGGAATCATCATTGGAAGAAACATGTCATCTCTGAAATTATTCATTCTATAATCCACATGTTAGCTTTGTCCTGGCCCTATAATTCTGGTCCCTTTGCAAATATATCCTCTCATGCACAATAATGATCGAGCAATGTGGAAAAGGGACAGTAGACTCAAGGCTATCACTGTAACTATAACATGTTCCCCACAAACTCCCAATTCTCCTCTCTTCTTCTTCTCTTCTTCTCTTCTCTTCTCTTCTCTTCTCTTCTCCTCCTCTCCTCCTCTCTCTCCTCTCTCTTCCCTTTCTCTTCTCTTTCTCTCTCTCTCTTCTCTCTCCTCCTCCTCTCTCTCTCCTCTCCTCTTCTCTCCTTCCTCTCTCTCCTTCCTCTCCCTTCCCTCCCTTCCCTCCTCTCCCCTTCCCTTCCTCTCTCCCTCCTCCTCTCCCTTCCTCTCCTCTCCTCCTCCTCTCTTTCCTCTCCTTTCTCCTTCCTCTTCTCTTCCTCTTCTCTTCTCTTCTCTCTCTTCTTTCCTCTTCTTTCCCTTCCCTTCCCTTCCCTTCCCTTCCCCTTCCCTTCCCTTCCCTTCCCTTCCTTCCCTTCTCCCTTCCCCTTCCCTTCCTTTCCCATTCCCTTTCCTTCCCTTTTTTCTCTCTCTTCTTTTTTTCTTCTCTTCTCTTCTTCTTTCTCTTCTCTTCTCTTCTCTTCTCTTCTCTTCTCTTCTCTTCTCTCTTCTCTTCTCTTCCTCCTTTGTCCTTCTCCCCCTCCCCGCCCCCCGCCCATCTGCCCTTTCTCTGCCTTCTGTCTTTCCAGGACTCTTTTCATTCTTGATGTCCATGAAAATTAAACTTTAGGGACACCTGGGTTGCTCAGTGGTTAAATGCCTGCCTTTGGCCCAGAGCATGATCCTGGTGTCCCAAGATCGAGTCTCACTTTGGGCTCCCTGCATGGAGCCTGCTTCTCCCTCTGCCTACGTATCTGCCTCTCTCTCTCTCTCTCTCTCTCTCTCTGGGTCTCTCATGAATAAATAAATAAAATCTTTAAAAAAAAAGAAAATTAAACTTTATGTGAGTGAGAAATAAACTTCCATTGTATTGAATCAATGGTATTTCGAGATGTATCTGTTATAGCCACTGGCCTTCTATGAACTAATAGAGCCAGAAAGGAGTCTTTTTCCACTGTTTCTAATCTTGTACTCCTCCAAGTCTTTCTCTCTCTCTCTCTCTCTCTCTCTCTTTCCCCCCATTGGACAATTTTATTAGGAAATGAACAAATATCACAACAATATTAAAGTGACCATTACACACACACACACACACACACACACACACACACACAAAAGCCACAAAAGAGAAAATCAAATCTCTTGGTGGGGGAGAGGGAGACGGACAAGTGGAAGGGACCACACTATCGTTTTGCTTTGGTGACATTTTATGAGCTAATTGTAACCTCCCTGAGAGCAAGGACCACAGCACTCTTGCTCTCTATTGCATCTTTACTGCCTGGCACAGGGTAAGTGCTTAATAAAACTGTGTTCAATGGATATGTATGTATGGTCTGAGATCTTCTAGGCACCAGCTGGAAGAACTCTTCCCTTCTTTTTTAAAAAATATTTTATCTTAATTTTTTGTCATGATAGGTGTACTCTATAATCCTTATTTCCCTTTTCCCCTATCCCCCCAGTCACCTCCTGGGTGACTGCCTGGTCACTTCCTGGGTTATCCTGTCTGATAACCATCAGTTTGTTTTCTATAGTTGAGTTCCTTTCTTGGTTTATCGGTCTCTCTCTTTTTTTGTTTTCCTTTTTTCATTTGTTTTGTTTCTTAAATTCCAGATATGAGTGAAATCATATGGTATTTATCTTTCTCTGACTCTAGCTCTATCCATGTTTTTTAAAATGGCAAGATTTCATTCTTTTATGGCTGAATAATATTCCTTTAAAAAAGATTTTATTTATTTATTCATGAGAAATACACTGAGAGAGGCAGAGACACAGGCAGAGGGAGAAGCTGGCTCCATGCAGGGAGCCCCATGCGGGACTCAATCCCAGGACTCTGGGATCATGCCCTGACCCAAAGTCAGACACTCAACCGCTGAGCCACCCAGGTGTCCTGGCTGAATAATATTCCATTGTATATAAATACCACATCTTCTTTATCCATTCATCTATTGATAGTCACATGGGCTGATTCCATACTTTGGCTGTTGCAAGTAATTCTGCTATAAACATAGGGATATATGTATCCCTTAGAATTAGTGTTTTTGTATTTTTGGAGTAAATCCTCAGTAGTATGATTTCTGGATTGTAGGGTAGTTCTATTTTTAATTTTTTGAAGCACATCCATACTATTTTCCACAGTGGCTGCACCAATTTGTATTCCTACCAACAGTGGAAAAGGGTTCCTTTTTCTCCACATCCTCATGAATACTTGCTGTTTCTTGTGTTTTTTATTTTAACCATTTTGACAGGTATGAGGTGATAACTCATTGTAGTTTTGATTTGTTTTTCCCTGATGAAGAGTGATGTTGAGCATCTTTTCATGTGTCTGTTGGTCATTTGTTTGTCTTTTTTGGACAAATGTCTGTTCATGTGTTCTGCCTATTTTTTAATTGGATTGTTTGTTTTAGGATATTGAGTTGTATCCGTTCTTTATATATTTTGGATACTAACCCTTTATCAGATATATCAGTTGCAAATATCTTCTCCCATTCAGTTGGTTTACCTTTTGTTTTGTGGACTGTTTCCTTCACTATGGATAAACTTTTTAATCCAATGTAGTTAGTCCCAATAGTTTACTTTTGCTTTTATTTCCCTTGCCTTAGGAGACATATCTAGAAAAATTTTGCTGTGACTGATATCAGATATATCACTGCCTATGCTCTTTTCAAGGATTTTTATGGTCAGGTCCCACATTTATGTCTTTAATCCATTTTGAGTTTATTTTTGTGTATGGTGAAAAAAGTGGTCCAGTTTCATTCTTTGGTATGTGGCTATTCAGTTTTTCCAACACATTTGTTGAAGAAGCTGCCTTTTCCTGTTGTATCTTCATTCTTCCTTTGTCAAAGATTAATTGGCCATATATCTGTGGCTTTATTTCTAGGTTTTCTATTCTATTACACTGATCTAAGCCAGTATCATACTGTTTCAATTATTACCTTATTGCAATATAACTTGAGATCTGGAATTATGATATCTCCAGTTTTGCTTTCCTTTCTCAAGATTTCTTTGGCTCTTTGAGGTCTTTTGTGGTTCTCTACAATTTTTAGGATTGCTTGTCTTAGTTCTATGAAAAATGGTGTTGGCATTTTGACTGGGATTGCATTAAATCTGTAGATTGCTTTAGGTAGTATGGATATTTTAACAATATTTGTTTTTCTCGAAGTCTCTCTCTCTTTTTCTTTTTGACTATGAAGAACAATAGGTCTCAGGTTGCTGTTTCCATGCCGGCACACTCACAAGAAATCCAGTGCTCAGCAAAGAAACCTTCAATTACAAAGAACCACTCCCTTAGAAGGAGAGGTACTTTAAATAATATTTATTTTCTGTGTCATACTGTCTTTCATTCAACATATAATCACAAAATACTATGTTCTCTGTCCTTCTCTAGAAAATAGAGATAGAACAAGGAAAGTCAACAGCTACTTTCAGTACCTCCTGGTCTAGTGCTAAAATGAATAACACAATATTGTATGGGAGTCATAGAATTTCATGGAAGTCAAAACAAGGATGTCGAATTCAAAGTCTTCCTAAAAAAGAACCTGACTTGAATCTTACGGAATGAGTAAGAACCAAGCAAAGGGTAGAGGAAGTGTGTGCTCGCATGAGAATTGCAAATAAGGTAGTGAATTGGCATGGCTTTCCCAGGAACTTCGCGTTAGGTCAGGCTGGAATGAAAGATATGTATATATGCCTGGGATATGGGTTATAAACCTGGAGATTCCAGCTGGGACTGGATCCTGAAGGACATCACATTGAAGGTTAATGTGCATTTGACACGATCTGTTCCTGTCTCCTCATTAATATAAGATATCATGCATTCCCAGTGACCATAGTGAAAAGAATCCCTGCTTCCCATACATGACTGTCCCTGTGAGCTAAGTACAGTGGCTCACGTAGGAAGAGACTTCAGTGCAATAACCAGGCTTTTCTGCAGTCACTCTGAAAAGTCACTGTCCTGGGTATTCCTAGGGTCTGCCTCACTATGTGAGAATTTGACACTTTCACGAAGAAAAAAAAAAAAAAAAACATAAGGCTTGGGAGAACTTGACAGTACATAAAACTCTCCTTCTTTGTGTGCAGACCATGGGCCTTTTCATTTTCAACCACAGTATCATCACCATTGTTGTATTTTGTCTTTCTTACTTATATAGCCCTTAACTGTTCATAATGACTTTTCTAAGATTGTATTTATTAATTTTTTTTTTGAAAGAGAGAGCAAGCAGAGGAAGGGGCAAAGTGGGAAGGAGGGGAAAGAATCTTGAGCAGACTGTGCTGGGCATGGAGCCCAACATGGGGCTCAGTCCCAGGACCCTGAGACCATGGCCTGAGCAGAAACCAAGAGTTGGACACTTAACTGGCTGAGCCACCCAGGCGCCACTGTTCATAATGGCTTTAACTTAAATTTGATCTTCCTTGCTCTTCTCTACAATTTGCAAAATGGATTCTGTGATCTCATCATGGAGGACTGATGGAGGTCTGTGGGATTGAGATAATTCGTCTTTCATCATTTGTAAGTGGTTGGAGCTAGGACCAGAATTACAATTCAACAGATATTTTCTAGGCCTTGATCCCCTTGAGACTGAGCATCATATCCCCTAAAATATTGTAACCTTACTAGTGGCTTAAATAGTCACTTAATCTATGTTTGAGGATTTAACTTAAAATAATGACTCAATACATGAGCTTTGAAATCAGAGAAAACCTGGATTCAGAACCTGGTTATCGGTGTACTTGGAGGAGTCATATAACCTATCAGAGCAGCAGGTTCTTAGTGTAGGGGAGGTGTGAATTCTTTGCAGGGCTCTTCTGAGAGTCAAATAAGGCATTTAGCATAGTGCCTGGCACACAGAATGACTCAGTTTATGCTATGATCTCTTGGTCCCCCAGTCTCTTCTTTCAGTCATTTTTTTATTATGCAAAATATTAAATGTATTTGAGTGTGGGCAGAATTGTACAGTGAGGGCACCTGGGTGGCTCAGTGGTTGAGCATCTGCCTTTGGCTTAAGTCATGATCCCAGGATCCTGGGATCGAGTCCCACACCAGGCTCCCCTCAGGGGGTCCGCTTATCCCTCTGCCTATGTCTCTGCTTTTCTCTCTGTGTCTCCCATGAATAAATAAATAAAATCTTTAAAATAATTGCACAGTGAACCACCACATATCAAACACACAGCGTCAACAATTCTCAGCTCATGGCCAGCTTTATCACAATGTCCGTCTTTTCTTCTCTGCTATTATTTTGAAGGAGATGTCAAACATCCTATCCTTTCATCTGTAAATTATGCAACATGTATCCCTGAAAGATAAGGATTAAAAAAAATAATGACCACAATAGTTATCACTTCCCCCCGCAAAAAAAATGAACACAAAGAAAACCAATAGTTGTAGCAGGCAAAATAATAGCTCCCCAGAGATGTCCATGCCCTGATCCCTGAGCCTGTGAACAGGTGACATGACAGAGGAGAATAAAGGTTGCATATGGATTTATGGTTGCTAATTGGCTGACCTTAAAATAGGGCGATTATCCTGGATTATCCAGGTGGACCCAATGAAATCACAAGAGTCCTTAACATCCTTAAAGGGAAGAGGGAAGCAGGGAGGGGGAACCATAGACATGGCAGAACAGAAAGGACACAGCTAGTGCTGCTGGCCTTGGAGATGGAGGCAGGCGGCCATGGGCCAAGGAAAGGGCTGACCTGTGGAAGCTGGAAAAGGTAGAGAGACAGTCTTTCCCCTAGAGCTTCTAGAAGGGATGAAGTCCTGCTGATATCTTCTATTAGCCCAATGAGATCCATTTCAGATTCTAGAACCATAAGATAGTACCTTTCTGTTGTGCTTTTAAGCACCTAGGTCTGTTGTAATTTGTTACAGCAGCCCTAGGAAATGAACACAATAATTCCTTAATATCATCAAATATTCACTCAGTTTAGCTCCGTATTTGAACTCATAGCTTAGAATTCTAGACATTATACTTCTCTGTGTGGACTAGATGTCTAAATTATTGGTCTCATAAAAATATTTTAGAAGGCTCTAAGTCGATTTTTGACCAGATAATTCAAACAAAGTGTGTTGCTTCTAAAATTAAAGATAATTCTTGATGAAGAATCTTTTAACTTTTATTTGTTTTTTTTTTTTCATTCTTTTATTTTTTTTAATGCGCTCCTTCTACAGGCAGAGCATAGAAACAGGGTCTGCTATGGGTTATCCGTTTTGCTAGACCTTGGGAGGGTAGATATACTAAGACCTACTCTTTCACCTTCAAGGCAGTGGCAGCCAGGATAGCACAGAGAATAAGAACGCAATTTCTGGGAGCATACTTTCTGGTTAATCTCATTTCTGCCACCTACCAGCCATGTGATCTAAAGCAAGTTAACTAACTTCTATGACCCTCAGTTTCTTCATATATAAAATGGAGTTAACGGTGGTCCCTACCTCATTAATGAGATTAAATGAGTTCATTCATATATCTAGGACCCACAGAACACTGCCTGAAACCTATTAAGCATTCCATGAATTTTTTCGTTTATTATTATGTTCCAATAATTGATGCTCTTGAGTCAGACAGATCTTGCTCAAGTTCTGAATCCTGACTTTCAAGTCTACAAAATGGGACTTGTAATGGAAACCTACTATATTTAACAAAATAACTGAAATATTTAGTAAGGCTCATAGAACACGGTAAATAATAGATGTATGTGGTGATCATTTTTATTGTTCATGTATTTGCTCACTTTACTTAAGAAATTCCCAGCTCAGTGGTGTTGTATAAAATATTTATTGAACTAAGAGGCAGGGCTCATGCATCTCTTCTCTACTCCACCAGGCTAGTCATCCACTTTTGCTACTGTGCTAGGGAGGAAAGAAGCAGAACAGGGCTGCGAAGGCATTCAAAATTATGATAAGAATCATAGTGGGGTATAGACAGACCCTAAGCTAACTCCTGATGAGGTACCCCTTATATAATCTCCTCCTCTTCAGTGTGGGCGGAACCTGTGGCTAGCTTTGAACAAACAGAATATGGCAAAGAATGCCAGTCCTTTGATTAGGTTATGTTATATAGTAGAGTGTCCCTCCTCTTTAAGGCCTAAAAACAGAAGCATTTTCTAGGAAACTTCTCAGTTAGCTGGAAAACCATTATTTGCTTTTACTACATCAGAATAATTTTCTGGCACTACCTGACTCTTCAGTGAAGAACTTCCAGTATTTTTGCAGTTTGCTGCATTTGACTGATGGGGCTGATTAAGAAGGGAGCCAGAAGAGACCAAATTCTCTACCCAACTTCATTCCAAATTTTGGCAAAGAATTTCTGTAGGGCGAGAACATCTGGAACAGCAGAGAGACTCCCAACCTGTGGGGCTGTAGAGAAGATCCAAGTACTAAGTAAAATGACGCCAACTCATACTTTCACCAATAGTAGACATTAAGAAGCAGCCCCTTGAGTGGAGAATAGGAAGGATTATCGAACCACCTGCTTCTTAAAGCTTAATCACCACCCCCAGAAGACAAAGAACCTGCTTGGGCTACCAGGGAAACTGAAACACCTTCTATGTGATATACATGTAACTTTTGTATCTTACCATTTACAACTGAGGATAAGGAACAGACATTATGAACTTTTGTTTAGGTCCTGAAAAATCTATAGAGATCCTGCTCAGTGAACACACCTATCAACACTTGGAGATGCTCACCTTCCACGGCTCCTCAAGATCCTGCCTGCTCTGGCAAGGGCAGACGTGTGGATTTACATTCCACTCCTGCACTGCCATCTGTTGTTGATCTCTATTTGGCTCCTCCTAGTCCCTAGAGATACACTTACCTGCTGACACTTTGAGCAGGAGAAACTTTAAAAACAGCCAGGTCAACTCCACCATTGGCAGCAGAGGTAACTGAACCTCAGAGGAGCAAAGCCTTGTCTTCAAGGCCACACATTCATTCTGGTGCAGAGACTGGACCAGCAGCCATGGCCTGGTCCTCTTTCCAAATTGTGGCATCTGGCCCTTCCCTATAGCTATTCTGCATATGCTGGAGGAAGGAGATGGTAGATGTGCAGGGAAAGCAAAGTCCTGCTAATGTTTGAATATTAAAATTTAATATTGTAATTTTAGCCTAAAATAAAATCAAATTAAAAAGGTACATCTGCTGCAAAGAAAAAAAAATTAAATGATGCACTTCTTGGTCCCAATACACACAATTCTGAATAATTTACTTTGTGGATTTATTTCTGATAGTAGGGCTGGCATAGGCCACATGGGTAGGAAGGCAGCTGGGCTTTGTGGGACCTCTTTCCAACTTGGCTTTTCCCCCCTTCTCTATTCCATTTCTCAAAGCCTTCTGCTTCCCTATTCCATTCCTTAAAGCCATAGAGTAGCCTCAAACTTCCCTGTGTTCTCAGGGGGTACCCCTTCTCCCATCTAAACTGACATTCCTTGTGTTCATGGGGTGACCAGCTGTATTGGCTTACTAGGACTACTGTAACAAAGTGTCACAGACGGGATGGCTTAAACAATAGAAATTTATTGCCCATGTTCCAGAGGCTGGAGGCTCAAAGTCAAGGTATTGGCAGGGTTGGTTCCTTCTGAGGGCTGTGAGGGAAGACTTTGTTCCAGACCTTTCTCCTTGGCTTGGTCATCTTCATGTTCACATGACATTCTCCCTATAGCTCTGCCTGGTCATGTGGTCTTCCCTCTGTACACATCTGTGTCCAAATTTCCCCTTCTTAGAATAAGGACAGCAGTCATGTTGGATTAGAGCTCACCAGAATGACCTTGTTTTATCCTGATCACCTCTGTAAAAACCCTGTCTCCATATAAAGTGACATTCTGAGGTACCGAGAGGTTAGGATTTCAACATATGAATTTGGGGCAGGGACACGAGTCAACCCCTGACACCAGCCTCACTGGTAGGCTACATGCTGTGAGTTGGCCAGAAGTCAGGACTTGTTTCTCCTGGCTCCGGGTTCCCTTCTCAGTCTAACCATGGTCCACCTCAGGGAACACGAACAGGCCACTGCATCTGTCTGAGTTTCTACTGCTGCATTTTAAAATGAGAAGAAATCACACCTACCTCTCAGAGCCATGAGGGCAAACAGGATAGCATTTGTGAAAAGTCCTAGGACAACACCTGATACATCAAAGCCTTTCGATGACTGTTTATGTTCCTACTTTTGTCCACACCAAGAAAATACCCGTAGATAAGGACTTATTCCGATCATGACCAAAGGAAACTGAGCAAGACACATGCACGTATTTGCCCTTGGGAGCTTTTGTTCAAAGAGAATGTCTTACATGAAAACAAACCAATACGTAAAATGAAGCGTAGTACTGAGAAGAAGGATGGAACCACCCAGGACCCTCTCCTCCCCAGGATTTACGTATTCCCTGAGTGAGAACACTTGTCTTCCTTTATTGCTCAAATTGTGCAGGGCAATGATTTGGGTAGTTTTGCTTTATATTTAAAAATAACAAAAAGAAAGGCACCTGCGTAGCTCAGTCAGTTAAGCATCTGCCTTCAGCTCAGGTCATGATCTCAGGGTCCTGGGATAGAGCCCCACGTCAGGCTCCCTGCTCGGTGGGGAGTCTGCTTCTCCCTCTCCCTCTGCCCCCTCCTCCTACTTGTGCTCTCTCTAGTGCTCTGTCTCTCTCTCATGCTCACTCTCTCAAATAAATAAAATCTTAAAAAAAAAAAAAGGAATCTATGTGCTATTATAAAATGCAATACAAAAGTTTTTTTTTTTTTTTAGTAAAAATCTGCTCCTTTGTTTTTGGTAAAAAATAAGATTATATAATAAGTGTCATTTGATAAATCTTCACATTCCCCATATAACAATGCACTTCGAACACCTTTCTATGTTAGTACGTGTTCCTCTCTGGATCATTTTCAATGGTTAAATAGCTTTTTGTTATATGAATGAATGGTTATTTAATTATTCATTATTGCTAGGTATATAACTTAGAGCCAACTTTTGAATTATTCTGATAATTAATATTATTATTAAAAATTATATATATAATTAGCATTAGCCAATATTATTATTATAGAAAATCAGTGCCTTAATCTTTCTACATCTCCCTGTTCTTTCTACTGATGTGATCATTAATCTTTGGATATATAGACCCAAACTGAATAGCTGAGATTGTGGGAGATGAAAGGGACATGCTATACACAGAGCTCAACATTTTTAAAAATTCTATGCAAGGATTTGTAAATATATCTGGAGAGACTTTATTAAGCTTGTGCCTCAAATGAATTAGTTACCAAACTGCTGCTGAAAAAATTCTTCCAGCAGGACATTCAAAAATAATAGGGAGAGAGGATATAATAATTAGAATTCAAAATAAGGTACCAACGAGTGATAGAAGAATCTGGAAAAAGGTTTTTTTTTTTTTTTTTTTTTATTGGAAAGAACAATGGCTGAGGGAGCTTACACAAAGTGGAATCTGAAAGCGAAGTAGATCTTCTCCATAATTTAGCATAAAGGGGGCTCCCATCCAGAAAGTGGTGCAAAAAATCAAAGATCTTGCCTGAAGTCAGGAGCCCCTTGATGATCCTTGGAGCTTTTGTCTTTTTTGAGCTTTATGAGAAAGGGCTGGGAGGATGTGAGTTTTGGAGTTTCAGCTGATTTGGTTGTGCAAACTTAAGCAAGCCAGTTACTATCACTGGGCTGAGCTTTCTAAATCTGTAAAATAAGAACACTGCCTTAGAAAATTAATAAGGTCCCTTTAAGATTCAATTTTTAAAAATCCTCAATCTTTTTAGATTCCACAGATAGAAAACTAACAAATTAATGAATAAAGAGGGTAGGAGGTTAAAAGTGCAGGAGTCAGGGCTTCACCAAATGTTATTAAGTATCAGATCCTACCTCTGCCTGTAGCCCCATCACTCCCACCCTCCCTTCTGGGTCCTGTCAATTTACTATTCAGATCAACAGACTAATTTTGTCTGAAAAGGGAATGGAAAATCTCTGTGTCATCGGATACACTTTTGCTTTGATGGATGAGGCTTAAGTTCCAAAGAGAGTGTTAGGCAGGAAAATCCGGCTCTTTCAAACTAATTACTGCATATCTGATTTATTTCCCTCCTTAATGCTGTTTATTTTGTTTTTATTCAAAATATAAAATTGCTCCCTGAGTTGGGAGATTAATGGCTTTCTTCTCCTTTAGCAACAGATCATTTGTGGACCTAGATTATAAATAGGAGGTTAGAATCCATGACTCATTGTTTTTTCCTTTTTCATACAGGATGTCCCCTGAGATTAACTGTGAGGTGTTTTTTTTTTTTTTTTTTTTCAAGTTAGAAACATTAACATCTAATTATTTGTGGGCTGCTACGTTGAAGGTTTTTCTTTTTGGAGAATGTAATGCTTCTTTCTGTGCCATGCTCCCGGAAAATTTTATATTTTGATAAACTAGAATTTCAAGCAGCATTGAGCCCTGGCTTTGATTGATCACATTTTTGCTTGATTGATTCATCCATTCATTTAACAAATGCGTATTTATTGTACACTGACTCTGTAAGAAATGCGAATGTTCAGTGTCTTGGATGCAGCACGCACCAATCCTGAGGCTGAAAGGAATACAGAGGTAGGGGATTGCTTCTCAGGTCGACTTGTCCTGTGCTTGGAGTTCATTCATTTGTTTATTATGTGCTTCCTCTCACTGATCCATCCAACATCTGCTACAGTCACAGATCCTGCTGTGGTTTTACACAAATATGGTGCATTTGGCATTCATTCATTCATTTATTCAGCAACAAAAACAAGAACAGAACACAGTCCCCTACCAGGTGTCACTCTCCAACTAGACTGTGAGGTGTGGGTGCAGACAGGGAAACAGTCATGAAGGGCTTTGAATGACACATGTAAAGAACTTGGACTTCATTTGGTCTCTGTCCCCCCGCCCCCATCTGTGCATTCTGGTGTCCCCTCGCTGTTGAACTTGAGACAAATTACTTGACCCCTCTGTGCCTCAGTTTCTCCTGCGTTAAGTGGTGTATCCATCAATATGCAGTGCAGAAAAACAGAATGCCCTGCAGATATTTCCAGCAGAGAAGGGCTCAATGCATGTCATTAGTTAGAATCTTTGGGAAGAGATACAAGAATAAATGGGAGAAAAGGGTGACGAGGTAGCTGAGGAGGTGCTTACCGGACTTCGCGGGAGCCCAGCCTGCAGGGGCTGCTGGTCTGCTAGAGGCCGTCATTGCTGCCGCTGCCATCAGGCAGGCCAGAAGCTGCCTCCCATCAAGCAGCTCCCGCTGTGGGGGAAGCTCGCGTGGCAGGGGGGAGCAAACAGAACAAGGCACAAACTTCTCCCTTCCTCCAGCTTTCCAGTCTCTCCCCAGTGCCTCCAGCTGCCAGAGCCCCACCACAAGGCCCCTGACCAGGGAGCCTGGGAACGGTAGCTTGCAGGCTTCCACACCTCCTGCAGTATCCAGGAACCCGAGAGGACAGGGCTTAAGGGACAAATAACCTGACACTTTGCAGACAAAGAACCAGCAGATACGGAGACAGAGTCGAAACTTACTCTGCACGGTTGCTGTGAGTTAACATATGCAAGGCCCTTTAGAACAATGTCTGGTAAGAGGTTGCTTTTAGGAATGATCACCATCACCCAGTGACTCCAGGGAGTCAGGGAGGGCAGATAAACAGAGTGGCAGCAGAATCAGATTTATGTTTGAGAAGGAGCAGGTGGGGGCCAAGGAAAAGGAAGAGCCTTAATGCATCCTATGAAAGGCAGGGATGGTTGGGATATCTATGCAATAACGGAGATGGAAAAGAGGGAATTGATTATAGGGTTATTTAGGGAATAGAATGATCTAGACACGGTGATTGGTAGGAGGATGTAGGAGGACAGTTCCAAGATGCTTCCAAACTTTGGGTACGGGTGATTGTGTGGAGAGGGGGGTGATCTCATTATCCATCATTGTAACATCAGGATGGGGTGGGAGGGGTGGGAGGATGGAGTGTGTCTTATTGACCATTGACTCCCTGCACGTAGGATAGAGCTTAGTCGTCCCCGTGTATGTGCTTGATCATTATTTATTGAATGAATGAACCAATGAATACATTATTTAGTTCCTTCACTTTATTAAAGAAGAAACTGTAATATGGAGAGAATAGTTCACTTTTCTGGAGTTCTATAACTAGTAACTAGTAAAGTCACACATCTGAGTTTGCTTATATCTGTTGCACTTTGCGGTGACCGCATATGCACTACAACACCACAAGCATGTGAAATCGTTGGTCTGTGTGCCAACTGTGCTAGAGTAACTAGAGGCCATATTCCTATTTTTAAAAGAGAAATTAGGATGGGGAGTCACCCAAACAGGTTGTATCCATACAAATAACCACGATGGCTGCTAACATTTGGAAGCTTTTCAGGAAAGAAATGGTAATGAGCTCCATTTATTAAACAAGCATGGGAAATCTACCTGGGCAGTCTCTGAGTTTAAACAAGATGCACCCTTCTCTCAAGGACCTTACTACCAGGGAGAGAATCTGGAAAGTCATGTTTCAGGAGATTTTCTGGATTTGAAAGGTAGAACACTGGAAGATGGGAAGGAAATTTCCCTTGTGGCACCATACATTTCTTTGCAAACAGCACAGACCAGAGTCAGAGGACCCGTGAGGTCAGCCTGGGCACCAGGACCTCTCTACCGCACCTTCCGAGGAGGACCTGTAGATATCCCATATCTGTGTAGCCTAGGCTGTTTGCTAGAAGTGTAGGTTCTTGGGACCCAACCAGATCTACTGATTCAGAATCTTGGGGAGGTTGAAGCTTCTGGCAAAAGTTCATGCCTGAGAAATAATTCCTCTGGCCTCAAGCCAGGGCCCTCCTCTGTTCATCTGTCACTGGCTTGATCCTTCCCTGAAAGGCAAAAGTAGTGTCTACTTCATTCAATCTCCTCTCCACCACAGCCCGTCTTCATGTATTATGCATGTCTCTGCATCTGTGTGTCTTCCCACTGGCCTCTCTCTGCTCTGTGATGACAAAGTCACTGTCTAATTTCAATCCCCCAATGCCCCCAGTGCATGGGGCTCTGTTCACATTCCCAAATGGGCTTTGCTTCCTCTTGACCCTAAGCACCTGCACAGCTATTCCTCCCCTGCCCAACCGCTCCATTTCTTTCTTTGTTGTCTCTTAATCAATCTCCCAAACAGCTCAAACAATGTTCCCCTCCAGGAACCCATTCGGTAACTCTTGGACTGCCACAGGTTCTTGGTGCTGTCCTTATCAGAGTCATTCTTTCTGTTTTTCTAGCTTTCTCTTCACTTACTTGCTACTTCTGTCTCTCATGCTTGGCTCTGTACTTTTGTGAAGGGAGGGGCCTGGGTCCAATTCTTGGAACCCCCAGATCCTGGTCTGTAATGTTAGTCTCTGCTGAGTTCAAGGGCAGCAGAGTTGACTAGCTAACTACTCATCCCATCCTCTGGTGCGTGAGCTCCACCCTGGGTTCCGGGAAAGAAGAGGATAAACTTTTACCTCCAGACCATGGTGCCAGCTTAACAACACCTGCCACTTCTGGGCAGGGTGAGCCTTATATCTTGGTACCCTTGGGAGAGTATTCCTGTTTGAAGAAGGTCTTCGGGGTAGAAGGCAAGTCCCCACCAGGACTCAATGCCCTTTGCGCATTTTGAGCAACTTGACCCTCAGAAGTGGTAAAACAGTTTTTCCCTTCCCCTGGTCATTAGGGAGGACAAGCTTCTCCACCCTTCTATCTCAGAAATAGAAGCTTGTCTCCAACACACCCAGTCATTTGTTTTCCAGGATTTGGAGCAGAATTAATTAGCTTGGAAAAGCATGGGGAGAATGCTAAGTATTATTAATGACACAATTAGCAGTTCTTTCCTGCAGGGGATGGGTGGTTCCAGGCTTCCCTGGACAGCTCTTAAAGACAGACCCTGTTCTCCCATTTTCACTCTAACAAGCTCTGCTCAGTGCCCTGGGACTCTGATCCCAGCTACTCCCTGGCAGGGTTGTCCCCAGGCACTCACTTATACCAGGATGGGTTTGGGTTCCAGGCTGCTGCTCACTCTGGGGCAGAGGAAGTGGATGGACCTAGGTATATAGTCTCAGCAGGGGAGGGAAAATCTAAGGGACGCAAAGGGGAAGCAGAAGTAATGTGAATCAGCACATGCTGTGCCCCAGGAACTATGCCCAGGGTTTTATACACTTAATATAATCTTCATCACAGCACATAAGGTAGACACATTGCTCCCTCCGTCGTACACAAACAGAAAGGGAAGCTTAAGTCTAAATACATTGTCCAAGGACACTTTGGCTTCGAAATGACTAGTATTCAGACAATACATAACATTGATATAGATTCTCTAGAAGGACTTAATGCTTTTTTACATGTCCTGTGTGTGAGGGTTTGATCCTATTCCCTACCCCAAATCCTGCCCCCGTGGGTCATCCTCTCTGGGCTTAATACTTGGCTTTACCATGGATCTAACAGCCAGGCCTATGCTACTGAGCCCCTTTCTTCTGTTTGTCCACTGGGATTGCTCCTTGTCTGAATTCCCATGGCAAATAAAAGATGATTCAAGTTAATGATTAGGAGACCTACCATGGAGTCCGTGTGCAGTAAGATCAAGTATCAGCTCTGTTAATTGGTAACTTCGCACTTTGGGAAATGTATTTAACCACTCTATGCCTTTGTTTCTTCATCTGTAAATTGGGCTTAATGACATTTACTTCCATTGTTGCTGACCCCTAGAATCCCCACTCCCTCCACACTTTCAGCCAGGTCAAACCTGAGCTCCTCCAGGGAGCTTTACATGGCCCATGACATTGAGCTAAGGAACCCTGCTCTGTGCTCTGATAATACCCTATATGTTTGCTCGGATGGTTACACTCACCACATTATTTTCTAACTACTTGACTAGTGCCATGCATAGTATCATGTAATACCGTGTGTTGGTCACCTTTGGATCCCCCAAAAAACCAGGATGGATCCTGGCATCGGGTGAATCTTCACCTGAAGTTTGTTGAAAAAGTGAAGGATTAATGTGTGAAGTGATCATGAAGTTGAGCTTTGAGAGACGAGTCGGGAGGCAGGCAGACAGGGATGCAGGGGGTAGAAGGAAGGGTAACCAAACAGAAGTAGCTGAGTGAGCAGAGGCTTGGAGGCATGAAGCATTTGGGGATCTGTACGAGAGCTGAGAGTAACGGAGGACAGTGCAGACACAGGATACAAGTTCAGAGGAAGAACAGAACGAAGTCCAGGGCCCTTCTGCTTCAGAGTCCTTGTGTCTCAGGATCCATCGAGGCTTGAAGGGAACAAAATATTGGTTCAGTTCACAGGATGTTTTTGTTTTGGTTTGTTCTGGTTGAGTCACCAGATAATGCATTGATTTGGTCATGCTTTGAAACCATCCTAGGAGGCATATTTGTAGAAAAAACAAACAAAAAAACTACTTTTGATTCAAGTCACAGTTCAAGAAAAAAACAAAACAAAACAAAACGTTTCTTTAATTAAAAGAAGCACTTGAACCATTTGGGTATTTCTGAAATTGTCATCCACACCGTTCAGACTGTTGTGTCTGTATTGCCAGGGCAGTGTCAGACTCTCTTTTCCCTTCCACATTTCTGAGGCCCCTAGAATGTGCAGGTAATTCCTGTATGAAATATCAAGAAGGTGATGTCTGCTTTTCACTCCACGCTTATCACTGAAGCCTCCATATGGAAGGAAGAATCGTTTATCTGATTGATAGGGTAGGAGTTTGACTTCCACTAGATCAGAACTTTTCAAACTGGTGTTGTGACTGATTAAAGGTTGAAATCAATAGAGGTTGAGATTTACATCACATAAATATGGAGAATGCTGTAAATATAGTTACTGAAATATTTATTTCAGTTTGTGTGTGTGTGCACACATGTGATGGATCACGTTATAAAACTTATCTTTATGTATTTATGTATTAATTTATTGTATTGTAATTCCAGTTAGCATACTGTGTAATATTAGTTTCAAGTGCACAATTTAGCGATTCAGCAATTCCATACATCACCTAGTGCTCATGACAAGTGCCCTTCTTAATGCCCATCATCAATTTCCCTTATCCCCCATCCCACCTGTCCTCTGGTGACCATCTGTTTGTTCTCTATAATGAAGAGTCTGTTTCTTGGTTTGTCTGTCTTTCTCTCTCTCTTATTTTGTTTTTGTTTTCTTTCGCTCCTTTGTTGTGTTTCTTAAATTCTACATGAGTGAAATCATATGGTATTTGTCTTTCTCTGACTTATTCTGCTTAGCATTATAGTAGAGAACTTTCTAGTTCTCTCCGTGTTGTTGCAAATGGGGAGACTTCATTCTTTTTTATGACTGATATATATATATATATATATATATATATATATATATATATGGATTATTACATCTTCTTTATCCATTCATCAGTTGATGGACACTTGGGCTGCCTCCACAATTTGGCTATTGTAAATAATGCTGCAATAAACATAGGAATGCATTGTATGCATATAATGTGAGGGTGATCTGGCTGTGACATCTGTGACAAACATTGATCACTTGTATTGACTTGGCTGATCTTCCTGACTAGGCTGGTGTCCCCTTCCTCCCTCACCGCTCCTTGTGGATCTTTCCCAAAGCTGCACACTTGGTCAGTCCAAGAGGCTGACCTTCCCCAAAGAGGAGGATTGTTCTTTGGGCGAGTTGTAAAGGAGTAATTGCACTCCTCTGCTAGAACCTCCAAACAAGCTCTCAAGGTCCACCTGTAGGGGAAATTAGGGTAGTCATGCTTTAAAGTTTCCACACATATCTAAATCAGGCACTGCAGGTGGCAGTCTGCCTTTCTTTAAAAAAAAAAAATAGGGGTGCATAAATCTTTTTGGATTCATGTTTTCATATTCTTTGGGTAAATAGCCAGTAGTAGAATTACTAGATTATATGGTAATTCTATCTTTAAGTTTTTGAGGAACCTCCATACTGTTTTCCGCAGTGGTTGCACCAGTTTCCATTCCCACCACCTTAAACATATCTCTTATTGTGGGTCTTGGTCAAAATTTTTTAAACTTCTGCATTAGTTGGTGTCCCTTGACAGCGATGGCCCATTACAGACCATTACTCCTGTGTGGTCGGCCTGTCTTCACTTTCTCAGGGCACTTGACCTGCTTAAGGAGCACCATGTTGCACCATGTTGCCTTTGTTGGCTTCATCTCCATTGTAGTCAGGATGCCTGGATCCAGGACTTTTGCTGGAGGCAGGTTTAGAGGTCCATGGTTTCCCTGGTGCTCTGTTAGGATCAGTTAGGTTGGAGTCGGGCTGAGCTTCTCCATGCTGCATACTAAGAAGTGAGTCCTCACTTGGCAGAAACACTGCAAGGAATTGAGTGGTTAGTATACCAACAAAAAAGCACCTGGTGAGCCATGAGGACCAGTGGGGCCTAAGATGCAGCCCTGACTGTGTGCCAGGTCATGCACCCATGGGGCTGCTCTCACCGGAAAGAGGTGCCTGTTTTTATCTGTTACATCTAAAGTTTCCCCTGCAAGCCTACTGCTTTGCAGACTCCACCCAAGATAGGGCGGTGGGCTCGACTTGGAAAATATACAGCACCTCCTCTTGGCAGTAGAGCCAAGCTGTAGTTCTTCAATCCAGTCTCATCCATGATGAAGTTGATACTTTATTTCCTAACCGACACTGGTATCTATTGTCAATGGGCTCCAAACTCTGAAGATGAAGGCTTATAATTATTGCCTCTGAGAAACCACAACATCTACGTGCACAGCTAATGAAGGGTTGGTTCCCCGCCCC
The DNA here is from genome assembly GCF_011100685.1 of Canis lupus familiaris. Classification (NCBI taxonomy): domain Eukaryota; kingdom Metazoa; phylum Chordata; class Mammalia; order Carnivora; family Canidae; genus Canis; species Canis lupus. The sequence goes on along the minus strand of NC_049234.1, from coordinate 24,588,205 downwards.
TTCCAGAAGCCTGTTATTAAATCAATGTGTGTCCAGCAGCCAGAAATGTAAGGCATGGCATTGGAGTTTGGCTCAGTCCCACACATTGCTGGGGGTTTTTCAGTTTGGACTTGCTTTTTCCAGCTGTTCTCAACTGGTGCCTCAACTCAGAGCTGGAGCCTGTGAGTTTGTGAGAGACTTTGTTCCATCCTATTTCTTTTTTTCTTCTTTCCTTTAAAACTCTTCTTTTCTTCTTCCTCTCCTTTCTTTCCTCAGCTCCCTTTGATCTGCCTCTTCCTTTCTCTAGTGTTTTCTGAGTATCAACTTGGTTAATCCCTGTCATTGTTTGATAACAGGTCACACACACCCTTCCTTGAGATGTGAAGAAAAGCATTTAAGTGACCCTAGTGGGCAGCCCTGGTGGCTCAGCGGTTTAGCGCCTGTCTTTGGCCCAGGGCATGATCCTGGAGTCCCCAGATCGAGTCCCACATCGGGTTCCCTGCATGGAGCCTGCTTCTCCCTCTGCCTGTGTCTCTGCCTCTCTCTCTCTCTGTGTCTCTCATGAATAAATAAATGAAATATTTTTTTTAAAAAAGTGACCCTAGTCTTGATTCTACTCCATACCTTTTTCTATTTGGCATATTTTACATAAGGCACTTACTATGATTACAGAAAGGGGACATGCTTAGATCCAGATACACATGCATTAAAATTTATTTTTTACTATTACATATTACCTTTCTGAGCCTCAGTTCTTTAATCCATAAATTGAGAATAAATTGGAGACACTCACCAGAGGTTGATTTATTTTTTCTCTTCAAGATAGAGCTGCCCAAGAAAAGTTACCTGGTATCTTCAGGCCAGGCCGAGGTAGAGTATCACCTTAGGGCATGTTAGGCATGCAGGTGGATGTCAGATGGTCCCATCCAGAGGAGAAGATGAATCCAAAATTGTACTTAATTCTATTCCCGGTGGACTGCTGCCAACTGTTCCTTGTGGTATGCAGAGCTCTGGGGACTGGTGGGTCACTTTGCTAAAGGGACCCAGATGATATTCTAAGTAAGAAAGGACTGATACTAACAACCCCCCCCCCCCGCCCCCAATCTGTTCTCCAAAGACTTAAAGTTAGAAAGAGCTACTCAGGGGCACCTGGGTGGCTCGTGGTTGAGCATCTGCCTTTGGCTCAGGTCATGATCCCGGGGTCCTGGGATCAAATCCCACAACAAGCTCACTGCAGGGAGCCTGCTTCTCCCTCTGCCTGTGTCTCTGCCCTTTCTCTGTATCTCTCATGAATAAATAAACAACATCTTTAAAAAGAAGAAGAAAGAAAGAAAGAAAGAAAGAAAGAAGAAAGAAAGAAAGAAAGAAAGAAAGAAAGAAAGAAAGAAAGAAAGAAAGAAAGAAGAAAGAAAGAAAGAAAGAAAGAAAGAAAGAAAGAAAGAAAGAAAGAAAGAAAGAAAGAAAGCAAGCAAGCAAGCAAGCGGGCTACTCAGAGGGCAAAGAGAACATGACCTGCTCGGAGGTGGGCAAAGGCAATGTGGCCACAAAACTCATTTCTGTATTATCTCCCTAGGGCTGCTGTAACAAATTTCCACAAACTTGGTGGCTTAAGACAACAGATATTTACTCTTTCACAGTTCTGGAGCTGGACATTTGAAATCAAGGTACCAGCAGGGCCATGCTTTCTCTCTAGAGAAAAAAAATTTCTTTCCTGCCTCTTCCTAGCTTCTGGTAGTTTCCAGCAGTCCTTGGTGTCCTTTGGCATGTAGAGACATCAACTCCACCCTCTGCCTCTGTCATCACATGGCATCTCCCTGTGTGTCTCACCTCTGTAAGTGAGCTTAAATTTCCCTTTTCTAATAAGGACACAGTCACTGGATTAGAGTCCACCTTAATCTAGGATGAATTCATTCTAACTTGATTACATCTGCAAAGACCCTATTACTAAGTAAGGTCACATTCACAGATACTAGGGATTAGGACTCCAACCTATCTTTTTGGAGGACACAATTCAACCCACTTCTGTTTTCAAGAAGGTGGCTGGCACTGGGACTAGTGTGCTGACCCTGACAACTGAGTCAGAAGATGAGAAAGTGCACGATGTTTGCAGATCTGTAGGGTCATGGATGCTGGAACCAGGTCCTCCTGAATCTGAATTATACTTGAGAATAGCTTTTTTGCTGGGCCTGAGCTGAACCAACTTGTAACTAAGCAATCAGGCCTGAAGTGTGAGCTCACTGAAGTGTGGGTACCTTGTCAGAGTATAACCTTGGGACTTGAACCATCTCATCTTCAAAGAACCGTTGTCCTTCTTTTTTTTTTTTTATGATTTTATTTATTTATTCATGAGAGACACAGAGACAGAAATAGAGGCAGAGACACAGACAGAGGGAGAAGCAGGCTCCATGCAAGGAGCCCGACGTGGGACTCGATCCTGGGTCTCCAGGATCAGGCCCTGAGCTGAAGGCAGGCACTAAACTGCTGAGCCACCGGGGCTGCCCAGAACCGTTGTCCTCGGTCTAAGAATTGTGTCTTTTCTGGGAGCCAAGGACTCTGACCCAGCAGCTGTGCATTGTGAACCTGACCTGGCCCCAAACCAACACTTTCCTCCCTTTCTGCTCCTTGCCATCCCAGACATCGAGTTCAGATAGACACTGAAGTGCTGATTCTGGGTTCTACTCCAACTTTGTCTGTTAGATACTATGAACAACTACAATATTAACAGCTAACATATTAAGAAAACTTACTAAGTGCCAAGCATTGTTCAAAATGCTTTCTGTGTGTTAACTTATTTAATCCTCATAAGCCCCTTTGAGATAGGGGCTGGTGACATCCCCATGTCCCAGTTAGAGATGAAAGGACGTTGGCCCGGATTTCCCCAGACCCCTCCTGCTGTGCAGATAATAAAGGGAGGTACAGCCATCTGAGCCTGGGTTTCTACTATCCCTGCTCAGTGCTTGCAAAGTCCCCCCATAGGCCAGGGGCCCTGTAGTGTGGCAGGAGAAGCACTGTGGTTTCACAGGCATTTCACTTATTATTTACCCTGCTTATGCCCAAGTTAGCAGAGGGCACAGTGATCTGGAGTACCCAAGAATTTCCTTTTGGCTAAACTTGGTGCCAAACTCAGTTCTTTCACTCCCAAACTTCTTCCCAGACCTTTCCCCTGAAGGCTCTTGCTAGGTCACATGTACAAGTATTTTTTTTTTTTTCTTATGATAGCATAGTGATCCCCAAAAGGGAGTTACCTAGGTAACCAGGAATGATGCATACATAGTCTTTATGGAGACTTCATCTCCATTTAATCGGATTACATGTTCTTGGCTTACTCCAGTTTTGCAATAACAAGAACACAAAATTTTCCTCTTAGGTAATTTCCTGCTCCTTATTCTGCATTTCGCTCACCAAGTCTTATTGACCTTCAAACTTCTTCCAGAAATTATTAACATCTCAAGAATCTATGAGACATGAAATCTCCCTAACCTTCAGTGAAATTGATGACCCTATTGAGCCAAATCTCCCCTCTACATGAAGCCCCTCGGGGAGTCCTTCAAGGGGAGGAACCAGATATTTAGACTCCTTTGTATAGCACCGTACACTTAGAGAAATGACTTGAGGACATTCTCCACAACTCAAGTAGGAAAGAGGGACACGACAGTCAAAAACAAAACAAAACAAAACATAATAATCATTTCCTATCTTCCTGATGATTAGAAGAGACAATATTTTAATGTCCCTGAGTTCATCTGCCTTCTATCATGTTACCCTTTTCTTGATGACCTAAATAGACCAACTCAAGTCCCCATTCTATGTGGCTGAATGAAGTCTAGCATGCTCCCGAGACATCTGATTCTCATGATTCTCCAAAGGATCTCCTAAGAAAGCCATTCTTGTCTTTGATGACTTCATTTTTAAAAATAATGTCAAGTGATTACCCTAAAGAACAAAAGGCACCCTTAGAGCGAGTATCTGATATCACTCTCTCTACAATTCCTGGGCCAGCCCCAACCATGGAACATTTCCAGCCTCATTCTCCTTAGGTCTCAGCCTGGCACCATCTTTGGGTCATTGGTCCCTCCCTTCAGTCCTGCCCTCCTATATCTTTCACCCTGTGGTCTCCTGGGGAGTTGGGGTGGGTTGAAAACTCCCTTTATTTTTCAGGATACTTTATCTCTCCTTCCTGTCAACCTCCTCTTTATAGATCACGGCTGAGTCTTGTATTTCCTAACCAAAAAGGACATTGAAGTATTTCCCAAATTTGTTAGCTATTTATCACATATCCTTACTTTTAGCAAAGCAGAAACTTTGAAAAAACTGTGTTTTTTTTTAAGATTTTTTATTTATTTATTTATTCATGAAAAACACAGAGAGAGGCAGAGATATAGGCAGAGGGAGAAGCAGGCTCCCTGCAGTGAGCTTGATGTAGGATTTGATCCCAGGACCCCGGGATCACGACCTGAGACAAAGGCAGATGCTCAACCACTGAGCCACCCAGGTGCCTCTGTTTTTTGTTTTGTTTTGTTTTTAAATGTTCCCATCCCTTTTTCTTAAAGGGAGTCCAAGATGCTCTCTCCCTTTTAGCAGCATCTGCTGGTAGAAGGGGAAAGAGGCCAGGCGAGAATTTCTTCTCTGCTGTCCAGAACAACTGGCTATGGGCTCTGAGCTTTTCCTCTCTTGCTGTTTTAGGAAAAGCACACAGCAGATGATTGCTGTGAGTCCATAAGTGTTGGTCCTCCCATGTCCTCCCTACCCTCCTTACTCTCCCTGCCAACAAGAGGAAGGCACTATCAGGTTGCTCTGGTGCTAAGGCTCTGTCCAATCATGACATTTACCATACCTCTACGGATGGAGCCTAGTTGTCCTGCCAGGAAATTTCAGGGGAAACTCGGACATTTTTACGACTGTCTGTGGTATCTGGCATCACACTGACACTCAGTGCAAAAATCTCGCCCACAACCTTTAGTGTCAGCATTTCTGTGAAGCTGATGGTGGGGAAATTTATGCTTCTTCCTGGCTACCCTGCCTTCTCAATCCCCAGTGCATCTTCTCTGGTTTTTTTTGAGACCATCCTTTCATTGCAAGGGTCTAGGTCATCTATCACCATCTTCCAGATTCAGCAGGTTTTAAGGAGACCAGGAGCCCAGTACACAGCTGAGGAAGGAGAGGATGTGGGAAGCCAACCCTAATTCACATTAATATGGGTGATCACAGAGAGGGAAGGCTGGTTGGCTGTGCTCCTCCAAAGAATAAACCTCAGGCTTTTTGCTGCAGTGGAGCAACTGACTCTTGGCTGTAATTCATAGAGAAATCAATGTGGGCTTTAACTGCTTTTTAAACCTACTTAAAAAGAACCCTTTTGTTGTTAGCGCCCAGCGCCCCATATCCAGAGGTACACCGTTCCACCAGTTTCTGATTCTTGGGGGACAGGTGTGGCATAAACCAGCCTGTACACCTGGCTTTTCCCCTGCAGGTTTTGGATCAGCCCTTTGCATTCACTGTCATATCAATCATCCATCTGCTTTGTGGCTTCTCAGATTTTGCTGCTATTATGTCCTATTTTCTTTGTCCTTGAGGGTTTGTGCTTAGAATAATCCCTTTACTCTTTGGACTGCCTTTGGGTCGTTGGAGAGATGAATGAGTGCATGTCTCTGTCTTTGACTCGATTTTTGTTTTGAAAGAAAAACAGTATGTGATTTTTCTCCCCAACTAATTGTAGAAATTCCTCAGCACAAATTAGAGAAGCAGCATGGAATTGTAAAAGTAGCAAAGGTTGAGACTGGCAATAGCACTTTTACCTTCTAAACACAGTCTATACCCATCTGAGCCACATTTAACTGTCAAATGGGGACCAGAGCAGCTTCCTCAAAGTTCTGTGAGATCAAGTATGCAAATTACCTGGCTTGCAGGAAATATATACTAAATTTAGTTCTTAGTTCCCTTTGAACCCACAAATGAATGTGCTTTATAATTAAACATGGAGAGGTCGAATGAAACACTTGGAGGAAGACTGTGGGCAGCATTCATTTTCTCTCCCTTTGTGGCTGCAGCCTCTTCTTTCTTTGGATACCAGCCAGTGCAGCTCAGCCTACCAGAATAATCCTGGAGCCCCAGGTCCCCACCTTTGTTACCAGTGGAGACCTGGTTTCTTGGCATTTCCTGTTTCCTTTTGTCTCACAGCTCATTTGTTTTCATTCCTATTCTTGGCTAGGATTTCAGGCTAATAAGAGACATAGTGTATACATAAATCCGCTATTGTCATAAAGCCTGCTAGCTTTGCTTCTGTGATTTAACAGTGACTGTAGGAAGTGAAGAATAAATTATAGTTGGGTGGCTAAGTGGTATGCATTACTCGTTTATGACTTCACATTTAAGTTTGAGAGTGTGACATTCCGTGTGCTGTGCTTAACAAACTTTCTTGTGAAGACTTGCATGTTAGGCCGAGCTGACTTTGCTGTATCACATTTTCATGGACTGTTGCTCTGTAACACTGCATTTCACTCCCAAGACCTCTGCATGAGACACACACACACACACACACACACATGCATATACATGTATTTGCACACACTTACATACATGCATTCTCAAACACACATAGCCACCCCTACCCCCCAAACTCCCACAAACACATAACACACTTATTCTCACACATACTCACACACATACACACAGTCACACATATACACACACATATAACCTGCACTAGCATCTCTTAAAATTTGGTCCCTAGACCACTAGCATCAGAAATATCAGGTTTGCATATTAAAAATGGAGACTTCTGGAACTTACTTTGTAAGAGGTAATGACACTTTTTGTCTTATAGACCCCTTGGGCCTTGGACTCCCTTTTCACAACAATGCACATAATTAAATACATGAGATCACAAGGGAAAATAATTCTATAATTTTCTATCTCTATAATTACATATCAATTTTCTGATGTAGTAATATATATGTTTATTTATTAACACATTAAATAAAATTTAGCATCAAGCTTAGTTAACTTCTGTTGTTTCAGCATACACATTAATTTGAGATATCTACAGCAACAATAATGTGACTTCAAAATATTTGTGGTTTCTGTTTGTGACATCACAGATACTACTACTTCCCTAGTTTGTTGCCTACTTTCAAAATGCTAAACTTCACTTAAAGATTAATGAACTTAAAGATGTAAAATATTTCCCACCCAAGTTCAGGGACTTTCTGAATTTGAATTAGGTATAACAAGTTAAAACAAACAAACAAACAAACAATCCTCCTCTAAATCTATTAGAATTTCAGAGAGAAGATCTAAGAATCTGCATTTCAGCAAGTTTCCAGAACAGGAGACCCTGAGCATTGTGTTCTAAACAGACCACATTTTCAAGGCTCCTTCTACTTGCAAGGCTGGCCCCAGCATTGCTATGTTTTCCCTGATAATTTTCTTTATCTTACACCCTAGCTTCAGGCAGATTTAGTTTCTCTTTTATCTGGGCTTGGTGGCACTTCTGGAATGTACTCATTATTCTGCTCCCTGCTCCACCCCATCTTGGAAGAGAAGGGTGGAACAGTGTATTTATTACAAAATGTTAACATCAGCAGGACAAACATAAAGAGCACATGAAGTCCTGGATGATATATTTCACTTTCCTATTGACCAGGAATCCATAAAATGATGGACATTTGGATGGCTTTCTTTTCTTTTCTTTTTTCTTTTCTTTTCTTTTCTTTTCTTTTCTTTTCTTTTCCTTTCTTTCTTTTCTTTTCTTTCTTTTCTTTTTTCTTTTCTTTTCTTTCTTTTTTCTTTTCTTTTCTTCTTTTCCTTTCTTTCTTTTCTTTCTTTTCTTTTCTTCTTTTCTTCTTTCTTTTTTTCTTTCTTTCTTTCTTTCTTTCTTTCTTTCTTTCTTTCTTTCTTTCTTTCTTTTTCTTTCTTTCTTCTTTCTTTTTTATCATTTGCCTTGTCCCTGAGCTCCATGTCATGAGTTTGAAGTTTTGTCCTAGGATTTCCAAGCACATTCCTGGGCCGGCTTCATCATCTACAGAGTATGATGCTTGAGGCTTTTCTCACTTACCTTCTTTCTTCCTCAATCAACACCCTGAGTCCTTTAACCCTGTCATCCACCCTGTCTTATCTTCAAAGTCCATTCTTCACTGCTAGATATTCTCTTCTGTTGTTTCTGCAATCCCTAGAAGTTTAGCAGGAGTTTCAGCTTTGGATATAGAAGTGGGAAAGAGATGCAGTGGGCTTCACAGTGCATTGGTCTGCAAGTGGATTATATTAAGAAAAAAAAATCCACCAAGACCCTATACCACAAAGACTGGCTCCTATAGACACATCTTCTATACCTTGTTATATTCTATATCTTACTATGCTGAAGAGAGTCTATCTTCTTCCCTAGTTTGAGTTAATCAAAGTCAGCAGCTCCACGAAAAGATAGAAGCTGGGAGGGGGATTGGGGGTGAAAACTTCAGCATACCATGTAGAATTGGTTCTGCAGGTGCTTATCTGAGCTCTGTTAGACTGGATTCTCCCACAGTAGGGCCCATTATTTAAATACTAGTGATTTTTTTTTTTTTCTGAGCAAGCTAACCTCTTTAAGTTGAAATTCTCTGAGTCATTTGTGATAATCCTTAAGTTACAGGGTTATGTTATAAAAAACATTTCACTCAGTATCACATACATAGTAAGTGTTTAATAACATTATTTGTCTTTTTTTTCCAATCCCCAGCAGAGTGCTGGCACATAATAGGTGCTCAGTAAACTCTTAAGCACTTGAAGTGCAAGAAGGAGATAAAAGAGCTGAGAATCAGGAAACAGGTCCAGGTTCTACCTCTGCCATTAACTTGCTTTTGACCTTGGGCAAGTCTTTTATTCTTTCTAGTCAATGATCTAATCCATCAACTGAAAGGATTGGATCATCTAATTTCAAAAGTAGGGGTTCCAATGTTTTAGAATCAAAATCAACTGGAGATCTTGCTATTACTACTACTACTACCACCATTACTACTACTACCACCACTACAACAAAGCAACAGTACTGCAGATATCCATCCTAGAATTTCACAAGGAAATCGATATTTTACCTTTTGTGTGTGATTTTGATCATTAATCAGGTTGAGAGCCACTATTCTAAGGTTCTTTTATCTTGATCTGTCAAAGATTATATTTTAGGACAGTATAAGGAATTAAGCAAATAGCCTTAGTAGGAAAATAGAACGTGGAATCTTTCCAATGCACTGATTTTTTTTTTTTTCATGATGAGAGTATTTTTTATTCCTGTGGGCCCTACCCCTTCATTTACTCAGTAAATAACTGAGCCATTATGAGCCAGGAGCCATGGAAGGACTTAGAATCTTGGAGGGAGCAGCACACGGTCCTTTCTTTGGAGGAGCTCAGAAGGTTGGGAAGGAGGAAAGACCTGAAGACCAGGGATCTCAATACAACTGTGACCCTGTCAGGGTACAGAGGAAGACGAGATGCAATGGCCCCAGGATGAGTTCAGGACTCAGTCTTGGGTGTTTAGAAGTGACCTTCTGAAGGAAGTCACGTTGAGCCAGCTTCTCTCTTCCTTTCCCAAACACAAAGGGAAGCCTTCCTTGATGCATCAAGGCTTCTTCATAACAAACATACCAAGCTGAGGCATAACCTACAGATTGATTAAATATCCAAAACTCTCCTCTGTGAAATGGCAAAACATAATTAAAACTTCCATGCTATTAATTTAGAGGGAAAAAAAGAGATGACTGCCTCATTCTTCTCTTTCCTTCCTCTCTCCCTCTCTCCCTTCCTTCCTTCTTCCTTTCCTCCTTCTTTCTTCCATCCCTCCCTTTCTTGTTTTTTTTCTTTGATTTTTTTTTTTCTAAATAGCAGCTGAATTGAATTCTTAAGCATCCACCAAGTGCTTATTACATACTCAAGCCAAACTGCTTTTTGGCTTTCAGAGAAGTGAGAATTTGCTCTGGAGTTGCCAGTTCTATAACTGGGCAGCTTGGGATGGAGTGAGGGTCTTTTTCCTAACTGCATCATTAAAATTTCCCTAGCATGGACAGAAAAGTTATTAACTCACCAATGAAAAATACTTAAATGTCATTAAAAAGTTTCTACCCTCTCATAATTCTCCTTAATGGTGCAAAAATCAGCTCCAGACTCCAGTTCTGAGATTGCATTTTCAAAGAACCCTGCACTGAAGTTTCAAATTACCTAATTACCATATTTATTGCCAAATTCTGTTTTCTAATCCCTGATGACTTTGTCAGATATATTTATGTGCTGATCCTTTTCTTCTTTGGCCATGGATACTGAGTTGGGCTTGCTGCAGCCTGAATGGGAAAGCCTTTTGGTTATGGACAATAGAAAAAAGCCTGGGCAGGAATGGCTTTTGAAAGGCATACCCCGCCAGAGCCAGGCAGAGGGAAACCGTGGCTGGCTTCCAAGTGATCATTACCGGCATCAGACTCACCATATTGTAATTGTAATGGATATAAATTAAGCTACACAAATAATCTGGCTCTACTCCCACTTAGAAGACCCAAGCCAGGAGCCCCCTTGAATTCTGCTTGGATCCAGAGAGGAGTAGTTTCTCTTAATTCTTCCCTAATTGGAACTTAGCCACAAAAAAGTTTGTCATCTACAAGAAGGAGAAAACAAATTAAATGGTAATTATAATTAGGTGTCCTGTGGTTCTATCCAAGGTAGAGAATGGCTATGACTCTGAAGGTTTTAAAAGAACTGTGGCTTGGTTTATGGATGCCAAATTTCTGTTTTATATATTTCAGTGGGCAGAGTGTTTTTGTTTTTATTTTTGTTTTTAAGGAGGTTGGGCATGAGTAAGAAAAACAAAATCCCAGTTTAGTCTACTTTGCACATTTGCTTGGTCTCCCAGGTCTCTGAAAACAGACAAACAAACAAACAAACAAACAAAAGCTCTCATGGGCTAAAATGAACATAACTTGACTTAGCAATTTCTAGTCTATTTTCTTTTGCTTCTTCTCATTACATAAAGATAAAAGGAAGCACATATATACACACACAGCTAAACAGAATAAAATGGAAAATAAGACCTTGAGTGCTTTCTCTTTTAATGATCAAATGTAATATCTGGAGAGGCTTTGTGTTTACCCACTGGTTATGGCTGGGTCATTTTAGTATCTGTTTTGAATTAAGATATCCTTAGTAATTTTTTTTTTCTGTAAACTATTGCAATATTTTCAGATCTCCCTTCTTCCCTTCTTCCCCTTCTTAGGTTAAAGCATTTTCTTCCTTTGATGGCTGGGTCGTTTTCATGTATCATTTAAAATTAAGATATTCTTAGCCACTTTCTCCCTCATTTCTTACAATATGCTGATACTTTCCCCCTTTAGGTTAAAAACTATTATATATATATATATATATATATATATATATATATATATATACCCGGTATTTTTTCAAGGACTCCGGTTGTAATCCCAAATAGATGCTGCACTTAGCACTTAACCATTCTTGCCAAGGAGGCCCTTTGCTTATAACATGAGAATAGAGATTTGCTCCCTGGAATACATTGTAGTACCATGATAAAATAACACACCTAATAGCTAAAAGCACAGACAAAAACTGAGCTGAGGATTTCTTAAAAGTGTTCACTTACTACAGTAAACCAACATATAAATGATAACTTATAAACCATAGCAGCAAAATTGGAGCTGTGTATTTAGAAAATGAATGGAGGAAACTTAACATTTCCTAAGCACAGACATAGACTAGGAACTGTACTCCATGTTCCCTCTAGTTTCCTTTCTTATTTGCAAGAATCCTGAAAGGTAGACCTTATTATCCTGATGAGCTGCTTATTTATTTATTGAATTATGCCTTGCTTACACACACACACACACATACAAATTCACCCACTTATTCACTGGCTGCCCACTATGGTCCAGACACTCTCCTACGTTCTGCTGTGCCAGGTGAGTCAACCCTGTCTTTGAGGTGCATCTGGTTTCATAGAGTAGGTGGAGGTGAGGGGCACAGGTAGCAAAAAGATAAATCCTGAAATGTTGAGGGCCACTACAGAGATATGAATAAAATGTTGATGAAGCTAAGAGCAAAACCTGGAGTCATTGAGAGATCAAGAGCTTTCTCTCGCCTTCTTTCCCTAGATAGAAACTACAGAGAACAAAGGCCTTTGGCTAAGAATTTAATTGAATCCTTGCTAAGGCAGCGATTCAGTGATTTTCCTCCAGTAATGAAGGAAGCAGCTCTTGCCATGGGGTCTGTTCTTTTTCCCTACAAGCTCCAAGAGGCCTAATTTGGGAGGGGTTGGGGGCAAGTTAAATAAAAAAGGACTAAACTCTACTCTGCAAGATAATGTGATTTACAGATGTTATGGGTATAGATGAACTTTTCAAATTATGAAGCACTTCCAAAATTAGTTTCTTTGTTCTAATGGTTAAGATGATTCTTCTCTCAGATTTGTCCTGGGAGAAAGAAGGTTGTACGTTGGGAGTGTTTTGATACTAATAAGTGTATCTCCACACCCACCTGAGGGAGATTGGGGAGAAATGGGAGCTGGAGAGCCTGAGAATGGTTGGGTCATGCTGGGGATATCTCTTCCTCTGTTCTGTGAACTGTCACTGGCAGTCAATGAAGGGTGTTGTGCTGTGTTTTCTGACCCGACTTCTGAAACCAAATGTGTGTTGTTTTTCCATGCCATTTCTCCAATTCTCCAACACCTACTGGGTATCCAGCAAGTCAATGCAATCCTAACATTACCTACCTGGAGTTAAGACAGACCCTCCAAGACTGCCCTACTTCAGGGGTCAACTGTGGATGGAATGCTCAGGCAATCCACACTCTTGGCCAGCTTACCACAGATTTGGAGGTTCCCATGACTCCCTTCCTCAGGTTCTATAATTTACTAAAATGATGCACAGAACTCAGAAAAACACCTGTTTACATTTACCCGATAAGTATAAAGGATAGAACTCAGGAACAGACAAATGGAAGAGACATATAAGGCGAGGTATATGGGGCATGGGATAGGGGGATGTACGGAGCTTCCGTGCTGGCAGTGTACACCACCCTCCTAGCACATCAATGTGTTCTCCAACCCAGAAGCTCTCTGAATTTCATTGTTCAAGAGTTTTTATAACTTAATCTCTAGCCTCCATTCCCCCCACCTCCCAATGCTGGGATGGGGTGGATGGATGGAGGGGCTGAAAGTTCTTATCTACTGATCACGGGTTTGGTTTCCCATCCTGTAGCTATCTGGGACTTCCACTCTGTGATGCCTCATTAGCATAAACTTAGGTGTAGTCACAAGGGGCTTGTTATGAATAATCAAAGATACTCCCATCCCTCAGGAAACCTCAAGGTTTTTAGGAGCCCTGGGGACAAAGATCAAAACAATCATTTTTTAAATTGTAACTTTGTTGTACAACAGTTAGTAAGGGAGAGAGATTTTTCACCTAGGTATCTAATTTTTGACTCCTACTTGTTGTTTTTATTTTATTGTTACACTTGTAATTTTATTATTATTTCTCCTATCTGTCCTTGACATTCCTATAGCTATCATACCTTTAAAGAAGATTCAAAACTCAGATAGTAGGGTAAAAACAGATGAAGTGACAGCCCCAAGGGCTGGCCCACAACTGGCAGCTTGTGATTCATAGTCCAAGACTCCAGGCTAGAGATGTGAACAGATATGCATTTGGCCATGGCTGCCCTGGATAGTGCTTTGGATTGTTCACTGCACAAGGCCATCCAACCAAGGACAAGTGGAGACCAGCTGAGACTGAAATCTATATTGCTTGTCCAACAGTGTCCTTGATGTGGGCCTGCCTTGGTTTGGAGAAAGGACAGTCTTTAGTCTTTAATTCTCTCAAAGTTGCCATTTGGCTTAGCTGTCTCGTGCATACAACTAACCAGTGGTTATGAAGACTATATAACAACATAGAAAAATATTTTCACCAATTAGGTGAAAATTGTAGTATGTGAATTCATTGGATGATGTGAATATAACTTTGTAACAATTATAACTCAGGGAAGGCATATGCTTGGGAAAAGTGAGATCTGAGGTGAGATACTGGCTTTTTTCTCTTTTATTTCCTTGTTTGTCAAATGTTCAATATTATGTTGTTTGAGGTTTTTTTTGTGTGTGTGTTTGTTTGTTTGTTTTGTTTTTTGAGAGGTGGGGGAGAGGGGCAGAGGGAGAGGGAGTAAAAATCTTAGGCAGGCTCTGCACCCAGTATGGAGCCTGACATTGGCCTTGATCTTATGACTCTAAGATTATGACCTGAGCAGAAATCAAGAGTTTGCCACATAACTGACTGAGCCATCCAGGCACCCCTGGTAATATTGCATTTATAATGAAAATGAATATTTAAAAACAGAATAACACAAAGCTGTTTTTATATATCTGGCTTTCTCAAAGACAAATTAAAATATATCGTGTAGGCAATGTAAGTGTGTATTGCACTGGAGGAGGCAGAGGCAAGGCTATTGAGCAATCCCCAAAATGAGAGTAGTGAGAAGTATGCTAGCTGGCAATGACAGGGACTCAGGGAACACTGGTTCCTGGGCACAAAGATTAGATAAGTATTCTTTTTCTACCATCATTTATCAATTTCCCTTCTCCATCATCTACGTATTTCAACAGCTAAAGATTTATTTGGTGAAATAAGCAACTCTGTTAATACAAAAAAGCCTCCTCTGTGAGGGTTAAGCCTTGTAGACACTCTAATGTGTGTAAACTTAATTAGATTGGCATCTCACTGAGAGCCCAGTATGCAGCTTCCCTGTTAGCAGAACTCCAGACTGAGGAACCTGAAAGGGAGTTTAACATGCTCTCCTGTTATCAGCTTTCCTGGTAATCACCGTTTCAGTAGAAGATCCACTTTAGAGAGATTTGGGGTTTCAGGACTGAGATTCAGAAGAATCACTTTAATAATACATGACAATGATATCAGGGATGATGATGTAGACACTGATATAACCAACACTTACTGAGTGTTTGTTATGTGCCAGGCACATGCTTAAGTGCTTTCTATGCCTCCTCCCTTTAATCCTCATGATATTCTTGCAGAGCTAGTGCCATTTACCCCTTTTTAATAGATGAGCAAAATTGCCAGAGGTATGTAACTTGCCCAAAGTCACCCAGCTTTGAATTCCCCGCATCTGGGAATTCTATCCAAGCCAGCTTGATTCTAAGACCTGAGTTTTAACCATGACGTTACAGTTTTTTTTTTTTTTTCTCCATAACCAGGGGAGGCAAAGTTTTTATGTAAAGAGCTACATAGTAAATATTTTAGGCTTTGTGGGCCAGGAGGCAAAATTGAGGCTATTACATAGGTACTTGTATAAAGAGAGAGACTCTTTTTTACAAAATTTTAATCAGTGAAATTCAAAACTTTGTGGATGCTGAAATTTGAATTTCATGTGCCTTTCATATGTCAAGAAATATTATTCTTTTGATTTATTTTCAATCATTCAAAAATGCCAAAAGCATTCTTAGCTTGGAGGCCATACAAAAGAAAAAAAAAAAGCTGAGTAGGGGAGTGCATTGGTTTGATGTAGCTGAGATGTCCTTGGGTTGGCAGCTGTGGATGGAAGTGGATAGGATGTTTAACCAACGATTAAGGGGAATCAGTGATCTGAGGCTTTGCATGAGAAAACAAAAATGATGCAGAATGCCAGGAAGGAAAACTCTACCCATGTTGCCAGTCAGCTGGAGCATCTCTGGCACAGCCACAAGGACTGCCTACCTTTGCTAGGAGTGGTGAGGTCCCCAGTTTGAATTTAGCATTGTGAGAAATTCTTCAGGAAGAGTGAGCAGAATCATTGAAATTGGATCTCATCTAGAAAATCTAGCATATGTTTGTTTAGCTGTAGGTTAAGTTTAGATGTTATAATTAGTTTGGCACTCTGCCCACTTTCCTCTCTCTTACTGTAACCCACTTGTGAAGCAGAAGGAGGAGGAGGGAAGAGGAAAGAGCAAAGGAGGACAAAGAAGAGATGGGAGAAGAACTGTACATAGGGCCAAGGTTTTCTTCATCCTGTCTTCAGGAACTCTAAGATTTTACCACATTAGAGAATGTATGTACTGCATAGTATTCTGGAAGTCAGCCAACTCTATTGAAGGCCGAGTGATGGAGAGGAAGGGCACTGAGAGGGGATTTGGGACACTGTCCCATCCTCATCTAGCCAGGAAGCCTTTGACAGGCACTTCAGTCCTCTGGGCCTCTGTGTCACTCTCTACAAAGCAAAGGATGAGCTCAAAATTTGGTGATCTTTATGAACTGGAGCAGTTGATTGCATCCCAATAAAGATGAGCAATTGCTTATCTAGAAAAAATACGATGAGCCAAAAGTACAAATAATATACATGTTACATGTTCACATTTGGTCTTCCAAATTAACATTAGGCACAGTCTTAAACTCACTTTCAAAAGACAAGGCTTGAAGTCCCTTGGCGACCTTGCATCAGATTTTAGGAGAGAACATGAAGCTCACACAATTAAGGTTCAATATCAAGTACACTAAATTAGAACACTGTCATCAATACCCAAATGATAACACATGAACCTGGAAGAAGAGGCGAGACAGCGTAATAGCAACCTGTAGCCACTAAGGAATTTGCACACATCACCAGCTAACTGACGGATTCTTAAGCTATGAGCACTGAAGTTGACATGAAGGACATAGTCTTTATGAGTTGGGTAAACTTCAGGAAGTTATCTTGCATCCTGAGCCTCAGTTTCCTCATTTTAAAATGAAGATAATATCTACTCGACAATGTTATAAGGCTCAGGTTTATTCATTCACTGACCTATTCAATGAGCAAATAAATAAGTAAATAATCTTAAAAACAATGAAATGATATGATGGGAATTGCATTTTGGCTCTGTAGTCTTCCTCTCTAAAAACCATGATCCCGGTCTGTGAAAAAGATGTAAGACACGTGCAAAGTGAAGGATGAGGTATAGCATCTCTGACCGGGAGTCCTCAAAACTGTCAAGGTCATCAAAAACAAAGTCTGAAGGAACTGTTATAGATCAAAGAAGTTTAAGGAGACCTGGTGACTAAATGTAATATGGTTTCCCACATGGGACCCTAGAACAGGAAAAAGACATTAGGGAAAAATTAGAGAAATCCAAATGAAATGTAGGGTTCAGTTGGTAATGACGACCAACTGTGGTTCCATAGTTGTGACAAAGGTCCCATAGTAGTCATGGGTGTTGGTGTTGGTGATAGAGGAAACTAGGTGAGGAATATATGGAAACTTTCTGCACCATGTTTCCAAAAGAAATTAAACCAAAAAAATTCTAAAATAAATACTTAAAAATATGCAACATTCCATTTCTTTGACGGCTGGTTAAGAAATGTAGGAAGCAAAGAACTTTCCAAGTCATATTGCTATCCCTGAGCACACTTCACAACCTTACTGTCATCTGGGAAGAATTTCTAAATCTCCTCCCAATATAATCTGTGCTGAGAAAAAGTGGGTATTTCTGAGATCAGCTCCCATTAAGCTTTATTTGAAGTGTAGGAGTTCAAAGAGAAACAGAATGAGATAGGAAGAGGCCCTTGGATTTCAGATTCCCTGGAGCTCTTTTCATCTGACACTTAATTTGAAGTGACAGCATTGCAATCTCTCCTCAGATATCTTGGAATCTGGGAGAAGGCCAATAGAGTTTCGTGCTTTTCAGTTACCTTCATAAATCTTGATCCTTTAATTGGGGGGAATTTTCTCTCACAAAATTGAAGAAGAAAAATAATCTGCAATGGGTAAACTAAGAAAGTATGGTGGGGGGACAAGGACCCTGACCCGAGAGGGAACAGGCCAGGTTCTGGGCACAGCTGGAGCAAGCAAATGTTCTGCTTCCTTCTCTGTATTATCAAATGAAGACTTTGGGGCAGTTTATCTTTTCCTCCTGGCTCTGATATTTTAGGATTCATTTTCTAGACAGTTGAAAATATTTTCAGGGGCATGGCATCTCTTTTCACAAGACTGAATATTTGCAGAGCCAAGAGGAATTTCTAAACACTGATTTAACACAACCATATCTTGAAAGGCAATTTACTTTCCAAATTAATGAGTTTGGATGGTTCAGCCTAATGGGGCACATTTTTCAAAGAATTAAGCAATCTACTCACCTCTTCTTTTGGTTTTGCTTATATCAGCTGGGTTAGTTATAGGGAAAGTTTGTTTCTTCTTTTTTTCCTTGCTAGAGTTTCCCTTTCAAAGTATGTATTTCTTGGAATCCCCTTGCTGTCTAGATGAGGATCAGAGACAACCAGGTCTCCCAAGCTAATCCCTTCCCTTCAGGATGTAGTTACAGGGCTAGTGGAGAGATTAATCTCTAGACCTGGATCGCTTAAGAAACCAGGAATTTGGCTTTTACTCCCACTAATTTCCAGGGAGACTCTTGGAAGTGACTTTTCTTCTGTAAGTATCGATTTCCCTGTCTATATTGTCAAGGATGGACCATATCCTCTGCATCGTTCCTCCTAGTTATAGATAACCTGCTTCTCTCTGGGGAAGATCTCAGGATCTTCTATAGTAGATCTTAGGATCTCTCTGGAGGATCCTAAGAAAGAACAAACTTCACTCAGTTATTCAACCTATCAGTCATTTCCTTAATTGCTTATTAATTTTTGTTTTAACACACTCAAATATGTAGAGGGAACTAATGTGGTTAGTTCTGGATGCCATCAAGAGCTCATTTAAGTAGAAACAAACACACAATGAAAAAATTTATCATTGGGTGCAATAAGAGTATATGTCAAGTGCTACGGAGTTTATAGGAGTCTGGTCAACAGGGACCACTAAGTCTGGTCCTGTTGCGGGGCCTTTGCATTTGCTGTTCCCTTGATCTGAAACATTCTTCCCCCAGACATACACATGGCCTGCTCTGCAGCCTAATTCAGTTTTCTGTTCACAATTATCCCTTCTGTGAGGACTTTCTCTACTACTTGCTCTCTCCCTGCTGTGCTTCATTTATCTTCAATGACATTATATTACACATTTAGTTGTTTATTTTTCATCTATCCACTCACTGGATGTGAATTCCAGGAGGGCAGGAGCTTCTGTCCTGTTGGCCATAGTATCTACCTCCCATACCTAGGCCTGTGTTTTGTTAATATTTGTTAAATATTGAGCAAATTAATGAATGTTGAGTAATACCTGAAAGCTTCCTGAGGGAGGGAGGTGGCCACTCCTTTGAATAATTGAAGGTACAGAACAGGAGTTACGTAGGCAGAGGCATAGTGAGAATAGGAGTGCGAGGTAGAAGCAACACATGAGCAGAAGCCCGTAGGGATGGAGGAGCTTGGACTGTTCCCCAAATAGCAAATGCATTGTTGCTAAAGCTTAGGGTGGGATAGTGATGGGAGTAGCTAAAAGAAAAACTGAGGCACATGAAAACTTTCAGGAGTCTATTTGAGCACACACTGATTTGAGTTGGGTGGTGCCAAACCAAAGGCAGTTGGGAGCCTTCCATGAACTGGAATTTAGGGTTAGGTTTTTATAGAGATGTGGAAGCAAAGCAAGGAAATTATTTGATTGGTAATAGGTTAAGCTGTTGACTTATTTGGGAAAATCTGGTTGGTTGTCTTTGATGATGGTTTTCAAGTTCTATTTTCTTGAATTTGAATGCATTGAGCCTGGCTTAGGTTTTGGTTTGCTCACGGGCCATCCTAGCCTCATGGCCTCCTTGTTTAATTACTTTAACAGAGGCGTCAGCCATGAGGCTAGAGATGTCACAGGCTCAATCACACATGACTGCCTATACCTAGCAAGAAAGGGACTTCCTAGGGAGTGAGGATGAGGAGCCTTTGAAAGAACCAAAAAAACCCCAGTCAGGGGGAGAAGTAGAATTCACTCATCTTCTCAAACCTTATTATGGCTTTTTCTTCAAATCCCCAACCACTGCAACCCCCTTCTGTTGGCATCATTTATGCTGTGGCTTTTCAAACAGTTTTGACTATGACTCACAGAAGTAGATTAAATTGAAGTCCCAGTTCATAGATAAAGTGATACATAATAGATGATAGATAGATAGATAGATAGATAGATAGATAGATAGATAGATACTTAGTCCTTACTATATGCAATGAACTTTCTATTCTATTCTGTAATTATTTCATCCCATTTCATTCCCTTCTAGTCTAATTACTTTTTAAAAGGGTTGGTTGTCCTCACTAAACTGACTTCTCTACCCACTGTTTTTAAACACACTTGTAGCTGGATCATGATGTAAATCTCTCTTTTTTTTTTTTTTTTTTTTTTTTTTTTTTTTTTACTGAAGATTGCATTTTAAAAAGTCTGAGCAGTGCTGCTTTACAAGCCAAGGCCCAGGCCCAGACATTTCTGCATCAGAGAGCACACCCCAGGCAAATGGCCTTTGACTCTGAGATCACTCAGATCCCACGCTGGGGGAATTCTGTGATGAAGAGCTGGGAGGCTAGTTAATGGCCCTTGCCTTCAGCAGTGAGGGCTCCAGGAATGGGCAGCCTTCTGATACTGTTGTTCTGAGCCAATAGCAGTTGCCTTTCAAAGCACAGTTGCATTAAATGATTTCTTAAAATGACCTGATTCCAGGCAGAAAGCCCCAGGGGGTATGTGTGATGTGTGTGTGTGTGTGTGTGTGTGTGTGTGTGTGTGTGTGTGTGTGTGAAGATCATCATTGTTGATATCAGTCGTCCTAGCAAAAGGCATTTAGCCGACTAGCATTTGTCTGGTGTGGTTGCAGTCTGCCTGGTTTATGGGTTGTTGATTATAACTTGTAAGAGGGAAGACGGATTTTTGAAATAAATCCTGGCCTAAAGCAACCTTCCAGGTCATCTTTAGCGAGGGAGAAGGCAGTGTACTTGTGGAGAAGAGCATGGCTTTACGAATTTGAAGACTTGGGACTAAGTGGAAAACTGTCTTCTTGTGTGGCCATGGGCAAATCATTGAATTCTCTAGCCTCAATTTCCTTACGAATAAAACAGATGTGACAATACCCTTTCTTGACTTCACAGAGGCATTTTAGGTATGAAAACAAGAGTGTATGTAAAAGTGCCTTACAGTGTCTCAAACTCTTATGGAAATGGTGACAGTTTCTATTGAATATGAATGATAATAATTAATAAGTGCCTTCCAAATAATAATAAAACTACCATCTTAGAAGACAAGGGAACGGAGGCCCCTGGACAAATGAAACAGCAGTAAGTGATGAAGCCAGAATTGAAACCCAAGCCATTCTGGTTTTCACGTCCTTCTGTGAAGCATTATGTTGTAAAGTAGGCATTTCAGGGAACCCAGGAGCTCCAAGGCTGTGTGCTCCTTGACACCAGAAGAGCCTGGTTCAGAGAACATGCTCAATCCGTGTCAGCTGAAAATAAATATCCTCTCTCGTCCTCCTCTTCTGTCCTCCTTCCCAAAGAATTTTGGGACTCTTAAATTATTGTTGTGATTTTGTTTTTTGTTTTTTTTTTTGGATAGAAAATTACTCTGTCACCCCACATAGCATTTGGAGTAGCAAAAAACAAGCTGGGCTGGATTCAGGAATAAAATTTGTTCAGGTTGAAAAATATGTAATTAACCAAATGGCTGTTTTGTTCATTTTCAAATATGGGCACTGAAGAGACACACATGCCATCAGGGAGTCCTACAGAAAAGGCTCATATTGTAATTGCTCCAAGGCTGCTAACATGAACTTGAAGGATGAGATCGTGGCCAGCTTGGCTGAGTCACATCTGACTCCATTTGGGACAAACTCATTTGGACTTTCTTGTCTTTTGGGTGAGGGCTGTGAGTTGGCCCAAGCAAGGCAGAGATCATAGCTTCCGAATGCAGAGTTTGACCTGTTCTTATTATGCACTGCCTGGAAAGTCACTGTTTGAGTCTTCCAGGGCCACCAAAGGAAGGACCACAGCCTGAAGGGCAGAAATTTATTTTCTCACGATTTTAGACCAAGGTCAAGTTGTCGGCAGGTTGTTGCTATTTTTTTTTTTCTTTTTCTTTTTCTAATGCCTTTCTTCTTGGCTTGCAGGTGGCCATTTTCTCTCTGTGTCTTTGCATAGCTTTACCTCTGTGTATGTCTGTGTCCAAATCTCCTCTTCTTACAAGGATATGGGCCCACACTAGTGACCTCATTTAACCCTGGTCATTTCTTCAAAGACCCTATCTCCAAAAACAGTCATATTCTGAGATACTAGGGGTTAGGACTTCGATATATGGATTTGGAAGGGACACAGTTCAGCCCATAACAAAGTGGGACAAAATAAAACAAAAGTGATGAGAATTGGGTCTACAGGTGACATTTCTGAACTTAAAATCTTGGGTCCTAGAAGTGAAAGGGAGACAACCAAAATTCTTTAGTTTTGTGTATTTTTACTTTAAGCTAAGAAATATATTTTAATTCCTCTTAAGGGCTCTGTTATTAAGCTAAAAATGCCTCCCTCACATTTGAGAATAGCAGATTATTTCCCAAGGAAAGTGGTTATAACCACTCAATGGACATACATATGCGCTTTCTCATAGGAACCATGGAGAAGGGAGAGAAATATTTCTCCATTGAAGAAAAACTCTCATCCTGAGCAAAATAAGTCAGCCAGAGAAAGACAATTATCATATGGTTTCACTCCTATGTGGAATATAAGAAACAGTGCAGAGGATCATAGGGAGAAGGAGGGAAAACTGAATGAAAAGAAATCAATGAGGGAGACAAATCATGAGAGACTCTTAACTATAGGAAACAAACTGAGGGTTGCTGGAGGGGAGGAGGATGGGGAATGGGGTAAGTGGGCATTGAGGAGGGCGCAAGATGTAATGAGCACTGAGTGTGGTACACAACTGATGAATTGTTGAACTCTACATCTGAAACTAATTATATCTATATTTTGGCTAATTGAATTTTAATTTTTTTAAAAAGGGAAAACTATCAGATGTTAGTTTGATTCTGGGAAAACTATCAGATGTTAGTTTGATTCTGGGTTCTTCTTGAGCCTGCCAGATGGACAGTGGAAGGTAGGACTTTGTGGTGGTTTTACATGGAGCTTATGCTTGCAGGTAGGGCTTCTACCCAAATAGGTATGAAACCCACAACTCTGTCTAGATCTTATTGCCTGAGAACCCTCTGTGGACTTGTCATTTGAGCAGTCTTATGCCGGTTTTTGTGGTTTCAGACTGCCTGGATACTTGGCCCCTGGATGGTTTCCACTTTTCTTTTTTTCCTCCATCTTTCCTTATTCAGGTTTATTATTTTTATTTTTTGTTTTTTTCTTATTCAGGTTTATTAAGATATAATTTGCATATGGTAAAATCAACCCTTATTTTAGGTATATAGTTTGAAGGGTTTTGAAAGATAAGTATATTGGGCAGCCCAGGTGGCTCAGCAGTTTAGCTCTGCCTTCAGCTCACAGCATGATCCTGGAGCCCCGGGATCAAGTCCCACATCGGGCTCCCTGCATGGAGCTTGCTTCTCCCTCTGCTTGTCTCTCTGACTCTCTCTCTCTCTGTGTCTCTCATGAATAAATAAATAAAATCTTAAAAAAAAAGAAAGATATGTATATAATGGAACTTGTACCACAGTTGAGATACAGTTGATCGCTTTTTAACCCCTAAAAGATCTCTACTACTCCTTTGTATTCTTTCTCAAATGTTTAATCTAGATTTCAAAAACGAAAGCATTTGGGTCAGTTGGTAAGGATCTAACCTGGAATTCAATTTTAAAAAAATAGATATAAGATTATTCAAATCATCTAATTCTTCTTTAGTAAGCTTTGGTAGTTTGTGTCTTTCAAGGAATGTGTCCATTTATCATCAAATGTGTTGGCATAAAGTTGTTAAGCATATTCCTTCTTATCCTTTTCATGTTTATTGGTGCTGTAATGGTATTCTCTCTTTCATCTCTGCAATTGGTCATTTGTATCTTCTCTTTTCTTTACTTCATTCTTCTGGTTAGTCGTTTATCAGTTTTGTTTGATAAAGCCTGCACTGAGCAAATAAGATGATCCATGTGTGAGCAGATGTGACAGCTTTTAACAGTTTGCCTTGTAATCCCAGGATGCTCTTCAAATAAACTGTTACTGCAGTGCGAAGGAACACTAGTAAGAAATTTGATTTCGAAGATAAACCACCAGCCTATGACAATGATGATGCTTATAATCACTATAAAAATAAATAAGACTTTGTGCTTAGTATGTTCAGTCTTTGTGGGTAGTGGCTTAATGGATTATATCATAACAACTTTAATTTGATATGGTAAATATCAAAATGAGACAGTAAGCACCCCAAATTTAACATTAAGTCCCAAAACTACCTAATTGCTATCTAAGCCTTCACTCAATGATTACTTTTTTGACGGGAGGGATACAAGCAGGAAGCATGTATTAGGTGGGGTACATAACAGTATTGGTATACCACTTGGTTATGTCCTACTCAGGCATCCAGGTACAAAATAGCAAATGAGTTAAAAACCAGTTGCTGCTCCACAATCTGTCTTCTGAACCTGTGTGGTCTCATGGTTTTTTTTGAAAATCAGAATTTTCATAAGGCAATAAGGAGTGTGTATTCTCCTTTGTAACACTTTCAGCAGGATCTGGGGCAGCATCTCATAATCAAACATACTGGGAAACCAATGACCATAAATAACCTCAAGGAATTTGCTGCCAAATGAGTTACTCCAAAATGCTATTTTTCAAAGACTTTTTGAGTTTTGAGACTGTAGATAAAAAAGAACTATAAATGTACATGGTCGAATTTGGCCATGAAAAATGCTCTAAATCTCCCATAAAATATGGTATATCGGTTTTGTGCAGAGTGTCCCATTTTTCCGCTAAGTCTAATACAGCCAATTGTTCCTCCAGGGTAGAACAGATTGCTGTTGCTTAGTTGAGCACCAGATGATGTAATTGGCTTGCATTTAGGGGCCCATGTTGAATGAAAATTATGCTTTCTCTCTTTATTTTTTTGGCCAAGCTTGTAGAGTTGAATTTGGGCAGATTAAATCAATGTATGTTTGATACAACGCTACCATGGAATACTTGCTTGAACAGTTTTACATGAGCCGACAGGAATAGACAAGAATAAAAATAAAACACCGGTGCCAAACTATAGCCTTCCGAATCAGCGACACATTTATAAGAAGTTAAAATATATGCACAGAGATGGCAGAAAATGATGTATTCTGAGGTCTGCGCAGAACAATCTAACGTGGCAACACAAGTTAATGAATTGATGGTAGCCAATGTGTTAACACTTCTCGGCATGAGGCTTTGTAGAGCGGTTTTTTAAATAATTCATAGATATTTTAAAAATGAAGTCTGTATCAAGTCCTCGTGCTCCACATAATACTGTTTGGTTGTCTCCATAGTTTATTCTAGATGTAGACAACAATGCAGCGATAATAACAAAAATAACACAGTCATCACAATTAACTTTTTTTGAGTTCTTACTATGTGCCAAACACTGTTCTATGTACTTAAGATATTAAGTCATTTCACTTTGATTTATTCTTTCAGTACACATGTATTGAGCATTTGCTTTGTACTAGGCATTGCTTTAGATCAGTGACACTCGACTGGAAGAGATTTTGCTTTCTGGGGATATTTGGCAATATTTGGAGACATTTTGCTTGTTGTAACTGGGGAAGGACATCTGATGGGCAGAGGCCAAGGATGCTGCTAAACAGTCTACAATACACAGTACAACCTTCTGTGATAAAGGATTATCCTGTCCAAAATGTCAGTAGTGCTGAGAAATCCTATTCCAGGAGACAGAGATACAACAGTGGATAAAACAGACAAAATTTCTGACTTCATGAAACTTATTTTAGTGAAGAAAAACAAACCATTTAAAAAAATAAATATCAGTTAATTATATTAGAAGGCAATGAAGGTTTTATACTATGGAAGGGGGGGGGGAACCCTGAGGAAGAATGGTAAGAAGTGCATATGTGTGCTCAACTGGAAGGTTGGTGGTTGGAAGCTTAAACAGAATGTTCAAGGAAGGCCTACTTGAAGAGGCGACTGTGGAGGAAAGCCTTGAAGGAGTAGGGGGCATGTTTGTGGATAGCAGGGGGAAGAGTTATGTCCAAGTAGAGGGAAAAGCAACAGGAAAGAACCTAAGCAAGATCATGAATGGCTTTTTCAAGAAATAGCAAGAAGACTACTGTAACCTGACAAGAGTGTGGGAGGGGCCACAAAGTTAGAGGGAATTGGGGGAGGGACAGGGTTTGTAGACCAGTGTAAGGATTTGAGTTTATTCTGTGTGAGAGGGGAAACTATTGCAGGGTTTTATGCTGAGGAGTGTCACGAGCTGAGTTGTATTTTTAAAGAATTCTGCTGGTCACTGCTTTGAGAACTGATCATTGAGGGCTAAGGATGGAAACAAGGAGACCATGAAGTAATCATGGCAACAATCCAGTGAGAGATTATAGTGACTTGAACAAGGTTCCAGCAGGTACAGGTGGGAGGTTGTTGGATTTTGGACAATTTCCAGATTAAGGTGACAGTTTTATCAATGCATATGGAGTGGGTGGTGGGAGATTCCAGAAAGTTTATTTTATTTTTTTTTGTTGGCTTGTTTTTAGACTAAGCCCCTTGAAAAATGGAATTACCATTCATTGAAATGGAGAAAGCTGGGGTAGAAGTAATTTGGAGATGAAAGTCAGAATCATCATGTTTAATTTGGGTATGTTTGGGTATATTTACTGTGAGGTATCTAATTCAAACATCCAAGTGTTGCTGTCTCAACACTTATAACCATTCTATAAAATAGAACTCCTATTAGCCCCATTTTGCAGAATGAGGAGCCAGGAAGAAAGAGGTTGTTTAGCTTGTTTAAAATCACGCAGCTGGATTCTGACAATAGAAAGTGACATTTTGCTAAAACTGCTCATCAGCCTCCTGTAATGGCATCTTCTGGAATGGCATCTCCTGATCTCTGCTTCTATGGATGACTTTGACCAGCTCTGGAAGAGAGAAATTCTCTTCACTGAAGTGAGGTCTTAATATATAGAACATCTTATGCAGTTGGTACCTGAATGTCCAGTTGCTATCTCTGCCAACTTTTTCTTTGATCATTGCACTAAAGCCAGCCATAATGTAAAGCCTAAAGAAAAGAAGAAGATTCTTCACTTGGAGGCAGTTTAGGAAATGATCACTTTTTGAGCATCTCCATTAGAAAGACCACTGACCTAGAGGTCTTCCACGAACAGGGCTGCAAAACACTGCCTCCATCACTCACTAGATGTGGTTTCCTGGTACCCAAACTTAAGTTTTCTAAGTGTGTGAGAAATGTGAGAGCATTATTTCTGTGATGTCTTCAAGTGTCCCAGTGGCTTTTTCACCCCAAGCATTAGGCTTGTATCTCATCACCCCAGTGAAGAGGTCCACACTCCACTGCCTTAGTGACTGTAGAGTCTGTATAGTGTTGCTATATTTTTGTTTACTGTCTAGAAAGTAAGTTCCCAGAGGGAAGGGGTTTGTCTGGTTCTGTTTAACATTCAGGACAGTGCCTGGCATATAGCAGATGCTCACTGAATATCTTTTGAATGAAGAAATAAGTAATCCTCACATTAATTATCCCTAGGAGGTTGGCTCTGTCTCTCTCTATAGTATATATTTGGTATACTAGCAGTAGGAGAGTCTAATAATTAAGTCTTCTTGAGTTCAATGCCCAGCTCTGCTATTTGACCTCCCTGCATCAAAGGTCCACCTGTACGTGGGAGATGATAATAATACACCGACATCACAGATTACTGTGAGGATGAAATGAATGAATACAAATACAGTGCTTAGAATCATGCAGCAAGTGCTATTAAAAATATTAGATAATATTAATCTATTTTGTTTCTTTAATTAGTAACATGTATACACCTTACTCCCATCTTCCACCTTTACCACAGTCTAAGTATTTTGCATTTTCCAAGTGTATCCAAACTTCAGCAAGGCATTTGTTTACCCATATATTTAGCTAATTTGTGTGTGTGTGTGTGTGTGTGTGTGAAATTACCCATTATGTAAATAGCTTTGGTTTAGTAAACAGAATATGCTGGGATATGGTTAATGGAAAATTGTTTTGTGCAACTTGGAAAACAGAAGAATCATAAAAGAATCCTCCAGAGAGATGGTCTGATGAAGGTGTAGCCAATATATTTGCAAGTTTTTATTTTTAAGTAATAATCAGCCACTAATGCAGTAATGGCTCAGAGCAGAACATTGATTTATCCACAGTGAGGTGGGTTGTGTTTCCCTGCTACATTGCCAGCTGTCATTTTTGATATTAAGCTGCATTGCTTCAATCCAATATCTGTCAATCCAGCTTTTGAAGAAGAAGCTTCGAACAGTGTGGAGCTTTGTTATTTTCGTGGATGGGTAATGGAAGTATTTTTGTGCTTTGTCTGGTAGATGCCATTTACCTTTTAGCTGAGCTTGAATCTAGCTTGTTATGATGCCCTGTGCAGTCAAATTCCTTAGCAAAATGGTAAAGCTCTTAAATTCTTTCTGAGAAGGCTCTTGGAGTTGGCTGTTGTTTCAGGTGTCCCTTGATGCCTCAGGCAGAACTTTACTTTGATCTATGCAAATCTCCCTCTTGTCTGGAAGTCCTGTCCCTGTGTTGAGAGGGAACAGCATTATTCAGTGTAAGTAGATCACAGTGGAACAAATCCCTGAAGAAACTTAAAAAACTTAAAAAAAAAAAAAAAACTGTCTAAAAGGTAAAATGAAAACCAAAATCTCACTATTGAGCTTTCCCTGACATCCTCTCTTCCCAAAAAAACAAAGCCACAAATGAAAGCTGGATATACAGATATCAATGAAGATTATTAGTTAATTCTAAGTGGGAAATTCTTCAACCCATTCATTCACTTATTCATTCAACATAAATCAGCATGGACCCACTATAAATTGGGTATTTTGCTAGGTGCCAGAGAAGCGAGGTGACTGTGGTGCAATTATGCAAGATGAAGTACAATTAGCAAGATGAAAAACACTTTTGGCCTTGTTTTCTCTATGAGAAAGAATCCTCCCTAAACTGTGTCTCTATTTAACAAACCCACCTTAAGCAGTTGTTGTGTACAAGGAATGGTGCTAGACATTGAAAGTATCTGAATGGGATCCTCAAATCTTAATGAAGACACACATAATGTACAGATTTAGAGCTATCCTTCAAGGGGTTCCTAATCTATGGTAGACCAAATTCTAAGATGCCCACTTCCCCGGATATCCAGCCCTAATCCCCAGGAATGTGAAAGTGATGAAATATCACACTCATGATTTTGTTACATTTCATGGAAAAAGGTTTGTTTTATTTTTTTTTTTCAGGTGTAGTTAAGGTTACTAATCAGTTGGCATTGAGTTAATCAAAATAATGACTCTACTGGTAGCCCTAATCTAATTACTTTAAAAGCAGAGTTTTCTTTCACTGGTAGTAGAAGAGGGAGGCAAGAGGGAGAGAATATGATATATGGAAGGTTATTAGGATGGAGGGGGCTACAGGGCAAGGTCCCAATATCAGCCTCAAGATGCTAAGAGTGGTAGCTTGCTGATAGTCAGCCTGAAAATGGGGACCTCAGTCCTATGACCAAATTGAATTTGGGGAATAACATGAATGAACTCTGGAGCCATTCTTTCCAAGAGTTACCAGATAGGAACCTAGTCCTATGGACACCTTTCAATTTAGCTTTGTGAGATTCCCAAGCAAAGAACCCAGGTAAGTCTGCCTGGATTTCTGACCTCCAGGACTGTAACATTATAAATGGGTGTTGTTTTCAGTAGCTAAGTTTGTAGTCATTTATTACACAGCAATAAAATATATATATATATATATATATATAATTCTTGGTCATTCTGCATTTTTATAGACAGTTTGTAATTATGATTTCTTAACACTTGAGTGGATGTTAAGTGACCTATGTAGTTCTTTATGATTGTTAATAAAATTACCTCCTTATATTTGTACAAACCTTTTCACAAAATACTTTCACATATAGCTTTCTTATTTGATTTTCACAGTTTGTGAAGAATTGTCAGCTCCGTGTTAATGATAAAGAAAATGAGCATGGGACATACTGCGACTTGCCAAATGATCATCCTAAGGGATAAGAGTGGGCTTTGAATCCAGGTGCTGGCACTCCCATTTTATTTACACTTACTCATCAGAAAATCAGTAGGTTACCACACATAGGTTATTTGTCTATCTTGTTTTTCTCTTCATTATTCCTAGGTCACCATCATCACTGTTGCCATTCTTCTCCTCCTGCTGCTTGTTTACTAAATACTCATTAACTAAATAATGGCAGTTAAAACATTTTTCAAAAAGCCAAGATAGTTATTGAGTATCTTTTATATGCGATGGCACTTGCTGTCCAAAATGTCAAACAAAATGACAAGTGTCCTCTTGTTTATATACATGGCATTGAGTTTGGAAAGTAGAGTCATCAAGGGGACATGCTTCCAAAGCATGTGAAATATATAAAACTAGAAATAGACTTCTTTTTCTGGAGTTAACTCACAAAATAAGACTACAGTGATTTTTTATGTCCCTTCATAAGTTTTTGTTCAGTTTTATTCAACTACAATCGACATGAAATTGTATTAGTTAGTTGAAGGTGTACAAAATAATGATTCGATATATGTATCTATTGGGAAATGATTGCCACAGTAAGTTTACTTAACACTGGTAACATCTACATAATGTAATAATTCCAATATAGTTCAAATTTTTTTGTGATGAGAAATTATAATTTTTTATGATGAAAAATTGTAACTTTTTTAAGGTGAGGAGGGGCAAGAGGGAGAGGGAGAGGGAGAGAGAGAATCTTAAGCAGGCTCCATGCCCAGTGCAGAGCCCGACATGGGGCTCAATATCACAACCCTGAGATCATGACCTGAGCCAAAATAAGAGTTGGACACTTAACCAACTGAGCCACCCAGGTGCCCCCAAATTGTAACTTTCTTCGTGATGGGAATTATAACATAGCTGTACTTTTTTCCTGTCATGAGAACTCTTAAGATGGATTCTCTTAGGAACTTTTTTTTTTTTTTTTTAGGAACTTTCAAACATACAGTGCAGCATTGTTATTTATAGTCAGCATACTCTACATCAGACCCCAGAATTTATTAATCTTATAACTGGAAGTTTGTACATTTTCATCACCTTCACCCATTTCCCACATTCCCACTCCACCCCTTATCTTGTCTCTGAAAATCACCAATCTGTTCTCTGTTTCTATGAGTTCCTATTTGTTTGTTTGTTTTAGATCCTACAGATGAGAGATCCTACCATATTTGTCATTCACTGTTAGATTTATTTCACTAAGCAGAGTGCTCTGAAGGTCCATCTATGTTGTCACAAATGACAGGATTTCCTTTCCTATGGCTGAATAATATATACAATATGTATATCACATTTTCTTTATCATTTCATCATCAATAGATCGGTTATTTCCATGTCTTGGCTATTCTGAGTAATGCTATGGTGAACATGGAGGTGCAGATATTTCTTTAAGGGAGTGATTTCAGGGTTTGTTTGTTTGTTTTATATATATAAATATAAATATAAATATAAATATAAATATAAATATAAATATATATTATTTCTGTATGATCTTGTCCTTTTCTTTGCACAAATGATTTACGGAGAGGTATTCCTATTTCCAGATTTTTCTTTCAGAAAAATGGTTAGGGCAATTTAATTTGTGCTGGAGAGACTGGAACTTGAGGGAACATAAGATGAGACTCCAGGCTGTAATCCTACCAGTTTCTTAGATCAGTAAACCTCCCAGCCCTCCTGCCACCCCAGCAAACTCTTGAGAGTGGTGAGACAGTGAACAGGACATGGAAAAGCCAAGGAAACCTTCACTCCCATTCCCCAGCAAGATGCCTTTGCTCCTTTGAATCGGTCCAATGACCTGGGGAGCCTGTCCAACTGAGACTAAAGGCCAGACTACTCTCAGCAGAGGGTAGAGCATCCACTACCCCAAGTGGTAGTCCCTTGTTCTATTCTTCCCTCTCTCTTCTAATATATTTTTTTTTTCTTGAAGGATGTTTTTTGGTGGGAGGAAATTAAAGTCCAAGAGTAAATTAAATCTGAAATGGGACTTAAGCAGCTATGTAGTTGTACCTGTTATCATCTAACCAAACAATTTGGAATTAATATAGAAGGGTATAACCCATTTCAGTGTCTGCTTCATTCTGTCCCTATAACAGTTGTTGCTATGAGAACGGAATCATGTGGGACACCCCCCCACACACACACCAAAGAATATCCCATGCCTAGACCATGCTCAAAGGATATCTGCTGGCAGTCCCAGGGAGGGACATTTTGTGACTAGGGTCTGCTCCAGAAGACCTGTTTAAGAGAGGCTTATGGGCTACAATCTGTTGAGACTTCTCTTACAGTCAATTTTTCATGGCATGCCCACCATTTCACTTGGATTATGGCAATATCTGGGGTTGGTGAGGCCATTTGCCTTGCATGACCCTTGTTCAGCCATCACTTTGTGGATCATTGATAACAAACCACTATGTCACTGTCTGTAAGTCCGAGGATGGTCTTGGTGTGCAGCTCCTACAACTGTCCTGTTGAGCCAGATGGAAGGGACCTGGCGGGGGGGGGGGGGGGGGATAACCTTCATCCTAGCTGGTTGATAAGAAAAGCAAGGCTCAGTCCATAAGAGACTCCCAGTTATAGAAGGAATCAATGACAAACAAGGAGAGAGAGCCAAAGGACTCTCAGTGTTAGGTATGCATGGGATAAACACACACTACACACACATACACACACACACACAACTCCTAATCAAGAAAAAAAATCCACTGTGCCTTTTTCTCTTCTATCAAGAATAGATTAAAAAAAATCAAAGTCCCATCTGTTCTGTGTCAACATTAGAGATTGTACATTGTGTTTCATCAAAGGCAGGTTTGCCACGGTAGTGGGGGTTATATTTTTGGAACGTGCTTAGAAACCCGGAGTAACTAAACAGAACTTGGCCCTCCAGGCCCTCTCCTGCTGCCTGTGTTTGTGTTCCTCTGGCAGTTGATGTTTTTAATTGATTTATCTGACCAGGAGGACCCTGGAAAAAGACAAGTAGGTGAAGGCAGCTGCCCGGGTTTCTGGAACAAACATAGGTAAGGACCCACAGCTCTCAGCACAACAGCATGGTTTGTTTGAGCAAATTTGTACTCTGAATTCACAACAGGAACCTCACCGGCCCCACAGCCTGAGGGTTCATATTTGAGACAACTGGCTCGATCTGGCTGTGAGTGATGCTGGGGTAGAAATTCCATCCTGGAGCCCTTCTTGGGCTCTCCATCATCTCCCCCCTGAGGTCACCTTCTGCAGCTCAGCTCATCAGCACAGGCAGGTGTGCTCCTAATTGCCTGACTTCCAGGCCAGAGGAGAGAAAAGTAGGCGAAGCCATCTATAAACATGATGCTCTTGTTGCTTTTTCTCCCTGCCCCCACCAGTTTGCTCAATGTGGAGTTCATGCCACTCTGGTTACGCTGAGGATGGAACATGTCGCCATGTTCTGATGAAAGCAAAGCATCCCACTCACGCCCTCCAACACGTGTTGCTTTCTGCATGCACCTGCTGCCATCAGGGTGGAATTGATGAGATCCTGAAAAATATGTCAGTTTTTTCTTGGACTAGCTGTAGTGACAAAAGTCCTGAAGGAAATCTCTGTTCAAAGGAGAAGCTCTAAGCTCTAATGACTCCTTCAGTTGTATAGACAGAATGAACAAGCATATAGGAGGAGTAGCGGTGGTGGAGAGGGCACACCGTTGATGAAGATGCACCAGGGGTGTGCAAAACTGATCTCCAAGAAGGAAAAGGAGGGCCAGTTTGCATTACTAGTCCAAGGACAGAAAGAAGCCAGGAAAATATGAAGATGGACCACAAAGGACAGGGTGGTCCAGCTGAAGCCCAGTGACAGAGATCAAAAAAAAAAAAAAAAAAAAGAAATCCCCAGGAGAGGTAACCTAGATAGATAGATGGCCCAGTCTTGTGGAAGTACTCCGAGTGGAGTGTGATAAGAGGCAGATGAGCTTGGCAAAGTAAGTGGCCAAGCTGGACCAAGGCACACTGTTTAGGCTATAGGTCCATACGGATAAGCTTGTTCAACCTGGGGATTCTCTATGCTCTGGTCAATAACCTAGATCAACAAGGTCACCTTAGGAGCAGTGGACATGCTCAAGTGTCCGGTTATGCAGGGCCGATCTGATAGAATGGCATGGCAGTGAGAAGAAATGATAGTTGACGGATCAACATGTTCTCTCCCCTTTTGCTATTTAGAAACAGAACCAACACCCTCCCCTCCCTTCCCCTGTAGATGGAATGAGTATGGTGATGAACTCCGACAACAACTGTTAGGCACAGCTCAGGTTTTGGTCTTTCTGTTAATAGGCTAAGTG
This sequence comes from Canis lupus familiaris, assembly GCF_011100685.1. Taxonomy (NCBI): domain Eukaryota; kingdom Metazoa; phylum Chordata; class Mammalia; order Carnivora; family Canidae; genus Canis; species Canis lupus. The sequence continues at coordinate 24,553,871 of NC_049234.1, read as the reverse complement.
GGTATTCTGGTGATTACTTGAAAAAATGAAAATCTCTCACCATATTTGGAAGTCACGTTGTTGAAGCAGGCATATTTTATATAGTTTTTACCTCACACACCCTGAGCTTGATAGAATTTATAGCTGAATTTTAAAAGTTATTTTAAGCATAAAACTCCATCTTTAGTATTTTCTAATTGTAATCTAATGTGTTCTACCCTCAAAACATTAGGAAAAGTATATTCTGAGATAATTCTGACCCCAAAGGAGTAGGTATGGAAAGTCTGACCACATCCTTCACAGACATTCCTGTGAGGATTGGATCCAAAACTCTAGCTTATAAGGAAAGAACATGCTGGTGCTGACCTAAGGCTGCTGCACTTCCGGGCTAAGAGAGACTCCTGCTGCAGACCCTCCCCCAGAGAGTGCAGTTCCCAGGGCAGAACCAACACCCAGGTTACTGAGAAGAAATCAATCCCTAAGGGGATTAAAAGGGGCCCAATTAAGTTTGCATTAGTGAAAGGGATTGAGCTTGAGTTTATATTAAATCAGGCCACCACTGGTAATGTGACTGGAATGGAATGGCCCTAGGTGCCTCATCACAGTGGGAAGGGAGGAGGGGGAGGGGAGGAGGGAGGAAGGATGGGAATGAAGAGCTAGAGTCTTCATGTCAGTGGTGACGGGTGGACTCTTGGTGTGTTCATGTTGCAACAAAGGCTTCAGGGCGAAGCAGTTTGGAAAAGGTTCTTCTTGGACTATAACTGGTACTTCAGGAGAAGAACAATGGCTTTTTATTATCATCATTATTATTTCCAATGTCTAATGCTTAATATTAAGTGTTTATTGAATGGAGGAAAGAGTGAATATTGATTATGCAGCCAGGAGGCCTGGATTTTAATCCATTCTCCACCATATTGATTTTTAGTCACCCTCTGTCATTGCTCCAATAGTGCGCCTTATACTTTTTATCTTCCTAAATCTTAATGATCTAATTTACATATCAGTCTCCTCAAAGGAGTCTGTGAGTTCTTTTAGGAGAAGGGTGCATCTGTGTCTCACCAGCTCATTGTTTAGCAGGAGGCTGTGTTTGTCATAGCTTAAAGGTAAGAACCTAGGCTATGGAGCCAGACTTCTTGGGTTCACATCCTGACTCCACCCCTGCCTAGCTGTGTGAGTTCAGGCAAATTGCTTAACATCTCTGTGCTTGGAATAAAATTGGATAGCAATATCCATAACTCATAGAGTTGTGTGAAAATTAAATGACAAACACTCTTAAAATGCTTGGGACAGGGGTGCCTGGGTGGCTCATTAGGTTTAGCATCTGCCTTCGGCTTAGGTCATGATCTCAGGGTCCTGGGATCCAGCCCCACATGGAAGGTCTCTGTTCAGAGGAGAATCTGCTTCTCCCTCTGCCCCCTTCTAGTCATGCTGTCTCTCTCATATAAATAAATACAATCTTAAAAAAAATGCTTGGGACAGTGATTCATGCTCAGCAAATATGAACAACTACTACTTTTCCTTATTTTCATTGTTGATTATATATAAACAACTCCATCTCACTGAACCTGTTTTCTTATCTATAATATAGGGACTGTAATATAAAAATAACAATAATAATCTGAAGGTTCTCAAGGACAGATGAGGCCGTGACTAAGAGCCAGAACATCTTTTTGAAAACCGTGAGGTATCTCAAAATTCTCTGGCACCATCATTTCTAGTATTAACTATAGCACAGCTAGAAGAAATGACTTGTTCAAAATTCCACAATATAAGTAAGGCAGATGAGCTGGAACATTCATGGTTCTTCCCTGAACTGCCAAAACACTGCTTAGCTGTGATGCTCGCTGCTGAAGCCTCTGGGATTACTGTGCCTTTTTCAGTATTTACGTTAAGATATAGCCACAGGTCTTTCAGCAAAGCACTATGTTTTAATCAAAGCTGCCCTGGCTTTACTGTCCTCATCCTCAGTGCCCTCGCTCAAAGGTCTGGTAACTCTCAGAGCCGCCCTCTGATTTCTGAGATGCTATAGTCAACCCTTTAAGTGCAGGCTGGATGCTCTATGCATGGATTTTGCTAGGTGCTGTTGAGAATCCAGAGGAGGGAGAAAAAAGCCTATAGTAGGAGTTTGAACACATAGGATGGAGGTATAATATTTACTGCTAATGGATTATAGTGCCCACAAGCCCCCTTGACTATTTGCGATTCAGTTTCCATATCTATAAAATAAAAGCAATCGGATTATTCCCCAGATCTTTGCAGAGTCCATGCCCTTGATGTCACTTGTCCTGTGTTCCACTGGTACTTCTGTCATTCTCTTGCACCATTGATGGTCAAGTTAACATCTCTCTTCAAACCATAGGAGCCTCACTTATCTAGGACTTTTTCTTGAAACATATAATTTTTGTGCTTCGAATACATCAGTCTCTGCACCAGGCATTGAAAATGCACATATATACCCTCACACGGGTATATACACTTACTAAAAAATTCTGGGGTTTACTTATTGTGAGCAAAGACCTATGGCTTAGCATTTTGCTATAACCTTTATAACAATTCTGAGGAAGGTATTTTTGTCCTCTTTTTACAGATGGGTGAACGGAATCGAAGAGTAACCAATTTGTCCAATGGCACACCGCCAGTAAGTGGTACAAGCTAAGGTTTGAACCCTATGCATCTGACTCTACCTCACCATGATGTTATAGTCAGTCACCTATAAAAGATAAAGAAAGCACCATATCTGCCCTAGACTAGCCTCTTTTATTTTTTATTAAGATTATTCACCTAGTGGACATGTGGGAGATATTGATTCATAGGGTGTCTAGGTTTGGGCCTGAGATGGGATACATGAGTTAGCTGGATTTGTAGCAGTTTGAAGAGTACCCCTGTTCAGAGGGAATGGTGCCTCTAAGTCCAACAGAAGCCTAAAGAATTCTCCTTTTTTTTAATTAAGGTTTTAAGCAATGGCATGGATGAGGGCAAGAGTGGGGTAAATTCATTGTGACATGAATTTGGAAGGACTGGCAAATCAACCAAGTGATAGAATCATAGTGAGAAATGATGTGCCTGCTGAGTAATTTATATCACATTTTAAACCCAACATTGAATAGAGCTGTCCTTATCTCCATTTTATTGATGAGCAGACCCAAGCCTAGGGAAGTGACCATCCAAAGATGACACAGCCTATAAGTTGACTTTTTCCCCCAAACTCAACTATTTTGGAATATTATGTATTTATGGAAAGTGTACAAAGATAGCACCCAGCATCCCGGTATATACCTTATTGTCAATATCTTATATTTGCATTTGTCAAATTAAAAAACCCATATTAGTACATTATTATTAAACTAAGATCCAGCCCTTATCTTCTTTTGGTTATTTTTTTTCCATTAATGTTCTTACATTATGTTCCTAGGGCTGCCTTAACAAAATACTATGAACTAGATGACTTAAAGAAATAGGAATTTATTCTCTCACAGTTCTGGAAGCCAGAAGTCCAAGAGCAAAGGGTTCAGAGGGTGATGGTCTCTCAAAAATTTCTAGAGAGAGAAGTTTTTTTGCCTCTTCTAGTGTCTGGTGGTTGCTGGAAATCCACAGAATTCCTTGGTGTTGGGATCTGAATGTTTGTACTCCCTCTAAATTCTTATGTTGAAATCCTAATGCACAATGTGATTGTATTAGAGAGGTGGGGGCTTTGGAAATTAATGTCCTTATAAAAGAGACCCATGAGAGGTCTCTCATTCCTTCTATCGATGAGACTATGGCAAGAAATCTGTGATCGACTCACCTACCTAAGTGGGCACCCTGATCTTAGACTTCTAGCCTCCAGAACTGTGAGAAATAAATTTCGGTTGCTTCTAAGCCACCTAGGAGTTTTGTTATAACAGCCTGAATGGACTTGATACTTGGGTTGTAGACACATCACTTCAATCTTGGCCTCTGTTTTTACATGGCCTTCTCCCCTTTGTGTCTCCATGTGTAGCTTTCCTTCCTTTTATAAGGACACCAGTCATACTAGTTTTATGGCCATCCTAATCAAATATGACTGCATCTTGGGGCACCTGGGTGGCGTAGTTGGCTAAGAATTCAACTCTTGGTTTTGGCTCAAGTCATGGTCTCAGGGTTGTGAGATAGAGCCCCACATCAGGCTCTACACTGGGTGTGGAGTCTGCTTGAGATTCTCTCTCTCCTCCTCCCTCTGACCCTGCCCCTCCTTCCTTCACTCATTCTCTCTGTCTCTCAAATGAAGAAATAAATCTTTAAAAAAATGTGACTGTGTATTAACTTGATTACATCTGTAAAGAGCCTATCCCCCAAATAATGCCAAATTCTGAGGTACTGGGTAAACATAAATTTTGGAGAGGATGATTAGGGCACTATTCAATCCAGTACTGTCTTCTTTCTATTTCAGCATCCAATCAGGGTACCACAATGCATTATCTGTTGTGTCCCCTCATTCTCCTCTGGTCTATTGCAGTTTCTTAGTTTTCCCTTGTTTCTCATGACCTTGACAGTCTTCTTGAGGAGTACTGGCCAGATATCCTACAGAATGTCTGGGTTTGTCTGATTTTTTTTTTCTCATAATTAGCATGCTGGTTTTTGGAAAGAATACCATAGAAGTGGCAAGCCCTTGTGAGTTGACCTTTAAGCTCAGACTCGAGCTCAAGTTTTAGTTATAAAATCTGTAAGTATAAAGACAAAACATTCCTGAGAATCTGCTGTTGGCTTACTCGTTTATATCTCTTTTCAGGGGTGTGCATCGCACTGGACATATAATTGGGGGCTCAGTAATACCCAATAAATTGACTGATGCAGGATCTGCTGACTGCCCACCCACCTCAATTATCTTTCCTTAAACATGGAACTGCAGCTTTCCTGTTCACATATACATGACAAACCTATCCACATTGCTAATGTTAATTCATGTTTTTTGAGATTTCCCAGTATATCAAATGCTGCTGCAAACACAGAGTTGGACAAGATCCCTGCTTGGTAGGCTGAATAATCCAAATGGCAGAAAAGCAGAGGTCATCTGCAGGAGCTGAGCTGTGTACAAAGATTCCTTAGCTTGTCATGGCCCAGATGAATTGATAGGAGGAAAAACAAGAATTTGTTCTTCACTTGCAAAGGGTAGATTATGTGGATTCAAATCCTCTCTTGAATATTAATGATAACCAAACAAAGGAAGCTCTCTTATTAAGCATACCTCAGCCTTCACTTCAATTTAGAAGTGAAGGGAGAGTTTGTATTTATTAGTGGATTAAAATTCCAGAATTCTTGTCCTGTCATGTACTTGTTTGCTTGCTTATTTATTTATATATTCTACTCATATTCACTATTCACCCCAGAATTGGGCAGCCTGGTGCTCTATGGGATAGCTAGAAGAGCACATCATTTAGAATTAGCAGAACTTCTTATAAATCTCAGGTCTCTTAAATTACTAGCTGTGCCGAAAGCTAAGACTCAGTTTCCCCAGCTATAATATCACAATAACATATTCCTTTGTGGTACTATTTTTGCCTATGAAGCATTTACTCCTCCTTCCCTAGTGACAGCTCCTTGATCTGTCTCCAGGCCACTACCCACCAAACCCTACTGGATGCAGATTTGTTCCAGGCATCCTGACTCCTTAAGCTAGGGAGTGGACACATGCTTCAAGCCAGCCTCATTGTACACCATCTTGGGAATCTGAATTTCAAAGGGAGTTATAAGAGAAGAAGTGACTAGAGTGAATTCATTTTGGAAAAGGCATTTGGAGGAGGATCTCCATGGATTTCTGCTACCCAGATCCCTTAGAATGGCTTCTGTTTATTTTATTATTTTATTTTATTTTTTTTATTTCATTCCATTTCATTATATTTTGCTCTTTTCTCATGCCAGCTTCATCATTTGCTTACATTCTGTGAATCTTCTATCCTTCCCAGGATATACATATTTACTCTGCTTATGGAAGCCAGAGTTGGTCTCTGTTGCCCATGGCCAAGAACCGTGGTGGACATTCCTTTAGCTTCTTCACAGCCCTACCCCATTCCAGGAGCTTGAGATAATTCCTTCCTCCTTTCAACTTCCACATTAATTTGTTTATTCATTCCTGAGAGCTTACATAACTTCTTTCCTTAACTCCCATTATTTTTGTATCAATCTTGTCTAGCCATGAAAGACACAGTCTAGCTATTGGATGTTTATGAGCTGAATTGCATTCTCTCAAAATTCATATGTTGAAATCCTAACCCCCAATACCTCAGAATGTGAAGGTGTTTGGAGATAAGATCTTTAAAGAGATGGTGAAGGTAAAATGAGGTCATTCAGGTGAGCCTTAATCCAATGTGACTTTTGTCTTTATAAGAAGAGGGGAGATTAGGACACAGACACACATAGAGGGAAGACCACATGAGGAGGACACTTGTGTCTAGAAGGAGGAGAAGAGTCGGTCATGTTTTGCTAGTGGAAAGCCCTCCACAGGAAGCAGCTATCAGCAATGGGAAAGAGGTCCATCTCCTGACCAGGTAATGATTAAGAATAAGAGAAAAGTTGTTGAGAACAAAAAAAGAGATTCTATTTGTGGCTTGGGTAAGTCACCTCAACTCCCTAAACCTGTTTGCTTATCTCCAAAATAGGGATAACAACAATACCTGCATCTTCTAGCATTGTTGGGAGTTGCACATGGGAGATATGTATCCAGTCTACAGAAAGTTCTCTATCAGCCTAAAAATTCCTTGAGGGTAGGTATTCTGGTTATATTACTTACCCTTTTATTCCCACTTTCTGGGGATATGTGGTAGACATTCTGCTTCTATTTTGGATAAGTAAATGGCAGCTGTTCTTAAGGGGAGGGGGAGGAGATAGATGGACAGCTACTCTGAGCTAGGATTGCTGTCTGTGGTTTTATTTACTAACCCAAGGCTAGTGCAGGGAAGAGCAGAGGATGATTTAAGGGTCAGGATGGAGAATACACCAAAAATGATGACAGAGGAAAAAAAATAATCTACTTTTCTAAATCTGGACTTCCTGCTTAGGTATTCAACTCTTGAGTGAATGAGAACTTACAAACTCATTACACTGAATTAGTTGTGAATGGTGGAGTGTGTCTATGGGATTGGAGTTGGGGGAGCAGTAATGAAGTTACCTTCCTACCTGGTCTACCCCCACCCCTCAGCATGGTGTACACTGCAGCCCATCTGCAACATCATGGACATGAAGACATAGCTCTATGTGTATAGTTCCTATTCATTGTCTCTCTGTTTCCTGTGGGGCAAAAGTAGAGTCCTTATGCCCACATATAAAACCTCTGTGTCAGGCTCCCTGTGCATTTGTTTATCTCACTTCCTCCCTGGCTCCTGCCCCCAGAACCAGAACACTATTTGCTTAGCCTCCAGCCCATTCGCATAACTCGTATTCTCCCTGGATTTCTCTTTTTCCATGTGTCTGCCTGGCAAATGCCTGTTCAGCTCCAGCATCACCTGCTTAGATGCAGAAGAGTCAAGGCAGATCCCATGAACCCCTGCCCCAAAGCCCTATTGCACCAAGAGAATAATCAGAGCTTTCTACCCTGGCCTCCCACATTGAGCCTTGAGCTCCTCTAGAGCAGGCTCTGTGGTCTTCATCTTGATGCCCATGGGTTTCAACAAATCTGATGAAAGAATGAGCGAGTGTTTCTCAGCTTCCATTAACTGAAGACTTACTATGTGTCAGGCACCCTGCCTGACAATTTCCATCTCCTGATATGAGGAAAGGAAAAGTGAGAAATGTTGTGCCCAAGATTGCGAATCCGAGAAACCACCAAGAAGCCGACACCGATGCAAGCACACGAGGTTTTATTAGCAAGCTCGAGCTTGGGTCCAAGTGTACCCGACACAGCGGAGCAGGGACTTGGACCCCGAAGTGGGTTACAGCTGGGTTTTTTATAGGCTGGTCTAGGGGATTTCCAGAAGGGATGGAAGAATTCTAAGATGGCACTTTCTACCACAGGTGTGGGCTCTGTTGTCTTTCTGATATGGGATTCTCTGCCGAGGGCAATTCTGAGCTCTGTTGTCTTTCTGATATGAGATTACCTGCTGAGTACATTGAGGACATTCTGCAGTTTTTCCCATAAAGTTCAGCTCTTATTCACAGGGGCCTAAGATGGCTGTACTTGTGCTAATGCTAAACTTTAGGTGGGATGGCCTTAATTTTTCTCGGCCTCCATAAGAAAGGCTAAGTAATTCCCCTAAAAGCTTCCAGTGATGCAGCGGGAGGTGGGGTCTAGGGCTCAGGACTCTTCTGCTGACTTGGTCATGTGTCTCCTGAGCATTCACCTAATGAGCACCTACTATTTAGTAAACTACGATTTTCAGTATCAGTCACTGTGAAGTTTGCTGGTTCTAGCATAAGACTTTTTAAAACATCTTTTTAAATAGCAGGACCCATGGAGGAGGGGTAATATATTTTATTCTGCAAAATCAGAAGCCCCAGTCCAAGGCAGCAAAGAGGAAGGAGAGATAAACTCTTCTGATAGGCACTCAGTGATAAGAAGGTTTCTCTGCCTTCAGTGGGAAAAAAGTGGGTCTGACATTCCCAGAAAGGCTCTCAGTACTAAAAAAGGAAGCACTTTGACTCTGGAAATCTGGAATGTGTCCATGAGGTGAGCTGCTGGGTGTTTCTGATGCTAATTGCCCACTTTTCCATGTCCCAGAACCCAAATTTTTTAAGTCAGTGGGGAATTTTATTCTAAACACTCTTCCCACCTACAAATACATTTTTGACCGTAGCAAGCAATGGACAGTAGCACCATTATCCCAAATTCACTCCCACCCTACTCTGCACAGAGCGATGCCCTCGTCTGGAGCCCCTCTCCCACCCCCTAGCTAACTGCTCGTGTCTCTGAATGGCGTCTGTTTTACAACTAACACTGTTTCACTGTTGATGAAACATCTTTGGCCTACATCTGTGCATCCTTGCCATTCAGGGCATCAATTGGTAACCCTTTTTTTTTTAGTGATAATAACTAATGATGCGTCTCACAGTCCAAGGACTCTTAGACTTGTCAAGTTCTGTGTGGGCTCAGCCCAGCGCATATCCAGGTCCTATAGGGGAAATGAAGGAAGCATCTGGAATTCCTGCTTCTCTAGAAGTTATGTTTCTGCATCTAACAGAGCTGTGGGAATGGAAGTTGATATAACAAGCTGGTGAGAAGCAAAATGCCACATCACCACCTGGTCGTTTCACTTACTAGAGATGAGATGTTCCTCTCAGCCCTTTCCCTGGACTGTTCTGTGTAGAGTTAGGAATGGCTCCAAGGTGCCCCAAGAAAAGATCAACAACAGCAAAAGGCTGATCTTCAGGCATCAAGACAAGAGTATGTTTACATTGTGTATTCTCAGTTTAAAATCCAAAGGAAGACTTTTTCTGTTTCTGAAAAATATCCTTCAAATTAGCATTTCCAGCAAATAGATTTGTCTGTAACCTTGGCAAGTTCTCATTTACCTATGGAGAGTGCTCCATACTTCAAAAAATGCTGACTAGGAGTTGAATCATGGTATGTGCATTGTTTCTTCTTTCAAGAGATTTGTTTAATATTTTGAGGAAAGCATACAAGACAGTTTCCCACTCTCTGAAACCTTTCATTCTTAACAGACCCTGAAGAACTGATCACTTTTGCCTCTGGAAGCACAGTAAGGGGCGTGTGTGTGTGTGTGTGTGTGTGTGTGTATTATTTGTATGGCGTTATGCCAATGTGTAAATACGTATATAAGTTCATTGAGTCCTCAAACAACCCTTTCTGTGTTATTGTGCATGAGGCCTTGGACATTCTGTTTCCCTGTCCTCTTAAGTGTGTCTGTTTCAATACTTCTCTGTCCACAGTGACACTACTGACCAGCTGGTACATGTGAGATGTCTAGGTTAGGTGCGGCATCTTAGCTTTATTCACCTGGAGGTTCTACCCAATGGGCAGAGGAGAGGAGGTGCAGCATGAGGCCTGGGCTTTAGGGCCAGTTCCTTCGGGGATTTATCACTGGTGCTGAGCAGATTTAAGCTTTACCCATCCAGTCCTTTAACATATAAACAAGGGACCATGCTAGATGCGGAGACTCCTTTTTTACATCTGTGAAATCTGAAAGGTGTGGTGTGCCCTTTCCAATCCAGGGCTATTGCCAGGAATAAATGTAGAAACCCTTTAAGAAGATAAAGAATGTCAGACGCAAGGCATTTTAATAATTATCAAAGCTTTAAACACACATAAAAAGGGTGCATTACAACATCAAATACTAAACTATGCTCTACTGTCAATTAATAATGCTGGGCCAATTCTGACATGTGATACAATTATCTCCCCCTCTAATTTGTCCATTTTGCTGTCATTAGAGTAATCTCCCTTTTAAGGCAGAAGCCTGTAATGGACTCCACTTTGCCTATTTGAGTCAGTTCTAACTATGACAAAAACCACACCTGGTCTTTCTTTCTTTCTTTCTTTCTTTCTTTCTTTCTTTCTTTCTTTCTTTCTTTTTTTTTATTTGAGAGAGAGAGAGAGAGCAAGCACAAGCAGGAAGACCAGCAGAGAGAGAATCAGGCTCCCACCAATCAGGGAGTCCAACGTGGGACTCCATCCCAGGACCCTGAGATCATGACCCAAGCCAAAGGCAGACAGAATCCTAACCGACTGAGCCACCCAGGTGCTCCCACACTTGGTCTTGAATGAGGACCTACTCTGTACCTGACACTATGCTGGTTGCCTTGGCTTAAAGCATAGCAACACCTCTTGGTATAATCTCAACCAAGTTACTTAACCTCCGTGATCCTCAGTTTTCTCATCTGTCAATTGGGGATAGCACTTATATCTGCAGGCCTGCTGCATTCAGGTGTGCGAGTCCTACAGCGCTCAGAGCACCCAATCTAAGGAAACACCATTCACCTCATCAACATGAGAGACTGGTGTAGTTATTCTCCGAAATTCTACTGGTGTAGTTTCCCAGCAGATGCCAACAGAGTGTCTTGTTCTAACAAAATAGTTTATTATGACAATTTTCCAACAGATGGGAGTAAAATAAAGGGAGGCTTTTACTGCTTTATACATAAGCTCCAAAGAGACAAGGAGTAACCCCAAGTACCTAACTCGAGGGTCGTTATGAGCACTGATTGCATAAATATATAAAAAGCACAAAGAACAGTGTTAGAAAAACGTAGGAAGAATCCATAAGTGGCAGTAATTATAAATTATCTGCATCCTCTGGAGTAATCACCTTTATTCCTCATTATAGCCTCAAAAGGCAATACTATTTCAAACACTGTTTTACAAATAAAATTAGTGTGGAGAGATTGAATAATAGCTTAAATGTCAGCAAGATAGTGAGTGGGTGAGTTTGGGATCTGAACTGAGGCCTATCTGCTTGAGTCTGAGCCACTAACTATTGTAAGAGCTTTTTCTGTGTGTGCCAAGGTAAACCCTGCCCCACCATCTGCCTGAGGTAGGGTCCCTCTCATGATGTCCTCATCTCTACGCATCATGTGGTTGGCAGTGTAGCCAGGGTCATCCTGCATTGCTTCTTGGAGTTTCAGCCTAATTTGTTCTCTGCCACAGTAACCTAGCCTAGGTGTTAAGGCTTATTATTAAACCGCCTTATAAACCTGTATTAAGGTTACCGCTCCTTGCAACTGGTCCTTATTTTACAGAATTAAATTCCAAGTTTGATCATAGCTTGCAAGTCTTAAAGTGTCTGACGTCTCAGTACCTTGTCAATCAAGTCCCTTCTCTTTTCTTTTCTTTGCTGTTTTTATCTTCTTCAGGCCAATGTATCTGTTTATTGTTTGTCTCCTCCCCACTGGCATGTAAGCTCTATGAGTGTGGAGAGCTCTTCTGTTTGCTTACTGCCTTACTGCTCATACTTGGATTAGTGAGCCTGCCTATATTAGTCTTCTAGGGCTTTCGTAACAAAATATCACAGATTGGGTGGCTTAAACAATAAAAATATATTTTCTGATAGTTCTGGAGGCTAGAAATCCAAGATCAATATGCTGTCAGGTCAAGGTTGACATCTGATAGAATCACTCTTTCTGTCTTGTAGACAGCCACTTTCTGGATATGTCCTCACATGGCCTTTCTTCTGTGTGTGTAGACAGAGGGAGAGACTGAGATATCTCTTGTGTCTCCTCTTTTTAGAAGGACACCAACCCTTTTGGATTAAGACTCCACCCTTATGATCATACTTAACCTTTATTATCTCATTATAGGCCCTACTTCCAAATACAGTCACATTGAAGGTTAGGGCTTCAGTTATCTGAGTTTGGAAGGAGGAACAATCCAGTCCATAACACTGACACATGGCAGGTTCTCAATATTTGTGGAGCTGGACTGCATTCTTTTCATCCTCCTCTGTATTATACCTTCTGTACTGTTTTTAAACACTTCTGTTATTCATAAATCTCTACATATTGACTTAATGATTTCTCCTACTCTATAACATGATGGAATTCTTGAAATACTGAGGGAACTTCATTCCAGGTGTCCTTGGACCAACCACCCTAGGCTTCTGGGGAGGAGCAAGTTCATCATTCCAAAGTATATACTGAGACATTAATGCCCAACTCACTATCAGAAATGTCACCAGAAATGTTGAGCACGAGAGGGATGAGAATACCATGCAATTTATATTTAGTAGAAGGAGCACTCGAGGGGAGTTTGTTGAGCAAGAGTATGTGCATTTGGGAATAGGTGTGTATTTATGGGTGAAAGTGGTGCTTCCCCCACATAGGTTGAGAATATAGAGGTAAAAAAATCTAATATCAGAAATTTCATATGTTTCGATTTGATGTGTGTGGTTTGACTTATGTGTACGTGGCCTAAGTGTGGCTGTGTGGACTTCTGTAGAGATGAGTCTGTATGTGTTGAGGAGTGTGGGTTGTATGGATAGAATGTATACTTGTTTTTTTTTTTTTTTAGAATGTATACTTGTATATGTTCAGGAAAGAGGGCATGCATGTGGATGGCAGGTTGTAGGTCTATGCGGTAGGAGAATCAGGAAGGCTTCCTGGCAGAGTCGATGTTGAAGCTTTAAGTGAAAGGACAAATAGAGTTATCTAGATGCACTAGCAAAAAGGGTAGAGAAGCTGCTTCCACCAAGAGAACTGGGATCCCACTGATGACCAGGGATAAATGCATACATTATCAAAAAAAAAAAGATGTATACATTATCATGACTAGATTATAAAGAGATGGGGAGCTGGGAAAGTCAGGGGAGTGGCCTCAGAGGAGAAAAATAGCAGAGGATAGAGGGGCCTGTGAGCCACAGCAAGGAACTTGGGCTTTGTCCAAAAGGAGAGAAGACCAGGGATCATTCACAGATTTTGTCTTTCTTTTTTTTAATTTTTATTTATTTATGATAGAGAGAGAGAGGCAGAGACATAGGCAGAGGGAGAAGCAGGCTCCATGCACTGGGAGCCCGACGTGGGATTCGATCCCGGGTCTCCAGGATCGCACCGTGGGCCAAAGGCAGGCGCCAAACCGCTGCGCCACCCAGGGATCCCCTAAACCGCTGCACCACCCAGGGATCCCCACAGATTTTGTATGAAGTCTACTTAGCAGGTTTTGGTTGTTGCAGAATAAAGACTACAAGATGGAAGCAGGAGGACATGGTAAAATTATATTAGGTTTCAAGAGAATGTTTGCCCTAGGCTAATAGTAGCCTTCACCTTTCCTTGGTAGTGTCCCCTGATCCAAAACAGGTGGGGTCCAAGTGGAGAGAAGCAGGAACCAGCAGACCACTGTTCAATCTGAAGGTTCTCAGGGAGTTCTTTTGAGCTGTGGAGGAAGAGAATCCCCCATTTGAGGGGTCTACAGTGAGGTCCATAGGTTTTGTACTCATGGCTCCTCTCCCTCACCAATCCGCTGCGTGAAGTCCATGTCCCGTACTTATAGAGGGGGTGGAACGAGGGCTTCCCATTCTGTTTCGGATAATTGCCATTAATTTGTTCCCTGTAAATAATGGAAAAAATGAATTTGAACAGAGGCCCAGCAGCTGGAGCACATCAAAAAGGCAGGATGAGATGGGGAAAGGAAAAAAGAGGTGGGTAGAGGCAGGAGGAGGACAGAAGGAAGAAGAAAGGAGAGTGAGGGAGATAAATGGAGGGTAAGGGGTGGAGGAAGAGGAGGACTGCATACCAGAAATTACGTGCATCCATGCAGCCAGGGGACAGCGGAGACCTGAGAGAAAGGCAGGAGGTGGGGGATCTACCTCAGGGAACTCAGGTTGTTTGAATTTGTCTATATAGACCTGTTAGGACAGCCTATGAAAAACTTAGACTAGGGGGAGGAGCAAGATGGCGGAAGAGCAGGGTCTCCAAATCACCTGTCTCCACCAAACTACCTAGAAAACCTTCAAATTATCCTGAAAATCTATGAATTCGGGCTGAGATTCAAAGAGAGACCAGCTGGAATGCTACAGTGAGAAGAGTTCGCGCAGCTATCAAGGTAGGAAGACGGGGAAAAAGAAATAAAGGAACAAAGGCCTCCAAGGGGGAGGGGCCCCGCGAGGAGCCGGGCTGAGGCCGGGGCGAGTGTCCCCAGGACAGGAGAGCCCCGTCCCGGAGACGCAGGAGCTGCACCGACCTTCCCGGGCAGAAAGGGGCTCGCAGGGAGGTGGAGCAGGACCCAGGAGGGCGAGGATGCCCTCGGGTTCCCGGGGACACTGACAGAGCAACTGCGCGCCCAGGAGAGTGCGCCGAGCTCCCTAAGGGCTGCAGCGCGCACGGCGGGACCCGGCGGGACCCGGAGCAGCTGAAGGGGCTCGGGCGGCGGCTCCGCGGAGGGGGCTGCGCGGCCCCGGGAGCAGCTCGGAGGGGCTCGGGCAGAAGAAGAGGCTCCGTGCGGAGGGGGCTGCGCGGTTCCAGGAGCAGCTCGGAGGGGCTCGGGCGGCAGCTCCGCGGAGGGGGTTGCGCGGCCCGGGAGCGCGAATCCACCAGCGCAGGCTCCGGAGCACAGGGCGCCGGGACACAGCCCAGGATCCGGCCTCCCCCGGGACAGGCAGAGGCCGGGAGGGCCCAGGACAGCGAGGACGCTCCTGCCCCAGCTGAGCAGATCAGCGGCCCCGCCCCGGAGCCTCCAGGCCCTGCAGACGGAGTTCCTGCCGGAGCTGAATCCAGGTTTCCAGAGCGGCCCCGCCACTGGGGCTGTTCCTCCTGCGGCCTCACGGGGTAAACAACCCCCACCGAGCCCTGCACCAGGCAGGGGCACAGCAGCTCCCCCAACTGCTAACACCTGAAAATCAGCACAACAGGCCCCTCCCCCAGAACACCAGCTAGACTGACAACTTCCAGGAGAAGCCAAGGGACTTAAAGAACACAGAATCAGAAGATACTCCCCGGTGGTTCTTTTTTTGTTTGTTTGTTTTTGTTTTTGTTTTTGTTTTTGTTTTTGTTTTGTTTTGCTTTTTGATTTGTTTCCTTCCCCCACCCCCTTTTTTTCTCCTTTCTTTTTCTTTCTCTTTTTCTTCTTCTTTTTTTTTTTTTTTCGTTTTTTTTTTCTTTTTCTTCCCTTTTTTTTTCTCTTTCTCTTTTCTTTCCTTCGTTCTCTCCTCTCTTTTTCTCTTTTTCCCAATACAACTTGCTTTTGGCCACTCTGCACTGAGCAAAATGACTAGAAGGAAAACCTCACCTCAAAAGAAAGAATCAGAAACAGTCCTCTCTCCCACAGAGTTACAAAATCTGGATTACAATTCAATGTCAGAAAGCCAATTCAGAAGCACTATTATACAGCTACTGGTGGCTCTAGAAAAAAGTATAAAGGACTCAAGAGACTTCATGACTGCAGAATTTAGAGCTAATCAGGCAGAAATTAAAAACCAATTGAATGAGATGCAATCCAAACTAGAAGTCCTAACGACGAGGGTTAACGAGGTGGAAGAACGAGTGAGTGACCTAGAAGACAAGTTGACAGCAAAGAGGGAAACTGAGGAAAAAAGAGACAAACAATTAAAAGACCATGAAGATAGATTAAGGGAAATAAACGACAGCCTGAGGAAGAAAAACCTACGTTTAATTGGGGTTCCCGAGGGCGCCGAAAGGGACAGAGGGCCAGAATATGTATTTGAACAAATTCTAGCTGAAAACTTTCCTAATCTGGGAAGGGAAACAGGCATTCAGATCCAGGAAATAGAGAGATCCCCCCCTAAAATCAATAAAAACCGTTCAACACCTCGACATTTAATTGTGAAGCTTGCAAATTCCAAAGATAAGGAGAAGATCCTTAAAGCAGCAAGAGACAAGAAATCCCTGACTTTTATGGGGAGGAGTATTAGGGTAACAGCAGACCTCTCCACAGAGACCTGGCAGGCCAGAAAGGGATGGCAGGATATATTCAGGGTCCTAAATGAGAAGAACATGCAACCAAGAATACTTTATCCAGCAAGGCTCTCATTCAAAATGGAAGGAGAGATAAAGAGCTTCCAAGACAGGCAGCAACTAAAAGAATATGTGACCTCCAAACCAGCTCTGCAAGAAATTTTAAGGGGGCCTCTTAAAATTCCCCTTTAAGAAGAAGTTCAGTGGAACAGTCCACAAAAACAAAGACTGAATAGATATCATGATGACACTAAACTCATATCTCTCAATAGTAACTCTGAATGTGAACGGGCTTAATGACCCCATCAAAAGGCGCAGGGTTTCAGACTGGATAAAAAAGCAGGACCCATCTATTTGCTGTCTACAAGAGACTCATTTTAGACAGAAGGACACCTACAGCCTGAAAATAAAAGGTTGGAGAACCATTTACCATTCGAATGGTCCTCAAAAGAAAGCAGGGGTAGCCATCCTTATATCAGATAAACTAAAATTTACCCCAAAGACTGTAGTGAGAGATGAAGAGGGACACTATATCATACTTAAAGGATCTATTCAACAAGAGGACTTAACAATCCTCAATATATATGCTCCGAATGTGGGAGCTGCCAAATATATAAATCAATTATTAACCAAAGTGAAGAAATACTTAGATAATAATACACTTATACTTGGTGACTTCAATCTAGCTCTTTCTATACTCGATAGGTCTTCTAAGCAAAACATCTCCAAAGAAACAAGAGCTTTAAATGATACACTGGACCAGATGGATTTCACAGATATCTACAGAACTTTACATCCAAACTCAACTGAATACACATTCTTCTCAAGCGCACATGGAACTTTCTCCAGAATAGACCACATATTGGGTCACAAATCGGGTCTGAACCGATACCAAAAGATTGGGATTGTCCCCTGCATATTCTCGGACCATAATGCCTTGAAATTAGAACTAAATCACAACAAGAAGTTTGGAAGGACCTCAAACACATGGAGGTTAAGGACCATCCTGCTAAAAGATAAAAGGGTCAACCAGGAAATTAAGGAAGAATTAAAAAGATTCATGGAAACTAATGAGAATGAAGATACAACCGTTCAAAATCTTTGGGATGCAGCGAAAGCTGTCCTAAGGGGGAAATACATCGCAATACAAGCATCCATTCAAAAACTGGAAAGAACTCAAATACAAAAGCTAACCTTACACATAAAGGAGCTAGAGAAAAAACAGCAAATAGATCCTACACCCAAGAGAAGAAGGGAGCTAATAAAGATTCGAGCAGAACTCAACGAAATCGAGACCAGAAGAACTGTGGAACAGATCAACAGAACCAGGAGTTGGTTCTTTGAAAGAATTAATAAGATAGATAAACCATTAGCCAGCCTTATTAAAAAGAAGAGAGAGAAGACTCAAATTAATAAAATCATGAATGAGAAAGGAGAGATCACTACCAACACCAAGGAAATACAAACGATTTTAAAAACATATTATGAACAGCTATACGCCAATAAATTAGGCAATCTAGAAGAAATGGACGCATTCCTGGAAAGCCACAAACTACCAAAACTGGAACAGGAAGAAATAGAAAACCTGAACAGGCCAATAACCAGGGAGGAAATTGAAGCAGTCATCAAAAACCTCCCAAGACACAAGAGTCCAGGGCCAGATGGCTTCCCAGGAGAATTTTATCAAACGTTTAAAGAAGAAATCATACCTATTCTCCTAAAGCTGTTTGGAAAGATAGAAAGAGATGGAGTACTTCCAAATTCGTTCTATGAAGCCAGCATCACCTTAATTCCAAAGCCAGACAAAGACCCCGCCAAAAAGGAGAATTACAGACCAATATCCCTGATGAACATGGATGCAAAAATTCTCAACAAGATACTGGCCAATAGGATCCAACAGTACATTAAGAAAATTATTCACCATGACCAAGTAGGATTTATCCCTGGGACACAAGGCTGGTTCAACACCCGTAAAACAATCAATGTGATTCATCATATCAGCAAGAGAAAAACCAAGAACCATATGATCCTCTCATTGGATGCAGAGAAAGCATTTGACAAAATACAGCATCCATTCCTGATCAAAACTCTTCAGAGTGTAGGGATAGAGGGAACATTCCTCGACATCTTAAAAGCCATCTATGAAAAGCCCACAGCAAATATCATTCTCAATGGGGAAGCACTGGGAGCCTTTCCCCTAAGATCAGGAACAAGACAGGGATGTCCACTCTCACCACTGCTATTCAACATAGTACTGGAAGTCCTAGCCTCAGCAATCAGACAACAAAAAGACATTAAAGGCATTCAAATTGGCAAAGAAGAAGTCAAACTCTCCCTCTTCGCCGATGACATGATACTCTACATAGAAAACCCAAAAGTCTCCACCCCAAGATTGCTAGAACTCATACAGCAATTCGGTAGCGTGGCAGGATACAAAATCAATGCCCAGAAGTCAGTGGCATTTCTATACACTAACAATGAGACTGAAGAAAGAGAAATTAAGGAGTCAATCCCATTTACAATTGCACCCAAAAGCATAAGATACCTAGGAATAAACCTCACCAAAGATGTAAAGGATCTATACCCTCAAAACTATAGAACACTTCTGAAAGAAATTGAGGAAGACACAAAGAGATGGAAAAATATTCCATGCTCATGGATTGGCAGAATTAATATTGTGAAAATGTCAATGTTACCCAGGGCAATATACACGTTTAATGCAATCCCTATCAAAATACCATGGACTTTCTTCAGAGAGTTAGAACAAATTATTTTAAGATTTGTGTGGAATCAGAAAAGACCCCGAATAGCCAGGGGAATTTTAAAAAAGAAAACCATATCTGGGGGCATCACAATGCCAGATTTCAGGTTGTACTACAAAGCTGTGGTCATCAAGACAGTGTGGTACTGGCACAAAAACAGACACATAGATCAGTGGAACAGAATAGAGAATCCAGAAGTGGACCCTGAACTTTATGGGCAACTAATATTCGATAAAGGAGGAAAGACTATCCATTGGAAGAAAGACAGTCTCTTCAATAAATGGTGCTGGGAAAATTGGACATCCACATGCAGAAGAATGAAACTAGACCACTCTCTTTCACCATACACAAAGATAAACTCAAAATGGATGAAAGATCTAAATGTGAGACAAGATTCCATCAAAATCCTAGAGAAGAACACAGGCAACACCCTTTTTGAACTCGGCCATAGTAACTTCTTGCAAGATACATCCACGAAGGCAAAAGAAACAAAAGCAAAAATGAACTATTGGGACTTCATCAAGATAAGAAGCTTTTGCACAGCAAAGGATACAGTCAACAAAACTCAAAGACAACCTACAGAATGGGAGAAGATATTTGCAAATGACATATCAGATAAAGGGCTAGTTTCCAAGATCTATAAAGAACTTCTTAAACTCAACACCAAAGAAACAAACAATCCAATCATGAAATGGGCAAAAGACATGAACAGAAATCTCACAGAAGAAGACATAGACATGGCCAACATGCACATGAGAAAATGCTCTGCATCACTTGCCATCAGGGAAATACAAATCAAAACCACAATGAGATACCACCTCACACCAGTGAGAATGGGGAAAATTAACAAGGCAGGAAACAACAAATGTTGGAGAGGATGTGGAAAAAAGGGAACCCTCTTACACTGTTGGTGGGAATGTGAACTGGTGCAGCCACTGTGGAAAACTGTGTGGAGGTTCCTCAAACAGTTAAAAATATACCTGCCCTACGACCCAGCAATTGCACTGTTGGGGATTTACCCCAAAGATACAAATGCAATGAAACGCTGGGACACCTGCACCCCGATGTTTCTAGCAGCAATGGCCACGATAGCCAAACTGTGGAAGGAGCCTCGGTGTCCAACGAAAGATGAATGGATAAAGAAGATGTGGTTTATGTATACAATGGAATATTACTCAGCTATTAGAAATGACAAATACCCACCATTTGCTTCAACGTGGATGGAACTGGAGGGTATTATGCTGAGTGAAGTAAGTCAGTCGGAGAAGGACAAACATTATATGTTCTCATTCATTTGGGGAATATAAATAATAGTGAAAGGGAAAATAAGGGAAGGGAGAAGAAATGTGTGGGAAATATCACAAAGGGAGACAGAACATAAAGACTGCTAACTCTGGGAAACGAACTAGGGGTGGTAGAAGGGGAGGAGGGCGGGGGGTGGGAGTGAATGGGTGACGGGCACTGGGTGTTATTCTGTATGTTAGTAAATTGAACACCAATAAAAAAAAAAAAAAATTAAAAAAAAAAAAAAAAAAAAAAAAAAAAAAAAAAAAAAACAAAACTCTCAAAAAAAAAAAAAAAAAAAAAAAAAAAAAAAAAAAAAAAAAAAAAAAAAGAAAAACTTAGACTAGAACCAGTTCAAAGGGAATTGAGTGCCTCTCCATTACCTGGCTAATTTTTCTTCCATTTTATCCTGAGCTAGAGCCCTGGGGTACCACCTCCCTCTATCTGAACACAACCTGATTTCACAGCCCCTGGGCCTGCAATGTGGTGGCTCCGGTATTTTTTTCATGGGTTTTCCATCTGCTCCAACCATCACAAATCCAATTTCATATTCGGCATAAAGCAAATCAGTTTCAAGAAATATCTTGTCATCATCCAAATCAAAATGCCACATTCAAAATGCTTGATGCCAACTACAAATTGTCAGAAAGGGTTGAAGAAAGTGGAAAAGAGTTTTGCTCTAGACAGGAGGGGTGAAAAGCATACATTCTAATGTTACATAGTGGCTCTGAAGTGTCTAAATCATTCACATGAAGCTGGAATTATTATTATTTTTTTAAAAAGCTTGGCCAATCTGTTCTGCTACTACGAGTTTTCCTCCAGCACCCACCCACTGTGTTCTGGAAGCTTCTAACAGCAAGGACTACTTCTGAATGTGAGCAAATCCGTTTATTTTGAGTATCTGAAAAAGTGAACCCTATTTGGCCACAATTACTTGGGCTGTTCCAGAAGCTCTACTGGGGCCTAGGGAGACAGGATGCCTTCTCGCCAACCTTGGACCTTTCAATCATCAAATCTTTATGAAGTAACCCTGCAGCTCTCTGCAGAGGTGGCCTTATCACTAATAAAAGAAGACCTAGAAGTGGGAACTAGTGGTCAGCACATAGTCCCTTCATGCACATCTATGCTCCATCCTGAGCTGCCTTAAATGCCCATAGTTTCATTAATAGAATTATTTAAAACCTTAGGGACATGACTGGGGTGAAAGTCTATATCATAATATTACCAAATAGTTTGTCTTGTTTCCTATGATGTACCCCAGGAAGAGGAACTGGCAAGTTTTGAAAAAAGAAAAAAATGAAAGAGTTAAAAAAAGAAGAGAAATACTGGAAAACTCCATGGATGTTTGGCTCCATTCCTTTATGACGGCCACTCCCATTGCTTTTGAATTCCTTCCTTCTTGATCATTTAGTGAACTCACTCAAGCTCTAGAAGGTTCAAAGCTATATTCCAATATAGTTCAGACTATAACTGGTGCTTGGGAGATGCTCGCTAAATGTCTGCCGAAAGAATGAACGTACGATGCAAACATCCCTTGTTTTACTTTTACCAATTCTCTATGTCACCCTTTATGGTTGAGATATACATCTTACCCTTCCTTGTTGTGATAAAACAATCTTTTATCATGTGAATTCCTCAAATGTAGAAATTTTCTGCTTTTGTTTTCTGGTCTGAGCAACTTAACAGTGTCAGCATTTGGTTGATGTTGGGTAAATTGTGAATGAATAAGTGAATAATATTTGAGCAACCTGGTGGTAGCATGAGGATGCTGGATCTGGGTGATAAGGGATTAGATCAGTCAAAGAAACTGGAAGACCTCCAAAATTCATATTCATCCTTAGCCAAAGAGCTAGAAATGGGGTGCAGAGTGACCACCAAACAGCCTAGGCAGGACCAGTGAGTGCTACTAGGGGCCCCTTGTCCTTACTTACCCAAGCTCTGAAGCACCAGGCTCCAGGCATATACAGTTGGAGGTTTCACACTGGGAATTAAGGCAGATAGACTTCCTAGGTGGTGTGACTGAAGGACACCAAATTCTTCTCCTGTCCAAAAATCTTTCCCCACTCAGCACTTGCAGGAAGAAAATGTCCACAGAGCCTCTCTCATGTGGGAGAAACAGATTCACATTTTGGTGCTTTTAGCAGCTACCATAATGACCATTGGCTTTATTGATTATGTTCTCAGCAGCCAGTAGGTTGGACATTTCCAATGAAGGGAGAACCAAATCTGTAGAACTCAGAGTTCATTCCATAGATTCATTAACCAACTCCTTCAAAAAACTCATTGCATGTCATCTGAGTGCCAGACACTGTACTAAGTGCTTGGAATATAGTTGTAATCAAAATAAATGTGCTCCCTGTCCTCTAGGATTATAGGCAAGAAGCTTAGAAATTTGTAAATTCTAATGAGTATAAATCAAGTGTAGAGCCTGTTAAAATAAAGATATCAAAGTCTCATACCCCCTCCCCCATTTTTTTTCTTATCACTTAAATCTGAGCATCTGCATTACTTTCTTTTTTTTTTTAAGATGCATTTATTTATTTGATAAAGAGAGTGGACATGTGCACTCAGTGGGGAGGGGCAGAAGGAGAGAGATAATCTTAAACAGACTCTCTGCTAAGCATCTGAGCCTGATGGAGGGCTCAGTCTCCCAACCCTGAAATCATGACCTGAGACAAAAATCAAGATTTGGAGGCTTAACCAACTGAGTCACCTAAACGCCCCTGGGCATCTACATTTCTAACAGGCTTCCCAGCTGATTGGGATTGCCCAAAAATGTGCCCCAGGATCACATGTTTAAAAACACTGACCCAGAAGGGAGGACTTCTTGTGAAAAGGAAGTGGGGGAAAGAGAAAAAAAGCCCCGAGGTAGACACAGAGATGAAATTTAGTCTGAGCATTTCTGCAGTTATGTATTTCAACCCCATCGTTACATAGATGTGAGGTCTTAAGATGGGGTGTTATTTTCCCAAAGTGACAAAGATGATGGAGTGAGGAGCAGACCTCTAGCCTTCTGGCTCTTTCTCTTATACGTTCCTCCTCCCCTTCACTTATTCCTTAAGTGTGTCCAAAATAATCACTAAGGCACATTGTTGAAAGGAGTGGTATGATGTGTGGATGATCACACAAACTTCTATGGAGCTTGAGAAGGACGGAGGACTGGACATAAATGGTTTCATTAAAATCTACTTTGGGAATAATAATAAAACAGTGTTACTATCTCTCAAAATTTCAGTCAATGATGCTCACTGTCTCACTGGGTTCTTTTTTTTTTCCTCCACTGGGTTCTTCCAGCCTCTACCCGGGAAGTAGCACTTTAATGTTGCAGAGAGCGATTGCTTAAGGTATCAGGCATCAGCCTGCCAAGCGACTCACAAGTCATCACTGCACCAAGCTGGGGAAATAGGGTTACGGGGATGTCCACTGCGCATTAGGGCATGTGGAGAGAAATGAGACCACTTGTGAGCAATCCTTCTCAGGGTGTGGGATTTTATCTGGATCAAGCCTTTGCGGTGGACTTTCCTTTGGGCACTGAATAATAAAATGTCAGGATTTGAAAATGGCAGAGACTATGCTCCCAACATGTACTCTCGAGTGCCTGTTAAGTCTAGAGTGTGAAAACACAGCCATGCTCATTCATTCAGATGTTGTCAATGTCTACCTTCATGCTATAACCCCAAAACTGAGTCAGTGCAACAGATACTGTATGGCTCTTGAATCCTTAAGTATTTCCTGTCTCGTCATTTACAGAAAAGTTTTTCCCAACTCCTGTGCTAGAGAGTTCCAGGTAGCATATCAATTTGTCATTTTATTCTTAGATAATTTTTACCCTATAAAAAGTGTTTAATACCGTTATCTTTTCAGTGCTGCTCGGTGATGATCATTTTAATCACGAATGCAGTGAGAGGGAGGCATGAATTTATCTTTCCAGTTCATAATAGATTGGAATATTATATTACAAGCATTTGGTCTGGCACTGTTTATCTCTGCAGGAAGGATGGGAAAATGTTTCTATAAGCAGAGAGCTCCTCGATGCCTTCTTTACCATTTGTTGCTCTTTGTTTAACTGACCTTAATTTAAACCTTTGTGCTTTCTCACTTAGACCATACAGTAGCTTCCCAATTCCTTTCTCTTATCAGCTTTGGTCTCTACATTTCATTTCCATGCTGATACCAGAATGATCTACCTAAAACACAACTCTGATTGTAGTCGTCTCTTGCCTAGATCCATTCAGTACTTACTAATTGGCCTGAGAATCTGGGTACAATTTTTTAGTGGGGCACATCGATTTTCCACACTTTGTCCCTACTTCCCCCTGTAACCTCATCTCCTCCTTCCATATAAGTACTGCATGCTAACCAGTTGTGCCCTGGAGCACCTTCGTCTCCTCCCTCTGTTCCTCCACCCACCCTCCACAACCTTCCCTTCCTCTATTTATGTAGCATTGGATTATTCTCAGCCCTATCATAATTATTTCTGCTATCGAAAGTGGAGAGGTTTTTTTCCCTGCCTTATCTGACATGATAACTCTTAGAGTTATACTTTATGTTTCTATGTCAAATTAGCAATAATTACAGTAGTAAAAATAATAATAGCATTTATTGAATCTTTTGATATGATGACACCTTGAAGAATACCTAGCATATTTAGGTTGTCAATATCTCAAAATAAAGTCATCTTGACAGATAGTCTTCTCATTTTATAAGTGAGAAATGTGAGGTTCAGAGAAGTTGTATAATGTACCCAAAGCCACAGAGTTGGCAAATGACAGAACCAGAAGGAGAACTTTAGTTTCTCTAACTTTGGAATTCAAGCTTTTGCCACAAATCCTGAACCTGTCCCCTGATGAGTACACCCTCCTTGCATTGGTGGACTGATGAATTCAACAATGGCTTTCACCCTTGCAGAGTGGACTGTGGGTATGAGAGAGAGAAGGTCAGCCCTGGTTTGTGGTGTTTTCCACTTTCGGTGGAGTAAATACTACAGTGGCAAATTTCAGGCTACAAACGTGACATCGCCAAATGCAAAGCTGGGAAGAGATGCTCAGTAGTGCACCATTGTATAGAGTCTCCATCACACAGATGCAGTAGATGCAAAGGAACTCAAGGACACAGATAGTACTAAAGTATAGAAAAATAATTAGGAAGTGATGTTTAGAATACTGATAAAACCTTTGTTTTTTAGTACGATTTATTAGATTTTAAGCTGATGTAATTTAAAACAGCTGTATTTAACCATCGGCTCGTGAAATTCCTGAAGATTTAACAATCGGCTTTCCTGATCTGGTACAAGCCATCTCCAGCTTCTATGGGAAGTAAAATTGCAGACATATAAATGCTATTACAATTACAAAATGAAATGTGAACATTCTGTGACAAGTCTGGAGATTAGGAACAAAGGAAAACTGAGTTACAATTTCAAAAGCTGCTTCCCATATAAAATGAGTTTAGGGTCAGTTCAACAATGGGATTCTTTGGTATTTTTAAGAGGGTTTTAAAAAGTCTCTGAATATTTCTTTATTTTTTTTTTTAGATAGAACTGACATAGAGTACTGCAGAACTTTAAGGTATACAGCATAATGACGTGACTTACATATATTGTGAAATGATGACCATAGTGAGTTAACATCCATCATCTCATATAGAGAAAGAAAAGGAAAAAGAGAAAAAAAATGCTTCTTTTCCAGTGATGAGAACTCTTAGGTCTACGCTCTCAACAACTTTCAAATATACCCCACAGGAGTGTTAATCATAGCTGTCATGTTGTACTTACATTCCTGGTACTTCTTTATCTTACAATTGGAAGTTTGTATCTTTGGACCATTCATCCAAATCCCCCCACCCCCCAAAAATCTTCCTCTGTTGGGGCTGGTAGTCCTCTTCAACTGATCGAGTGTGCAGCTTCCAGAGGGATGCACAAGGAGCAGTGAGGGAGGAAGGGGACACCAGCCTAGTCAGGCAGATCAACCAAATCAATACTAGTTATCAATGGGGTGACAGGTGTCACAGCCAGGTCACCCTCACATCTTATGCATCCCTATGTTTGTTGCAGCATTATTTACAATAGCCAAATTATGGAAGCAGCTGAAGTGTCCATTGACTGATGAATGGATAAAGAAGATACAGTGTGTATACATATATATATATATATATATAATGGAATATTACTCAGTCTTAAAAAAGGAATGAAATCTTGCCATTTGCAACAACATGGAGAGAACTAGAAAGTATAATGTTAAGCAGAATAATTCAGAAAAAGACAAATACCATATGATCTCACTCATGTGGAATTTAAGAAACAAAAAAGTGAACAAAGGGGGAAAAAAGTGACAGAGAGAGAGAGAGAGAGAGAGAGGCAAACCAAGAAACAGACTTCACTATAGAGAACAAACTGATGGTTACGAGAGGGAAGTGGGTGGGAGCTATAGATGAGGGGATTCAGGAGTGCACTTGTTGGAATGAGCACTGGGTGTTCTATAGAAGTGTTGAATCACTACTTTGTAGATCTGAAACTAATACTGTTAACTGGAATTTAAATAAAATCTTAAAAAAATACAAACAAATATGAGCTACCATTTTTTTTTTTATGATCAGATTTGTAAACATTGAAACAATGGCAGCAGTGCAAGGAAAGAATGCTGTCACGGAAACTTTTATACCAGAGGTGAAAGAGTGAATTGTGAAACCTTTGGTGAAACTGGTTTGACCACTTGCATTAACAATCTAAAACACACATAGATATTTATCCCAGAGTTATTTATGTTTGCAAGCAATGAAAACAACCAACATGTACAATAATAAGGGTGTATATAGATTATTTCAAATGTTTACATGTTTTACATTTTTTATATCTAGTAGAACATCATGCCAATTTTAGAGCACTTTAACAAAAATTTAAAAATATAGATAGGGCTGCCTGGGTGGCTCAGTGTGTTGAGCATCCAACTCTTGGTTTCAGCTCAGATCACGATCTCAGGGTCATGAGATAAAGCCCCACATTAAGCTCAGTGCTCAGTGCTGAATATGCTTGGCATTCTTTTCCTCTCACTCCCCCTCTGCTCCTCTCCCTGCTCTTGCACTGTCTCTTTCTGGCTCTCTGTCACTCAAATAAATAAGTAAAATCTCTAATATACATGTAAATTATATGTAATATTATAA
This sequence comes from Canis lupus familiaris, assembly GCF_011100685.1. Lineage (NCBI taxonomy): Eukaryota > Metazoa > Chordata > Mammalia > Carnivora > Canidae > Canis > Canis lupus. Next base: position 24,526,383 of record NC_049234.1, on the reverse strand, counting down.
TAATATAATAATATATACAATTTACATATATTATATATGTAAATGCTTTCCACATAATGGAAATGAGAGTTCAAAATTGTATGTGCTACATAATCTGAGTTATATTGTTAAGTCTAAGAAAACTTGAAGGAAATAAGTCCAAATATTAATAGAATTTATGTCTGGATGATAGAATTATAAATGATTTTTCTTTTTCTTCTTTTACCTTTTCTATTTCTCCCCAAGAATTCTATTATCAACATGTATTACTTTTATAATAAAAACATAAGTAGTGCAGCTCCTGTCCGTGGCCCTCTAGAGTCCCTAAGGCAATCAGTATACTGGAAATAGAACAAATATCCCACCAATCCATGCATTAACAAAGGAAACAGTAAAATAAATCATGTCACCATTCAAGTGAGCCCAGGTGCAGAGCTGGCTCAGAGACAGGGATTGAATGAAAGGAAGGAGAGAATGGGATGAATAGTTTAGGGCTTGGGGATGATGCCTGCTGGAGGAATTGAAACTTTGCTAATTATTAGTTCAGAGAAGAGAAGAAAAGAGAATTCCCAGGGGGTGAGGTGGGGAGGAGTTCAAGCTTAATGGGCAATGGAGCTAGGAGTTATGAATCCTTTGCATGAGCCAGCTCCTATGTTGTTTCTGATTCTCTGGGGACTTGGGTCTCTCGCCAGTATTTCTCCACATACTCTCTCTATATATATATATATTTTAAAGATCTTATTTATTTATTCATGAGTGATGCAGAGAAAAGGCAGAGACACGGGGAAAGGAGAAGCAGGCTCCTTGCAGGGAGCCCAATGTGGGACTAGATCCCGGAACTCTGGGATCATGCCCTGAGCCAAAGGCAGATGCTCAACCACTGAGCCACCCAGGCATCCCTTTCCTCATACCTCTTCTATTCTCCATTCTCTACAGATGACCACCTTTCTCTGGGAATTTATGGTTTCTGCTTCTTCATAACTTCAGCATGCTCTTGATTATAGTTTAGTCTGATCCCACATGGTTTTTCAACTCAGACTCTCCATATCAGATTCATTTTCTCTGTGCTTGGGAAATGTGACTGATCCACCTCAGTTCAGCCGTCTAATTATACAGTTCCTGTGGCTAGGGGTGAGGGTATGATGGGACACATGTGACTGCCTAAGACCAATTCTTCAACAAAGAAAGTGGGCTGGGGGTCACTAGGAACTCCCCAAAACATTTCTGGACTAATGCAAAGGATGCTTGAGAATATTGGTTCAAAATAATGGCTGTTGGGGGAATCCTGGGACCACCCACTGGTGATGGCAGAGCAAGGCTAGCAAACCACACCAAAGTGGGCAATGATCTCTCTGTAAGTTGCAGTCTTACACTTCAAAATGCATACAGATGATATTCACTAGCAGACCCCCTACCTTTGGCTCACCGAGGTTGCTAGTAGTTTATGGTCTTCCAAGCATGGCTTTCTCCCCATTCCCTTATCCCTACATCTCTCCCCCACCATACACTATCCTTTTTCTCTTACTTAAGTGACATTATTTTATTGAAATAACATTGAATCAGCACTAATTCACTTTATCCAAATATTAAATTTGAAGTTTTAGGGATTCCTGGGTGGGTCAGCGCTTTAGCTCCTGCCTTCGGCCCAGGGTGTGATCCTGGAGTCCCAGGATCTAGTCCCACACTGGGCTTCCTGCATGGAGCCTGCTTCTCCCTCTGCCTGTGTCTCTGCCTCTCTCTCTCTCTGTGTCTTTCATGAATAAATAAATAAAATCTTAAAAAAAATAAATTTGAAGTTTGAGCCTATAGAATAGTCAAAAGAATAGTACAACGAACACCCATATTTATTTCATCTAGGGTCACAAATTAACATTTTGCCACATCTGATTTATCTTGCTCCTTTCTTTTAGAACCATGTAAGAAGGAACATATATTAAATATTCTCGAAGCCCAAACCCTTCACCATGCATATCCTAAGAACAAGGACTTAGTCTACGAAATTACAATACAATGGTCACACTCAATTAATTTAACGCCAATACAGTTCTATTGCTTAAGATACTGATAGTACCTATGTGGATATCCTCAACTGTGTCTATAACCACTCTTAGAGGTATCTCCACCACCATTCACCCCTTTCGGGATTCAGTTAAGGGTTATCCGCAGCATTGGGTTGGCATGTCTATCTAGTCTCCTTTAATTTATAACAGTTCTCTGAGTTTGTCACTCTTCTAATTTGATCCAGGTTAAACATCTTTGGGCAAGCACGTGCTGCAGGTGGGGTTGGGTCAGTGTCAGTGTGTCATAGCAGGAGGCAGATCTTGCCCATTCACACCATTATTATTGATACTCCTTGATTGCTGTGCTTAATTAGATTTCTAATTAATCCACATTTAATTAATTAGTAATAAATTTAGTTTAACTACTATTCAAGAGGTAATAAATTGCCTCCCGCAGAACTGGTAACTGATGGGAGGTTGCACCTGGGTATAGTAAGGCTCTTGATGAAACTTGAGATGCTAGCTAAACTCCATGAAGCACAATGGTCCACCTGACTCTCCTGAGTGTTTTCTCATTTGGGCTGGAGAGGCAGTATAGTATACACTAATCAATTCAAGGTGGAAGCCCTAATATCACACTGTCTGGGCTCAAATCCCAGAGCCACTCCTTACCAGCTAAGTGACTAAGAACATGTTCATTGATCTCTATAAACTTCAGTTCCTACTCTACAAAATGAGAATAATGACTGGCCACCTTTTATTATTTTTTAAAGGTTTATTTATTTATTTATTTATTTATTTATCTATTTAAGAAAGAGCAAGCACAAGCAGGGGGAGGGAGAGGGACAAGCAGACTCTCCACTGAGCACTTGGGGCTCAATCACAACCCTGAGATCATGACCTAAGCCAAAATCAAGAGTTGGATGCTTAACTGACTGAGCCACTGAGGTGCCCTTGACTGGCCACCATTTAGAACTATAAGAATTAAATAAAATAATAAATACAAACTTCTTAGTACTGTGCCTGGGATAGAGTTAGTGTTTAATATATGTTGTCATATTATCATATACCATGCTCTTTGTAAAAGATTTAAAAATCTTTATAAATCACAACGTTCCAGAAGCCCAGATTTGTGGGTATCCATGGTTCTCTGAATAATCCATATTATTCATTGGTGTCTTAAATCAATACTTCTCAAACTTTTAATGCAAGTAAGAATCACTCCTGGAGTTAAGAGGCAGATTCTGATCCAGTAGCCCTAGGACTAAGCTCTAAATTCTCACAAGCTCTCAAGTGAATGTCAATGCCACTGGTTCCTGGACCATATTTTGAGTTAGCAAGACCCTAAACGACTCCTGGAAGGAAATGCCCTGCCAAATATCTCACCTTTTAATTTGAGGTATAGTGCTGTCCTATTATATTGAATCATCAGAGAAAACTGTCTCCAATTTTCTTTTCTTTGGGAGATATTTCTAGCAATCATTGACCAAACTATACTGATTATACCACCTTGACTATGACTGTTTATCACTTTATGTTTTTGCAAATATATCTATATCAAATATGTGCCCGTGAAGGATGAAACAGTGAAGGATACTTTAGAGTTGGACTGATCAGAGGTGACGTGCAGACTCTTCGTCTTGTAGCTGGTTATCAGGGTCAAATTATGTAGCCTCTTTGAATTTCAATCACTTCATCTTAAAATGGTTATAATAATGTGAAGGCGAGGGTTCTTGGTGTGAGATTATATCTATATCTATCTATGTAGAGAAAGGTAGGGAGAACAGAGAGAGAAAAGAGTGCTCTATTTAATACTTCTGGGCATATGGCAGGTGCTTAATAACAAGTAGCTTGGTTAACTTCCATTACTACTATGTGTGACCCTATTGAGGTGCATTTCTATTTTCATCAAGTAATTTTGAAGGATCACAGGATCACAGACCCATACAGTCACACTGTTTTAAAGCTGGAAGCAAGCTCTCAGCATTTCTTGAGGACCTATCCTGCCTGGAAGATGAATGCATTATTTCTTTCTCTAGAGTATTTGGCAATAGAAGGACATGGGTCCCAAGAAGCTCACAGACACTCATTTGCCTGCATGCAGTCTTCAAATTAGATTAGCCACCTTCATTCCTTGTGGTCAAGATTCCAATTTGCTTCAAGCTCACTAAGCATAGATTTATGCTTAAAATTCATTTCCACACACGCTCCAAATGAGGAAAAGTCTCTAAAATCTCTGAAATGTGAAGTTGTTTTTGCTTTTATTTCCCCACCGGGCTACTGAGAGACTTTGGTGAGCAATTCAGGTCTGCAGGTGAGCCACCTGCATGTAGGGGGAGGATGCCATTCTGAGGTGCATATGTCATCTTTTGGTTAAAGCTGGATTTCTCTCCAGGCTATTGGTTTTTAACTTGGGGAAGGCCTAAGTGCTAGCCACATTTTGCTGGGAAGACAGAGTGCCAAATTCATGACAGAATAAAATTGATTCCTTGAGTGTATGGGGCTAATTGCTAGGTTTGGTATAGGGAGATTTTCCTCTGTTCTAGTTGCAAGATGGCTGAAGGAGAGGCAGACTTCCACTGTTCACTCAGGTATATCCCAAGAACCTTGGACTCAGGTTCCAAAAGCCTCAGATAGAACAACAACAGAATTACTACAAAATTCAACAACTTGACCTTGCAGATGAGGATTCTCCAACAAAGTCAACAACTGATTTTATAGATGAGTGTCGAGTTGGCAAGGCCTGGTTTAGGATCCACAGCATCACATGGAAGGCAGAACTGGGACTATAAATTGGACTCCTAATTTCTAGTAAGGCACTTTGTGATAGAATTCTTTCCAACAAACCTAACAGTGCATTTCCTGTTTGCCACAAGGATGAGCAGTTTGTAAATCCATGTGTCACCGTTGTTTCCCATGACACACCAGCTGGAAATACCAAAGGGTCACAATAAACAAATAACTGTTTCCAACTTCATCCCAAACAACAAAATTTATGAGACCTCATTTCTTCCTAATCTTTCCTTCCTGGGCCACAGATCTCTTGGATTGTCTTTGGTGAACTCACAGATGGCTTTGACCCTCCTCCTGAGTAAGCATTTCTGATGCTCCTGACATTTTGCCTTATGGCTGTCTGATCCTTTGTGTCTGAGAGCAGCTGCAGCTTAGATTAAAATGTAAGAGAGCCCCCCTCGCCCCTCTCTCCAGCCTCACACAGTGTGGCCACTACCCTGGGTGGAGGAAAAGGAAAGTCTCCTCTCTCATTGTTATTCAAATCTAACTACAGGCAAAATGGTTGCCTCCGTCTTGGTATCTTACAGCCCTTAAGATAATTTTTATTTGATGCCCTTCTTTCATGGAACACAATTCTCCTCTCTAGTTTGTCTCACGTCGTAGTGGAAACTGCACCAGAACATAATCCTCAGAAGTAAGAATTATCCTACCCACCTTTTCAGAATAAGACACTGAGGCTTAGAGTAAAAGTCCCACAATTATTATAACAAAAAATCAGTGTTTGATTCCATGTGCATTTGCCTTCTTTGTCCATGACCTACCCATTAATCCGCCCTTTACTAACCCACCGGGACATGCAAGTTGAAGTGCAGAGGATGTTTGTTGATATGTGGGTCTTTCAATTTCTATGAAATCACAGCCCATGTTCTTCTAGACAAAGAAAGGCAGGGAAGCATATATTCAATTTGCACAGCCCCCTCTGTAGACTTCTGGACCTTTGAATTAAGTCTTTGTGAATGCTACTGTTATCTACTCAGTTACGGAAAGTATACAATAATCAGACCTCTAGGGAAGTATCCACTTTTCTCTAAAATTAAGAGACTGAAGGAAGTTCTCTACCCTTGCCCATGGAAAGAATAACCTAGTGTGCTCTTTGCCACAGAGGGGGAAATATATAGCACATATCCACAGACCCATTCATCTCTCTAAGAAGAAATGGTGGTGCCAGTCATGATGATGATGGTGATGATAGTGATGATGACAACGAGGAGGAAGAGAATGATGATGATAGTGATGATGATGGGGAGCACCTCTCATGTACCAAGCATTATGCTGGCACTTGGCCATAGTAGATTTCCAAAACTTTTGATGGCCTTATGAAGGAAATAAGATTGTTCTTATTTTAAATACAAGGGAACTGGAGTCTCAGAGGAGTTCACACTACAGAGCAAATAAGAGGCAGTACTGGAACTATTTCAGAGGAAGGGTCATTCCCTTCTCCTTACCACATTCCTCCCACACCCATCTGGCACACTAATGTTTCATTACTCTGGACTCACGACTGCCTTGTGACAATGGAAACTCATGTCATCTTTCACATGTGGATCTCAGCAGTTGCAGAAATGCAGACTGCTTTGGAAGATTCGCTTATTAATGACTCAACCAGGGACAAGGATTCTGAATCATGGCCCTCACCCCAATCATCTCTTTTGTGCCCCTTCCTCCAGGGCACATGAGAATTGCGACTGCAGTAATTCTCCCATAATTATTCAATAACCTTAACACAAGAGGAAAATGTCAGTCAAACTTGTTCTCTTCACATTACACGCCTGTCCAAGTTATCTCAACCTAGCCTATCCACCCCTCATTCTCCAGGGCATTAGGGGGACAGCCATCTAGGGGAGAGGGCTGCCTGGCTGATTGACATGGGGCCTGTGTGCAGAAAGCGACAGAGGCTTTTGAGTAAAATTATTGAAGTCTGCTTGCTTCACTGATGAAGAATCTGAATGAAAATTGCCTTTAAAGGATTCTAAAAAGGGAGGGATAACAATAGATCAAAGCCAACCCCAAAAAGAGAGAACATTTTATTTATAGCTTCCACATTAATTCAAAACAATATGATGAGCAGAGATTTGCCCATGCACGCACTCTCCACAAAAACAAATGCCTCTCAGGTTGCTTTTATTCTAATATAATATCAGTGCCCAAGGCGAAAAACATTCTGTACTTCACTCAGCAGAGCCTGTCCAAATTTACAATTAAATAGAACTGACACAGCTGATCATACTGAAGCTTGTTCCCTTTTCAGCTGGGGCCTTTCTTTTGGAAGCTTGGATATTATGCTGGCTATGTCCCAAACTGATGGAGCTTACTGTACCATTTTCCTCGCAGGCACTGGGACATTGTGTGCACTTAGAGCAGTGGGTCTCCATTCCCCAGGGAACACTTGGAAATGTCTGGAGACATTTTTGATTGTCACTACTGTGGGAGAGGTTGCCGCTGGCATCTAGTGGGTAGGAGTCAGAGATGCTGCTAACCATCCTACAATGCATAGGGTAGCTCCCCACAAAAGAATTATCTGGCCCTAAATGTCAGTAATGCTGAGGCTGAGAAACCCTGAGTTAGGAGACGGCTGGTTGGAAAGGCCTCCAAGATTGGGGGGATTGGAGAGGCTCTCCTCCCTGAAGCTATAGAGTATGCTTTCATGAGAGGAGCGTCTGCTGAAAATTCCATGTGGGAAAAGTGATGCAGAATGGCACACAGAACCAAAAGAACAGTAAGCAGATATTTGAGTGAAGATTATGGAGCCAAATCTGTAGAACCATGGAGATGCATGAAGAAAGGGAGGTTAAGTAGGTTTGGAGCCGTGCTTGGCAGTAGGTCCTGTTGTCTCTCAATGTCATGGTCTACTGCAATGTGGAATGTGGAAGACATCGTGTCTCTGAGAGGTCTAGTGATGAGGCAACAGCTTTTGGAATATTTTTGTTATTTTTTTTTCCCCAATGTATCAGAATGTCTTGAATAGGGATCTCAAACAGGTGACCCACAGGTGAAGTAAGCATACAGGTTAATCTCTCATCCTGTCAATGTGATATTTAAGAAAGAAAGGAGAAAGGGAGGGAGGGAGGGGAGAGAGAGAGCTTGTTTGAACACCTATAGGCAGGGCACATGTTTTTAATTCCATAAACCTATCCCTATTGTTGTATTTGGCCTCAGTCACACATTTGTGTTCCTTGCCTGGCCCTGTAACAATTTGACTTTGTCACTCCTCTGGTCTAAGATTTCATCATTACCTCCCAGATGTGTAGCAATAGAAAAGTTTCTAAAGCCATGTTATGAGTTTTTCTGTCCACAGGCTGCCCTGGATTCCATCAATTACACAAAGAGAATGATTGGCATTCAGATGACTTTTCATGAGAGGTGTGAGAAGCCATCCCACTGCTTTATGGCCACACTTTATTTAAGGGATCATAAAAGGAATATTAGAGGTGGAAATAACAAGCATCATGTAGCCTAGTGGGAGCTTCCAGTCTGAATTACCTGAAGAGCTTTTGGAAAACACCCATACCTCCACCTCACCTCCAGACATTCTGATTTAATTGGTGAGGAGAGGGTCTGGGCATCTATATTTTATTTATTTATTTATTTATTTATTTATTTATTTATTTATTTATTTTTAAAGATTTTATTTTTTTAGTCATGAAAGACACAGGGAGAGAGAAAGGGGCAGAGACACAGGCAGAGGGAGAAGCAGGCTCCATTCCATGCAGGGAACCGATGTGGGACTCCATCCCAGGTCTCCAGGATCACACCTTGGGCTGAAGGCGGTGCTAAACCTCTGAGCACCGCCCACCCCCTCCCCCGGGCTACCCGGCATCTTATTTTTAAAAAGTTCCCAGATGATCCCAGTTGCAGCAAAGTTGAGAACCACTGATCTAGTCTGTCTTCCTCATTCTCGGAAAAGGAAAATGAAGTTCAGGGAGGCACAAAGTTTGCTTAAAACATATCTGTGAAATGTGCATGTTTCTACTGCTTTTGCATTCTCTCTCCCTTCAAGACTAAATATGCAGTGGAAGGTAAGCGGGAAACCTAAGAACTGTGTGCTAGGAGTGTTTTAAGCTCTTGTTGGCAGAAGGACCAGCTGGCAGTTTCTAGAGGAAGCAATCTCTTTTGAGTTTCACAGCTGAATAGATGGCCTGTAGGTCTTCTGGTTCCCAGAAACATCCTGCAGCCGTGGTGGGTGGCTTGCAATGCTACTTTCACTTGATGAACAACTTTGTTCACTTGCTTTATTTAAATCCAGTATTTTCCATGCTGTGAACGTCAGGCATATCTGCACTGTTCAGGGCATGTGACATCCCAGAGGATGTACTTTGGAAGGATGTGGAGATGTCTCTTCTTATAGAAAAAGTAAACTTCGAGCCGTCATCAGAGTGACGTTAGTAGGGAAGGAAACAGCCAAATTCCCTTTGAACACACCATAGCCCAGTGATAGGTGATGAGAGAGACAGGGAGTGAGTCTCCACTCATAGTGGGAGTGGAGACCACATCCCAGGGCCAGTGCTGGACTCACTTGTCTCACTTGAGAGCCAGTAGAGAATCAGGCATTCCGAATCCCAGCTTCACCAACTTCATGTTTGGCAAACTTGGGCAGATGCTCACTCCTGCAAACAAAATAAAGATCATAAAAAACCCACAGCCCCACAAAGTCACTCCTCTTCCAAATATTTCGCAAAACTCCAAGGAAGGCGGGAGAGGATGGGTGGCCAATAGGAGTAAGGTCCTATTGCTGAGTCCCCCAAAGCGAGTAGGCCCCCGATGTGTCTTCTTTCATTTATTCCCATCGTGACCCATGTGTGAGATTGATCTTCAAGTCCACATTTTACGACAACAGAAATCAAGGATCAGAGAGATTAAGAAACTTCTCCCCAAACCACACTGCTAGAAAGGGCAGAGCTAAAATTCTTTTAACTATAGATGAACACGCTTCCCCGTGTGCCTTGCATGGTTTTCTGAAACGCTTGCTTGCATTCAGAAAGTGGGTTTTGGTGCTACTGAATGGTCTGGACTTGGTAGAGTCCAACCAAGAAATAGATTCACTCTGCTCCCATATTGTCCTCAGACACACGCTCTGGATCTTCATTCCCATCCTTGGCAACATTTCAAGCAGACCACCTGGTTTTTCTAATCTCATTACTTTTGATTATGTTTGACATTGAAAAATATCAAAATTTAATCTCCAGTTCACTACTTTTTCCTACCCCATCCTGTCCAAGGCTCCAACCCTCTGCTAACTTTCCTCCCCACCTCTGCCCAAGCCAGACTCCGCAAAGTGGGAGGGGGTTGCACGTCTCTTCCTCCTTGCTCATTTGCTTCTCTTTTTGTCATTTGCTCTTTCCCCCCTCCTCCCACACACCCCTCACTGCTTCTGCTCTCCCCAGGATCTGCTCAAGGAGAAAACTGAGAAATTAAAATCTAAAAATGGTTTTACATGATCCGTGTTATCACATCTGACATCTGCGCCCTTTGTCTGGCAGACACCCAAATGCTGGCATGGCTTCTCTTGGGGGGGATGGTGGGTTCTTTGGCAGCACAGCTAGGTGTGGGGAATCACTAGGGAGACTCAAGAGACTCAGCGTAGAGTAGTTCTCATAGCTATAATTTATTATAGCAAAGATGCACGAAGCAAGATCAGCAAAGGGGAAAGGCACATGGAAACCGGATATGAGCTTCCAAAGATCCTTGCCAGTGGAGTCACACAGAATATGCCTCATTCTCCAGCAAGGAGTCGTGACAATGAGCTCATTGGAGACCACACACCCAGAGTTTGTATCAGGCTGGTACATAGGTCCCTCTTCCTGGCACATACCAAAATTCCAGACTTCCAGAAGGAAAGGAAGTGTTTGGCATAACCACATTGTTTGTACAATCAGCTTAGGCCTGGATAGACAGATTGCCACCAGTCCTGGGAATGCTGGAGGTGCTCTGAGTCCTCAGACACCAGCCAATACCAGTCAGGGCCACCCTTGTACGTAGGGCTTTCATCAGAGAGTGGTGGGGCCTGCTGTGGATCATTCCTCATCCCTTTCAAGGTGCTCTCACCCTGCGCCTCCTAGTAGCCCTCTCTCACCACCTCTTAGTATGGGCTGCCAGCCCAACAACCCTGGCCTCTTCCTGCTGGGAAGCAGTGGCCCAGACAGGCTGTCTCTTAACCCATATGACACATATGATGCCTTTGCCTGTGAACTCAGAAGTTCTGGGCCTTTCCTGCTATAGCATTCTGGCTCTGGTGGGTCCCAGACCTCTGCACCTTAGTAAGAGTCAGGCACCTTATTCTGTCCCACCCAACTCCTGGCTTGGGATTTCTTCACTACTCTTGTCCCCTGTAGATCCTGGGGGGCCACTGACTTCCCTCTCTTGGCTTGAGAAAGGAGAACACTCGTCCTCTACATTGCCAACGATGTTCTGCAAAGAAATCTCTCCTGGAGAAATCTCTAGACTGCTCTCATCCAAAGAGTGGAGGTGGGGGATGGAAAGGATCTGGCCACATCTTAGCTTCTTTGCTGATGTGTCCAGCACCAATATCAGAATTTGCAGCACTTGATCTTTATCATACAGAGCTTTGATCTTCTGCCAACATTCTGAGAAATGTCCCAATTATCATCATGTCACTTGACTCCTATTTCTGTATCTTTCATTCCATTCCCACTTCCACTGCTCTGGTTCGGGCTCGATCTCCTCCCAGCTTACCTGAACACACATCAGACTTCTAGTCCTCCCACTTACATTCTGTCCTGCATAAAGTGTCCAGAGTTACCTTTCTAAGATTATTCGATCTCATCATTCACCTGCTTAATCTCTGTGGCTGTCCAGAGGCCATGGCATGTCCACACCACTCAGCATGGCACCCTGACACCTGCCATTCCAGGTCCACTTCCAGCCATTCCAGAACTCTTGCTTCCTTTCTTCCTGTCTCGAGCCCTTCTGGACCTTTGTTCATGCTCTTCTCTCCGCATGTCTACATGGGGAATTTCCACTCACTCCTCTGTGGCCCAAGATAGAATGTTCTGCTTCCTTTGCTGTGCCCTCTGAGCAATTGTTCATCTTAGTTCCACTATTTACTATCTGTGTGACCTGGGACAAAAATACTTAACCTCTCTGTGCCTCAACTTTCTCATTGGTAAAATGGGGAAAATGATACTACCTACCTCACTGGGGAGTTTGGAGGAGTCCATTTAAATAGGTTAATATTATAATGCATTGAGTACTGTGCCTGGCACTGGTCATACTCTACAACATTTATTAAGCAAATGAATTCCTCAACTTTGCATGTTTCAGAAGATCCAAGTCCCTCTTTGAGATTTGTGAGGGCAAGGAATCTATTTTTGCCTGGCCACAGGGTAAGCATACCTGGAAGGTGCTTAGTATAGAGCAGGAATGAAATATGGATTCAATGATATGATGTCTGAGATTTTCCTTAAGAATAATATAGGAGCAAGGGAAATGAGTATAGAAAGAGATAGAACAAGATTGGAAAATTGTTGAAAATAGTTGATAAATAAATTCATTGGGTTATCCTATATTTATACATGTTAGAAATTTTCCATGTTACAAAGTTAATTAGCAAAAAGGAGGAAAACAATCTGTTGAGGGAATCAGTGAATTAAAGATAATATTCTCCATTTCCTTGATTCCTCTATTTCTGTCCTTCCTCTTTAAAATCTAGCTTCAAGCTCTGATTTCGGAAGGAAGGAGGAAAGTGGGAGGACAGAGTAGTCAGGAATCTTTGCTTTCCTGTCTGAGGAATGCTCTTTTCTTCCCTTCATTTTGGAGCCAAAAATTCCACTGCCACATGTTTGGAAATTTTCTTTCTTAAAATTTTTTTTAAATTTTATTATTTATTTATTTATTATATTTATGATAGTCACAGAGAGAGAGAGGCAGAGACACAGGCAGAGGGAGAAACAGTCTCCTTGCACTGGGAGCCCGATGTGGGACTCCATCCCGGGTCTCCAGGATCGCGCCCTGGGCCAAAGGCAGGCGCCAAACCGCTGCACCACCCAGGGATCCCAGGAAATTTTCTTTCTTTATGCGACAGGTTGCTGTCTTACTTAGATAGCTGTCATTCTTGAGTCCTTCATGGAACTTTTGGTGGGAATTAGTGGGTCTTTCCTTTATTCATATTTGCTCAGAGTTACCAGCTGTCTGGGAGCATCCTAGTCTGACAATTGATAAAATCATTTCAAAAGCCACATATTTCTTGATTTGCATTTTTTCTTTCTTTCTTTCTTTCTTTCTTTCTTTCTTTCTTTCTTTCTTTCTTTCTTTCTTTCTTCTTTCTTTCCTTTTTCTTGCTGTCTACTAAAGATGTGGCCTCTGGAAGGGGCAGTTCTATCAGGCTGTGATCTGTCCCTGATGTTGGCAGCAGGCTGACAGATCCGGCTGCAGGAGACTCCAGGTACTAACTGCTGTCCATCAAACATGTGAAAGGACCACCTCACATGTCCAAACGGGGCTGGATGTTGTCAAATTCCTCTGTCGCTGTGTAAGTAAGGGACTTCCTTTGCTCGCTTGGGAAATAATAATGAACTACCGCGCACCCAAGGAGGGAGTGATTAGAATGGAGGGAGGTGAATTCCTCAAGACCCTACGTGTCCAGACGGTTCTAAATGCTCCGCATACTTTCTCTCATTTGATCCTCACAGCTGTCAGGTAGGCAGATTTCATCCCTAAATTGTAGCTGAGGGCTGCAACTCAGGGAAGTGCAGTAACTCTCCTTTCTTCAAAACAGGGAATCTGGGGTTAGAACCCAGGTTTGATTTGCACGCTTGAGTCCTTTCTAGGGTGATACTCGCTGCTTTCCACAGATTTCTAATATCCATAGGGAGCACCAGGGCTCTCTCAGCACCACGGGACAAGGGAGGAAGGTAGGAGCATGTGGGGCTGTGTGTTCCCCAACTTGATTCAACCCCACCAGCTTTATTTTAATTGCTGCTTCTTTTTACGTAGCAATAATGGCTAATATTTAGTGTGTATCTGTAAGTGCCAGACACTGCAATTAGCTGTTTATATACACTGTGTCATTTAGTGCTTGTGACAGCCCTATGAAGTGGACGCTGTCACAGTCCCGCATTTATCCAGAAGGAGAGTGAGACACGTAGAAGATGGGAAACTTGCCAAAGCTCATACATCTAGTTTGGCCAGGAGTTACCATTGTGTGGCCTGAATTGGGAGCCTAGGATACTTGATCCTGCCAGATGTGATTTGAGAAAGAGTTGTTCACAGTATGTCCTGCTGCCTGTCTCTTCCCTCCCTCCCTCCCTCCCTCCCTACCTCCCTCCCTCCCTTCCCTCCTTCCTTCTTTCCTCCCTTCCTTCCTTCCCTCCCTTCTTTCCTTCCTTCCCTCATTCCTTCTCTCCTTCCTTCTTTCCTTCCCTTATTCCTTCCTTCCTTCCTTCCTTCCTTCCTTCCTTCCTTCCTTCCTTCCTTCATCTATTCTGTACCAAGTAGGCTCTGGGGGAAGAAATGGAAACTGCACCAAACAAAGCCCTTATCTGAGGATAATCTCAGGGTTTGGAAGACCCTTCATATACATAAAGCAGAATGTGAGAGTTGAGCCATATTGCCCAGGCCCAGAAGAGAGAGCTCGCCCCACAGTCTGGCAAACAAGGTGTTAAAGACTTTCTGAGACCACTCCTGAGGGCAGGTCTGAGACTTGCCCACTGAGCTTCTTCTTTGTTTTTATGTTTTTGTTTTTGTTTTTAATTCGATTTGCCAACATATGGTATAATACCCAGTGCTCATCTCATCATGTACCTTCCTTAATGCCCCTCACCCACATACCCTACCCCCCCACCTCTAATTCACCATCACTTCTCTTTTCTCTCTCCCCAGAGGTGTGTTTCAGTGGCAGCTCCCTGAGCTCTCAGGGTGACCCTGACAGAGGAAGCTGCAGGTGCTGCGAGCCACTCTTACTCACCCATTCCCCATCTCATTCTCTATTTTGGATTGTTGCTTGGTTTGTGCAGAAACGGCTGCATTTTCTCCCTATCTTTTTAATGACACAGTCCTCAGAATGCTTGGTGTGTACTTCTGTCTCCCATTCATCTGCATAAATGCCACTATGTGTCACAACGTATTATTTTGTTTAGGGCAGTTTTGCAGCTAATGGAGGCTTGTGTCCTTGTTTAAATGACTTGTTTTGTTTTGTTTTGTTTTGAACCAGAGCTTCCACATGTTTCTTCTCTCTGCCTCTCTCTCATCTTCTCTGTCATTAATGCCCACGTTTGCATCCAGATATCTTTCCTAACAAGAGAAAAATTCTGAGCCATAAGGAAGGTAGCAAAGATCACCAAGCTTTTCCAATCCCAATCTGTAACTTGCTTGGGAAGCAAGCCCCTGACCAGATGGACAGCTCATTTAAGTACCAGAGAGCAGCTTCCACCCAGTCCCCTGGGAGCAGATGGAGTCCCTTTGGAAGGAGAAGGCCCTGGGGGATTTCCAAGTTCCAGTGTAGGGTTGAAAGCAGCCCCTCTGCACCACAACCCAGGAGTCTGCTTTGCAATCTTGAGGTTTGCTTTGGTGGATTAGCCACCTGCTCTCAGGGCTGCCCATGCCCCCCAAAGAAGTCAGGGCTTCCTGAGCCAATTCTAACTTGGCACTGTAGGAGGAGTCCCCTCTCTACAGCAAGAAGGGGTCTGGAAGACTTTTGCTGACCTGAGCCTGATGTCAAGGAGGGATTTACTAATTCCAGAGGAGTCTGCCTGGGGTTCTGTATTTCACCTCACTGCCAGGACCTCTCTGCTTCCAGGCCTTGCCCCCGGCGCTGGCCTTGGCCCTGCTAATCCCTCTTCCACTGCAGCCCCCTGGGTATCCTGGCAACCCTGCACACCAGAGGGATAGCCACTCTCCTCTCCAGGACACCTCCTTTCTTGGAGAAGAAACAATCTTCCCAAATCTACATCTTCCTGAGGGAGGCATGGCTAAGTCAGAATGAACTCATATACCTTCTCTCCTTTTGTTGACAGAAAACTGGACCTACTGGGGAGATGGGTTTTGTTACCATCATCCTTGAACTCACCTGCTGGCCCTGCTAACTCTCAGCTGTGGCTCCCAGTTCTTGGGTGGGGCAGAGCTTTCTCTGGCATGAGTGAGAAACGTAAGGAAGAAAGGGACAGGGTGTCTTTTAGATTGTGTTAAACTGCTGTTGGTTCTGCGTGGACTCCTGCTGGAGCTTGTCTTATTGAAAATAGCTTCGTCTTGTGTACTTTTCAACAGTCTCCTTTTTTCAGCCAGAGGACAGATACCCCAGCAGAGCCCAGTTACCAAAGGCAGTTGCTGATGGGTTGCTCCCCTTCCAGAGGAGAGAACAAGAGGAACAGAGCTTATCTTGCAGCATCAAAGACTGAGGCTTTGTTTATTGAGATAATAAGCTGCTCTCAGTCAGGGGCTGAGTTGTTTATTTACCTGACTTTTTCCTCTTAATCCAGAATGGTGCCTTCACTTACGAGATGCTCAGTGAATATCTTTTGAATGAACTAATGCATAAACATCTGGCACGTCCAACGTTATTCGTTTTAATAAACCCCGTTGAGTGACATCAAAGCAGCCTGGCAGTGTTACTAGGTACTAGGTGGTTATCTCGGTTCTCATTTTATTTATGAGGAATCAGCAAGAAGTGAAGTAACTTGCTCAAGAGCACGAAGCTGGGAAGTGTCGGAGTCAGGATTTGAACTCAGGTCTGTCCATCTCCACACTGTGGTGAGTTTGGGGCACATCACTGACAAGCACTATGTTACCGACTGAGATGCTTAGAAGGACGGGGCAGGGTGTGGGGCGGGGGGAGCATTCAAGTCAATGCTGCACCTGTGTGTGGCTGTGTGTAGGGAGCAGGTTTCAACTCAGGCAGGTGAGAGGACAGAGGACGGGGGAAGATGGGCTCAGGGAGGTTAGCTGAGTCAGAGTAGAGAGGAGGCAGGATTCTGTCCAACTTGGACAGCTTCCAGAGAATTCCATAATAAGCTGGCTGCGTGGCTGTAACATGCATTTGTCTTTCCACATTTGGGCAGTGGGGAAGATCTTCTGGGGAATAGTTTTACTAGAAGGCACACCTCTCCTCTTTGCCACTAGCGCAGCAGATGTGTGACCTCTAGCAGTGTACATTCTAAAAGAAAATACTAGTTAAATTCCCTTAAGGAATGTAGGCAGCCGTTTTGGACCCTTGAGGTCTTTAGGTTTCCTGCTTATAAAAGATCTGCCTTTGATGCCCTCGTTGTTTCTAGTAGCTGAGTGGTTTGCATAAGTTCATGTCCCTTTTCTCATTTCTGCAGACCGAGAACACCACAAAAGAACCCTTTGAGATGCAGTCATCAACCTGACATTTCTAGCACCAGATTAGCATCTACAGCACGCTGGTAGACACTGAGGCAATGGCCACATTGCAGAGACTGTAGATCTGGCTCGCTCTTTGGGATTATCAGCATCTGTTGCACATCTTCCAACCAGCTGGCCAGAGTGAGAGGTGGAGTCTCTTGCTATGAAATAGAGTTTTATTTTGCCATAATGTGTATCCACAGAGTATTAAACCTAACTTAGAAATCATCTACGCCTGGGGCACTTGGGTGGCTCAGTTAAGCATCTGACTCTTGATTTCAGCTCCGGTTATCATAACCTCAGGGTCTTGAGATGGAGCCCTGCATCAGGATCTGCCTCCTCGCAGAGTCTACTTGTCCTCCTCCCTCTGCTCCTCTCCACACCCCCACCCCCCAGTCATACATGTACTCTCTCACTCCCAAAGGAAGGAAGAAAGAATAAGAGAAAGAAGAAAAGAAAGAAAGAAAGAAAGAAGAAAGAAAGAAAGAAAGAAAGAAAGAAAGAAAGAAAGAAAGAAAGAAAGAAGAAAGAAGAAGAAAGAAAATCTTAAAAAAAGAAAGAAATCCTCTAAGCCTAACCCTCATTTTATGGAGGAAAATAACTGAGACTCAGAGAGGTAAAGTGACATGCTCAGGGTCACACAGTAGCCCTACCTTGTCCTACGCAGTAACCCCTCACCTCATATGCCTATGAAGCACTTGAAATGGGGGCAGTGTAGTTGGAGTGTGCTGTCGATGTAAATACCTGGAGGATTTCATTGACTCTATATGAACATAAATATCTCACTGATATTTTTTCATAATGATTACATGTGGAAATGCTACTCTTTAGGATACATTTGGTTAAATTAAATGTATTATCAAAAGTAATATCACCTGTTTCTGTTTCGCTTTGCTCACATGGCTGTTAGAAAATATAGACTAACCTACGTGGCTTGCATTCCTTTTCCACTGGACAGCAGGCCTCTACAGCTTGGAGTAGAACACAGGTCTCTTGACCTGATGGGAACCCGGAGCAGGATGGGGAGTATTGGCTGGGTCAGGGAGAAGCCAGAGGCAAGGATGCCGGTCGGGAGGTGCAGGCAGCAGGCGTGCCCCCCTGTGGGGGCTGCAGGTGCTCACTAGTCACAGAACAAGCTCCCATCGCCAGGCTGGCTGTCCCTCGAATGCCTTCCCTCCCACTCCCCTTCTTGTCTTCCCTGCCTGGAAGCTCTCTTTGTCCTTCTGCACCTGTCCAGGTGTCTGAGATGTGAGGCAGCCCAGCCTCCTTCATCGATCTGCTTCTGCTGCCTTCGAACCTGGTTCGATCCGCGGCCCTCCTTCACGCCCTCTCAGCGCCTCTGCAGCTGCCTTAAACAACCATTCACTCTTCTTCCTCCCACAGAGCTCTGACTTAGGAATGATCTCCAAACAGTGCTGTCCTTGAGAAAACTACACAGCACGACCACTTACTAAAGGAAGGAGAGCCTGCCTTTCACTCTCTTCCTTGCAATGTCTTAACCCCAGCCGCCCAAGCCTGGGTTCTGCAGAAATGCAGAGGAGCTTGGGGAATGCAGGATCAGGCCGGCCGTGGAAGACAGTTTTGAGCATTGAATGTTGCATATTAAGCAATCTGTCCCACTACTGGCCCCAGTTCCTCTCTGTAGCTCTTCTAGACTTAGCTTCTACAAATACAAAGTAGGAATTCTTCATTTATTCTTTCATTCATTCAGCAAGGGTCGAGTGAGCATCAGAGTCTCCCAGGCACTGTGCTGGGCTCACAGTGCTCACGGCAGACACGGTCTTATAGCAAGTAGAGGAAAGAGATGAAAACCGAAGGAGGTGGACTGGTGCCCGGCAGGTCCTACAGACACCGTGGCCTCAGCATGGCCTAGAAGCTCATATCCACCGCCCCCTTCAGCCCCCCAGCTGAGCAGGATAGAGCTGCTGTAGAAACGGGACCCAGCAGACCCTGAGCCCTGTGCCAGTTTGGACACTGAAGAACTATTCCTGAGTTCCATTCAGAATTTCGAAATCTGTTGCTCAGACTCAACTTCTTTTGTCCCATCCTTTCTAATATCCCAGACAAAAACCCATTCAGTCCTCCTGGACTAAGGTTGCTTCATCTGGATTCATCCCTGTAAAGGCACATACTTCTCCATGTTGTCTTATTTCATAGAATGTCCCCACCTGCTCTTCCGTAGGATGCTGCTCACGCTGTCACTCTATGGCCCTCTCTGAGACAGGTAGCCAGCCCCTTCCTCTCCCTCTTCCCTTCAGCAGGGAATCGGAGGATTTGCTTAAGCCTAATCCCGTGGGAGGCTGAGCCATCCTCCTTCCCAGATGCTACTCATAGATCATTGTGCTTTTTTTCTTTAAACCTCTTTTTCAAAATTGAAAGATATTTTATATAGTTTAAAAGGTGCAGAAACTAGATGTGCAGTTTAAATAATTACTATACAGTGAACACCTAGGAAATACAACTCAGGCCAAGAATGAGATGGTAGCCAGATCCCAAGAAGACCTCCATCCACTAGACCTGGTCACAGACCCCCATCCATGGACATTTGGTATGACCCTATCCCTTGCTTTAAAAAAAAATCATTTTAGCATTTCCATATACATTCCAAAGGAATATAGATTAATTTGGTCTTTTTCTGAGCTCTACATAAATGAAATCATATTGTATGTATCATTTGGTGCCTGGATCACTACACTGTTTGTAAGGGCCATTTATGTTTTTACCTGTTTCTCTAGTTTATTCATTTTTATTTTGTTTATTTAATTTCATTTATTTTTTCAATTTTTTTCATTCATTGTTATTCATTTTTATTACTATATAGAATGACCATTACTTTTCTACTGCCTTGAAAATCCACCCTCCTGCTCTGAACCCAGTGATCTTGGGTTGCTTGTCTTATAGGCCTCAAACACACCAGAAGCACTATCCTCATCCCGGATGAAACTTTTATTATATTTTATGTTTTTTGTTTTGTTTTCTTTTATATTTCATTTATTCATTTGAAAGAGAGAGAGTACAAGCTGGGGGGAAAGGACAGAGGGAGAGGGAGAAATAGACTCCCCGCTAAGCAGGGAGCCCAATATGGGGCTTGATCCCAAGACCCTGAAATCATGACCTGAGCTGAAGGCAGATTCTTAACTGACTGAGCTATCCAAGGGACCCTACAAACTATTTTATTATGAAAATTTCAAGCATATACAAATTTAGGAGAACAATTTAATAAGCCCCTTTATACCCGGCACCCAACTTCACCATTTATCCATTTATGACCAAACCTATGGTACCTGTATCCCCATGCAGTCCTCTCCTCAATTATTTTGAGACAAATCTCAATTATTTTATTCGTAAATTTTTCAATCTTTTCCTCAAAAATAAAAGATTATTTTTAAAAAATGTGATCTTATATCATTATTATACATAGAATAAAACCAATGGTGTTTTCTTGGTACAAAAAAATAAGCTGATGTTCAAATTTTATTATCTTAAAAAGTTTTGAATACTCTATTTGAATAAGAATTAAAATGAGATTCATAAATTGCAACACAGTGAATTATATTTCTCTTTAATTGCTTCAGTCTATAAAACCTACATTCGGCGTGATCACTTGTCCACATTTCTCTCTCTCAATCTTTCTCTTTTCATCTCATAACTTTGATCTCTCTTCATCCTTCCAGTTTATTTATTTATTCTAAGCTTATTTATTTATTTTAGTAATCTCTACACCCAATGTGGGGCTCAAACCCATGAACCCAAGTTCAAGAGTCACATGCTCTTTCAACTGAGCCAGCCAGGAGCCTGTCCTTCCAATTTTATTTCTTTCTTAAAGAAACCAGATTGTCACTGTCCAGAGTTCCTCACAGTTGGGCTTCTCCTGTTCTTTAACATATTCTTCTCTCCACTATGTTTTCTTTAAATTGATGCCAGGTCCTAGAGTTTTGTTCCAGACACAGTTTGATTTTTGGCAAGAGGTCCCCATAGATGGTGTTTTGTACTTTCATCAGCAAGTGGTCTGAGAGGTCAGCATCCATCATTACAGCCTATCATCACGGCTTAAAAATGGCAACATCTATTTCAACCAGTCCTTCATTTGTCAGCTAAGATATTTCTAGAAAGAAACTGTGCACTGTCAACTATTTGATTTCCCTGAGAGAGTTTTTTTGAAAAAAAAAATTTTTTTTTTGAGACAGCATGGGAGAAGGGGGCAGGGCGGGGCAAAGGGAAAGACCGAGAGAAAGACAGAGAGAGAGAGAGAGAGAGAGAATCTTAAGCAGTCTCCATGCTCAGCATGGAGCCTAACACAGGGTTCAATCTCACAACCCCTGAAATTATGACCTGAGCTGAAATCAAGAGTCAGATGCTTAATCAGCAGAGCCACCCGGGGTCCCTCCTTGAGATAAGCTCTTACAAGAAAGAAAGAATAAATGTTTGATCTTTTTCCTTTATTATTTTCCAAAATAAAAGTTGATATAACAAACTCCCAAGAAGAATGAGGACTTTTTTCTTCCTCTAACTTTATGAATTAATGGATACACCCATGATTGAAATGCTTTACTCCATTGTGATTCTTCTTATGATATCCAAATGATCCTATTTTTGACTGGTAAGAGTCTTTTAAATTAACTCCTGAGGTCTTAAAACCTCTTAATACAACCTTTGTAGACATTAAAGCTTCTTTGTTTTATGGCATCATATTGTCATATCATTTCATCCATTAATATTTCAGAGATCCCTGAGTTCTTTTATCAGTAGAAGATCGTGATCTGGATACTCTTTGTTACTAGGTTGGCTATTATTTCTAAGCCCTTTCAATGAACAGAGCCAGGAAATAAAGACAAATTGTCATGAGTTCATGTAGACACTGATAAATCAAATTAGAACTACATAATTTTTACCTAAGATCTTTAATTGTATCTCTTTTTATTTTGTTATGTCAAGTATTATATTTCTCCACACTGATATAATTATTCATTTTCTATCACACATAGTTCACACATGACAGACTTAGAATAACAATATAAATGCTACAATCAAGAAGATGATTATTAAAATCAATTTAATATTTTTTGTAAGTTTTTTTGTCCTTAGGTTACATTGCACTAAAAATTTTATAGTAAATGATTATGTTATAAAGTCATCTGAAATATTTTCTCCTGTGGTTATGACACTAACTCAGTATACTATTAAGTCATTTTACTTTTTTATTTATAAATATTACTTATGTATTTATATAACTATGCAAAATATTAATGTATTCCAAAGTTATATCATGCAATAGATATTCAGGGTAATTTAACTTCTAACATTATTCCCCTCTCCTGTTTCCTCCATTTGAACTATTTATTCTAGAGCTTTGAGGAACCATTTCTTTTTTTTTTTTTTTTTAGATTTTATTTACTCATGAGAGACACACAGAGAGAGACAGAGACATAGGCAGAGGGAGGGAATCTCTGTGGGGAGCCTGATGTGGGACATGATCCCAGGATCTTAGGATCACAACCTGAGCCAAAGGCAAATGCTAAACCATTGAGCCACCTAGGTGTCCTGAGGAACCATTTCTTTTCCAGTTTTTCTTTACTTTTCCATTTTTCTTGGAAAAAAAGGAAAAAAAAATCTATATTTTTGCATCCCTTCCTCCTTTCTTAGAGAAGATAATATACCACACATACTTTTCTCCATTTGCTTTTTACACTTAATAATATATCACTCCAATAATATACATGCATGCGATCATACAGCATGCAACCTTATCGGTTTGGTTTTTCTCACTTACATACTTCTCTGAAGATTGGTCCAGGTTGTTGAGTGTATCAAGAGTTGGTTCAGGGGTGCCTGAGTGGCTCAATTGGTTGGGCACCTACCTTCTGTTCAGGTCATGGTCTTAAGGTCATGGTTTTGAGGTTGGATTGGGCCCCAAGTCAGACACCCTGCTTGGCGGGGCAGGGAGGGCTGTGTCAGCTTCTTTCTATTCCCTCTCATGCTCTTACCCTTTCTCAATCTCTCTCTCTCTCTCTCTCAAAAAAAAAAAAAAAAAGAGTGCGTTCATTTTTATTGCACAGTAATATTCCAAGGTATGGATGTACCACAGCCTGTTTAATCATTCAGCTGTTCAAGGACATGTGGGTAATTTTTAGGTTTGGGCTATTACAAATAAAGCTGCTATACATGTGTGTACAGGTTTGTGTGTGAACAGGAGTCATCATTTCTCTAGGATAAATGCCCCAAAATGTAATTGTTGGATTGGTTGTTGGGTGTTTAGTTTCTTCTTCTTCTTCTTCTTCTTCTTCTTCTTCTTCTTCTTCTTCTTCTTCTTCTTCTTCTTCTTCTTCTTCTTCTTCTTCTTCTTCTTCTTCTTCTTTCTTCTTTGTATATTTTTTATGGAGTTTGATTTGCCAACATATAGTATAATACTCAGTGCCCCCCTCAGTGCCCGTCACCCAGTCACTCCATCCCCCCGCCCACCCCCCTTTCTACCACCCCTCTTTTGTTTCCCAGATTTAGGAGTCTGTCATGTTCTATCACCCTCTCTGATTTTTCCCACTCATTTTTCTCTCCTTTCCCCTATAATCCCTTTCACTGTTTTTTATATTCCCCGTATGAGTGAAAGGAACATTCCCAACTAGTTTTCCAGAGGGCTTGTACCATTTTATATTTCCACCAGGAGTATATTAATGATTTGCTTTGGCTGTGTCCTCTCCAGCATTTGGTGTTATCACATATTTTATTTTAGACATTCTAATAGATATGTGATAATATTTCCTCATGGTTTTAATTTGCATTTCCCTAATGGCTAATGATGTTTGAACATCTTTTTTGCCCTTTTTTTTAAAAACCATCTATGTCTTTTATTGTTTTTTGACTACTGAGTTTTGAGAGCTCTTTATAGATTCTAGATACTAGTCCTTTGTCAGATGTGCGACTTGCCCCACCCCAACTCCCCAAAAAAATCTGCCACTCTGTAGCTTATCTTTCCATCTTCTTGACAGGGTCCTTTGTAGACAGGACATTTCCAATTTGGATCAAGTTTTATTCACCAATTTCCCTTTAGTGAAGCATGGTTGTGCTCGAATCTATGAACTCTTGGTCTAGCTCTTTATCCTAAAGATTTCCTCTGTTTCATTTTCTGTGAGTTTTATAGTTTCTAGCCAGCCTGCCTTTCCCCCACACCCTTCAGAGTATTCACATGTTTATTTTGTATTGACTGTCAGGGTGCTCAATTGTATCACCTCCTCTGGACCCACAGTTTATAGTGAGAATCCTGGGGTCATTTGAATTGTTTTTTTCCGTATAGTTAAAATGTCATTTCTCTTTCATTGCTTTCAAGATTTTTTTCTGTATCTTTAGCTTTTGGAAGTTATATTGTAATGTGTCCTGTGGATTTGGGAGGGAGGCAGGTTATTTAGTAAAGAGTTCACTCAGCTCCTTAAATCTGTCGGCTTCTGTCTTTGGGGAAGTTTGGGAAGTTTTTCAGAAACATTCTCTTCTGTTGTGTGATGCTGATGACAGAAATGTTAGGTCTTTTATGATATTCCCACAAGTCCCTGAGGCTCTGTTCCTTTTTTGTTTTGTTTTCTCTCTGTTCAGATTCTACTATTTCTATTTTTCTATTTCAAATCCACCGGCTCTTTGTCTCCCTGCTTCTGCACTTTGCTGTTGAACCCAACCAGTGAGGTTTTTAAATTCCAGCTATTGTTATTTTTTTTGGTTCTAAAATTCCCATTTGGTTCTTATTTCTAGCTTCTACTTATTTGCTGAGACTTTCAGTTTCTTTGTTGAGACTTTGTTTCTCTCCAAAGTTTGTTTGTGGTTCTCATTGCAGCATCTCTATGAGGACAGCTTTAAAATCTTTGTCAAGTTCTGTCATCTTGGTATTGGCATCTGTTAATTGGCTTTTTCACTCAGTTGGAGATTTTCCTAGTTCTTGAGATGATGTGTGACTTGCAGCTGAAACCTGGACATTTTTATATTATGCCATGAGTCTCTGGACCTTATTTCGACCATCTGTTTCGTGTAGTTCCCTCTGATACCACTCTGGCAAAGGAAAGGCAAAGGCACTGTCCTGTGACTGCCAGCTGGGGGTAGAAGTCCAAATTCTGCACTCAGCCTCGTTTGACACCCAAGGGGGAATGCAATGCTTAATTTTATGTGTCAACATGAATGGGCTATGGGATGCCCAGTTTGAACATTATTTCTGGGTGTGACTATGAGGATGTTTCTGGATGAGATTAACATTTGAATCAGTGGACTCAGTAAAGTAGATTACCCTCCCCAGTGTGGGTGATCATCATCCAATCTGTTGCGGGCCTGAATAGTAAAAGGCAAAGGAAGGAGGCATTTGCCTTTTCTTCCTGCCTCACTGTATGAACTGGGACACATCATCTCATATCATTTCATTTTCTTGTTCCCTCAGGATATACATATACATCAACTCTTCTGGTTCTTAGGTCTTCAGACTCAGATTGAATTACAACCACACATCCTTTCCAGTCCTTCCCATTCCCCAAGAGAACTGTCCATTTGGTAATCTTGGTTAAATTAGTGGATTTGGTCAACACTAAAGAAAAAGATTTTAGGCATGTTAATAGGTAAGGAATCACTGGCCATGTTGACTTTTTCCATTTCCAAATACGTTTGCCAACTTGAAGGCAGAGGCAGATTCTTCTGGCCCAAACCAGGCAGAGCCAAGTGAGCCCATGGGAATATTTACCTTGGCAACCTAGAGAAAATAGATGTGAAGTAACTCCACATTTCTAGGACTCAAGAAATGACAATTCCATCTGTCATTCTTCTGTCACTTCTATCCTTACTTCTATGTATAAAATACATCCGAATTTGAGATACCTTTTGTTTTTTTTCCAGAAATTGTAGTATCTTTTGGCTAGTACACACAAACCTGTGTTACTCCATACTGTTTCCGTTTGTAGTCACAATTATTCCTAATCACTGCTGGTTTGTTGTTTCTATGAATAAAGCTGACTAAGAAAGAAACTAGCCAATCAATCTCAGGGTTGTGTTTAAAAGACTTAGGAAAAAGTCAACTGTGACAGTTGGCATCTTCTCCACTTTGAGGACTAAACTCATTGTCTCATCTTTAAGGCTGAAACCTTCTTCCAATTACTCAGGTGACAGTCTCGCAGGGAATCAATCCTTTCTATGTGGGTCTTCCTAAAATAGGGGCCTATTTTAAAGTTGGGAGATGGAGGAAATGTTGTTACTCTTGCTGTTTTAACATTAGAAAACCCTCTCCTCTTACCCCATCAAAATTTGCTGTTTTGTGACTTCTTTAATTAGAAATTTAGGGGGGATATATATAGAGAGACCCTACAAAACATGCCAAAAATATGTTATTAAGCCTTATCCTAAGGAAGATAGGTTTGTAATCCCAGGAGACATGCACAGAGCCACTGAGGTTCCTGGTCTGGGGGCAAGTCCACTTTAGTCCAGCTACTTTCCTGTTGGATCATGATCTATGTCCTCTACAGGTGGTGCCTTGTCTAACTTGCACTAGTTCTAGAAGCTCAGAGCAAGATAACAAGTGCTGAGAACAGTGGAATCCTTCCTATGATGGAGAAGAGAAGAGAAAGAAGGGTGATAAGACAGCTAGTCACCAGGCCATTGTGGGGAAAGAACCAGATGTCATTTTCTGCTTTTAATTAGTACTAATTTTTTGCATGGAATATGATGTAAATATTACCTATTAATAATTCTAGGTTGGATTAGGCAGGAGGTAGTGTGCAGATGCAATGAAGAAGTATTCAGTTTTAGCAAAAAGTGCACTGGAGCCAAGATGAGAAGCTGCTCACATGGCTGGAGTGGGTGGCCATAACATCTAGAGACACCATGATCAGATACTGGATACTTTTCAGACCTGTTTCATTCAACAAAATGAATGTTATTCATTCAAGAACACAACTACAGACAGCCCTTGTGTTGATCTAACTTCTAGTAACATCTTGTGAATCTCCTCATGGTAAGGGATGTTGATTGCTAATAAAGGTTTATCAACCTCTTCATACACATGCAAAATACTTGTGCTGATACAAGTGAGTTATTTATATGCACTGAAAAAGTAGTTCTACTAGAGGTCACATTTTATATTAACACTGAATTTTAATAGTCACTGAAGTCTCTGGTTAAATTCCAGCTGTTCCTTATTCTTTAAAGTTCCACATTAGCAAATATTTGGCGAAATATAAAATTGTGATTGGAGTTGAAAGAAAAATTTGATTTATCTCTATTTGTTTCTGAAACATGTTAGACTTAAGTTACCTGTGTTATGCAAATTGGTGTCAAGCAAAAAGGAAGATTTAGCGATCATGAAAATCTCTTTAAATTCTGTTTTTATTTTAAATAAGGCCAACATGCTCTTCCAAATGGAAATAGCCCCACAGACTAACAGATCATGTCAGGAAAAGACTCCTGTCCACAGAAGCAACTCCTATCTTAGTTCTCCTAATAGGCTGGATGAAGGAGAGGGCCAAATCTTGAACAAACTTAATCCTCAGACTCTATGCAGACATGAATGATATTCTGGGTTTCATCATTTGTTTCTTTAAATCATGACATTGCTACAATCAGCTCCAGAGTTGAAATAGAAGATTAAAATTCTATTCATAGTTATACATTATCTTTCCCTATAATTTTTGCAAGAGCCAAAAAATTAGGATACTAAACAGAAAAATTACAGAGTAATTAAAAAACTACTATTTATTTTTATAGAAAACATTTTATAGCTGCTGTGTGGAAAAGTATTGCTATGCAATGAGAAAGATATGGATTCAAATCTCAGCTCTGCTAACTTGCAGGCCAATACAGAGGTTGGACTTTAAAGTTTATATGTGCTTCAGTTTCATCATGGTAAAAGATGGTTGAGAACAAGGTTAAAAAATATATTTTATGAACCTATACAACCACAAAATGCTGCCCCCACGTGTCTAAGAAAAGAGTAATGTGCTTACCTCAGTTTGCACTTGAACATAATCTGGAGAGAAAAAATTAATAGGTTCTGTTAGTTTCTTTCATGCTTGCTTTCTTTCCTCCCTAGGTGATTCTCATTATGCAATCAGGTTTGAGAAGCACAAAAATAGATTATAAACTCCTTAAGGGCAGGATTTTTGCTTGTGCAATTTGTGATTGCACTGTTTTGGGATAAGTATCCAGCTGACAGTAGTGCTCAAGTAATATATATTGAGCAGATAAATTAATAAATGAATGTGTACTTTATTAAAGAAGCAATATAATCAACCCTCATGTCAAATACCACTGTAATAATAATAATCATAGTTACCATCAAATGAGTCTTAACAATATTCCTGGAGTGGATCTTAAAACCTCCTAATGGAGTCCCATGGAGTTTAGAATAAAATCTGACCTTTTTACTACAGCATCTAAGGCACTGGACAATCTGTCCCTTTCCCACCTTTCCAACCTCATCTCTTGGCATCCTCTCTTTAGATAGTCACACAGGCTCTACTTACTCCTTGAACCCATCAGGCTAGTTCTTACCTTAGGACTTTTGCTCTTATTGTTCCTTCCACATGGATTACTCTTCTCCAGATCTTGATGTGCCTGATTCCTTCTCATTATCAGAATATCATCCCACACAAAACATCTAAGACCCACCTTCCATGGTTATGCTGTCCAATGTACCTCCATCCTGCTGTCACTCTGTTCTATTACCTTACTTATTTCAGCGTCCTCCCAGTAGTTTTTACTATCAAGAACTACCATCATATTTATGTGTTAATATATGTTGATTTGATACTTTATGATTCCTCAATTCTCACTAAAATTTAGGTACCATTAGGACAAAAATCTAATCCTTTATTTTTTTTTCACGCAATATACCCAGCACTCAGAACAATGCCCAGCACCAACAAAAACTTATTAAATACTTGGTGAATGCATAAAATGATTTTTAAAAGACTTATTTGTTATTTATTTAACTGTCTGACTTTGGGAAAGTCCTATACACTCTAACATGCATAACTTGCCTTGAACAATGGCTGGCATGTAGCAAGTGCTCAGATAGCATCAGCTTCCCTTGACTCTGCTGTTCCTCTTCTACCTTAAAGGAAGCTTTTTGAAGCATTCTGTGTAAAGTCATCTAAAAATAACAAGCACATAGGTTTTCCTTTTTCTTGTGTAAATACCTTAGGATGGAATTTATAGGTGGTTACATATGATTAGTTTCAAGAAATTCCCAAACAACTTTCTAAAAGCAACGATATCATTTCACACCTCCATCCTCTCCACATTCTCACCAGCATTTATTATTGCCAGTCTTTATAATTTTAGCATTCACATGGGTATAAAATGGTATATCATTGTTATGTGATTCGCCTTTCTCTCAAAGCTAATGATGTCGAGCATTTTTCATGTATTTATTGGCCATTCACATATCTTCTATTTTCAAGTGTCTTTTCCAATCTTCTGTCAACTTTTTACTAGCATGTCTTCTTATTGTTGATATGTAGAGCTCTTTGTTTATCCTGGATACAATTCCTCTGACAAAAGAAGTAGAATGCTTCTAATACACTGACAATAACTTCTCAATTTGTAAACCGTGTGTTTTGATGAGCTTTTATTTTCACAAGGTATAATTTGTCAACTTTTATTTTATGTTAAGTGCTTTGTAGGTTGTATCTAAGAAATCGTTGCCTGCTCCAAGGTCATGAAGATATTCTATATTTCTTTTTTTTTTTTCTCTAGAAGCCTTATGGTTTTATTTATTTTTTATTTTTTTTTAGCCTTATGGTTTTAGCTGCTTCATTTAATTTTATAATCGATCACAGATTAATTTTTGCATGTGATTTGACGTAGGGGCCCATATGTGTATCCAGATTTTTATAAAAATATCTAGCACTCTCTTATTCATAATAAGGAAAAAGGAAATAACCCAAATATCTATTGATAAGAGAAATGGAAGAACATATTGCAATTATTCTAACAATGGCATACTAATCAGCAATACAGAAAGTAACTAGAGATATATGCAACAGCATGGATGAATCTCAAAAATGTTATGTTGAATGAAAGAAGCCAGACATAAAGGGCTACATACTGTTGATTCTATTTATATGAAATTCAAGAACAGGCAAAGTTAATTTGTGGGATGAAAATGAGCACCGTAGTTGCCTTCAGAGTAAATGGGGCTTAACTAGAAGTGGACATGAGGGGATTTTGTGCAGATAGAAATGTCCTACGTATTTTTTTTTGTAATAATAAATTTATTTTTTATTGGTGTTCAATTTGCCAACATACAGAATAACAGGGACCCTGGGTGGCGCAGCGGTTTAGCGCCTGCCTTTGGCCCAGGGCGTGATCCTGGAGACTCAGGATCGAATCCCACGTCGGGCTCCCAGTGCATGGAGCCTGCTTCTCCCTCTGCCTATGTCTCTGCCTCTCTGTGTGTGTGTGTGTGACTATCATAAATAAAAAAAAAAAAAATTAAAAAAAGATGAAAGCAGAATAACACCCAGTGCTCATCCCGTCAAGTGCCCCCCTCAGTGCCCTCCACCCAGTCCCCCCCCCCCCCGCCCTCCTCCCCTTCCACCACCTCTAGTTCGTTTCCCAGAGTTAGGAGTCTTCCAAGTTCTGTCTCCCTTTCTGATATTTCCTACACATTTCTTCTCCTTTCCCCTCTATTCCCTTTCACTATTATTTATATTCCCCAAATGAATGAGACCATATAATGTTTGTCCTTCTCCGATTGAATGTCCTACGTCTTGATTGGGACATTAACAGAAGTGTAACACTCATCAGAACTCATTGAACTATGTACTTAAGGTCTGTGTATTTCACTGTGTATAAATCTTATCTTTAAAATGTCAAATAGGGGATCCCTGGATGGCGCAGTGGTTTGGCGCCTGCCTTTGGCCCAGGGCGGGATCCTGGAGACCCGGGATCGAATCCCACGTCGGGCTCCCGGTGCATGGAGCCTGCTTCTCCCTCTGCCTGTGTCTCTGCCTCTCTCTCTCTCTCTCTCTCTCTCTCTCTCTGTGACTATCATAAATAAATTTTAAAAAAATTTAAAAAAAATAAAAATAAATAAAATAAAATGTCAAATAGTTGATAGCAACAAAGATTGTAAGCATGAACAAGCCACTACATGTAAGGGCAAATGTCTCTAAATACTTCCATAGCCCAGGTTTATCCCACAGCCATCTATGTTCATAATAAAATTAAGAAATGGTTAATTTTTTCTTCAGAAGCTTGTAATAATTCAGAGAATCTGCTTAGAAAGTTTTAAAATGTAAAACCTTTGACATTTAAGAAGTTTTGATATTTAAAGAGGCATCCTTTACATAGAGCAAATTATGAGTAAGACACCACTAGTAATTGACGTTGTGCGATACGCTTACATGAACATATAAATTCACAGAACAAATGCATGTATGTGTATGTATCCACTTCAGAGTCCTAGAACAAAGCCATAAAAGGCTATGAAATTATACTATCAAGGATTGGTGTGCTTCTTGGGTTTCATAGTCTTTTTTTCAAATTGAATTGAAATACTCAATTCTAAAGCCCCAGCTAGAATTGCACATTAACAACAGAATACTTGCAACCATAAATTTATAACTGCTTCGAGATTTTCCAGAACAATCCCTTTGAGCCTCTCAGCCTCTGAAAGAGTGTACAATCCACCAGCACCATTTCTACCTCAGACCAGTCAGCAGAATCCTACGCAGCTTTATTTCATGCTCGCTGATTCTTTTTTGTGCCTTGCTACTGAAGCTCAGACCTACTTAGATCATAACTGTCTTTGCATTTCTATTAGCATTCACTGGGGCCACCAAGAGGGGAAATAACGGTGTACAAGTGCATAGCTTCCACAGAACCTGTCAAACAGAACCTTCTACTGGGTCATGAATAAGATTGAGAGGGCTAGCACACTTTGTATTGTTTTATGGGAAATGAATTATTGACTACAAACAGAATTTGGGGATCCTTTGTTGTTGGAGAATATTTATGTACTACTTCTCCCATTTCTGTGTGAGAAGTTTCCTTGGCTCTTGGACTTTCTCATCCTATCTCCCTCAGAAAGAGTGTCTTTTCTGATTGGTGATCACGGAGAACAAAATGAGCATGTTTCAGCTCCTTCTCATCATGCCTTAGTCATGCCACAGGCACAATTGAGCGGCATCAGTCCTTGTGGGTAGCCTGCAGTTCAGGGGATATTTACAATTCAGGAAAATATTAGCAAACCAATTAGCCTAAGGATTTAAGTCATCATTTCTATCTGGCTTTTATGCTTATTTTTCAACTGCACCTATCCTGAAGTGGAAAGGAGAAAGCTGATAGTTCTAGAGCTAAGCACTCCGACCTGAGAGTTGAGAAATACCACTTTCTATATTTATTTCGTAAAAATGTGCATCTTCATCAATTTCAGCACATGAATATAACTGACTCTTCATTGTCTAGGAAAGGGGGAAATTTCATACTCCTGGTGGCCTGAGCTTTTAGTATTGCCATTGTACCTGTATTCCAAAAACCTTCCAATTTGCATGTAACTTAAGGGTTCACTCAACTTGCTTCTTACTGAAATCTTGTAATGATCCCCACTATATCATGTAGCTGGATAGTCATTAATAACTCCTATTAAATGTAAGTAGTTTCACATTTCATCAATACCTCCAAATTGTTTTTCTTATTACTTTTCTAATGTTTGTGTCCATATTTTTCCTTATCATTGGTCATCATCTATAGATCAGAGATAGTGGGTGATTAATTAGAACCATGAGGAACTCATCAACTACTAGAGAGCGTATATTGAAATGAAATGTCTCACTGATGGCAGAACACATGAAGTATCAAAAAAGAGGTATAAACAAAAGAGGTATAGAACCTGGAGGATCTCCAGGGGCACAGAGTTAGGAAATATTACCTTTATGAACATGGAACTGGTCTCTCATAAACTGAATATCAACTCTAGATGGTCATTTTTTTAAGTCTTGATCTCAGATATGTTTCATACAATAGCAAAGAAATGTGTTTGAAAATAGATAATAAGTGAGTGCCTGCCAGTTTTGATGAAAGTTCCATGTGTTCCAAGGCATTCTCTATCAGGCTTGCTATGGGACCATCCATTTGGTTCAGATATTGAAGGGCCATTACCTATTCCAAGAAAAGTAGTCCAGTTGACAATGGAGTCCATATTACCTTGGACTATCTAGCCCTGTTCTTGCACAAAGTAGGGCCTGAGGGAGAGCATAATGGATAGTCAAATCCATAGAGAAAACCTAGAACACTGAGTGAATCATAGTCATCTTCCAAAGGGGCTGATGATCACCTGCCAAAGATACTGGAGGAGATTCCTGTCCTTGGTAAAAAGTTGATAAGAGTGCATGCCCTTGCAGACCCTTTCCATTCTAAAATTTCATTGTTCTTTCATAAGAAGGTGTATGTAAGGACCCATAGCAGTGGGGAGCTCTGGTTAGCCAAAGAGAAGCAGGAGAGAACTGGGTGTTTGGACTCTTCCTTATTTTTATTCTTTTCCAGAATCAATCTTGATTCAAAGGTCAACCCAGCATAAATAGGGGACAGCCCTGTGCACTTACATCATTGTAAGTTGCAAAGTCTCTACTCCTTTTCCAGGATTACAGACTAGAATTCTGATTCACTTTTCTTGAATAATCAATATAGAACCATTTTAATCCCAGTCTCCTTGATTAGAGCCCCTAATTCTATCTAATTACTTTAGTAAACTTCTTACTGTCTTATGACATACTTCAGAAAAAGCACAAATTTTTGAAGAAAAATGTAACAAAATATAATAAAAACTCATCAATGCATCACAGTTGAAGAAATAAAACACAACAGCACAGATAAAGCCTTTTTATTTCTTCTCCCCTGAATATATTCATATTCAATCCAATGGTAATTGTAAGGAAATCTACTTTAAAAAAAAAAAAACCTTTCTATTTTCTTCTTTGACATACTATATGTGCCAACTTAACCTTGCCCTAGGTCGGGGCATGTGATAGAATTCTGCCCAAAGAATGAGAAGGAAATGGAATTATACAACTTCCAAATCTGGCCTATAATCCTGCTCAATCCTCCAAACTCTCCCATTAGCTAGCTCCATGGAGAAGGTTTTGAAGTCCCCAGAAGTGGGGCACGGGGACTACCAGGAACATTACTGGGTATCTGAATGACTGCATGGAGCAATTTTTCATTATCAACTTCACTTGATTATAACATGAATGAAGAGTGGGTTCGTTTCGAGTTAGCCTACTCTCATGAATAGACTAATAATTTCCATGCAGGTCTGTAGACTTTTACCACATGAAGAGGAGTCCCCAGATAGTACATAACTTGCATGTTTTCTAACTTAATATAATGTTACCATATTGCCTGTGTTCTTCATTATCTCGGTTTTTTCACTCACCATGGCTTGTGAGACCCATCTATACTAACAGGTGTTCTCTCAGTTATTTTCACTGCTGTAATTCCCTATTGCAGGAATACTGCATAATTTGTGTATCTGTTTCCCTATTTTTGGCTATTAAATAGTTTCATATTTCTTGCTATTATAAATAATCCTATGAACATTCTTATGCCTCTTTGTTTATATATATAATATACACACATATATACATATATATACACATATATACTAGGTGTGTGTGTGTGTGTATATATATATACACATATATACACCTAGTGAAGATAGATATCTATCATATAGCTCTATATATCTCTATATATCTATCTACTCCTAGTGAAAATAGATAGGTGTCCCTAAGATACTTAATAAATTGACTTTTGCTGCATGAAATCACTTCAAAACTTAGTGACAACACAATAACTACTTATTTAGCTCACAATTCTGTGAGTTGGCACTTTAGTTTGAGCTCAGGCCCTGTTGGTTTGAGCTGAGCTTTGCATGTTTTTATGATTAGCTTCAAAGTGTCTTCTCGCTAGTGATCTCAAGTGGCTAAGCTGCGCTACATGGTCTTTCTCTCACGCTCCAGCAGTCAGGCTTATTCATAGGGTGTCAGAGTTCTAAGGGCAGCAAGAAGCAGAAACTGAAAGGTCTCCTGAGGCCCAGGCTCAGAACTGGCACATCAATTCTAACTTTCTTGCTTGGACAAAACAAATCACAAAACCAGGCTAGAATCACAGAGTGGGAGAATAAATTCTACTTCTTGATGGGAGGATATGCAAAATATTGCACTGATATTTATAATCTGTCACACCTAGGAGTGCAATTTCTGGGGGCTTCTGGCTGGCTAATTTGGTAAAGCATACGACTCTTGATTCGTTTCTTCAAGCCCCACACTGAAGGTGGAGTTTGCTTAAAACAAAGAATGCAATTTCTGAATTATAGAATATACATATGTTCAACCTTACTAGATTTCGCAGAAACTTTTTCCAAAGGGGCTATATACTTTGTTGCCAAAAAAAAGGCAGTTTGGGGTACTGGTTAAGATCATGGACTCTGAAGCTCTATCGTTCTGTTTGAATCACAACAGTACTTCTTACAACTGTGACTTTTGCAGGTTTTTAAACATCTCTATCTCTTAGTGTTCTCATCTGTGAATGTTCTTGGTTGCAAGACCCTAGCCAATTGAGGCATACAAAGACTTTATTGGAAAGCTAATGCTTGGTTCTCATAATCAGTTGGAAGCTTGCATAACCAGGCTTAGCCTATGGGCAGGAACCAAGGCAAGAGTTGGGGGAGGTTGGCAGTAGAGAACTCAACCAAGGCCAGTTTTTGTTAGAAGAGAAATTCCAGGCACTGATCAATACCATGGGGTTCAGAATGATGCATGACTTTGTTTCACCTCTAGTAGCCCCTTCAGAAACAACTTATAATGCAGTCATTTCTCTGCTTCCATCTTACCCTACTTATAGCCATTCCACACCCAACCCAGCATTCTCTGTTTTCTAAGGAAACTTACACACTAATGCAAATTAGTTTAGCAGAGATCTGTGCCAATCTGTCTCTTATGTTTTCATTGATATTCTAACTTCGTTCTCTACCTTTCCCCTGAAAACTTGCTATTCTGGTTCTCTCTTCATTAGGTAAAAAGAGCAAAGAATCCCTAGAAACAAATATAAACTACAAGCAAACTTATGGCAGAAAGGGAAAGCTATATACTAGTAGTTAGATAGCTTGGTAGTGGCTGAGTTAAAGTAGAAATAAAAAAAGAAAAAACAACTTTGGGTAAAAAAGAATGAAAAGACCAACTCAACTGACTGACTTTTCTTATTCCCAGTTTAGGAGTTGGCCATCCTGAACTTGTGTGTGTGTACATATAAATATATATGTATATGTGTATGTATACAGAGTTTATATATGTGTGTACATATGTACATGCTATATGCACACATGCACATTGTATGCATGAAAATACACACAAAGATTATATATTACATGTGTATATGTAGATATGTATATATGTACGTGTGTATGTGTGTATTCTGTTTATTGACTGGGCTTCCTAGTTTTTGGAAGAGAAGTTGTTAAAAAAATTACTAGAAATCATACGTGAAGATAGCTGGAGATAAGTTTGGGGAAACAATGCATGAACAAGGATTTATTGAGGATCAGTTATGTGCCAGGTATCAGGGACCCAAAGTGTCACAAGGGCTCACTGAGCGGAGTATGTGATGGAGTATTCAAGAAGCGCATGGTCTGGGTGGACTTGATGGGACATAGTGAAACTAACAACTATACTTAATGGGCAGGACAAATAGGTTAAAGGAGTAATCAGAACTGACTACTCAAATTTTTCGAGCTATGAAAGACCAGGGACAATACCCAACTGATCATATAAATTTCAAAAGGTATTCTATAGATATTCCCTTACGTACGTTACATACCAGGGACTCATTTGCATGAGAATATCTGTATCACACAAGGAGTCTGAAATGAAGAAAATCCTCTATATTTAAGCATTAAGCAAAATTCACCCCAGAATGATCCATATTACTTCAGGTATTTAGTTGCACTCGGCATATATGACTCTTGCTAAGGCTAGGAAGCATCAGTGTCTGCCCTGAGTAGGTGCCAGAGTCATCCCTCTGTCCTCATGAAGGAGCCGCTACTGGTCCAGTCCCTGGCTGTATTTTTTTCTTACACTTACCTCTTCCAAGAACTGTTCACTTTCTCCTCTGACGATTCTTCATCCACTAGTTGGTGTTGGAAAAGAACTAAATGACATTAATTGTGTTTCTCACAAACAAATGCCTTTTCAGAGGACCATAAAATAGCAGGTGCAGCGTCACTGGAGCAATTCCTTCAGATGGCTGTTTTGAGTTTGAATTAGTCTTGAGTTTGGGTTAGTAATGCAACCAGGCAGATTGCATGAGACTTCACTCATGAAACTGCTTTCCTTAAAGAGACAATAACTGGGAAGATGTTCTCATCTACAGCTGTGAAAATCAGGACTATCAGTAAGATATTTGTTACTGACACATTAGGTGTGGGGCTGGGGGAGAGACAGCCTTCCTGCCCCCCCGGAATCTTACAGGGGCTGCTATGGACACCCAGTGCTGTGAGCTCTTACAAACATGGGGTAGCCACAACTGTGAGACTTTGCTGGAAAAACAGGCATGAAATCAGAATCCTAATTCTCGAAAAAGGCTCTATTGTTGCTCCATCCATGAAGCAGGCTATTAAAACTAGCTCCTTCAGTGGCCAGAGAGAGTTGAAATTTCTTTCCCTTCCAACTTAGCTGATGACCAAGAACACTAAAATTCTGAGGGGTATAAACAGCAAATAGTTAATTAAAATCACATTGATCCTTTGCAGATCTGTGAAGAGGGGCAAACTGTCTTTAAAATCACACCTCATGTTTGACACA
The DNA here is from genome assembly GCF_011100685.1 of Canis lupus familiaris. Classification (NCBI taxonomy): domain Eukaryota; kingdom Metazoa; phylum Chordata; class Mammalia; order Carnivora; family Canidae; genus Canis; species Canis lupus. Next base: position 24,488,486 of record NC_049234.1, on the reverse strand, counting down.
GACTCTTTAACCACACTTGAATCCTGAGATGTTGAGAAACTGATGTGGGCTCAGTCTTTGTTTACTTGTTTATAAAATAGAGCTAACAGCGTCTTCTCATTTATTGTGAGCATTAAATAAGGTGTCATGTGTAAAGTGCCCTGAATTTGGCAAATGCTCAAATTACATTTATATTCTTATTTACGTGTGACTATCTATATCAAAGATGGAGTCTGAAAGTGACTCCCTTTCCACCCAATCCCTGCCCCTCCTTCCTGTGTCTTATTATTTCTACACTGTTCTCAGTATTTGAATATTCCTTCCCTGTACCCCTTTTCCTCAGTCATGTGTACTTCATCACAAATGGAGTCATCTTTGCTCTTCCAAAGCTACATGGTATGCATGTTGTCAAAGAATAAAATGAAATCAGAGGTCTTTTTGTTTTGTTTTGTTTTATCTCAATCAATATACTTCCCAGATAAAGGCTGGCATCAATGAAGCAGCTCTCCAAATCATTCTACGAAGAGTAGAAGTGATGGTGGTAGTTGTGATGTGCTAAAAAAATGGGGTGTGGCTTAGGGGAGGTTCATGGTGCTTATGCTAATTCAGAACTCTAGACACAACAGTATGGTTCATAAGTCTCTCCATGGTTGCATAAAATGAGTCCTATAATTCATAGGTCAGGAAATGTCTTCATTTGGGTCCAAGAAGGGTATGGTTTTCTGGTCCTAACTTAAAATTCAAAATTATTTAGCATCATTAGCTAAAATGAGCCATGGTGAACACAACATTTGGTTTCCATATATTCTAGACAAGGTCTGCTGTACATGGAACATATTAGGGCTGAGACTATAGTGATCAGGAGCCAGGTGCCAGGGAGAAAGATTTAAGAAGGCTCTCACTCTTAGAGTATGATTTGGCACCCAGAAGCAAGTGACTCCTTGTGTACTCTGTCCTAGGCTTCCCACTTGACTCTCAGGCCTTAGACCTGCTTTGAATACAACTGCAGGGACATTGGACTTTACCAAGTAGAAAAAGAAGACATTTCTCTTGCTGGGCTGGGACACATTTAGGGAAGGACCCTGGGCCATGCAGAGAGGTAAGTGGGAAAGGAAGAGGGACATAGGTTTTCATAGATTCCTGCATTGGGGGTAGACACTATGCAAAGAGGCTTGTGTAGACCATCTCATTTCATCTTCACAGTATCCCTGTCAGGGGGAAATTTTATCTCCATTAAAAGTTGAGGAAACTGAACTTTAAAAACAGAGCTAGTTGGGATGGCTAGGTAGCTCAGGTGGTTAAACGTCTGCCTTCAGCTCAGGTCATGATCCCTGGGTCCTTGGATCCAGCCCTGCACTGGCCCCCTGCTCAACCAGGTGGTATGCTCCTTCCTCTCCCTCTGCACCTCCCCTGCTCATTCTCTCTCTCTCTCTCTCTCTCTCTCAAATTAATAAATAAAAATAAAAATAAATAAAAACAGAACTAGCAAAAGGCAGAGCTGGGATTTAAAGCCAGGTATCTCAGGTTCTGTATCTGAGAACAGATACAGATAGGACCAATTACAGTGGCCAAAGGAAATGTATGTTCTGATTGGCCAGGCCTGAGTTACATTCCTACTGCTAGAGCTGCAGGGGGTATCAGACCACCCAAGCTACATGGTCTGAAGATGCAGGGGTTAGTTCTCCTTTGTGTTAACAGAAGATGAGTGAATGACAAAGAGGCAAAATCTGGAGCTGGTACTGCAGACTCCTAAAGCTGGTGCCATTAATAAGATCCCAAAAGATCAAGTAAAAGAAGACCACTGGGGAAATATACTTGAAGCTTAGGAATTGTAGCAAAACCTCCCTAATGTTGTAGGCTTGTGCACAATTAGGGCAGAGAAGAGACAATGGAATATAACCTCCTAAGTGCGGCATGGTGATGTAATTGAATCAGGCTTAGAGACAAAAATAAATTGCTCTCACGTTTCATCAGTCGCCAGAGAGCTAGGATGTAATATAAATGTTGACCTAGAGATAAAATATATATCTGATGGAAAGTCATCTCAGTTTCATTTCAGGATCATGTTACAATAAATTCGCCAGGTGGCCAATTGGATGTGACACATCGGGTGGAAATTCCATGGATGTTCTATGGGTGTTTCAGGGTGCACTGTACCCACCCAGTAGCAGGTGAGGAGCGAAACCCCTACCTCACCAGCTCAGCATGCCTACACCAAACTTCCAACTGCCAGCTCCTGCATTTCTTTTGCTTTCTTTGGTATAGGAGACTCACTCACCATACGTGGCAGACCAGATGAGCCAGAGGAGTATGTCTATGCCTCTGCCACCGCCAGCCTTCACCAGTGACTGAGGGAAATAGATGTCTGAGCATCCCCAGATCCCTTGCCCTCTGTGTAGTAATATATTTCACTCACTTCCCAGGGGGATGAAGTTTCAGTCATCCACAGCAGTACCTGGCTTGATAACGCACCCTATATTATTTGTGTCCTCTTCTCTTTCCCACTTCACTCCCCTGCTGTTCTTCACATCCCAAAAAAAACTATTTGTACTCAAGCCCTTGCTTCAGGATATGCTCTTGGAGAAACACAAAGACTGAAGTTGGGAATTGCTGCTAGTGAAGATGTGAACCTGCGAGTCGGAGGTTAGGTAATGCTCAAGGACCAGAAAAGTAACCTCAGTGTTTCATTCAGCTCAGGGCTCCTATGTTTGCCTCAGGGAGCTAAGATGTGATTGCCCAGAATTCCAAAGGAGACTCTTTCAAGTGAAGGGATTGAAAAATTCTGTACTGCCTTGGAGCCATTGAGAAGATGCCAGAGAATCTCAACAGTGGAAGTCAAGACAACTTCAGCTTCAACTCTGACGCTCTTCACTTTACCCTTTATATCACCTGCAGTGACATTTCTTCTCTCCTTGTTGTGCTGGTGATTCTGGTTTTCCCTGTCTGAAGAATATTTGTTTCCTTCTTAGCCATGTAAAATCCTCTTTTAAAACTCAGCAACTTGGTCCTTCCAGAGCAGTGCATGCTTTCTGAGCAATAGCACCTCCATAGTGTACTGACCGATAATGTTGTACCCCTACTCTCTCCAAATGTTCCTGCCCCCAGCCTGTGAAATTCAGGAGGGCAGGAGCTGTGTTCATCCCCAAATCCTTGCCATCATCACAGGCATTTAGTATACCTCACTAAATATTCAAAGTGAAAGAGAGAAGAAGGAGGTGCAGCAGAAGAGTTAAAGTATCCTAGCAGCCTGCAAAAGTACCAGCAAGTAAGTACCACTAGAAGAAGAAGGAATTGCGCACTTACCCTTGTAATGAGCTTGGCAACATGATAGAAGAGAAAACCTTTTTTGCTCATATTGTTGGTGGCATATGCATTGGGAATCATGGGGAAGTTTTAGGGGTGGGGGTAAAAAGCAGCAAGAACACAACATCTGTCTAGGAAAGAGCAAGTGGTTCAGCTTGGCTGGGTGTGGGTGAAGTCAAGAGGAGAGGGGGATGATCCTGGGTGTTCTAGGTCTTGAGGCATGGACCATGCACTGTCAGCAGCCATCAAGTAGGAGTATGTAAGAAATGCACAATTCAGACACACCAAAACAGAATCTTCATTTTAATAAGATTCCCAAGTGACTCCAGTCCTCTAAGCGCATTAACTATTGAGAAGCACTAGGGAGTCACTGCAGACTGGGGAAGCAGGATGAGCTCAGTCAGCCAGAGTAAACAAGGTCTTCTCCATCATCTAGGCAAACAGCACATTTGAAATTACCGACAGCCCTAAGCTTCTGCTCTCCATTTCTCTTCCTAATAAAGCCAGAGATGAACTTCACTACATACTGTCAACAGCTTGCTTTGTCACCTCCTTCCCTTTACAGATGGCTTTTGTGTGGGAAGCTATTTGACAGAAGAGAATAGAGCCGCACAGTAGAGTGTCTTTTGAGTGTAAGGAGAAGCATGTCTCTTCTCATTACGTCCTTCCTCTACCCCCGCCTCCCTGTCTTCTTCCTTTCCTCATCATATGCATGGAGATGACTCCTTGCATTCCAGGGATCTGGAGAGGCTAAGGCTCAGATGAAATTAATAAAAAGTGTATCAAAAGAAAAAAATCCAGATCGACTTATCGTTTGGTACTTCAAATGTTTAAATTTCTGTTCTTGTTTCAGAGACTAGGCTGACACCATAAAAAGTTCTAACATTGCATTTTTAGAGTAACAATTATTTCAAAGCATTGTTTTAAAAATTTGCTTTAGTGTTGTCCGAAATCTAAACTTCTTCTTGGCTTCCTCTCATTCTTGGGAAATTACTACCTTTCCAGCTGTCTTACACATGGGCAAGGAAATGCCTCAGAAAATTTACCAGAGGCAAAATATCAGATAATATTATGGCAATATCTTGACATATTTTTTACACAGTTGTGTTAATCAGAGAGCTCATGTAGCATCTCAATGTGACCAAATAGCAGTTACAATTTGGTTGTTTTGGTGGCTACCTGCATAATGTCAAGCATGTCTGCAAAGCGCTTTTTCTTGGCAGCATTAAAAAAACTATTACTTCACTCTGTATTTGTCAAAATAGCTTTGGGCTATATCTGTAGGAAGCCAGCTATAAGTCAATTATCCAGCTACCAGGAAACAGATATACACACTTGGATCTGAGTAATTGAATTCCTCAATTTGCATCCAGATGTTTCTGTGTGGAAGCTGCCTATGACCAGGAAATATATGCAATGTAGATCGATAATAACTTGACAAGATAGTGTTATTTTAAACGTATAGTTTCCTATGTACTGCACCCATAAGAACTGATATTCATTGTTCAATATCTTGCACATAGTAGGTGCTCAGTGGCATTATTGGGGTGTGGGCATAAAGATAGCAGGTTTGAAAATGGTACATCTATCAGCCAGTCTTTATATCCATTCAGTGCTTTTCTTTGAATAGCCTGCATTGATTTGAGTACATATAACTATTGTGTGACTTGATTTTAAGTGCCTTTAAACTAAATAATGAATGATCTATGGGAATATTCAAATGAGATTCAGTTGAAGAGCATTAATGCTGATAATAGAAGAATTAATTAAGTAATGGGAACTATCTTTGCCACTAATTCAATGACATAGACTTGGGCTGATTACCCTATTTGAACATATTGCCAGAATTTCTCTTTTAATGCAAGGAGACTTCTCTATTCTGAAATAGAGGAACTGTTTCTGATTCAAACTAGACAAGAGTAGTTTGTGTTTGTAAAGGGGATTGGATTCATGAAGGAGATGCTGAGTGAATCCTCTCAAGAGGGGCAGCATTTCTGGATGGAACTCTGGGTGGCTGAAGGGGTGTCAATGTCTGGCCAAGCAAAGAAGATAAGAGTGTTGAGTTCAGTATTATGCAGTAGAAGGAAATGAAAATTCATTAGATCCCTTCTCTGGTGGGTTGGAGTTTGTCGAACTACAAATGAAGCCCTTTTTCCTGGGTACATATACTATTAATTAATCAAAACCCTTAATTAAGCTTATATTTATATCTAAGAGGGAAAAGGAAGCACACAGGCTTTGAGTGAGACAGACCAGGTTTCTAACCACATCCCAGGCATGATTTCTCTAACACAATTTCTCTAAGCCTCTGTTTGCTTGTTTGTAAAGTAGGGTTGTTGCAAAGACTAAATGAGATAACGTACACAAACATCTGTCACAACAAATGCTGGCAGATGGCAATAGCTGTCCCGATATTTGCTCCCAAAAAGGAAACTTCTAGGATTTGTGTGACATTGTAATTATAAATACATATTTGGTCATTCAGATGACCAAGCTATATTTCTCATATGTTTTTGGTCTTCCTCTAGGGTTCCTGACTCCTAAAATCCTTGGAAGTTCCTGTGATAAAGACAATAAAGAGGTCTTTTGCTGTGTTAATGAAGGTGACTTTTGGACCCCACTCAAGGATGGTAGCTGGTGGCCTGGAGAACCAACCAGGTCACTAGAGAGTTGGAACTTCCAGTCCCACCCTCTCCCCCACCTCCTGGGAGGAGAGGAAGGGCTAGAGATTGAATCAGCCAATGGCCAATGATTTAGTCAATCATGACTATGCAATGAAGCCTCCATAAAAAACCAAAAGGACTAGGTTGACAGTGCTTTTGGGGTGGTGAACAAGTAGAGATGTGGGGAGAATGGCACATCTGCTCCACACTCTTTCCCCCCATTTCACCCCATGGATCCCTTTGTCTGGCTGTTGATTTGTCTCTTTTATAATATCCTTTAATAAACAGGTCAATGTAAATAGTTGTTTGAGTTCTGTGCACCTCTCTAGCAAATTAATTGAGTTTAAAGAGGAGATTGTTGGAACTTATAGTCTGTAGACTGTCAGTCAGAAGTACAGTTCACAATATGCTGAGGCTTGTGACTGGCATCTGAGGTGATCAGTAAGGGATGCTCTTAGAGGACTGAACACTTAACTTGTGGAATATGGTGTTTTCTAGAAGTAGATAGCATTCTCAGACAGCCTGCTGGTGTTTGAGAGAATTGCTTGGAAATTGGATCTGGAAAACCCTGAAGGAATTTGCACTAAAACTACATATATCTTTAACATTTTCCTAGGAAACCTATCTAGTGTCCTTCTTTTTTCATTTCCTTATCTATAAAATATGGAAAATAGTAGCACCTATTTTATAGAATTATTTTTAGAAATCACTGAGAAATACATATAAGCAATGATGACAATGTTAGGAACATAGTAAGTGATTGGTGATATTGGGTATTTTAATTACTTTACATATTTCTGACAACCTCAGCCATACGAAAATTGATATGAACACCCAGAAATGATAATAACAATAGTTGCCATTAATTTAGTGTCTGCCATGTTTGAGACACCACCTTAAACACAGCAAATATATTTCAATTTGATCTTCACAATCACACAAGAGAGGTGTTATTCCCAATTTACATGAGTGAAAACTGGGGCTCAGAATAGTTATGTAATTTATCTGAATCTATAGAACTGGATAAGTTAAAGTGACAAAGTTGAGATTTCTAATTCCAGAGCCAGTGTTCTTTCTGCTATACCATGGCAGACAGAGCTATTTCAAGACTTAAGTGTGACTCTGGATAAGGAACACCATGACTTATGCATACTCTGCATTGTAAGTGAAGGGTAGCAGATAATTTCTGGAAAGAATTTTTTTTTAAGATTTTATTTATTTATTTATTTATTTATTTATTTATTTATTTATTCATTCATGAGAGACACACAGAGAGAGGCAGAGATATAGGCAGAGGGAAAAGCAGGATTCCTCCAAGGAGCCCGATGTGGGACTCGATCCTGGGACTCCGGGATCACACCCTGAGCCAAAGGCAGATGCTAAACTACTGAGACACCCAGGCGTCCTGGGAAAGAATATTTTAAAATACAACAGAGAAGGAAATTAGTTCTGTGTATGTAGAAGGTCTGTGTGGGAGGCTGGGATTGGTGAGGACAAGCACAGGGGAAGACAAAGGAAGAGCTGAGAATTCTGAAAATGAACTTGGCTTGTATATAATAATACTGGACTGAATATATCATGGTATTTCTGTGCCCTTCAAATGGTAGCATAGCTTAGTGATTAAAAGGATGCTCTGGAATACTGTGGGAACTCACCTGAATTCAATTTTAGCTTTGTCTCTCACAGTGGTATATTCTTGAACATGTTATTTAACCTCAGCTTCCTTTTCTATAAAATGGGAATAGAACCCTAACCATCATTAGTATTACCTCAGTAAATATCACCTACCTCGTTTCTTCTAAGAAACTCTTATTTAACTGGTCTGGCATGGAACTCAAGCATTGGCATTTTTAAAAACTTCCTGAAGTGATTCAAATATGCAGTCAGGGTTAACACCATCAGTTGAGCATTAGAATATAAGCTCTTTGCAGATAAGACCATCTTTTTTTTTTTTTTTCCATTGTTATGGCCCCAGTGTAGTTCATTGCCCAGAAGACAAGTACTCAATAAAAGTCTGATGAATAATCAAAAGACGAATGCATGATTGGGCTTAGATTCAAATCTGAGGTTTGATTCTACTTCCAGTGCTCACTCTATACTCTATGATGCCACTTCTTGGATATTGTTATATGACTGCTATTCTCCTTGAACAAGATTGTTCACCCTCAGTTCTTCAGATAACCCAAACCAAAAATATGAATTTGTTAACTCATCAAATTGAGAAATCCAAGGATAGCCCAGCTTCAGGCATGGGAGGATTCCAGAGCACAGATAACAGCATCACAGCTCCGTTTCTCTCTCTTCTTCTCTTGGCTTCTTTTCTCCACTTGACTTCTTCCTCAGATGGGCTGGGCTGTTCCCTTGGGGTGTCATAATGGCATCCCCTGTGTCTGCTTAGCTCAGGGCTCTGTGTAGCTGTTCCATCCTTGGAGATTGAGATAGGAGCTTAAAGACCATGGACTGATGCCTCAAAGAGAATCAGAGTTCTACTATCAAAGAAGAATGATGGCCTCTTGACTACCAAATCCAACAAAATAAATGGAAATGTCCAGAATTTGGCTATCTGTATGGTTTCTAGGAGAAATGTAATCATTGTAAGAGAAGTCTACCTATCTTCTGTGGAGACCTACTTCCACAGGCAGTATACCAATTGTGTTGCACAATAACAAATGGTTGTTCCTTGTGGTAAATCACTTTCATTAGTGTCCTTGGTATCTGACCCATTCTCTCATCCTAAAAACCATCACCTTTAATTATACTATATTGCCTGTCACCTAGACTGGTCATTCTCAAAATAATCCAGGGTGATTTTGTCCCTCAGAAAATAGTAGGCCATGTCTAGAAACATTTTTAGTTGTCACACTTTAGGGGATGGATGCTACTGGCATCTAGTGGGTAGAGCCCAGGGATGCTGCTAAACATCCTACACTGCATTAAATAGCCACCTACAGTAAAGATTTACCAGCCCAAAATGTTAATGGTGCCGAGGTTGAGAAATCATGAACTAAATAATCATAATAGCTTCCTAAAAGTTCTCTGTACCTTTTTTCTCTTTTCTTTCTCCAGTCTTTCCACTTCTGACCCTGTGAATTGATTTTTATACAGCACAAATCTAATATTACTATCCTTCTACTTAAGAAACATGCAATTCGTCATGGTGACAGAAACTACAAATTCTTCACTATGGTTCAATTCCTTTGAAAATCTGGCTCCAGCTGACCTTTCAAACCTTCCTTTTCCTATGACCCGCATATCCAAAATACACTTAACTTCCCCCAGATATTTTCTTTCTCTTGTGGAGCAATGTATACATGTACCCTTGATGACACCAAGCTTTCCTTTCTTTTATGTCTTTATGATGGTTCTCCATATCTGTATTGCTGTTCCCACTTTCACTTCTCACTTTTCTGTTACTCATGTGTTCATGCATTGGATATTATTGAATGGCTTCCATTTGCCAGGTACTGTAGTAACCATGAAGATACAGTGGTGGATAAGTCACCTTTAGTTCCTTTTCCCATGAGCTTAGAGTTTAGCAAAGTAGACAAATAAGTGATAAGATAATGGAGAAAGGACATTGGGAGTATGTAACTTGATAGAGTCAAAGAAAACTTCCAGGAGGAAGTGATTTTTAAGCTTAACTGTAAATGTAGTTAGAATTAGCCAGAGGTTGGCCAGGTGAACAGGGTTGAAAGTATCTTTACAAATCTCAAAGCCTTGTTTATATGTAAGTTGTAACTGGGGCCTTCCTAGATTTCCCCAGTGGAGATTCATTCCTTCTATTTGGCTCTCATGACACTTTTGAGGTTTATTATAATATTTATTACCATCCCTTGCATTATGTATTCATGATAAATATGATAAGTGAACCCATGGTAAATATTTAAATTGGAAATTACCAAACTTTGCAAGGGATTCACAGACAATGTTCTCTTATTTCAGAAAAGACAGTTTGAATGCTGTGAAGTAAAATTTTCTCCCTCACCAGCAAAACAGCTCCACCAAATACCATAAATATATTTTTAGAAGGAAGTTATTCTGGTGTAAGCTGTTGGAACTGGACGCTGAGAGATATAGGAGACAGCATGCACACCAGAGTTCAGGCTTTGCTATAATCGGGGTTAAACCCAATCTACATACTCATTTATTCAGTGTATATTTGTTGAGCATCTTTGTCTGTACCAACCGCCAGTATTTGGTATGGAGAATATATTGCTGAGTCAAACTGAAGCAATTCTTATCCTGTGTCTAGTAGAAAACAGACATAAAGCAAAGAATTACACAATTAGATATATACTTACTAACTGTAATGGGTCCAATGAGGGACTCATCCAATTATAAACTGTGATGGGTCTAATGAAAGGTACTATCAAGGAGTCTGACTATGAGGTTTACTTGGTGTATATGTGTGGGGAGGAGTACAGAAGGGGGTGACATTGGAACTGAGGTCTGATCATTAACAAATTTGGCTACTGAGGGGACAGGAAGGAAAGAGAATATCCAAGAGAGGAAAAAAACGTGAGCTAAAGAAGGAGCATTCAGGGGTGCCTGGGTGGCTCAGTTAGTTAGGCATCTAACTCTTAATTTTGACTCAGGTCATGATCTTGAGGACTTGGGATCAAGCCCCACATTGGGCTCTACACTCAGTAGAGAGTCTCCTTGAGATTCTCTCTCTCTCTTCCTCTCCCTTTGCCCTTCCCCCTGCTCATGCTCTAAATAAATAAGTAAATAAACATCTTTAAAAAAAATAAAGAAGGAGCGTTCACAGAAAGGAACATTATGAATTAGGGAAACTGAAAGAGGGCCAGTCTATTCTATGCAAGAAAGTTTAGGAGGAGTGAATCATGAGATGAGGCTGGGAAGATGGATGAGGACAGTATGCATGGGATGGGGGACATTTTGGAGTTTTATTCTAGAAGCAATGGGAACCCATTGGGTAATTTTAAATAGTATGACATGATCAGATTTGCATTTTCAAAGACCACTGTGGCAGGAGTGTGTAGAGAACCAGAAATTGCACTTGTAATGAACCCTGAAAACTTGCTCCATTAATGACCCTCATAGATGATAAACATCAGAGCATGACATGTTTGATAAATTAGCAAAGTCATTTAATATGATCATAGCAGTAGCAAACCTTAACCCTTTCTGTTGAAGAGAAAAGGAAGATGGCATAATTGTTCAATTCTCTGACTCACTTTTTGTCTAGTAATAGTAGTACTAGTATTAGATTAGTGAACTCAGTGAGAAAATCTAAGTCCCTATCTTGCAAGCAAAAGAGAGAAAAAGTTCTCAAATCTGAGACTGTGGTTTTAGTGCATATGTACTACATTCTTAGAGGGTCCCCAATGGCAGTGTACTTTAAGAGTGTGGTCAACATATGTTGACCATAGAGTTCAAGGTTCACACAAGTGTGTATGTACATCTGAATGACACAGCCTCTGAGCTTGAAGGCCCCCCAAGGGCTTCATACAACATTAACAGAGAAATCCTGACAAAAGCTGCAAATATGTCATTTAAAAGAGTCCATTAAAAGGAAACAAAGAAGACCTCTAAGGGAGAGAAGGGAAAAGAATGTGCTTCTCTGGACATTCAGTATTATAGCAGGAGATTGAAAGATTGCACTCACCAAATGGTCTTTGCTGAATTATTTGTCAGAAGACAAGGCTGGGGTCCAGAAAACAGGCAGAGTCCCAGTAAAGGGTAATGGGAAGAGACCCCAGACTCCTGGCCTGGGGAGCAGAAGGGATGAATTACCAGGCTCCATTTCTGGCCCAGCTGGGAGTGGAGATGGGAATCTGCAGTCATCCTGCCCTGATCTCATACTCCATTTCAGTTCATTTACATTAACATCAAATGGAGAACTGCAGGATGTCCAAGGGAAGCCAAAGTCACTTAAATATCAGTGGCTCTTTCTTGATACTTAGGCAAAAGTGAGGCAGCATGTAAAATATTAGTGGGTAATAGGCTCCATCTCACAAGTACTCCATTCCATACAGTTATATGTACAAAGGTTAGGCAATGATGAGTAGAATATACATATAAATTTGCATTTGCACATATCAAAAATATACATTTCACTATATACTATACTTATCCATTTTTTTCATAGAGCACATCCCTACGCACACTTGCATACATGTGAATATATACACATATTCATAATGGTGGATGTGTAGAAGAGTACACATACTGGAACATAGAACATTTTTACATATACAGTTGGCCCTTGGACAACATGGGTTTGAAGTGTGTGGGTCCAATTACATGAGAATTATATATATATATATAAAATTCAGTACTATAAATGTATTTTCTCTTATGATTTCCTTAATAACATTTTTCTCTAGCTTACTTAATGTAAGAATACAGTATATAATACATATACAAAGATACATGTTAGTTGACATTTTCATTTTTCTTTTTTTTTTTTAAATATTTTATTTATTTATTCATGATAGACACAGAGAAAGAGAGAGAGAGAGGCAGAGACACAGGCAGAGGGAGATGCAGGCTCCATGCAGAGAGCATGACGTGGGACTTGATCCTGGGACTCCAGGGTCACACCCTGGGCCGAAGGCAGGCGCTTAAACCACTGAACCACCCAGGCTGCCCATGACAACATTTTCAATAAGGCTTTAGTCAATAGTGGGCTATGAGCAGCCTTTTGGGAAGTCAAACTTATACTGGATTTTTGACAGTGCAGGAGGTCACTACTCCTAACCCCCCAATTGTTCAGGGGTCAACTGTAAAGATAGATGTATAGATAGATACACATGTTCACATATGACATGTCCTTATACTGAGGCTGTAAAACTCATGGTAGTTTACTTTTTTAAGGCTCTAAGGAGAATCCCTCACTTTTTCTATCTCTGATCTCTAGACCCTCCTTTAAAGGGCTCATGTGATTGGTAAAGGCCGACTCTTGACAATCTCCCTTTAGGTTAATTTAAAATCAATTGATTAGGGACCTTCATTACATCTGTAAAAATCCTTCATCTTTGCCATACAGCTGAATACAGTCATGGGAGTGAAATTCCATCCCCTTTGCCACATTCTATTTGGTAGAATTAAGTCACAGGTTTCACCCACACTCAAGGAAAGGAGAACAAAGGTGGGGATCCTTGGAGACCATCTTACAATTCTGCCTACTATAGAGGAGGATGCACAGGTTTGACTTTATAATAGGGAAGTCTGAGCTGGTAGCAAATAAATGAACTCACCCCTGAAGATCAGTAGTTGCATACAGAGCGAGCATTCCCCTTGAGTTCTGAGCAAATTCTAGCTATTTTATTTCACTACATTTTGGTTTTTCATGCCCACTATAATTTCCATTTCCATTTTCCAGTAGTTAAAATTATGATAATTAATTTATTTATTAATAGGGCAATTCATTCTTGAAAGAATAAATAACACTAAGATCTGTCTAGCCAAAATGCTTGGTGAAAGTTCTACTTCGTGAGTTGGTTTCTGAAGATGTATTTCAACTGATGATCAGTGATTTGTCAAATATCTGAAACATTAGAATTCATCCCATCTTGAGCTGCAAATTTCTCAGCTTTGCTTTGCAAGCTTTAGAGATCAGTGTTGCTATACTTCTAAGCCAATATTGGTTTTTGGAGGGAGAAAGAAACAATGATGAAATGTGGTGGTCAAAATAAGCAGATTATGGTGGACACTTTGATGTGCCACATAGATCCTCCACCAGGAATGAAGGGCTTGTTAATTTAGCTGTTGGGAATGTTACTGGAAGATGACCCATATTTGTCAGCCCTCTTGAGAATTGTCATGATTTGAAGAAAATTGCCTTGTTCAATGTCACATCTCTTTCCTAGGATATACCACATCCAGAGTCTATTAGAGTCAGGGGCATGAATGTCTGAGAGGTAATCCCAGTTCCGGAGCCAAATGTGGAGTGATCTGATCCAATCACTAGGATCGAAGGTAAATTCAACTTCTTTTCAATCCTCCTGCCTCTTCCTCTTTTCCGTAGCTATCAATCTTAAGAGCACTCCTTAATAAGTGACCCTCAGGCTAATGTTTTATTCAGTCTGCTTTCTAGGGAGCCTACCCTCACAGCCAACTGAGAGGATTTGGGTTCTCTCCTCTGGCCAGCTAGTCCATACTACTCACTGTTCCCTAAGCATGTAGTTTTCCATTTCCTTGCCTTTGTGTAGGCTGCTTTCTCTGCCCCCACTTCTCTGTGGTTGAACTTCTACTCATTCGTAGAGACATATATGAAATGTGAACTTTGTGTATCCTTTCTTATCTGCTGGGTAAAATTAATTCCCCCTCTCTGGTTTCATAGTTTTTGCTACATGGCTATGCTATATATACATATAGTACTCATTGTATCTTATGCCGCTTGTTTGCTCATATTTTACACTTCCTGCTTCATTATATATTCCTTGGAGATCTAGATTATGTAAGGTGAGTGGATTAAAGGTATAACAAAGCTTTACAGAAAACATTGGCTTTCAAAAGGACGTCACTGGGTTAGTAGAATTAAGAGGACCAGGTAGAAGGATTCATGGTTTCTACCTTTATAGGTAAGGCGTGTCCAAATTTCAGCATCAAGAATGAGCATGGTATCTACAGCAGGGGTAGTGAGGTGGTTAAACCTACCTGTAACAGAATCCAAGTAATGTGAGATGAGGAAGAACCAACAGGTTCAGATGAACTTGTGAAAATATTTTAATGTCATGTTAAGGTGTAGGCCAAGCATTGCGAACTTCTATGGCTCAGGAGTCAAGTAGGTAATAGGAATGAGTAAAGATGTTTTAGTATATAAAAATTTTGAGGGCACCTGGATGGCTCAGTCAGTTAAACGTCTGCCTTTGGCTCAAGTCATGATCCCAGGGTCCTGGAATAGAGTCCCAAGTTGGCCTCCCTGCTCAGTAGGGAGTCTGCTTCTCCCTCTCCCTTTACCCCTTTCCCCTGCTTGTGCACTCTCTCCTGTGCGCTCTCTCTCTCTCTCAAATAAATAAAAATTTTTAAAAATTGACACTGGAAATTAGATTCAGGTATCATTTCAGTTTTTCTTTGTCACTAGAAAAACAACAATGCAATTGTAATGATAAATGATAACCCACCACTCATTCTCAGCATTGGGAAACAGGATCAGTAAGATTTATTAGAGTGATATTTTTATTCCCATTGTACACATGAAGAAACTGGGGCTCAGAAGGTTTTACTGGTTTCCTTTACTGTTTCTGTCTTCAGTTGCTTTGACTTCACTCTAATCGTTTTTTTTTTTAATATTTTATTTATTTATTCATGTGAAATAGAGAGAGGCATAGACACAGGCAGAGGGAGGAGAAGCAGGATCCATGCAAGGAGCCCATTGTGGGATTTGAACCCAGGAATACAGGATCATACCCTGAGCCAAAGACAGATGCTCAACCACTGAGCCACCCAGGGATCCCGACTTCACTCTAATCTTTTTTTTTTTTTTTTTTTTTTTTTTTGCTGCTGCCTACTTTGGGTATAATTTCTCCTCTTTTTTTAGTTTATTAAAGGTGAAACAGGTTTTTGTTTTTGTTTTTTGTTTTTTGCCTCTGGGTGATTTTTTCTCTCATTTGTTTTAAGAAATTTGATCATGATATGCCTCGATGTGGTTTTCTTCATGCTTCTTTTGTTTGGGTTTGGGTTTGGTTTTTTGCTTTTGATTTTGATACTCTTGCATCTGTGAACTAATTGGTTTCTTTTTTCCATATCTGGAAAATGTTTTAATCATCTTCAAATATTATCTACAAATATTTCTATTCCATTTTCTTGAAGACCAATTATACACATATTAGGTTCTTTGAATTTGTCCCATAATTTGCTAATGCTTCAGTCTCTTCTTTTTTCATTTTTTTCGTCTCTGTATTTCATTTTGTAGAATTTCTTTGCTATGTCTTAAACTTTCTTAGTTTTTTCATCCTCAATGTCTAGTCTACTATTAATCCTGTTTAGTGTATTATTCACCTCAGACATTGTAATTTTTATTTCTTGAAGTTCAATGTTGTCATTTTTATATATTCCATTTATTTCCTTAGCATACTTAATCTTCTACTTTCTTGCACCTTTTCCAGATATAATAGCTTTTTAATATCTTTGTCTTTTAGTATTGTCATCTTTTCCCATTTTAGGTCATTTTCATTAACTGATTTTCTTCATTATGTGTAGTATTTTGCTGCTTCTTTGCATGTCTGGTAACTTTTTATTGGATGCCAGACAATTTAAATTTTACTTTGTTGTGTGCTGGGTATTTTTGTGTTCCTATAAGTATTGTCTTGGAATGTGATTAAGCTACTTGGAAACAGTTTTATCCTTTTAAAGCATTGTTTGGTGGGATCAGAAAAGCAGTTAGTCTAGGGCTAATTTTCCCTGAAGTTCTAAGACAAAATCTTTCTCTACTAATTCATTCATGATGTCCTATGAATTATGTGGTTCTCTTCTCTACTGATAAATAGAGCCTGTGTGAACTTTGCAAATATTTCTTCTAACCTTTTTGGATGGCTCTTTCACTGGCCTTGAGGAGTCTACTCACATGTGTGCCCTGATTAGTATTTAGCTGAATGTTTGGGAGGGACCCTCTGTAGATCTCTGAAGTTCTCACTCCATACAAATTTCTTACTTCCAATAGTCTGCCAAACTTTTGGTTGCCTTGATCTCTTGAGACTCTCAGCTTTGTCTTCCCAGCTCAGGGAATTCAGCAAGCTTTGCTTAGGCTCTGAGTCCACGTACTACAGCCTGGAGACCTCCTGTAAGTAGTAATATGAGACATTAGTGGGGATCATCTAATTTGTTTCCAGTCTCTCAGGGATCACTTCATCAGTTGAAGTCTCATAATTTGAGAATGATTGTTTCATATATTTTGTCTGGGTTTTTAGCAGTTCCAGGCAGCTGGGTAAATATAGTCCCTGTTACTCCATATTGGCAGGAAGTAGAATTTCTGCACCTGAGAACTTCTCCATATTTAAAACATTAATTTTTAAAAAGCAGGAAGGCTAACTGGCTGGGTCCATGTCATAAATTTTAATTACTTTGTTTTGTTTTGTTTTTTACTACTTTTTGTTGTTATAGCTCTTGTTATGCAGTGCCCCCACCCCCTTTGTTGGTCCAGCACCTGCAGGGCAATGGAGTCTATCATACTGAAATATCACCTCTCTTGACCTCCCTAGCCCCAGAGCTGGTAGTTGCTTCTTCCTGTTGCTAATCTCTGGTGTCCTCACTCTGGCCACTACGAAGGAGTACTGCTTAGATATTCCCTTTCACTAAAGGGGAATGTGGTTGACGAACAGGAACAGCTGCCCCACCACTCAGTGGATCCATTTGCTGTTACACAAGGTCATGGTCATATTTTTCCTAGGCTGCTCCCAGCCAATGACTGTACCATGGCAGGGGAACTAGATCCAGTTCATTCTTGCCCAATACAGGACTCCTCAAATGATCAAGTGTTGCTTGGAGATCTCCATTCACCAGTTTGAGACTTTGTCAAAACCTTAACTGCAGCCTGAGCCTCTTCCTACCCAGTCCTTACTTCCCTTTCTCATTTCATGCATGTTAGATTGGTCTGACTCTGAAGGCTCTCATTGCCTGTCTGTGTTCCCCCTGCTTTGTACTTCACAGGGGCCTTTCCCACAAATCTTTAATATCCCTAATCCCACCATGGCATCTGCTTCTTGGAGGACCTTCTCCTGTTTGGCTTTTCGTTGCCCCAGTGCTGTCATAACTAGGTCCCCCATATTAAATTTCCTCTGTTGAACTAGCTGCCATGACATCTTTATTTGCTGACTAGACCTTGATTAATATAAAGTCCTATCTGTTCCTAGAATGCACTTTAGAAATAATATGCAGGCATTTTATCATCAGGGCTTGTGCCCCACACCTCTACTTCAGCAAGATGAGGTCCACATTTCAGTGCTGCTACTGGGCTACAACAATCAAGTTCTGATTATAAGTGGGCAGCTTTCCCTCTCACACATTTATTATGCTCACTAGCCACTCACATCCCTTACTTGTAGCCAGGGTCTGCCATTTGTCCAGAATACCCTAAAGAAATCTTCATACCACCATTAGAAGGCTTGAGGAGAACGCTCAGTGAATTTCTGGAAACCCAAGTATAGGCTGTAGGCTTGAAGCTTGTCCTGCTTTACTTCAAATGGTGTACAAATAGCAGAGGGTTTATTTGGCATCCTGGGGTTTAGAACTATTTATAAACAGCACATACTGAGTTTGAGTCATGAATAATGTGTCCCACTGGCTGGACAAGGGTAGGGGGTTGACTTGATTGTCTTTTTATTCCCCTTTCTCTCTGGAAATCCAATCGATTGGGACTAATTTGCAGGCTGCCTGTTTTAGACAGGTGCAGGCTCTCAGACACTGCTGCTAATGTATTTCTTTATTCTACTCTGAACTCTTGCCTCCTTGGGAAATAAAAAGAAATTTGCCAAGAAAAGCAAGTTGTACCAATGGTAGTGAGCCTATTTACACATATGACCACAGTTCTAGGTACCATCGCCCTTAAGCTTCAAGACAGCACCCTCTCATAGAGGGCTGGGCAAGGGGCTTGCATATTTCATCAAACTTGTGGAGTGAGAATTAAGTAAAGTTTCTGGCCTTGCCCATATAGATACTTCATTTCACACACAGATACTTTCTTTTTGCCAAACCAAACCTCCCAACCACAGTGTTTATAGCTTTATTGTGCCACATATTTACTACCCGAGCCTCTATTTAAATGCTAACATAAGAATTATAATGATATCTGTCCAATCTAATTTCACAAGATTCTTAAAAGGATTCAATCCAAAGCAAATACCATATGCAAATGCACTGTTAGTGTAGTGTTGCCAGAGTTAACATAGCTTTAGACCTCAAATGATACAGTAGAAAAATAGAGGAAGTGTGAGCTATGGTGGAAACAGGCAGACCTGTATGCAGATTCCAGCTACATTCATTGATCATTTGTGTGACTTTGGGCAAGATCCCTAACTTCTCAGAAGTTCAATCCCCATCTGAATATACAGATAATTTAATCTGTTTTAAAGGATTAGCTGACATAATAGTCTGTCATTCTGCCTTCTTGTATGATCTTTGTTAACTTACATAAATCATTTTCATCTATGCAACAGAAATAATAATATGTCATCTGACACCTAAATGGAATGAGTGAGATTAAATGAGGAAAAAAATCCAAATCTAAGATCTTAGCAAAGTACAACTACAGGGTATTATTATTATGTTATGAATCAATAAATGCTACCTTTATCAATTAAAAGTCAATGATAGCAATAAACAATGAATTAAGTCTACAATATGTGATGAATGAACTCTACTGGGATGGAACAAAAGGAACAATAGTCTTGATAAAATATTATTTTGAAACAAAATTTTACCAAATTGCATAAACATTAAAATGAATCAATGTGTTAGACTGCATGTATCTCCACAAGATATATGGAATTTATGATCAGTGATCTAATTCTTTAGGAAGTTACCATTCCTAAAAAACTTCAGCTACTCATAAGATCTGAAATTTCTGACACTTAAAATTCATTCTTTTTCAGAAAGGGAAGTGGGAATGGTAATATTAATGGAATGTCTCTTATGTGGTAGATATTTCTTAAGTGTTATGTAATTTAATCTGGAAAGTGTTTTATGATACAAGTCTTATTATCACCAATTTAAAGATGAGGAAATGAAGACAGAGTGTGTGTTAAGTCATTTGCCCAAGGACAGTCACAGCTCATAAGTGATGGATTCTTGTACTTAAAGCTAGATATATCTAACTTGAAAAAGAATGCTTTTTTTTTTTTTAACAGCCCTCTGCTTTGAGGTTGATTGTAATACCAGAAGTCCTTGTTAGAATGCAAATACAAGCATTTGTTGGCTTACTAATATTCACTGTATCATCATAGCACATGGGAATTCCTGGAACCCTGCGCATTTCTTACAGTCCTGAGGTCATTTCTTTCAGCCTGTGGATGATGATGTCACCTTAGTGGACAGGACAAGACATTGGCAAAACCAATAGTTCTTTTTTACCTCATCTTTCCTCCTTCCCTTAAGGCATTTTTTGTTTCCTCTGTGACTTGGTTTTCATTGAGTATAGTATGGTTTGCTTCCAGTAAACAGCCTTTCACACATTGAGAAATTCGAGACCACTGTAACTGGGGAAGGTATTTTTCAAATGAATTGACAATGGCAAGATGAAAACAAGCTTGACTATTAGCCTTAGGACGTCCTTTGAAGAGAGGTGGATTTTGCCTGGATTCCTGTGTCAACTTCCTGAAGTCTAAAGACAACAGTGTGATGTTAAAGCCATGGTTATCCTTGCAGGAAAATGGTATAAAGGACTATCTTAGTCCATTTGAGGTGCCATAACAAAATACCATTGACTAAGTGGCTTAAAAATAACAGAAATGTATTTCTTCCAATGTTCTGGAGGCTGGAAATCCAAGATCACGGCACCAGCATGGTCGAATTCTGGTGAAGGCCCTCCTTCTGGTTCAGAGCTGGCACCTTCTCACTGTGCCCTCCCATGGTAGAAGGAGGTAGGGAGCTCTCTGGGGTCTCTTTAATATTCTCTTTCATGGGGGCTCTGCCTTCATGACTCAAGCATCTCTGAAAGGCAGCATGTCCTAATACCATCATCTTTGAGGGTTAAGATTTTTACACAGGAAATTTTGGGGAGTGAGATAAACTTTCTGACCATAGCAGAAGGTACAGATAGTGTGACTATGAACTGAAGTTGTCAGATAAATGGCTCAGCTGTCAAATGAGATAAAAGCAAAGAGGTTTCTTTGCTGTAATGAACTATATTTATGATAATGTGTAAGCAAAATAACAAGTATTAGCTACTGTTGGGAAGTTAGCCAATGACACATAAATGGCACTTAGAAAATAGAAGTGAACATGATTACTATTGTTATCATCTGTGTCTAATCAAAGAAGCACATGGACAAGAGGGCAGACTAGAGCTGTGAAACTCAAATTGTAGTTTATATACATGCAGCATCTGCATCACCTGGGACCTTGGAAAATGCAGACTCTCTGGCCTATCTCAGACTTACAGAATGAGAATCTTCATTTTAATAAGATCCTTGGATGGTTCTTATGCTCATAAATGTGGAAACTGGCTAAGTTAAAATCATCTCTCTCTCTCAATTTCTCTGAGCCTTAAGAAATACCTACCTGCAGGAGAATGACTACCTCCAGAATGATTCACTAGGTACCTTACAGGAACTGTATGTCTAGTAGCAACTGAAGTCTCCTAGGAAAGCTCTTTCTGACTAGATCACAGATTGGGATTATTCTAACTCTGGATTCCAGGAGAGGGAACTTCTCACACCTGGGTTATTCCTCTATTAGCCTGACTCTTAAAAAATACTCATCATTTTAACACCAGCCTTTTCCAACTCATTCTTAAATTCCTCCCACATTCTGTCCTTCCTCCTCCTTTTTCTTCTCTCTCCCCACCCTTGCCCAGTGGTGCTCTGGCACTGGCTGGTCAGGCTCCTGTAGCATGTAAAAGTCAAATAGACACTTTCCTCTACAAGTCTACATTCAGGATGCCATGGTGGTAGCTTGGACTCAGCTACATCACGAGTATT
This sequence comes from Canis lupus familiaris, assembly GCF_011100685.1. Classification (NCBI taxonomy): domain Eukaryota; kingdom Metazoa; phylum Chordata; class Mammalia; order Carnivora; family Canidae; genus Canis; species Canis lupus. The sequence goes on along the minus strand of NC_049234.1, from coordinate 24,466,939 downwards.
TACACTGTGGAAATTGCAAACCACATAAGGCATGTTTTCCTGTACCTCGAGCCCGTTTGCCAGCACACTAGTGCTTCTTCTTATCTCTGCCCCAGAACCTTTTCTTGTCTTCCTTCGTTCTGTATTATTAACCTCTCTCCTTCCTCTTTTCCCTCTCTTTCTATTTCTCTCTTCCCCCCCCTTCACAGAAAACACTGCCAACAACAACATGACAACAAAATAAAGAACAGCCAAAATTCTCTTAACCCAAACACTGTTTAAAGCCACAGAAGGCAACCAAGGAAAGAAAGAAAGAAAGAAAGAAAGAAAGAAAGAAAGAAAGAAAGAAAGATGATGGAAGTTGTGCTAAGGATAATGCCCTGGTTAAGGAAAAGCAAAACAGTGAATTTTAAAATGAAATTAGATGTAGTCAAGTATCAGGCTTCTCTAACCAAACACATGTCAAAGTGCTCAGAAATTTAAAAAAAAAAAGTGCTCAGAAATATTCTGCTATTCATCTAATTAATCTTTATGCTCTATTAAAGCCTCCTTTCTCCTGAAATGCCAATGTTGAAAATGATGGAGAAGTGATATTTTAGTTAATTAAATTATTTTCTTTGAATTCTAAGGGTTATAAAGAGTATACTAGGTTGTCAAGACACTGTGCTGAGGGTCTCTTAAATCTGTGATCTTCTATTACTTTATTGCATGTAGATATATTCTCAAATATGTTACAAGATAAAGAGGTTGCGGGTAAACTGGATGTGGAGACTAAACTCCTTGCATCATACTGTTGCTCTGGGAAACTATGCCTGAAGTTCTAATCAACCAGTTTGCCAATTAACTTTGAGACCAAAACATATTTATGAGTTTGGATATTGTGTTTATTCTTTTCCTGTGATCATAATTTTTTTTTTGGTGTTGACTGCCAATTTTTAGGCTGATCATACATACATGTTTTTGCATTTTTTCATGTTCAGCTTCCCATATCTATCACAAGGTACAAGTTGATAAAAACGTGTATCCAGAGGATTAAGTACATGATTATGATGATGAGATTGTAACTGTTCATTCCTTCCATCATTCAGTGATCCATTCACTCCATAAGCATGGGTTGAAGACTGACTATGCACCAGGTTCCAACCAAATAATGCAGGTGCAAAAATGTGTAAGACATGCCTTCTAGGAGCTTATTGTTTATGTTTGATAAAAGAGAAGGACCCACCTGTAGTCATTATAATGCTATGTGATGAGTGCTATTCTAGTGCTACTGACTAGGTGCTGAGGGAGCACAAAGGAGAGGACATTTAGTTTGACCTTGGGCAGGTATGGAAATTCACCGAAGTAACTTTTTAAAATGAATCTTAGTAAGACAGTAAAAAATTAATGTCTGAAGAAGTGAAAACTGTATGATATATAACACAAACAGAATAAATGGCAACAATGAAACAGAAAAGCGCAGGATGTGCTAGGTGAATATATACATCAATTCAGAAAGATTGGAGGTGTGTGCATCTATGTGGTATTTGGATGATGTTGTGGTCTGAATGTTTGTTGCCCTCTCCCAAATTTATATGTGGAAAGTCTAATGCTCAGTGTGATGATATTAGGAGGTGGGACCTCTGGGAGGTGACTGGGTCTTGAGGGAGAACCCCTGGTGAATGGGATTAGCACTCTGATAAAAGGGAGCCCACAGATCCATCAAGTCAGGGACACAGCAAGAAGGTACCATCTGTGAACCAGAAAGCAGACCTTCCCTGGAACTCAACAATGCTGGCATGTTGATCTTGGATGTCAAGCCTCCGGAACTGGGAGAAGTAAATTTCTGTTGTTTGTAAGCTACCAGGTCTGTGGTATTTTGTTGGAACGGCCCAAATGTAGTAAGACAGAGGGTATCGGGGACTGACGAGATATTGATAGATATTGAGGCTGGTTGGAAAGTTTGTTGCCTGCTTTATTTTGAAAGTTGTTAAACAGCACATTTAAAAAAAAATAGATATAGCCATGACATTCATAGAAATGAATACATGTCAAAGATTTTATTGAATTCATTAACTGGGAGCACTAGAAAGATAGTTGTAGCTGATTCAGAAGGAGAATTCAAAGAGCCACACCTATGAGCAGTAAATGATGTCAAAATGAATTTAGAAATATGTGGAACGCTCTATTGTGTCAGGGGTGAGGATGTAGGAACAGGAGGTGGGAGGATATGATAATCAATTGTATTTACCCTAGACAAAATTCATCTTCACGTCTGCACAAGAATCACTCCCTTGCTACTTATCACTTACCTACAAATTAGAGTTACAAAATGGCTCGAAGAAACCTCAGAGACACCATGGAGTAAAATAATCCTGGAAAAGTGTGTTTAGACTATGCCTGGCTTTCCACAGAAGACCCCCAGAATGTTTTCCTTTATTTCAAAGCTTTTCACAAAGGTTCTCCTACAACATGGTCCTAACTCTGAGTATTATGTCTATATTTAAGAAGACAAGTAATGTAAGTTGAAGAATATTTTGTGGGAATGTGTACTTCCCACTCATTTAAGCTCCTTACGAGGGAATCAATCAGTCTTGTATCCTCAGAGCCTGGCATGTAGTAGGCTCTCATTAAATGCTAAGTGAATGGGAATGGAGAAGGTTGATTTGGAGATGGGAAGGGACTCACTTAGAAGGTAACAACACGGAAAGTGGCCATTATGCTGATAATGTGACGCTGCAAGTGGTAAAATTTGGACATATCAAAATGCATGCATTATTTAATAATATTAATATCTATGAATACCCTACAAAAGTAATTATATAAAATAAACTATTAGTAACTGAAAATTTATTCTAACATGCAATAGGCATGAAGAAGTGTACTCCAATCTGACATATGTACAGGAATGGTCAGAGAAAGTGGTGGCAACTTAGTTTAGGCTAATATAAAATTCTGATTCATGACATCAAGCTGTCAAACTTGTTTGACCTTTATTTTCCCTCTGGTGTTAGCTTCCGTTCTTGCCCCTTGATGGTCTCTTGAGTAGAACTGATTGGCAGGTGTGGCAAATCCCATTGTGGCAGCTCTTTTTAAAGAGGATTGATGACCATGTAAGAAGAGGCATTAACCTTAAACATGGTTTATTAACCTGGATGCCTGAGGCTATGTGCTGAGGTGCCAAAGTTTCCTTCAGGCTCAGGAGTTGAGTTACCGGGCATTAGCATTTTCTGGAGAGCTCTGGTTCCACTAAGAAAAAACCAAGTTTCTTTCCCTTGAAAATGAAATTGTCGTTACTGAGTTTGAAAAGGAAAGAACAATTATAAATAATGCCCTTATCTAGATACAGTGTGTGCAGTAAAAGGATTATAGCAAGTGGCCAACATCTTTCTTAAATAAAACTTAAAAAAAAAATTGTGAAAAACAACCAGAATTAGATATTTTAACATGGTTTGGGATTGAGATTAAAGGGTTGGGATTTACAATCTAAGCACCTCACTTCTTTTATTGAAATACTAAATCCAGTTTGTCCCTGTCAACTAGTTTGCTACCTTAATAAGAGTTATCTAGCCTTCTAGTATTTGGATAGAATTATCAAATAACCTATTTAGAAGTCACAGACATCTTTAAATGCCTCTTATGAAATTTAGATGGCTCTGAAATATAATTTTCATACACCAGGGATTCTTCTAATGAGAGAGATTTTATTTGTTATAATATGTAATGCCAGTATTATAGATTATATATGATAATAAATATATATTTATATATTATAATATATAATGTATACTTATACATTATGTTATATATGATATAATTGTTTTATACTTTATTTAATTATAAATATTGAATATAATTGCAAAAATTGCATTTGAAACCTAACATAAATATTTTCTCATAAGCAAGCCAATAGTAAAATAGGGATGGAGGCACAAAAAAGCCAGTCATTTGCTTCTTTTAACTGGCCCTGAGGAGAACAAAGGAAGTATCTGAATTCCCTATCTGAAAGAAGGTGATAGGAATTCTGCATTTACATAAAGAAATGACTCTCAGATAGCTTTTGGAGAGCCAGAGTAAGCACAGTGGAGGGTGCCAGATGTATATTGCTAGCCCAGAGTGGTCCCAGGGGTCAGTTTTCTTTTTTTTTTTTTAATTTTTTTTTTTATTTATTTATGATAGTCACAGAGAGAGAGAGAGAGGCAGAGACACAGGCAGAGGGAGAAGCAGGCTCCATGCACCGGGAGCCCGACATGGGATTCGATCCCAGGTCTCCAGGATCGCGCCCTGGGCCAAAGGCAGGCACCAAACCACCGCGCCACCCAGGGATCCCCCAGGGGTCAGTTTTCTAGTGAAATTGTAGGAATGTGCTTTTAAATTGGTCGTACTGTTTAACATGATGGACAGTTAAAGTCAAGGCTGGGAGATTATTCAAATGGAGAACATAACACTCTGACCTCTGACAAATCTGTAGTGCAGATTCCAAGAGGAAAAATAACAAAATGAAGCAAACCCAGCTCCATATTTATCGTTTAGTATATTCTTCAAATTGGTGATGATGGCTTCAGGCCTGACATGACTAAGAAGGAAGGCCAAGGTAATATGTTTTCTCCAAATAAATATTGGGCAATTCCGCATACCATTAGAGACCATTGTTTCTCAGCTGTTAGAGACAGCCCTACACCCTAGGCATGAAGTCAAATCTAATTTTTAAAATTTGAAATGATTCTATTACATGCTTGACTTACAGAGGGTTCCGCTGATGAAATTGATAGCTTCATTGAACATGGTCAAGATAGTAAATCAGCATGGCTTTCTTGTCCGAGTCTAGAGGAATTATAGAAGCAATAGAGAAGCATGGGCTAGGAAGAAAAATGAAGAATAGTTACCAGTTATAAATTGCTGGGAGACTGAAGGTTTTCCAGATGCCACAGCTAGGATGGCGATGGCCTGACTAGAAGGGGAAAGTAGATTTGGAGGAAAGCTTTTGCCTTGTTTCTGCTCTAGGTGTCTCAGAGACAATAGTTGATGTCCTCTTCTCCAGATACTGTGAAGAACATTCCAGGTTATTGAAGTCAGTGGAGGTGATGTTAGGGCAAAGTGTGGCCCTAAGGGGATGAAGAATTCATGAAAATAATGGGAACTGACTAATTAATTACCTTTGGATTTTTTTCTTGTTCACCTCCTCTTCAAACTCTTAGGACTAGTGGATTGAAATGTTGAGATTGCCACATTCCCACAATGCTTATTTTTAAGAATTTACATGTGCATCCAGAATAGATGAGTTATAGAGTGGCAGCAAATGTAAAGAGCCAACTCTACAGGACCTGGAACTCACTTCGTCCCTATTCCTACTTAGTAAATTCAGATGTAGACCAGGACCTACCTTTTGTGTCTTCCCCAATATAATTTCCAAGATGGAGTACCTAACTGATGGTTCTAGGGGAATCATGAGCTCACGGGGCAAAAAAATCAGATCCTTGGTCAATATAACCACCACAGAACACACACACATACTGAAAAATATTTACAAATGAAGAATCATTGGAACAGAAGGCTCAAGAATTTAAAAGAGGTAAAATAAACATAAAGCGGTAAAGGATAACATAAGGCTATAGCTGAAAGTTATAAAATATTACATAATACACTGAAATATTAGGTATGAAAATTGTAAATTTGGTAGAGAAAACACAATACATAGAATAAAGAGACAAAGGATGAAATAATGAGTTGGGAATCAGATTGAAGAAGTTCTTCAGAAGGTAGCATAAAAGAGGGCATTCTATCCTCTTTTGTGAAAGGAACAGAGGAACAAGAAGGTATAAGCATCATGACAAATAAATATTCAACAATATAAAAGCCCGAACTGAAAGAACTGAAGGGCGGGGAAGGAGTCGATAACTACACTTGGAGATATTAAAACAGTCCTCTCAGGAAACGATAGATTAACAAAAACAGAAAGTAGGCAAAGAAACAAAACCAGAAAAACCATAGATCTAAATACACTTGAGTTTTATCTTTCTCCATGTGGACACATATTTATCTCTATATCAATATATGCATCACCTGTATTTATCTATGTGTATATAAACTCTTTACTCAGCAAGTGGAAAATATATTTTATTATTGAGCAAATATGGAATTTGTTTTCAAAATATAGATTATATGTTAAGTCAGAAATGAAGTTTCACTTTTAAATGCCAAGGGATCAATTTCATACAGACTATAATCTGTAAAGATAGTGCCATAAATTTAGGAATGTACAGTAAAACTAGCTAAAATCTGCACAGGTTTGAAACTGAAATAACATGAAGTAATCTTTTTGCTTAAAAAAGAAATCATGGGGGTGCCTGGGTGGCTCAGTTAGTAAAGTGTCAGACTCTTGATTTTGGCTCAAGTCCTGATCTCAGGGTCTTGAGCTCAAGCCTCAAGTGGGGATTTGCTCTGGGCGTGGAACCTGTTTAAGATTATCCCTCTTCCTGTGCCCCTCCCCCCACACCACTCTCTTTCAAAAAAAAAAAAAAAAAAACTTAAAAAAAGAAACCATGAAGGAAAGTATTAAATACTTAAAATCGAGAGACAATAAAACACAAGATATTGATATTTGTAGGATGTTGCTAAAATAGCAGAGAGTAAAAAAAGTATTTCAAATGCATTTATCAGAAAGCTGAACATTCAATTAAAGAAGATAGAAAAACAACAAAGAAATTAGAAAGAAGGAAATATAAAGAAAAAAGAAAAAGATTTTTTAAGTAGGGATTAATAAAACTAACAGTTGGTTCTTTGTAAAGATTAATAAAATAGACATTAGCCAATACTGTCAAGGAAAAAAGAGTGCGATGCCAATAAATAAAATACTGAGTAAAAAGGGTATAATGCAGAAACAAACAGATTTTAAGTAATATAAAAATTTTTAGGGAAGCCTAGGTTGCTCAGCAGTTGAGCATCTGCCTTTGGCTCAGGGCATGATCCCGGGGTCCGGGGATCGAGTCCTACATTGGGCTCCCTGCATGGAGCTTGCTTCTCCCTCTGCCTGTGTCTCTGCCTCTCTCTCTCTCTCTGTGTCTTTCATGAATAAATAAATACAATCTTAAAAAAAAAAAAAGAAAGAAAGAAAGAAAGAAAAACTTTTATCAATGTGATTAGCTACATAAATATACTAGAGAGTGGCACATGGATGGCTCAGTCAATTAAGCATTCCACTCTTGATTTCAGTTCAGGTCATGATCTCAGGGTCATGGGATCAAGCCCCGTGTTGAGCTCTGTGCTCCAGTGAGGAGTCTGCTTGTCCCTTTCCCTCTGCTCCTCCCCTAGCTCATGCTCTCTTTTTCTCTCTAAAATAAATATATAAAATCTTAAATATATATGTACTGGAGAAAAGGAAAAGTGGGTGATTTTTTTCATTAGATACCAAACAATTTGGTAAAATCTAATATAGACTATTTTTTTTTTTTTTACAAAATCCAAATTTTTTAACTTGATGAATGCTACAAATAACAGCAGATACCTACAACCAGCATTATATTAGTAGGGAAATTTTAGATGCATTCCTTGAAGATCAATAGCAAAACAATTTGCCACCACTTCTACCATTTAACAGAATTGGAGGCCTTGTACAAAGCTCAAATAAAACAAAAACAAATAAGGCTATAAAGAATTGGAAGGGAAGAAATAAAACCACCACTATCTTAAATGATTTGACTACTTGTGGAAAACATTAGCAACAGACAAACTATTAAACTAAACAGAGAGTTTTGCCAATTTATGGATAAAAGGTCAATATGCTTGCTTCACTCTGCACCTAGGCACATAAATGAATGAATGAATGAATGAGCTAATGAATGCATGTGTATATATTCATATATTACCTACATGTGCTGTGTATTACTTAAACTATACATATATAAGGTAATATATATAGTTTATGTAATATGCATAAAAATATAAATGGCACTATATATAGCAGCACCCTTGCTCATCACCTGCTGCTGCCTACAAACACTCCATTATGTATCCTTTCTTTTAGTAACCTTCCTTCTTTGGAAGGATAGTCCAAACTTAAACTATATTGTCATATAGTTTAAGTATTCCATGGTTGGTAAAAGATCTCAAAGTCAGTAACTTTAGTCTTAAATTCTCTGAGTTCTCAATTTCTTAATTACTTCATTTACTCGTATATTTATTGAGCACTTGTTATGTGCCTGGCACTGTTCTATGCAGAGGCTACAGTAGTGAATCCAACAGACAGATCCCACTGTTTTGTGGAATTTACATCCTAATACAGGGAGACAGACAACAATTAATAACAATATGTGAGAAACGGATAAAGTCTATGAAGACAAACAAGCATTAAAACAGATGGGAGGATAAGGAGTAGCTGGGTTGTCAAAAAACTGCAAACCTTCAGGGAAACCTTCTCTGAGAAAGTGGACCAAAATCTAAAGGAAGAGGAAAGAACCATGCAGTTATCAGAGAAAGGAGCTTTCTAAGTAAAAGTTATAGCAAGTATTAAGGCTCTCAGACATTACAGCTGCTGTGTTCCAGGAAAAACAAATGGGCCAGTGTGGTTGGAGTGGGAGGTTGAAGGGCAGAGTAGCACAGAGTAAAGTTGGGTAGAGAGTGGAGTGGGGCAAGGCTGTGCTCTTCTAGGCCATTACAGGATGCTGGCTTTTACTCTGCATCAAATTGTAGTAATTTTTTTTTAAAGATTTTATTTATTTATTCATGAGAGACACAGAGAGAGGCAGAGACACGGGCAGAGAGAGAAGCAGGCTCCATGCAGGGAGCCCGATGTGGGACTTGATCCTGGGACTCCAGGGACCACACCCTGGGCCAAAGGCAGATGCTTAACTGCTGAGCCATCCAGGGATCCCCTACATTGTAGTAATTTGAGTGGAAAAAGAATTTAAGAGAATATCCAATTGCTGTGTTGAGATTGTAGAAAAAACAACACAAAACAAAACAGAAGCAGTAAGACTCATTGAAAGACTATTATAATGATCCAGGTAAAAGCTGATGGCAGCTAAGACCACAGGTTAACATGGAAGTGATGAAAAGTAACTTGAACTCAAAATATGCATTGAAGGTCAAGCCAACAAGATTGGCTTGTGGATTGCAATGCACAGTGTGCATGGAATAGATATGTCAAGGACGGCTGCCAAGTTTTTGGCCTGAGCAATTGGACAAAAGGCCCAAATGACTAACATAGTCAATATGTCCAAAACTTTGTTATCTCCTTCAAATAATTTCTTAGCTTTCTTATTTTTACTTAACAGCACCAGCATTTCCTATAATTCTGAAACTTCAGAGTCATCCTTAACTTCTTTTGCTCCTGATGTGCCTCCCACTGGGCTTTTCTTCATGATGTCTCCACTCTGCAAACACCATTCTTGATGCCATCTTTCCATGTGGAAACATATCTGTTCTTCAATTTCTCTGATGCTCCTACCTTGATTTTTTCAACTGGATTTCACTTCTCTCCCCTGTTCTCATCATAGAATCGGAACAAAACTGTGTTTTAAACATGTATTTTCTGAAATAGGGCTTTAGTAATAGATGGATAACTAAACGGAGAATTCACCAGTATGCTCAAGAACTGCACGGTCTTGAAGAAAAATATGGGACCTTCATCAAGCCCAGATTTCTAGGTCAGTAGATTGTAGCCAGCACCTACGTCCAACTGGCGGGTGTGTTTGAGGGTGGTGGCCAAGAGACAGTTGAGTGTAAGACTATGAAAAAAGAGAACTTTCTTTCTGGGTTTTCTCAGTGGAGGCACTGGTACCTGAGACAACATGAATGTTGGTAGCAGACCAGATACATAATCAAAGGTAGCTCTGCTATTTGTGTTTATGATGTTGAGAGTGTTATGCTATCTATCTATCCTCCATTTTCTTATCGGTAAGCTGTGGGTATTAACATCTATTTCTAGATTGTAGTAAAAATTCAATAAGACAATGCACATAAGGGTGTATTTGGAACCATAGTAGGTGCTCAGTACATATAAATTCTACTCTCCTTCAGCGAGTCATAGGTCAACTCCTCCCAGTAGTAAATTAAGCTCTCAGAAAGATGAATGAACTCATCCATGCCTCTGTGGGGTACTTTAGTGTTTGGCAGCAATAATACATTTTTCTGATGGCCTGAAAGTGTTAGTTTTGCTTCCTGCAACACTACCCAGAAATGATTTGGACCCTGGAGAGAATCTGCCTCTTTGAGTTGCAATCTCCTTCTTGTTTCCTTCAATGAGATCATTGTACCATACTTTCTGATTGAAAGTAATCATCCTTGTGGAAATTGCATGGCTAAAGAGTTTCTCCTTAAGAGAACTGAATTTTCCATGCAGTTGATATTGCCTTTGCTGTTACAGAATTTAGCAAGAACAATTTCCAGTTCTTTTGACATTCTAAGGGTGCAAGATCAGCAGTTACTTTCTTTAATCAAAAGCCTACACCTCATTGACCAGCTATAGGTCACCGACTTTTGAATGATGGAATGAAATATACATGCAATCTGATTGAGTCATGATGGATACTATCTGGGAGATATTCATAAATTAAACCTTCTTGACACACCAGGGAACCTGCAATATTATATCTTCTCCCAGGGAGACAAGAGATTGAGAATGATCTTGTTTCTCTACTTCTCTTTACAAAGTGTATTTTTCCGGTAACACAGGCTGATGGCACTTACTGATGGATACATTATATTTATCATGAATTTAGTTTTCAAATGAGAGAACAGTGTATTGAAAACCATAAAATGGCAATAACATAATGATATCTTTAAATGTTATCAGATATTTACTGATAGAAATTCAGAAGTTTTCATATAAATTCTCCCCTTTATCACTTTTGTCAATTTTGAAGTCTTGCTGGTATAAAACACAAATTTAAAAAATGGAAAGATTTTATGGGGGTTCTATTGATATATTTATGACTTCCAAGCATGTAAAATTTTTCTAAGTCAAAATAGTACAATTTTAGGGGTATAATTTAAAAGATTATTTGGTGAAATAAATGACAGTAAACCAGACAGAGAAAGACAAATACCACATGATTTCACTCATATATGGAATTTAAGAAACAAAACAAAGTAAAAAAAGACACACACGCACACACACACACACACACACACAGAGAGACTCTTAAATACAAAGAACAAATAGGTGATCACCAAAAGGGAGATGGGTGGGGGGATGGATGAAATAGATAAGAGGATTAAGAGGTACAAACTTCATATGAAAAATACATCTTTTTCCTGAAATGATTGGGACTCCTTGATACGGGGGGAGTCTGGCATGGTGGCTGAAGGGAGGTTATTCTTGGAAATTAACAACTAGTTGATGAGTTGCAACTCCTGCATTAAATCAATGTGTCAGTCCATCTTTCTCTCTCTCATATCTGTCTCTTAATATATCCCTGTCATGGATTCGTGTATTTTCATAGCTACATATTTAATGTACATTATTTTCTTTAAACTCATTTTTATAAGCATTACTTTGTTCTAAGAGCAGTTTTTACCTTTCTCCTTAACTTTTTTATACTAAAAATTGCATATTTCTTTTAAAAGTTGATATTTCAATGAAAATGAAACCATGAAAATATTTTAATAAACATTTATGTATTTTTCACCTAGAGTCATCAGTCAACCTTTTGACAAATATGTTCTCTATATGTGCATTATTATTATTATTATTATTTGGAAACATTCGAAGTATGCAAGACATGATTACATGGCAACCCTAAATACTTCAACATGTACAATGTAAGACTAAAGAATTTTACCTACATAACCCCCAAACCATTATAAGCTAAGAAAATTAACACTGATTCAGTAATGTCAACTAATATGAAGTTCATATATTAATTTTACTGAGTATCATCCCAAATATATTCTGTAACTTTTGTAGAATCCAGAATCCAGTTAATTTATCCACCATATGTAGTTATTGTGCTTTTTATTCTGTTATAATCAAGAACATTCAAAAAAAAAAAAAAAAGAACATTCTCCCCATCTTTTCATAGTTTTTCATAACATCAACTGTTTTAAGAAGGTTCAGGCTGCGTATTATATAGAATGTGCTATATTCTAGTTTTGTCTTACTAAATTCAGGTTAATTGTTTTTGTTAAAAATATTCCATTATTAATCTTGTGCATTTCATATTAAAACATTGAGATTCAATGGAAAACCATTCACTGTCTAGAGGAATCCCTTCAGGTTATCTGATTCGGGTTCTACATAAGCTATCAAAAATACTGCAAATTATAGATAACATAACAATGTAACCTAATTCTTGTCTATAGATATGCAAATTACGACCAGAGCCATAGAGGTTCAATCCACTGCCCTTTCTCCTCTCAATCTCCCAGCAGAAAAACCCGCATTGCCTCCATTTGAACATTAATTTCAATAATCCTGATCTATAAATGCATCTGTTCCTTTAATTCTCTCTTGAATCAATTATAATATCTGCCTGTTTCTCTCACTGATTAATAAGTCAACAAATTTTTTAATGAATTTATTTTATATCTATATGAAAGCCCTAATCTGCTCATTTTCAAAAATTACCTTTTAATCATCAAATCAAGAGGTACATAATATCATTTTGTTTTAGTTTTCAATATTGACGATGCTGTTTGATCACTTGATTAAATTGTTCTTTCATTATAAAGAGACATTTCCTTCTTGTAATTAGTAAGTAATCAGTAATCATGACATTTTGAGCATCGTATAAATATCCTGTTTTTTTTTTTTAATCTTTTACCCAAGGATCACCATTATGATTATTTCTTGAATCACTTGTTACATTGGGGAGGGGAGAGAAGTTACTATTTTTTTTTTATTACCATTGTTTCCACATTTACTTGGCATTCTTCTTTAAAAATAACTTTCTTTTTTTCTCTTTCCATCTTCCCTCTTCTCCCAGGATTAAGGACTATCACTAGTGTTAAATTAATTAAAAGGAGCCTAATTAGAGTGAGATGACTCTAATGTCATGGTAGCCTACACATGTAAACCAAAATTTAAGCCTGCCTCGAAGTTAGGAAATTGAAACTTAAGGACAACAAATAACAAACAGCCGACTAGACTACAAAGGATAGATATCCGATCAATAATTTCCTTATTTTGCTTCTGTCTTTTCTCTATAAAAGTCTCTCCCCAAGGTCCCATCAATAGAGCATTTCTATCCACTTCTAGTCTGATGCTCCCTGACTTGAAAGGATTTTTACTCAAACTTAAAATTTTAACATGCCTCAGTTTATCTTTTTAACACTAGAGACTTTTTAAGAAAAATAGCCAATGTGTTGTAATCTTTCTTTCTTTCTTTTTTTAATGCTCAAATTGTCAAACATTTAGCCGTTCAATGTCCCTTGAAGTTGTCTCCCTGTCTTGACATGTCACTGTTACAGAACCTTTTTGCTTCAGGCACAATAAGATGTTCTTTTTTTTTTTTAATATTTATTTATTTATTTGGGAGAGAGAAAGAGAGCACGAGTGGGGGTGGAGGGTGGGGAGAGGAAGAGGGAGAAGCAGAATCCCTCTGACCAGGGAGCCCAACGTGGGGCTGATCCCAGGATCCTGAGATCATGACCTGAGCTAAAGGCAGATGTTTAACTGACAGAGCCACCCAGTGGGTCAGGTGCCCCTCACATCAGGATGTTCTAGGTTCATGTTGCATTTTCCCTCCCTTACACTAGAAATGAGTCATCTCAGAATCCATGATTCCTATTAGTGGGGAATGATAAAATTATGCATGTTTGTTGTGCAAAATTTGGTAGACTGTGGTAAGTATAAACCATTGCTCAAAATAAAGAAACTACTAAGAGTAATCAGTGTTGGTTGTTTTGATGCAGCCTGGGTATATATGTGGCTTCTGATGACAAAATAAAATCTAAACTCCTTACAGTGCCATCTCATGTGGGACTTTTTCTCACCATGCTCACCATGCTTGTCTCATTTCTGATCTAGAACACCTCTAGCTCATGCAGTCTTACTCTGTTTGCACTTACTATTCCCTCCACCTTGATGTCTTATTCCTAGATTTTTTTCACAGATGGCTCCTTCTCCCCATTCCTACTATCCCTGTGTCCGTTCAAATACAGCCTCTGCAGAGAAACTTTCTAGAACAATGCTAGCAAAGCAGTTTCCCTTCTCTAATCTTGGTTCCACTCCGACATACCACCTTGTTTCTCTTTTAGGTCACTTTTGGAAATTATTCTTTTTTTTTTTCTCTGATTTTGCCTTTTCCCCAACCAAAATATAAAATCCATGAGAATGAGGGTTGTAGATCTTATCCATCCTATTTACCACTGATCACCATCCTATTTACCATCACTTAGAGTACTGCGTGGCACACAGGCAAGTGTGTTATACATATGTGGTGGATGGATGGATGTTCTCCCTCATATAAGACTGGACCAAGGTTGGGAGGAATAGAGTGAACTCTTTAGCTTTGATTTAAAGGCATTGAGTGAATAAAAGTTGGCTTTCAAGGGGCAGAGTGCAGACAGTATGAGGGAGTTCAAGAGTAATAAGCAACATACTCATTGACATCTTTTGGGGAGTAAAATATAGTAATCTTAACAAAGAGAATAAAGAGTATATTTAGAGAGCTTAGCTGCATTCACGCTTATTATGATTTATTTACATCTTTTTATTATGCTGTCTCTACTATTGAGTAACATTATTTTAGTTACTTAATACTGCTCACCATTATTAAAGGGAATCAAAAGAAGGGCTCCTTACACCATCTCCAAATTAGGCCAGAATATTAAAAGTTAAGAAACTGACCCTGGGATCAAAATAGGTGGTAGAAATGATCAGAACATAAGAAGAACAAAGGAAATATGTAGCTTGGGAGGAAAAATGTCAGGCAACTGCTTTAAAGATTCTCCTTCTAGTTCAAAGTGTGGATGTTCTATTTTATTTATGGCAGTAATTTCATAGCATTGAACAAATAGGACAATTTTGAAGTATGTTTCTATTTTTTTTCTTTTGCTAACACCAACTTATTTAGATGGCCAAACATTCTACACTGAGTAAGGTAATAGACACAATTAGTCTTGTTTATTTTAAATTATGTTTGAATTTAAAATTTTTTCACCATATGGTAGATGAGGGGTTCAAGAGTAATATGTAAGTTCTGACTTGAATTAAAATAAAAAGTTTTATTAAAACCAATGTGTAGATTGCCTTGAAAATGGAAATGTAAGTAGAAACACCCCTCATGTACTCCATATTCTCCCTTGCAATGGATATGAGATATAAGTTAATTTTGCATAAACACATAAGTGGTGAGTGTGCATGAGAGCTATTAATGGTTAATGGAACCCAGGAAATATATAAGAATGGAAATTGTATGATTTATATTTTTGCAGAAATGCTAGATTAGTAGAACAAAAATCTTTTTTCTTTTGAAACCAAACATAAAATGACAAGATGTTCACAAGTCCCAACAACCAACACCCATATCCTCAGTTCTAATAAATTTGTTTCAGTATCTCTGTATTTTCTTCCAAAGACAATTTTTCCAGTTTTATCACCAGTATTACTCTAGTGTTTTAGTGCATCAGAAAAATCCCCCAGTTTAAAAGGAAAATGACAAAAGACACAAAGCAATACTTCTTCCTTAAAGCTTTCTGAACAATGGAACAGACATTGTGGGGTTTGGCCTCCCTCTCCTCACCCCCTCCCCCTCCCCACAAACTTGCTTTATGTGAAAAGAAACGAAAGGATATTATTCTGGTTTTGGCCTTCTGGCCAATTCCTAACAAGTTGGTACTTTGGTGTTTGATTCAGTCACTAAGAATTCTTTTCAGAAAGTACCCAATGGACAGATAAAAAGACAGAGAAACATCCCACTGAATGCCAGAACTTTTGATAATATTTGTTCAATAATGTTTTTAAAGTCAATGGAATCACTTTCAGAAACTCCCTATTCCCCATATCTCCAAAGGCCTAAGGCCCACAGCCTGGTAACTCTCTTTGAATGCTAAATAATGATTAGAATATCTTCTCTAAAGTGATAATAAAAAGTCCTAAAATGACTTCCTTAGAGAGAGTACTAGTAAAAGAGAAATATTTTATATTCTCACAACAGTGTATTCATTATTAGTAAGACAAAGGAAAGTTTGGGACAAGGGGTTAATTATATCTTTTAATTATAGGTGATGGGAGAATTAAGAAGCTTTAGACATCTAATTCCACCTGCATTTCATAATATTGGTTTAAAATAAATATAGGTTTCTGAGGATAGGAAGGCAAATGGGATGGGAATAAGTATTCTGACTCTGAGGACCCCAATCTTTCCATGTGTGC
Source organism: Canis lupus familiaris (assembly GCF_011100685.1). Lineage (NCBI taxonomy): Eukaryota > Metazoa > Chordata > Mammalia > Carnivora > Canidae > Canis > Canis lupus. The sequence continues at coordinate 24,450,666 of NC_049234.1, read as the reverse complement.
GTAGCAATTTCCAGCACTTGAAATCAGAAGGGCAGTGGATAGAGCTCCCAGGAGTGAAATTCATGGTGTATAGGCATTGAAGATGGCCACTCAAACCATGTCCTAGTTTCTGGTAAAGGTATAGGCTCTAATTCCTTGATTTTACCATAATCTAGCAGGAAATTTCAAATATGAGACATCAATTTATATTTCACTACAAAGCAGAATAAGTTGTAAAATCAGTACATGATCCCCTTAAGTCCATTTAGGAGAACCAGGTGTGACAATATCTTTCCCAGTTTGGTTGACCTGTTCATATAATTCCCTCCCCCCCCCCCCTTAATGGCATTGCCTCATTTGTGTCTTAAGATCTGTAGGGTTATCCATTCTATGAAGAATATGAAGATATCTGAGCTTATAAGGACAATTGTTAGCATGGGGCACCTGGGTAGCTCAGTTGGTTGAGCATCTGACTCTTAATTTCAGTTCAGATTATGATTTCAGGGTCTTGAGATCGAGTCCCATGTCAGACTGCACGCTTAGCAGAGAGTCTGCTTGAGATTCTTTCTTTCCCTCTCTTCGGCCCCTCCCCCAATCTCTCTCTCCTTAAAATAAGCAAATAAATCTTTAACAAAAACAAAAACAAAAAAAGACAGTTATAAGCAAGGGAGCTGGTGCAATTTTGGATTTTGTTTTGACTACCATGTGATCAACTTGTTGGTTATAGTTGTTAGACAGAAATTGTACCTCTAATCTCAGACTGATTTTGTTGTTGTTGTTGTTGTTGTTGTCATTATTGGTTTGTTTTTGTTTTTTTGTTTTGTTTCCATTTTAACCAATGTATATAACTCACTTTTGAGAACAAGTCAGTATGTCTGCCTTAAACTCTTTTTCTTCACAGGATTTTGAGTCCTATTCTTTTGTGCTTCTTTTTCTCTCACTCAATTTCCAAGTTTCTTCTCTCAAGTTTTTCTCTTGCACCTATTAGAATCACTATCCCAATGTGAGTCATCAAACTCCCACTTGATGCTCATTATACTTCTTGATCTTAACTGACACCTGGCTAATCTCTGAGAATGCTGCCTTCCTTACCCTCTTTTCAAAGAAAGGCTTCTCATTCCCTCCCACACTCTGTGGCAGGCAGCCCCTAATATGGTCTCCAAAGATCCCTGCCTCCTGGAATGCACACCTTTGTGTAATTCCCTTTCTTTGTGTGTAGGCTGGCCTCGTGACTTGCTTCTAACTAATAGAATATGGCAAAGGTGATGGGATGTTACATTCATTATTAGGTTACAAGATCATGAGTTCCATCTTACTAGCAGATTCTCCCTTTTTTGGTTTTGATGAAGCAAACTGCCATGTAGGAGGGGCCCACATGGAAGAAGTTTGGAGCATCCTCCAGTTGTAGCCAGCTAGGGCCTGAGAATTCAATCCAATAGACATCGAGGAACTAAAATTCTGTCAATAACCATATGAATTTGAAAGTAAATTCTGCCCTAGTTGAGCCTTCAGATAAGGCCCCAGTCAAAGCTGACATCTTTATTGCAGCTTTCTGAGAGATCCTAATGCTGAAAACCCAGCTAAACCATGCCCAGATTCCTGACCCTCAAGAACTGTGAGATAATAAATGTGTGCTTAATGTGAGATAATTTCTGTTGCAGTCACACATTGTACCTCACAAATCTCAGTCTTAAGTCAGAACTGACATCTTTCTTGTCCAAAGATAAGGCTTCTTAGATAGTTACTCTTCCAGTCTTATGAGAAAATCTATAATTCATTAACTATCATCCCATTCATTCCTCTATACTCTATTCCTTCTCTTTACTGTTATCTACACCAACTTCTCCTTTATTAAAGACTTTGAAAACAGACTATCATATCCTCTACAACTCAATGGCAGCCATTATTCTGGTAATTTGAACCTCAAAATGGATGACATAGCCAACACCTTTCCTTCCCACTTCTTTTTTCTCTTCTACAAAAAATTTCATTATTTAACCCACGTTAATAACAGAACTGGTTTCTCTTCTTTTATTTAAAATGAGACCACTTCTAAAATCTTAAATTCAAATGTCCAATTTCCATTCAGACATCCTATTCTTGTGTGTGTGTGTGTGTGTGTGTGTGTGTGAATACATAATGTACTTCCACTAATCCTGTTGTTCAACAACACTGAGATCTCTCTCCACAGACTCCTTCACTTTATCCTGTCCACTCCTTCCTAGTTTTATATAGTGATGCAGTCAATGTGTGAGGTTAATATCAAGACAGACTAGAGTTAGAATATCAGCCATTACTTCCTGTTGTGAGATTACAAGCAAGTTATTTAACCTTGCTAAAACTCAACTTCCTTATCTGTAATACAGAGATAATAATAATTATTACATCCTAGAACAATTTTGAGTATTAGAACATGACAATGTATGTACTTAGCACAGTGCCTGGCACGACATGGATATCTAGTAAATATCACCAATTAATATGTTATTTTATAGAGCTTAAACTTGATTAAATGGACCATTTTTAAAAAGTAGAAGTAGCAAAATCTGACAATATCTTGCCCTATTATACTCCTGTCATTTTTGCCTAGTGAAGCTTCAAACCTCAAGCAATTCAGCCTCCTAAATTTTCTGTGCATAGACTTGAGCTACATAGAATATTGCAGAAAGCATCACATGACCCTGAAGGTTGGTGTCTCAGTGAATGTTTTGTCTCTAGGCTTCAGTAGGGCCATAAAGGATGCCTAAAAATATTTCTATCTTTCCCTGGTAAGATCTTATTCTCATTTCTAATAGTGGTGATTTCAAGTTGTAAAGAAGGAAAAACCTTTTAAAAGACAAATTTTGGAGATTTTTTGTTTATTTTCATTTGTTTTATTTACCTTTAATATAAATGTAAATGTGTTGTATGAGTCTCATTGGAAATCTCATATTATTTTCTTAGTATTTTGGTGGGTAGTAACGGGAATGGAAGCCTGTGAGAAGTTGACAATATAACCAAAAAGTTCTAAAGTTTTACATAGAATTTATGAATTATTTGTGTACAGCTAATCTATTATTTTCTTTTTATTTTCTGCTTTTGAATTCTCATAACATCAAAGAAGATAGTGATGGAGACACAAATGAAAGCTCAGAAGTCATATGAACTTGAACCCTGGCACGTCAATACTATATTTGAGAAATATAGCATTGAGAGTTTTAAAGAATGCTATCAGAATCTCAAACAAAATGAGATGAGAGTTACTTTTCATTCAGTTGCCCAGACCAGTCTGAAAGAACCTGGCTTAGCTTTCAAATATAAAGCATAATATAAATGTTGAACCAGCATAATATAAACAAATTCAAGTAATTTAGATCTTCTTAAAGATAATGCAATATAAAGGAACTCTGAAGAACCCACAGAAGCATGCGATTTGGGTTCAAAAGTTAAGAGGATGTTATAGCAGTAAGGCTAGATTATGTAATCATGAAATGTGGTCAGAATAAAGTACAGGAGAATTCTAGTACAGGGAATGAAAATCCCATAACTAAGAGTAGGCATATTTTTCTCTGGACTCACTCCCACAGCAACCTGAGGACATCTCCGATAGTGAACTTTGCAATCTGGCTGCCATGGTATAGGAACACTGGACAGCAGCCTAGGCGTACCCTGTAATGCCAAGCCATATTTCAGTGTTTCAGGTAAGGATATAAATTTCTCTTGTGAGATGGAGCCTCATTGGGACTTCCTATGCCTGGATAAAATGTCTAGAAGCCTTTAAGAAAAGCAGTTCTACTTAGCCTCTTTATGCTTCCACTACATATGAGATGAAATAAAGATATCCTCTTGTGTAGACCGGTAGAGTCTTGGGCCAAGTAGGAATGCATGAAGTTAGTATCATACCTGGAGGAAGAGAAAGAGGAGATACAGGAGGAGAAGCCAGTAGAACATTTAGAGAAAACTTCCTACAGAGTCCGTTGCAAGGTAACGAAGGTCAGAAAGTGTTGGTCCTCAAATCTTTGTAATCAGGGAGGCTGGGATCTTTGTAAAATGTCTTTGTGTAAGTTCTGTAAGTTTCTTGTGTGTGTGTGTGCGTGTGTGTGTGTGTGTGTGCTTTGTAATGTAATGTAAAAGAATATGTTTTGTTGAGGTGTCATTTTGGCCCTTTGGAAAATGGACTGAAAAAGATGGGAATTACATGTGAGTCTTATGTTAGAAAATGTAGCTGCCACGTCTCAATTCTTTCTTCTCCCAACTGTTCTGATTTTGCCAATTTCTTTGAAAGTGTGTTGGGCATTCTCACTATTCAAACACATCTTCCAGAAATGATAGTTGTAAATGAGTAAATACACTGACTTATTCTGTTCCATTTAATTCAGTCTATAGTCTGTGTGGAAAGGATAGAACCGAAAAGCCTTCCTTAACAATACTAGCAGAGGGCCTTTCTTTATAGAAAGGGGCAGAACTTACATGCAGAAGAATGAAACTGGACCATTCTCTTACACCATACACAAAGATAAATTCAAAATGGATGAAAGATCTAAATGTGAGACAAGAATCCATCAAAATCCTAGAGGAGAACACAAGCAATACCCTTTTTGAACTTGGCCACAGCAACTTCTTGCAAGATACATCTATGAAGGCAGGGGAAACAAAAGCAAAAATGAACTAGTGGGACTTCATCAAGATAAAAAGCTTCTGCACAGCGAGGGAAACAATCAACAAAACTAAAAGGCAACCTACAGAATGGGAGAAGATATTCGCAAATGGCATATCAGTAAAGGGATAGTATCCAAGATCTATAAAGAACTTATCACACTCAACACCCAAGAGACAAACAATCCAGTCATGAAGTGGGCAGAAGACATAAACAGACATTTCTCCAAAGAAGACCTACACACAGCCAACAAACACATGAGAAAATGCTCTGCATCACTTGCCATCAGGGAAATACAAATCAAAACCACAATGAGATACCACCTCACACCAGTTAGAATGGCTAAAATTAACAAGACAGGAAACAACAAATGTTGGCAAGGATGTGGAGAAAGGGGAACCCGCTTGCGCTGTTGGTGGGAATGCAAGCTGGTACAGCCACTCTGGAAAACAGCATGGAGGTTCTTCAAGAAGTTAAAAAGAGCTACCCTATGATCCATCAATTGCACTACTGGGTATTTATCCCAAAGATCTTGATGTAGTGAAACACCAGGACACCTACACCCCAATATTCATGGCAGCCATGGCCACAATAACCAAACTGTGAAAGGAGCCACGATGTCTGTTGACAGATGAATGGATAAAGAAGATGTGGTGTATATATACAATAGAATATGACTCAACCATCAGAAAAGATGAATACCTACCATTTGCTTCTACGTGGGTGGAACTGGAGGGTATTAGGCTGAGTGAAATCAGAGAAGGACAATCATTATATGGTCTCACTTATATGGGGAATATTGGAAATAGTGAAAGGGACTATAAAGGAAAGGAGGGAAACTGAGTGGGGAAAATTTAGAGAGGAAGATAAACCATGAGAGACTCCTAACTCTGGGAAACAAAGGGTTGTGGAAGGGGAGGGGAGTGAAGGGATGGGGTGACTGGGTGACAGGCACTTGAGGACACTAAGGAGGGCACTTGATGGGATGAACACTGGGTGCTATACCATATGTTGGGATATTGAATTTAAATTTTTAAAAAGGGGCAACACTTAAAGTGTGAACCTCTTGAAAACTACCTTGAACTTGAACATGTGAATCAGTATGATAGAGTTAGTTATATATTGTATTCCTAGTACATTTTGGAAAATAAATGGTTGCCTCATTTTATATTCTATTTATGTATTGAGCTTTTCTTAGCCTCTATTTGGAAGGGAGAAGGGTTCGGCTTCTGAAATACAAGCCCTTATTTAGAGAAAAACCACTAATCCCTGCTCCTTGTCTTTCTGGAAGCTCATATTTGGAACTCATTTTAATGACAATTTTGTCTCAAAAAGTTCATCTTTCAAAATCCCTTTTGACTAATAGGGGCTGAGCTGTTACCCAGAGAAGACAGGAGAGGGAAAAAAATTCACCCTAATTGCGGAGTTAAAAAAATTAACAAAAAAAGTTGAATAGGTACATGTTATGTTATTCAAACAAAGAGCTGTATGTTAGGGACTACTCCATAATCAATTTTGGTAATTATCCCATTTGCACTTAAAAATAATGTATATTCTATCATTGCTAAAGGGTCCTATACACATTGGTTTGATAGAATTTGCTGAACATGCTGTTCGAACAGCCTATGCTTTTTTGATTTCTTTAAAAAACAGATTTATTGAGATATAATTGATACACAAACTTGCACCTTTCTAATGTATACAATTTCATGAATTTGGACATATGCATACACCTGTGAAATCACCTCCAAAATCAAAGTAATAAACATACTCCTCAACTTGTGCTTTACCACATTCCAAACAATGCAAGTTCACAATAACACCTGGAATCCACTTAACCTCTCTCATGGGCTGAATGTTGGTGTCCTCCAAAGTCCATATGTTGAAGCTTTAACCCACAATGTGACACCAGGAGGTGGGGCCTTCTAGGGTTAATTAGGTTTGGGTGATGCCACCAGCCTAGACTGCTCATGAATGGGGGTAGGGATCTCCTGACAAGAGCCCAGAGATCCTGTGTCCTATCTCTCTCTCTCTCTCTCTCCCATGTGAGGACATATTAAGAAGGCAGTTTTCGGCAAGCCTGGAAGTGAGTTCTCACTGAGAACCCAATCTTACTGATTTTGTGATCTCAGCCTTCCAGCCTTCAGAACTGTGAGAAATAAATGTCTATTCTTTAAACCACCCCAATCTAGGCAATTTTGCTATAGCAGCCCTAGCTAAGACAAAACTGTGTCCGTCTTTTTTGCTCTCATTTTTATGAAATTTAATTTTAAATATACACCTCACAAGACACTACCATAAGTGTTTTATACAGTAATATTCTTTTAGATTTATCCAAGTTTACTCCTTTAAGTGATCATAGTTCTTAAGTTTCTGTTTCTCTGTGGAATCATTTCCTTCTTCTTGAAGAAGATGCTTTATGCTTCTTTTAACTCAGATTTGCCTTCCTAGAGATTTTTTTAAAATCTAGAAACATGTTTATTTTCCATTCATTTTAATTTTTCCCCAATAATTTTTAAAGCACATCTTCATTAGATATTAGAATGCTAGGTTTAAAGTCCTTTAAAGACTCGAAGGATTTGATGTCAGACTTTTATCCCTTTGAAAGTAGGATAACTTTTCTTCTTTTTTTCTCTGAATGCATTAATGATGTTTTGTCTTTGATTTTTAGGAATTTTACTGTGAAGTGATCATACTTGGAGTTTCAAGACTATTGAGTCTATAGTTTGAGGGGATTTGTGAATTTTGGAATATTCTTGGTTTGTATCCCTTTGAATATTCTTGTTCCTATCCATCCTCTATGTGATCTCTTTATGGGACTCCAATTATCCATGTTTTAGATCTTTCAGCTATGTCTCATATGGCCCTTACTCTCTTTTCTTTGCTATCTTTTTTGGTTTCCACTCTATGATTCAATCTAGACCAGGACTTCTTAGTCTTGGCATTACAGAGATTTTGGACCAGATCATTTTTATTCTGTGAGGGACTAGCCTGTGCATTGTAGAATATGTATCAGCACCTCTGGCCTTTATCTAGATGGCAGTAGCATTCCCCTAGTCATGTCAAATATGTCTCCAAACATTGCTCAATGTGTAGGGGGTCAGCTCACTCCAGAGAACCCAGTGGAAAGAACCATTTAGTCTTCCACAGACAAATTTTACAGTTAACACTTCACTTATAATCCCGAGGTAAATTGCTTTCTGAGAGTCAGGAGGTTGCAGATGAACTCCAGCCAACAGCTTCTTGGGTTTCTGTAGAGGGAATGCTGTTCTGGAGAGATCAGAATTTCTGGGAGGAAGATGTTAAGTAGGAGACATTGTAGGGTGAGTACTGGATATGAGGTCATGGAACTCAACTCCAGGCTCTCCTCTGGCACCAGACAGTGATGAGATTTTGATGCAATAACTTGACCTTTCTGGGCCTGCATAATTTGCTGGAGAACAAGGGTGCTGGTCTAAATATTTTGTACTAATTGGCCTTGCCATTTTGTAATTTTTTTCTTCTTCTGTATTTATTCTGCATTCTCATCTATTAAGTTCTGAATTTTTCATTGCTTTATTCAGTGCTATAATTCCTATCTGATTCATTTCTCAGGTGAGGGGGACCTACCTTGTATTCTGTTTTCTTGAACATATCTGTCATGTGATTTTAATCTCCTTGTTTGATAACTCCAATATTTGTTCCACCTGAAGGTTTTCTGTCATTTTTAAAAAATATTTTATTTATTTATTCATGAGAGACACAGTCAGAGGGAGAAACAGGCTCCATGCAGGGAGCCGGACGTGGGACTCAATCCTGGGTCTCCAGGATCACACCCTGGGCTGAAGGCGGTGCTAAACTGCTGAGCCACCTGGGCTGCCTGGTTTTCTGTCATTTATTTCTTATTTTTATCATGCCCAGTGATTTTTATTGTGTTCTAGAGCTGTGTGTAAAAATTGGAAATATATGAATGATATTATCTTTCTCAAGGGGATGTTTATGTTTTGCTCAGTGAGAGAGAAGGGACAGATCAACTAGATGCAAACATGTATTAAAATGATTTAAGGTGGAGTGTCAGTCCTTGCTATGGTTGGTTTATGTTTTTTTCACAATCCTAGGACAGGATTCACAGTGTCTCAACTAAAAGTTACATGATTTGATTTAAATGTTTGTAAAAATTAATAATTTTTAGGTTTTCTACGCCTTTTTGGTCAGCATTATCTATGCCTGTGTTTTCAATTCTATATAATTTTTGCTTCCAGTAAGACCATTGGTGACACAGCTTTTAAAAGAATGCTCTAGGGATCCCTGGTTTAGCGCCTGCCTTTGACCCAGGGCGCGATCCTGGAGACCCAGGATCGAATCCCACATCGGGCTCCCGGTGCATGGAGCCTGCTTCTCCCTCTGCCTGTGTCTCTGCCTCTCTCTCTCTCTCTCTCTCTCTCTCTCTGTGACTATAATAAATAAATAAATAAATAAATAAATAAATAAATAAATAAAATAAAAGAATGCTCTACTATTGTCTCTGGGATTTTCTTCCATGACACTGAAACCTTTGGCAACTTTTGATGTACATGCAAAGGTAATGACAATTACATCATGACTACTGCTTGGCCATCAATAATGATATATATCCCAATTTAAACAATGTTAAACTGTGGAAAGAAAAAAAGTGAATCTTAAATATGAAGGAATGCCATATGAAAAGCACTTAGAACAATTCCTGGTGAAGCATAAATACGAATTATTCTTATTTTGAAAATTGCAGTAACATGATCTAACATACATTTTAAATTTTTATTTATTTATTTATGTATATCTAACATACATTTAAAAATTCATGTAATGTAAAACATACATTTTAAAATTCGCTAACAAGAAAATGAAAAATCTGATTTAAAAATGATCTTAACAGAAATCTCATTCAAGAAAATATACAGATGGCAAATAAGCATATGAAAAGATGCTCAACATCATATGTGATTAGGGAGTTGCAAATTAAAATGATGAGATATCACTACACACCTGTTAGAATGACAAAAATTCAAAACATTAACAACATCAATAAATGAAGGGATGGAGCAATAGGTATTCTTATTCACTACTGGTGGAAATGCAAAATGGTACAGCCACTTTGGAAGAGAGTTTGTTGTTTTTTACAAAACAAAACATACTCTTGACAATATGATCAGTAATCACACTCCTTGGTATTTACCCAAATGAGCTGTAAAAAAAAAACCCTGCACACAGATATTTGTAAGTGCTTTATTCATAGTTACCAAAACTTGGAAGCAACTAAGATGCTCTTCAGTAGGTAAATGGATAAATGAACTGTGGTACATGCAGACAATGGAATATTACTCAGTGCTAAAAACAAATGAGCTATCAACCCTTGAAAAGACACCCAGGAAACTTAAATGTATATAGCTAAGAGAAAAGCCAGTCAAAAAGGCTGCATACTATATGATTTCAATTCTATTACATTCTGGAAAAGGCAAAACTATGGAGAGAGTAAAAAGAACAGTGGTTGCCAGAAATTCAAGGGAGGCGGGGATGAATAGGCTGTATACAGAGGGTTTTTAGGGCAGTGAAATTCTCCTTTATGATGTTATAATTGTGGATATATGTTATGCATTTGGCAAAACCCATGAAAAATACAGCACCAAGAATGAAAACCAGTGTCAACTATAGAATTAAGGTGATTATAGGTGAGTGTAGTTTCATCAATTGTGGCAAATGAGCCTCTGTAGTTGAGGGACTTTGATACGTGGGAGGCTGTGCATGTACGGGGCATGGGGTACATGGGAAATTTCTGTACTTCCTGCTCCATTTTCCTTGCACCTAAAATTGCTCTACAAAATAAAGTCTATTAAAAGATGTAAAACAAACAAAAAATGAAAACAACAACAATGAACAAACCTCTAGCTATGATATAGAGAAAAGGTCTTAGGGGTGACTTTAAGGCGATTAGTGAGCAGGCTTTACAATAATTTAAGTAAGAAGTCATTAAGTCCTGAACAAGAGATAGTTGTGGGGTGGTACAAAGTAGTTTAATTCTTGATGTTTGAAAGCACATTAAACAGGATTTCGGGTAGGTTGGACTTGAGCTATTAGAGAAAGTGGAATTATAGGTGAATCCAGGATTTAGGTCAGCACAGAAGAATGGAATTGATATTTAATGAAATAAAGAAAGCAGGAGAAGAAGGTTCATTAGGATGTTGGGTAGTTAGAAGAAGGAAGATCAAAATTTTGATTAGGATATACTGTTTTTTAAACATTAAAATGTAATCATGGAAGAGACAATTGCATATATGTGTCTAGAGTAAAGGGGACAAGCCCTAGGTAGAGATATATATTTGGAAATCATCAATGATCAGATGGTATTTCATGTCATGAGAATGGTTGAGATTACCTGGGGAGTAAGGTTAGATAGAGGACATCTGAGAACATAGCCTTGGTGAACCTCAATGCTAAAGATTTGAAAAAATGGGGAGAAAGCAGAAAAGACTGAGAAGAAATAATTCTTTCGTTAGGAGGGGAATCAAGAGAAAGTGGTGTCCTTTAAGCTAAAAAAAAAGAAAAATTAAAAGAAAAAAGAAAGATGGAGAGATCAGTGTTATCATCTGCTGCTGTTAAGTTGCATTATGAAACATATTCTTTTTAAATATTCTTTTTTGAAGTAGTTGTTGAATTTCATCACCTGGTATGTAAGATTTTCATGTTATGGTCATTCTTAATTGAAGTGGAATGATTTTCTGTCATTGCACAGTCATCGTTTGAAGATTAATGTTAAGAGAGGCTCTTGGGGGATACCTGAGTGGGGCGGTTTAGCACCTGCTTTTGGCCCAGGGTGTGATCCCTGAGTCCCAGGATCGAGTCCCACATCAGGCTCCCTGCATGGAGCCTGCTTCTCCCTCTGCCTGTGTCTCTGCCTCTCTCTCTGTGTGTGTCTCTCATGAATAAACAAAATAAAATCTTAAAAAAAAAAAAAAAAAAAGAGAGAGAGAGAGAGAGAGAGAGGCTCTTGAAGTCAGCTGGGGAAAATTATCTAGTTGAGTGGGGGATGTAGGGAGTTAAGGTTAAAAGAGTTTTCCATAAGCTGAGAATTGATAAAGCAGGGTTATGGATATAAGGCTGTTTCACATACTATTTTTATTTTTGTCCATGTTTGAACTACTCTATAATGACAAGTTAAAAATAATATAGCTCTCCCCCCACTCTGTTCCCTGACAGTAGGATTGTCATTTGTCTTCCTTACACTGCTAGTTTCCATCCACATTAAATCATGAATCCTTCTTTTGTTCCCCGATGTATTTTTCACAATTTGTTTGTTTTGTTATTATAGTTGTACAATCCTCAGATCCATGCTTCCCTCTTATTTCATAGATCATCCAGGCTGATGTCTTGAGGAAGGACTCAGTAGCCAGTTCTAGTAAAACTTTAAAAAAAATCTTTTTTTGAAGATAATTGATATTTTTATGATGTTAAGGCAAACCCTCCATGGATGTAGTAGGCTCTCCATTTTTTCAGGTATCTTTTATGACTCTTAATGGGGTGTTAAAATTTTCTCTTGTCAAAGGTTCAAAATAGCCAGATTTAAAATCAGTGAATCACTGAAGTAGTAATTAATAAAAATTTATTGTGCACACACCACAAAGGTAGTTTGCAAACCAGAGCCACAACATGGAATGAGGCTCAAGGGCATATAAATTGTTACAAAGCAGTATATATAGTGAGAAAACAGTGACTGTTTATTCTTCCCAGTGATTGGTTACAATATTACAATTTTCAACAGTTACCTTATGTCAGCCTTGGGAAATGTCTCAAGTTTTGCTCATCATTTCCAGAGGCACAAGCAAGAAACGATCCAGGTCAGATTAGCCTTGCAAAATATGCTAACTTATTTTTGCTTGTATGCTTCAACTGGTTTTGTCTGCTCAGGAAAGTTTTCAAGTTGGTCTCCATTTGGTTCTGATTTTATCAATTCTTCCATTTTAGTCATTCTCCCAGCAGGCTGAGAGTATGGCCGGCCATCATAGCATCACTCATTTGTTGTTTCCATTAATTGAGTTATCAGGCTCTAGGGTCACCTAGTCACCAACTTCATCATTCACATGGTTAGTGTTTATTTCATCCAGTTGTCGGATCCTGATGGGTACCATATGGCATGTGAGTGACTGATGGCAGGCATTTAAAACCTTCAAGGGTAGGGGTACCTGGGGGGCTCAGTAGTTGAGCCTCTGCCTTTGGCTCAGGTCGTGATCCTAGGGTCTTGGGATCCAGTTCCTGCATAGGGTTCCCTGCAGGGAGCCTGCTTCTCCCTCTGCCTATGTCTCTGCCTTTCTCTCTGTGTATTTCTCATGAATAAATAAATAAAATCTTTTAAAAAAATAAAATAAAAAATAAAACCTTCAAGAGTAGAAATGCACTAGCATGGTCCATATCAGGACGGCCAGGAGAACAATATGCAAATATTGAAAACTTCTCCAGGATTCCCAGGAGCATTTAAGCAATTTAAGCAATCAAATCATTCAAATGGGTTATCATCAGATTCAAGTTTCACAGTTCTCAGTCAGTTTATGATTGTCAGTTATTGACATAGGCACAACATGAGGTATTAGCATGCTAATTATCTGCATGATCACTTGGGACTGGGTGAACCTGAGGATGTTGTATTTCAGGAGGCAGCGTTTCAGGGGGGCTTTCACCTACATTAGCCTGTTATGTGATGTGAGCAATCAGATAGTTTACTAAGAGGTATTTCTATGGAAACAAAAGAAAAACGATTCATAGTTTGAGCAAATTATAAATTGAGTTTTCTGAGTTTGGAGAGCAGCCAGTTGGGATTTCTAGATGTCGGGTTCTGAGCATCTTCAGATGGAAGAGAGCAAGCAGCAGCAATCAGACAATTTTCCTGGCTTGCAGTGTGAAGGTCTCTGGTGATCTTTTTGAGTGGCCACATAGCAACAGGCACGAAGATTATCCACACTCGAGCTGTTGTGGTGATTCCTCTGAAGTTTATATCAAATTGCCTAGCTCTAGGGGTGCCTGGGTGGCTCAGTTAAGCGTCCAACTCTTGATTTCTCCTCAGGTCACTATCTCAGGGTTGTGAGTTGGAACCCCACAATGGGAGATTAAGATCCTCTCCTTCTCCCTCTGCCCCTCCCCACTCATGCACTCTCTCTCTAAAATTAAAAATATATATATTAAAAATATACATATATAGTTTAGCTTGCATGGCTTCAGGAAAAGAGCAGTCTTAGTTTTATAATGATTCTACCTCAGTAGAGTGGGAAAAAGATGGAAAATTAGTAATAGAGTTATAATCAAATATTGGAAGAAGCTAGAAAAACTCAAGACCATTCCATTTACAAGTAGCAAACAAAACCTCACAGACAATCAACAGCACTAGAATCTGAGGTCCACAAGTATATTATTATTTTTTTTAGATTTTATTTATTTATTCATGAGAGACACAGAGAGGCAGAGACACAGATTGAGGGAGAAGCAGGCTCCTGCGGAAAGTCCAATGCAGGACTCAATCCCAGGACCCTGGGATCAGGTCCTGAGCTGAAGGAAGATGCTTAACCACTGAGCCACCCAGGCATCCCAATAATTCAGTGTTTAAATTTAATTCTTTGACTTTGATAAAGAGCAAAGCTGTATTATATTCATATCATAGAATAAAAATATTAACTTGTAAAATTCTATTTCACAGTCTAATCCATAACTATGGAGACACCCATTGTCATCTGATTATATATATATATATATTCCTATTTTATTGGAGTTCAATTTGCCAACATACAGCATAACACCCAGTGCTCCTCCCGCCAAGTACCCCCCTCAGTGCCTGTCACCCAGTCACCCCAACCCCCCACCCACCTCCCTTTCCACTATCCCACAAATGTATTATTGAAACATAATTTTCTCTCCACAACCATTTCCATTTCCATGAAGGACAACCATAGCAAGGCTCATTTGTTTGCAAGTTAAGCCCTAGTTTAAACAAACGTGGCCTGATTATTTATAAAAGTGCACTAAGAATAGTGACTGGCCATATAGGTTCTTTTGACTCTGTTTTGCTGAAACCTTTCTTAAGGAATCTCAAACTGGACCTTGAAGATCTCTTTAAAAATTTGTCCAACCGAAGCTAAGTTTTTGTCTAATTGTGTCCTGTTACAAGGAGAACAGATTCTTAATGGATTTATGTAAACTCATATATTGTTAACCTTTGTTGTAAAGACACTTTCCTAATTCTCAATAAGTTATAGCTTAAAAGAGAGGAGTCCTTAAAATCTAGAAAGCAAAATATTAAAGAACCAGCAATGTTTTAAAAATGAAGTCATAAAAATTTTAATCATCTTCGTTAGTTCATTTAACCTCCTGTAATTAATTCTTGTTGATCTTGATCTTTTGTTACCATTTTATGAATCTGCCAACTTTCTATCAAAGTTTCAGAAATTCTTATCCAGTTCAGTGTGATGATCTTAAAGTTATCAGAAACCTGCATTCAGAGTATTTGTCAATATCTTTTCCATGAATCTCCTTGAAGAGGAAGCATTTTTTGTAGGAACACTTTTGCAAAAATATCAAAGTAAAATAATAACTATGTAAATGACAAAAGACTTAAAAATTAGCAATGGTTGTTGAACATATCAGATAAGAATTCATGATAAGGCAGTTGACAAGGAAATTTGGTTATTTCTATGATACACACCATTTTAAGACAATTACAGGAATTATCACTGATATTATTGTATCAGGGCATATCAGATTCCCAGGAACTTCATGTATTTCTGTACTGAAATTCTGTAACTTACTATAAATATTTCCTAAAGAAAATTTAGCAACACTTTTTATTTGACAATACTTCCCATGAAATTTAACATATACAGAATGCTACAAGGTTGTACAAAAAAGACACTTAGCTTTAGTAGTAGAGAAAAATCTCAATTTTCGTAAGTAATCAAAAACCTGATAAAGACATAACAAGGGATCTTTGTTTTCTTGGCAGATCACATTAAAGGTAAAGAAAATCCTTTGTATTCCTACTGAAAGCAGACCAATAGTCTAAGAAAACCTTGTCCTTTCAACAAAGAGAAAACCAAATTCTCATTTTGTACCAGTGTACTTTTGATATTAAAATTCTTCCTTTTTTTTTCTTTTTAACTTAAATAAATCCATTCTAATCTTAGCTTGATCACACATAGAATTCCATCTTAAGATTTCTTGTCCGTGAACCTTCTATAACTTTCCATATCCATTTTGGTTTTGTTACTATCTTTTCTCTTTCTTATTTAGGAACAATCATTTTACTTTAGGACAAAATTACTTTCTTTTTTCTCCCTTACCAAAAATGCATCTTTATTTCTCATCCCTTCTTTTTTTTTCTCTCATCCCTTCTTTCACCAAAAACATACATCCTACTTTTCATGTATAGTAATTCTCTTTCATCTTTATCGTTTCTCATAGCTTTGTGTTTTTTTAAGCCCTTTTTTTCTTAACAATTTCATTTTTATTAGTTCAAATGCTATTTTCTCAATTTCAAAGCTTACAAAGCTTCTCTAGAAAAGACATGATGTAAGGCACTTGTTACAGAATAATTACAGTTTCACTCTGAGAGGATAGCATAATTGCCTATGCACTACATTAAATGAATATACACTCCTTCTGCATAATATAGTTAAAATAAACCATGCGCCTTTTGGAAATTATATTATGAGATTCACTGATGTCTATAGGTTTGTCCTGACATTGTTCTGCCAGACTGGAATGACAAGGGGCCACAGGATCCCTACATTATTGCCAAAGAGGGTTGCTCTAAATTGGGGAAAGAATAAAGATTTGAAAGATGGTACAACTTCGAAATTGAAGGTAAAGTTGTAAATATCTGGGAAGCCACCACCGGAATTCCCAGCCTTGCAAGTAGAAATAAATCAGAAAGAAGGCAATGAAAAATGGAGGAAGTTCTTTTATTTTTTTAATTTTTAAATTTATCTTCTTTATTTATTCATAAGAGACAGAGAGAGAGAGAGAGAGAGCCAGAGACACAGGCAGAGGGAAAAGCAGGCTCCAAGCAGGGAGCCAGATGTGGGACTTGATCCTGGGTCTCCAAGATCAGGCCCTGGGCTGAAGGTGACGCTAAACCGCTGAGCCACCTGGGCTGCCCAGGAAGTTCTTTTAAACAAAGAGTGCTGGTTGGTTGCAAAGCTGAAAAGCCAAGACAACGAAGTATGAGCTTATCAAAGAGTGATCACAGCCTGGATTTGAGGAGTTATCCCTGCGTGCATACAGGACAGAAAGGTTGGTTGCTCTTGGATTAGCCTTTTTAGCAGGGCACACAGGCCTTGTTGTTGCTCAATTTACTGTGGTGTAAGAGCAGTGGCTTTCAAAAACATTGGATAATTCCACAGAAGGAAATAGAGTGCACATTATGGCCAGCACATACTTGTGCGTAGTAAACCATGTAAGCAACTGAAATCAAAGAGTAATTAATTGACACATATTTCCTATTTTTGGTATATGCCCTCTAGACATTTGCACTCAATCTTGTACTTTATGAAGTTATCCTCACTATTGGTATATAGGTAATAGATCCACCTATGAATTATAGATATAACTGAAGACATATTTTATCTACTTATCTATCTATCTATATATATACATGGATGTAGATCCTTGCATATTTTCGATTTGAATAAATGTGAATCGTAACTCCCCAGTGGTGTATGACCACAGCTTGAAAATCAAGAAGTTAGAATAAATCTTTCCACAGTAGGAGATAACAGCCAGTGTTTCTCATCCTTCTCCTTCATCTGCCACAGCTCCCATGGGCCCCTGATCACTGCTTGAGGAGAGTTGCCTGGAATCAGTGGATTCCACTGACCAACAATTGTCATGTAAGCAAGAAATAAACATTTATTTATGTTATGCCAATGAGATTTAAGGTTTGCTTTGTCAGCTATCCCTAATTATAGAGCAATGCTTCATTCTCCCTCCCTTTCTCTCTCCCTCTCCCTCTCTCTCATCTCTCTCTCTCTCTCTCTCTCAATCTCTCTTTCTCCCCTTGATCAGTCTTCCTGGAGGTTTGTCTACTTTAAGAGTCTTTTCCAAAGAAAAATCCACTTTTGGAGTTAGTATAGCACAGTTGATAGAAGCACAGATTATAAATCAGTCTCTGTTCCTTATTAGCTTTGTGATTTTGGGAAAGTTATGTAATCTCTCTCTGTACTGCTTCACTCATCAGTAAAATGAGAACGCATAATTTTACCTTCTCCGAGTGTTGTTGTGAGGATTGAGTGAGTCAATATATGTAAAGCACTTAGAACAACCCTTTCGTACAGTATGTGCTGTTATTGTTATCTGTAATTTCTTCTCTATTAATTTCTGTCTTTATCTTGATTACCTCTTTCCTTCTTTGAATTTATTCCTTTTATTCTCTGTGGTGTCTTGGGGAATACTTAGCTCATTTATTTATAAACTTTATTGCCTTCTGACAAATATTTTTTAGTATATATATGTCTCCTTTAGTACTGCTTTTGCTGGTTCCTAGAAATTTTGACAGGGCACACCTTTATGCTCATTCAACTGCAAATTTATAACTTTCATGTATGACTTTCTCTTTAACGTGATTGCCATGTAGTTGTATGGTATTTTGATTTACAGATATTTGGGGTTTCCATAAATTTTACATTTGTTTTTTAATTTTGATTTTACTGAATGGTAGTTGGGAAATGCTGTAAGATATTGCTTCTTTGCAATTTTTTGAGGTTTTTATTGGGACTCACTACCTGATTGAATTGTATGAATGTTTCACGTGTGCTTGGAAAAGAAAAAACACGTTCACTGGGTATAAAGCTGCTTACGTGTCTTTCGGTTCATAGTTATTAATTATCATGTGCATTAATTTTTAATTTGTTTCCTGAAGGTATCTGGTTCTGATATGCAGGCTTTAAAATCTCTAACTACAACTTCTGATTTAGCTACTTCTCATAGTTCACAAGTTGCCGTCAGGGATTATGTATATATTTTTATGTGTTAATTTATTTATGGTTATCAGATATTTGGATATATTGTTCCTTTTATCAGCTCACATACAAAGTAAACTCTTATCTATAATTCTTTTTTGTTTGTTTGTTTGTTTTAAATGCTATTTAGTCTGAAATTAATGTTGCTACACCATGTTTCTTTTAGCCCCATTTGCCTGGTATGTTATTTTTCACTTTTTTTTTCATTTTAAATGGGTTAAGTGTGGCACACAAGGCTCTGAATTGATGAGAAGAGAACACATGCATACCTGCTATAAACGTGTGATTTATAAATTTCGATGTTATTTATTTATTGAATAAGAGTGTCAGAACTTAATAGAATGAAAGTGGTAAAACAACCAAGAACAGAAACCTATCTTTGTGTGACTGTTTCATTGTTTACTATGTGGTGCCTGTGTAAGGGACACTTTCCAGAAAGTATGTGTCCTGCAAAGGTTGAGAAAAATACTAAATTTTTATTGCACTTCTGCCTTTTTAATTCAGGCTCACTATGCAATTCCAGAGCAGCTTACCCTACAATTCATTTTGCCTTCATTAACAAAAAGGCATATATGCATAGTATTCTTGATTCTTGAACTAAATTCAGCACCAGGGAGGCCAGATCCTTACCAATGCAGGGCTGGGGATCATGTCTTTACTTTCAGAGTTCCAGTGTTTTGAAGGATCCTGCCTTCTTCAGATTGTTTCTTGGGAATAATTATGGCTAGAGCTCTTCCTGAATGTTAGTCAGGATGACGCTATACTCATTTGTGGTTAGATTATGAGTATAGCGTCAGTGATTTATTATTTTCATTCACATGTGGCAAACATGGCTGTTCTTCATGGTTCTATTCCAAAAGTGATTTGGGGTTACGGCTGCTACCAGAACTGTAACACATAGATAGGCTCTTGGGTTGATCATCAGAGAAAGGAAAATTAGAGCATCATAGTTTTAAGGACAAGGCTGGAGAGTGATTTACAGCACTTCTGACCTATTAACAGTCCAGAACTCAGTCATATGTCCCCAATTAGCTGTCAGGCATACTAAGATACACCTTCTTTCTGTCAGCCCAAGAAGAGAAAACATGGATAAACAGCATTCTCCCTGTCAAATTATCCAGTTGAACTCTTTGTCTTTTAATTGGTATATTTAATCCGATTAAATTGGCTATACATTTTAATTATTACTGAATCTCACTTCATATTTTCTATTTATAATATTTTCTTACTGTTTTTATCTTTCCTTTTTACTAATTGCCATAGACAAATTTTATTTTGGTAATTTGAAGGTCTTAGGCTCTACCTGAATTTGGTCAGTTATCCTGAACTTATTGAGGCTTATAGTTATTATTTTACCCCAACCAACCTCTTAAGTTAGTCAATTTTTGTCTTTTCTTAAAGTAAAGTTTCCTTATACAACTCATGGTTTTTCTTGGTCTTTCTACATCATCACATACAATTATCACTTAGAAATGCACTCTGAATACACTTTAATAATTTGGGCAGAGGGCATGTAATTGGTTATTGTTTATTTATATAGCAACGTTTTTATTAATTCTCACATGTTACTATTCTTTGTCTTACTGCTGGAGAACTTTAAGACTTCTTTCAGAGAGGTTCTAGCTATGGTAAAATTTCTGAGTCATTCATTATTAAGAATATTTCTATTTCAGTCTCCTACTTAAGTGATCATTTAGCTGGTTACAATATCCTATATTTGCACTTCTTTTCTTTTCTTTTCCTTCATCGCTTTGTTGTTATGACTCCATTATTTTCCATCTCAGGTGGAATGATATGATTCTTGCCATTTCCTTTCAAATGATCTGATTTTTTTCATGGAGATCTTCCCCTTTCATTTGGATATACTTTAACTTGGCAACTAGTCATAGCTTTTATTTTTCTAATTTCGATGAACCTATTTAATCTGATTCTTACATATTTCTTTAATTTTGGGATATTCCAAATAATTTATTTATATATTTTTCCCTTTAATTATGTTTTTCTCTGATTTTATAATGCTTGTTATGGGACTATGAGCATATCTTTACCTATCCTTTATCTTGCTTAACTTTTTAAATTATTCTTTTTCACTTAATGCTATCTTTCTGCCTTCTGTAAAAGTCTTAGACATGATATTTCAGCTCAGTTTTTCATGTTTTAATAGGATCTAGTCTATTATTTAGCCTATCTACTCAGCTTTTTATTTAAACATTTGTATTTTTATACCACTTATTTCCAATTAATCTTTTCTACATGCTTATTTCTCCTTGGCATTTCCAATACTCTTACTTCTCTCTTTGAACATTTAAGTGTGAATACATAAAAAAAATCTTGTTTCTCTCTTGTGCATTTATTCTACTTCAACTAGAAAAAAATGCTTAGTATGTGGCTTTTAGGGTGTTTTTTTAATAGCTGTGATTCTCATCTCTGTTTCCCCCCTGTTGTTTCATATTTCACTGGTAATATCTGTTATTGTGGTTGATAGTGTGAACTGGGGAGATGTGGTTAAATAACAGACCCTACTTCCAGGTGTGCTGAAGAAGTGGGAACAGTGGGGATAGTGTTTATGAGTGAAGAGCCTTTGGAGCTAGCATCTTGGCTCATTTTACCATGCTAGTCCCAGCCCTTGCTCTGAGGAAAATTTCTTTTTTCTTTTTAATGTTGTTTTATCCACTCTGAGAGTCAACTCTCCAGGCTGTCAAAGCAGGGGATGTTTTGTGGTGATAAAGGACAGAAAAAAAGAAGCAGATATTGGGTCGAATTCAAAACATATTGGCTGAAAACAATAGATTTTTTTTTTTTTTAAGTTCATAAGTTTGTGGGTCAGCAATCTAGTCTGGACAGCTCTTCTGGTCTAAACCATAATTGCTCGCTTGTTTGGGTAGTGTCTGTCAGAGGGTGACTGTTGCATCTGTGGGTTGCCTGGCAGCTGACTGGAGAGATTTGATTTTATTCCACATGACTCCTATACCTCCAGTAGGCTAGCCTAGGCATGTTCTCATGGGAAAGGCAGAGGTACAAGAGCTAAGGCAGTCCCTATATCCAAACACTCTTGGAATCTCTCTGTATGTCACATTTGTTAATACTCCTTTGCTGATAGCAAATCACATGGTCAAGCGTACCAACAGAGTGTAAGGGCACTACTGAATTATACAGCAAAAGATGCAGATATAAAAAATAGTGAGAGTATGGACTGTGTATGTTTGCAGTAAGACTCTTATAAACTGAAGTAAAAGCCTTTGGTGAGAAATGACAGATATCCATGGTCCTTGGGATAAGACATGTCCTAAACTTGGACAGGTAAATAAGGGATGACAGACTACAATATTGAAGGAAGCAGTTCTTAATTATATAGGCATTTTCTAGTATAAAAGTGCTATTATCTTTTTCCTTTACCACACTTCCCAAACATTCTCACTTCGAAGAACTCCTGTATTTGGAAGCATTCAAGCATTATTCACCTTACTTGAGTCACAAAAGTTTTTATGTACTTTGGAATTCTCTAGTTCTGGATTGGGAGCACTCAGTTTTCTAAATTTTGTCTACATATTTGGGAATTTAAAATGTAACGGTATTTGAATTAAATTTTACTAACAAACACTGTAATATAGTACCTGCTATGTTCCAAATTGAGAAATTCTTCAATGTTGCAGTTTTTATGAAATAAATTAATCGTTTTTTTATTGAATAGTCCACATTAAGTTTTGCATAGGAAGTTTATTTAGTTTGGTATTACCTTTTATAGTAGATAAGCTTTGATGCTATGATAGATCCTGACCTGTGATCATACTCAAGACTGAGAAAAACAGGGATGCCTGGGTGGCTCAGTCGTTGAACATCTGCCTTTGGCTCAGGTTGTGATCCCGGGATCAAGGATCGAATCCCACATCAGGCCCCCTGCGAGAAGCCTGCTTCTCCCTCTGCTATTGTCTCTCCCTCTCTCTGTGTGTCTCTTATGAATAAATAAATAAAAGCTCTTTAAAAAAAATAAAAACAGATGATGCATGGAAGGATTCTTTTGTCTTGAGGAAAGAGAGTGTTACTGAGTTATGAAAAAGGAACTATTCTTTTTATCTAATTAAATCACATTAATTTATTATCAGATCAACATATCCCTGGTAGGCAATAATATTGATATTAAAAATGTTAAAGATAGAGACACCTGGGTGGCTCAGCAGTTTGAGCACCTGCCGTCAGCTCAGGTCGCGATACCAGGTTCCGGGATTGAGTCCCACGTCGGGCTCCCTGCGGGGAGCCTGTTTCTCCCTCTGCCTGTGTCTGCCTCTCTCTCTCAGTCTGTGTGTCTCATGAATAAATACATAAATCTTAAAAAAAAATGTTAAAGATACTGAGTCCTCCATCATTGGAGATATTCAAGCAAAAACTTTAATTCTTGCCTAGGATCTTGGAGAAGAGACATAAGAATTAGGCTAGGCTAGAAGATGTTCTTTTTTTTTTTTTCCCTAACTTTGAGTCTACAATTCTACAATTAATTAAATTTAGATTCTTCTCTACTTCAAAGGTATGACATGAGTATGTCCTATTAGTGGATCAGATGCCATAGAGTTAAGCTCTGTAGTGGCTCACCTGTGTGTTCACACAATATTGTAATCCTAGCAGAATTAAGGCACATATACTTGTTAAGAGCCAAAAACCAAATTCAACGATTATGTGTTCTTATTTCAGTGACCTGCATATGACTTTGAAAAATAAGCATTTTTGTCTCAGTAAATAAAACTACTCAATAGAGTAGAAAATTTGCCTTCCATTCCACTAAATTTAATGTGGCAGGTTGGCACTATTTCTAGAGTGCAATGCATATCATTTACATGGAAGAGGAGAACTGGGCAAGTTACCTAAAAATTAGTCTCATTCAGCTGTTTAGTTCAATAATTATTTACTGAGAGCCTATATGGCAGATACGGTGGTGGGAACAAGAAAAACAAAGATAAATAACATCTGCTTCTTGTCCTAAAAAAACCTTATAGGACAGGTAAATAAGGGATGACATACTACAATATTGAAGGAAGCTGTTCATAATTATATATATGTAGAGTACAATGAGAGCACATAAAGGGACACTTAGTCTAGTGGTCAGGAAGGCTTCTTGGAGGAAATGAACATCTGAGCTGACTGAGGAATCATAAGCAGGATTACAGGTTGTAAGCTGGCGTGTAGAGAGCCCCAATCCCAATTACCAATCACCTGTACTGTAAAACCTATTTGATGTTATGTGAGAATTGGTCACATACTGGCCCATAGTACAAGTCTCAACCAATTTTAAAGAACAAATATCCTATAAATCACATAATGCAATTAGGTTAGGATCAATACCAAAAGAAAATTAGAAAACTATCATGTGTTTGGAAATGAAGAAACCCACTTGCAAATTATTCATGGTTCAAAGGAGAAATAAAAAAGGGAATTTAAATTTATTAGAATTAGTGAAAATTCTATGTATCAAAACTTGTGGATGCACTTGAAACAGCATTTTGAGGAAAATATTCAGCTTTCAGTTCTAATATTGGAAATGAGAAAATGCTGAATATAATGAATTTAGTATCCTACTAACAAAGTGAAAAAGTGAATAAGGAATCAATATCATAGAAAAGGAGGCAAGGATAAAAATTAAAACAGAAAGTACCAAAAGACTTGAAAGTACTTCTTTAATATAGTAAGTTGAATAATGCCCATCCCCCATATATATTCTCATCCTAATCCCTGGAATCTGTGAATATTATGGTAAGTGGGGAAACAACAACAACAAAACCATAAAACATTTGCAGATGTGATTAAGAATCTTGAGATCTTGAGATTGGGAGATCATCCTGAATTACCTGGTTGAGCCCTAAATGTAATCATATGGTCCTATAAGAAGATAAGAAAGTCAAAGGAAGAAGATAATGTGACAACAGCAGCAAATTGGTGTGATGTAGCCACAAACCAAGGGTGATGGCTAATTTTTTGTGTCGACTTGACCACAGAGTGTGCAGACATTTAGTCAGATGTTATTCTGGATGTGTTTATGATGTTGTTTCTGGATGAGATTAATGTTTGAATCTGTAGACCGAGTAAAGCTCATTTCCCTCCCTATTATGGGTGGGCTTCATTGAATCAGTTGAAGGCCTGGATAGAACAAAAGGGCTGAGTAAGAGGGAATAGATCCTGCCAACAATTTGAACTGAGACATTGTCTTTCCCTGTGTTTGAACTTGAGCTGAAATTGAAAGACTACCAGCTTTCAGACTGGAACTTACATTCTTGGCTCTCCTGGTGCTTAGGTCTTCAGACACATCTCTCTCTCTCTCTCTCTCTCTCTCTCTCTCTCTCTCTATATATATATATATATATATATATATATATATATATATATACTTATATAGGATATTCAAAAGAACAAATAAAATATCATATATAATGGTGAATAGAGACTTTCCTTTAAAATCAGGTATAAGAAAAGTATAGCTATAATCACTCCTACTATTCAACATTTTTTTAAACATTTTCCTGGAAATCCTGACTAATGTAGGAAGACCAGAATAATTTATAATTTATGAAGATTGAAAATGAAGAAATAAACCTTCCATTACTGTCTCTGTATAAAATGCAAAAGAACATATAGACAAATTATTACAATTATAAGAGAATTTAGCAAGCTTGCTAGATAGAAAACATAAAATCAGCCACAATTCCATACAAAAAAAAAAAGCTAGATAGTAAAATTTTTAAAAATAATGTTTATAATAATATTGAGAAAATACAAATAGGAACAAATTTAACAAAAGATATCAATCAACTTTAAGGACAAAACTATGAAACTTGGTTAACTGCATTAAAGAAAACCTGAATAAATAAAGCAACATATTCTATCTATGGATTAGAAGACTTAATGTCATAAAGTTGAGAACTCTTTCCAAATCCTTCAATCAATTGAAAACAAATCTTTTTCCCTCTCTTCAAGTAGGCTCCATGTGCCACGCAGAGTCCAACATGCAACCTTGAGTTCAAGACCTGAGCCGAGACAAAGAGTCTGACACTCAACTGAGCCACCCAGGTGTCCTGGGAACAATTCTAATTACTAATACGTGGGATTTTTTTAAAAAGATTTTATTTATTTATTTATTTATTTATTTATTTATTTATTTATTCATAAGAGACACAGAAAGAAAGGCAGAGACACAGGCAGAGGGAGAAGCAGACTCCATACAGGGAGACCGATGTGGGACTTGATCCCGGGACTCCGGGATCATGCCCTGAGCCAAAGGCAGATGGTCAACCGCTGAGTCACCCAGGTGTCCCTATGTGGGACTTTTTATAAGTATTTGTAAAAATATCTTATTGTTTTACCCAAAAAAGTGAAATTTTGGCAGTATTTTTTTCCTACTTTGTCAACTATAAACATAAAGTGCTTAAGAAATGGGATATTTTTTATGTGACACTTGTTTTTGAGGAAAATTTTTAAAAAAATATTTTATTTATTTGAGAGAAAGAGAGAGAGAGCACAAGTGAGGGGGAGGAGCAGAGGGAGAGGGACAGGTGGACCCCAGGGTGAGCTGGGAATCTGAGGACATGGGGCTTGATCCCAGGACGCTGGGAAAATGACCTGAGCTGAAGGCAGATGCTTCACTGACTGAGCTGGCCAGGTGTCCCTGAAGAGAATTTTTTAAAAAGCAAAACATGTTTATACCTGAAAATAAAGTGCTATGAACAAGTTATTTGTATTTGAGAGGAAATAGAAGGATTGGTACTCCTACTTCTGGCAGCTGTAGCCTAGTCCCTGTAGTTAAAGTTGTGGCATTAAAGCACAGTCTGCTGGGGATTGCTAAACATGGAATACCCGTCTCCCTGCATCTCTCTGGGAGATGCTGAACTGCCATTTCTTTGCAGCACAGCACACAGCCTAAGAAATGACTCCAATCTCCTTGGAGGACAGAAGAAACAAATCTTGCTACAAGAGGTCACTATGCACTCCTGCCAGGTGTCAGCAGCAGCCCAAGCAGAGACAGGCTGATCCCATTAAATAGTGTGGGTCTGAACCCCTGCCCCTGCCCCTAAGAGTCAACAACCTGATTAGTTTGTCAGAGGGAATAAATGTAGGTTTTGCACCATATGAGTGTTTATGTGTGTTCATGCATGCATGCCTGTGTGTCTAGCAATTTCTCTCAGTATCACCTATCCTTTCAAGTTCTAAAACAAGTTAATATTCAGAACAAAACACAATTAGGAGAAGTTTTTAATTAGCAATAATTGCGCCTCGGATAAACCTCATTGGCTACTATACTGCCACTGTGCAAAGCTAGAACAAAACACAATTAAAACCCCAAATATGTTAGTTGACTCTAAAATTTTGGAAGCCCAGAGGGCAAAGAATAGTTGGAATATTCTTTAAAAAGGGGGGGGGGGGCAGCCCCTGTGGCGCAGTGGTTTAGCGCCGCCTGCAGCACGGGGTGTGATCCTGAAGACCCAGGATCGAGTCCCACGTCGGGCTCCCTGAGTGGAGCCTGCTTCTCCCTCTGCCTGTGTCTCTGCCTCTCTCTCTCTCTCTCTCTCTCTGAATAAATAAATAAATAAATAAAATATATTCTAAAAATTAAAAAATTAAAAAATTAAGAAAAAGAATAAGAAGAATTTGCCTTGTCAGACAAAGATCATTGTAAAAGTATAATAGTTGTAATAAATAATGCAGTACAGTGATAGACAATTTGACAAATGAAACAGAATCAGGAACCCAGAAAGTGAAGCATGTGTAATTGTCAACCTTATTTATAAAACAACCAACCTTGTGCTTCCACATAGAAATGATGGACAACGCAGTTGCTAAATCGATAATGTTCTGATAATGAACTAACCATAGGAAAATGATGGAATTTATTATTTACTTCGCACCATACATAAGATTATATCCCATGAGATTACAAATTTGAAAAAGGAAAACCAAAATTTTATAGCTTTTAGAAGACAATGCAGGAGAATAACTTTCTGACCTTACATAGGGAAGTATTTCTTAAAGAAGACATAAAGGTCATAGTTTGAAAGACAAATCAAATGAATGATATTTAGAAAGAACATCTGTTTAGCAAAATGCACCATAAACAGGATGAAAGGCAAACCACAAAATATAATAATTAGGACTTAAAATACATAAATAACTCCTCTAAACTAATAGGATTGCCATTAGGAAAACAGAAAAAAAGACACGTCTAGCACTTTACAGAAGAAGAAATCGGAGTGGCAAAAAAAACATGTAAGAAGATGTTTCACTCATTAGTGATTATGTCACTAATCAGATCCACTTGACTGGCAAAAATTAAAAAGCCTGGCAATATGAAGTGATGATAAGCATATAGAACAGTAGGAACATTCATCACTTGCAGAGGAAATGTGTATTGGTGTAAACATGTTGGAAAACTCTGATGGTATCTAATAAATTTGAGCATCACATATTGAGAGGACCATCAGATTCATTCTTAGGTTTATTCCCCAGAGAAACATTTTCACATGAGCCTCTTTGGACACAGACAATAATTTCTAGCAGGCATGTCATCCATAGCAGAAATTCTGGAAGTATCCCAGATCCATCCATTATTTACTATATCCCAGTAATATAGTAAATAAATAAATTGAGATGTATTTTTTAAAAACTGGTGGCTGTACAATGATGGAAAGGGGTGTATTTTAGCTATCAGGAACAAAATGGGTGAAACTCAGGAGAACACTAGGTGTTCCATGCACGTTGATTCCATGCAACGTGCACAATTATCCACTTTGTTATTTAGGGATATTAGCATACGTATTACAACTCTGAATAAGAGCACAGGAATTATCAACACAGCATTTAGGGTTTTGATGACCTTTGTGAAGGAGTGAAAAGGATGGGCCATGGAATTAGCACAAGGAAACTTCAAAGTTCAAGGCACTATTTTCTGCCTGAGCTCATTGGTGGGTCATGGATGTTTTATCGTGGTTCTTTGTACTTTATGCTTTAATAAACATCTTCATAAACATTGCATAAGCATTCCCTTGAATATGGTCAATAATTATTACATGTTTTAAAAAAAGAGTAGGTGTGTCTTGGGCGTCACTTGGGACTGTGGGCAGAGAGAACAGCATCTGCCAAGGTACAGAGGGGGAAACAGCCCAATGCTTGGGGAGGGATGTAAGCCAAGAAGTGTTGAAGGAGCGTGAGTAGTGAGTGAGGTGCGGATATGGGTACAGACAAATCCGAGGAGGTGGATGTGAGTCAGAGAGTACAGAGCTTCTACCCTCTGCTGTCCAGGATCAGAAAAGTGTGACAGGATTTCCAATAGAGAGTGACGGTCACAGTGCAGTGTACATGAATTACCATAGTAGTGGCGGAGTGCAGAGCTGTGGCTCTCAATAATGGCTACGTAGCAAGATCACAGAGGGAGGCCTTTAAAAATACAGGGCCCGGGCTCCACCTCCGGAAATTCTGTTATAATTAGTTGGAAATGGAGCTGGGCTCAAATGTGACCAGATGATGAAGATGGATTTGACAGGAACGATGACGGTGACGGTGGCAGGCAGGCTTCCAAGGTGGCTGCCAATGTGTTTTGCCACCAGTATTCATGCTCATGTGAAAAAACCCTCCCTTTGAACGTGGGCTGGACCCAGTGATTTGCTTCTAATGAATAAAATATGGCAAAGGTGAAGGAATGTCACTTCTGAGATTTGATCCCAAAAGACTGCGACTTCTGTCCTGTTAGCACACTCTCCTCTCTCCCATTTTGATCGCTCACTCTGATGATTGCTCTATTGCAAGCAGCCCTCTGTGGAGTGGTCCATGTGTCTAGGTACTGAAGGGACCTTCTGGCTGATGGCCCATGAGGAACTGGATTCCGCCAACCACCATATGAGTGAGCTTGGATTCAATCACCCCCAGGCAAGCCCTGTGATGACTACAGCCTCAGTAGACACCTTGGCTCTAACCTAGGGGAGACCCTAAGCCATGCCCAAATCGCTGACCCAGAGAGACCATGAGAAAAATGTTACTTTGGGCCACTGCCTTTTGGGGTGCTGTGTTATGCAGCCGTACATAATTGATAGAGGGAAGATAATTGTGGTAAGCAGAAAAATGGCCCCATAAGGATGCCCATGTCTTCCTTTCTGGAATCTGTGAATATGCTATGTCACATGGCAAGGTGGCATCTAGTTTGCTAATCATCTGACCTTGGGATGGGGAGATTATCTGACTGGGCCCAGTGTAATCACAGGGTCCTTAACGGGGAAAGAGGAAAGCAGGAGAAGTAATGTCAGAGCGATACAGTGATGTACTGCTAGGTTTGAGGATGGGAGGGGGCTTCTAGAAGCCAGAAAAGGCAAGGAAACAGAGTTTCTCCCAGAGCTTTCAGAAGAAACCCAGTCCTGCTCACATCTTTATCTTAACCTGGTGAAACCCATTTGGTCTTCTGACTTTCAGAACTGTAAGATGGTACATTCATGTTGTTTCGGGCTACCAAGTTTATGATAACTTGTTACAACGTAAGAAATTAATGTAGTGATGCTAATTCTAATTCTAACCATAAGAATGGTAACATCAACGCTTAGTACTTACTACGTGCCTGGGAATGCATTGAAATCTGTTGGTATATAATGGAATGGCCAAAAGACTCTGTGAGGTAGGGACTTTTTCATCCTGATTTTATAGATGAAATCTGTGTTCAGAAAGATCAATCGACTTGCCCAAGTTGAATACTTAGTAAGTGAGATTCATGCTTTAAGAAAAGCCAACACTTTCCCCCCTGCCAACATTTTGCCATAGACCTTCCAATGGATTGGACCTGGAAGATAAGAGGGATGGAATACAGAAAATGAGTTTCGATCCAATTTTTATCCGTGTAGAGGGCTACAGTAGTAATCACACCAGAAGTGCTTTTTGCAAATGAGTCTAGCTGCTTTCATAATAGGCACGTGGGAGGTCGTGCACTTACTTTGATAATGCTGCCATTGCCAAAAGTACTTTTTAAAATACCTCACTCAGTAATCATCATCAGCTCCCGCAGCACATCGCTGGGAGCCTCTTCACGTCAGAAATCATTCATCCTGTAAGAGTCATTTTAATTCTCAGAAATAGCCAAAATTCTTTCAGAGCTAAATCGAGGAAGGTGGTTATTTGTCATGAATGCCTGGAAAAGTAATAATAGCTAAAATGTGTTGATTGCTGACAGTGGTCAGGGCTTTACAATTTTTTTTTTTTTTAAGAGAGTGAGCACAAGGTAGAGGAGAGGGGAGAGAGAGAGAGAAAGAGAGAGAGAGAATGAGAATCCCAAGCAGGGTCCGGGCTTAGCATGGAGCCTGACAAAGAGCTTGATCTCAAGACCCTGAGATCATGACCTGAGCTGAAATCAAGAGTTGGAGGCTCAACCAACTGAGCCACTCAGGTGCCTCTAGAATTTTTTTTTTTTTTAAATCTAAGCCTCAGATAAGTTTACATGGAAAGACACACTATTGCTATCCCCACTGCAAAGACAAGGCAACTACCCTTAGGGAGAGTAAGCAGCTTGCCCACGATCCAAGCAAAGAAAGTGGTCAAACACGCATGTAAAACTGAAGCCAGCTGACTCCAGGTCCTATGCTGTTGTGTATAGTGTTTTCCAGGGATTTCCTTCTGATTTCAATGCTGCTATGAGGTAAGGTGGTTCTATACTTATTCTATAGATTGGCTATCATTAGCTTTAATCCAAGTTTGATTGAACAGGCTAGATCAGCTTTCTCAAAGGCTCACAAAAACCCTAGCTCCGTGGGCTCCACAGAGAACCTCGTGGGCATATGATGTTTTTCACTGATTCTATAACACACTTTTTTTTTCTTCCAAATTTTGACATCTTAAGATTAGAAAGCACCTTACTACCACTGTCATCTAGGTGGCAGTTTTGATGTGCTTGTTTTTCCTACATGAATATATCAACACTTGTAGAATAGGTGTCTGTGGCTTGGATAAAAATCATGGAGAAAATAATGAATCATGCTTAAAACAGTAACATATTCTTGGTAGCACAGATAATGATATTGTGTGGAAAATATGGGAATCAATTATTCTGAGATAAAAAGTAACTCAGAAGAGTTGGGATCTGTTTTAGAAGTTTTAGAAATTTCTTGAATGACTTGTTTTATATATAGATATACATCCAAGAATAATATATTAAAAAGTATTTGTCTATAGTAATTCTAAAAGAATTATTTCAGTAATACTCAGTAAGTATAAGATAAACTTCTGTTAAGGAAGTATCCTGTCAGCTCAATTGGCAAATTGTTTTCTACACAACTTCTACATAAATTGTTTTCTACACAACTTCTACGTAAACTAATGGTGCATCTTATAATAGATGGTATTTCAGATTTGATGCAATTAAATTGGAGAAGCACTGGTCTACAGAGTTAAATAGTTTATTAAAGGGCTTCTTAGAGATTTGGATCTGCTAATGCTCATCAAATAAGGAGTGAACATAGGTGGATTTTTCTTAAATTGATTTGACCATGGAAGGATGTTTCATGGGGCATCTATAGAGGCAGCTATGCAAGGCAATGCATTTTGGAAAGAACCAAGCTAGTCAGTATAATTTGATAAAAATGAAAGACAATCCATTTTTTTATAATTTGCATATATTCTCTGAGGATAACTCTGAGAGGAAAGTCTAGAATATTTCAAGTGGCTAGAACATAATTGAGACATGTATTCTTTTTTCATAGTGATTATTTGAAGAACAATGCTCATTTGAATGGGTAAGTTCTATGATTCTAGTCCAAGGTAGTAACACTCCTACCCTCCCTTCCTGCCCCCTCTCCCACCCTGAGATCAGCCCACATCATTTTATATGAGGAAATGTTTGTTGTGGGCATTTTCCCACTAAGCTGCAGCTCCTCTAAGAGGGGAATTCTCATCTTTCATCCAAAACACCAAGTGCATGATGAGATGCTCCAAGCTGAATGAGCATGGGTCTGTATCAGTGCTTGCTTGAGGGAGGAAGGAAGAGGAAAATCCATATCAAGATATAGACAATGTGCTTTAATTATTTTTCCTGTAACAATCACTATTACATTAACTTGTTTGCAGTGTAATGATCTCTTCCTGTTTCTGAAAGATGGAATAGGGAATTGGGCATTAAATATTTCTCTTCATTCCTAAGAGCTACTTAAATGCCTTCACACTATGAATTTCTCTTAATTGTCCCCAAACCTGAGGCTTATGTATCAGGCTTATTAAGTGGTCTCAGACAGATTGTAACAAATTGAATTTCATGCTAATTGACTCATGCAGTTAGCACACAGTATTTGGGATCCCAGTGATGGGGGATAGATAAGAAAGCTCCTGAAGCATCCGAGCCAGGGAAGGGCTAGAGTAGCTCAGTTCATGTTTTCTGGGGCATTTCAAGTTACACAAATTATCCCCACTGTATTGCTTTAAATGTCATAAAACCTTTTGCCCTTGCTGGAATAAAATGGAACAAATCAGTCTTAGTACGTAGATATAGCTCCCAATTAAAGCTCTGATATATTGATTCATTCACTTATTCATTCATTTACTCATCAGTTAATCACTTACCAATGAGTTGAGGTCCTCTATCATGCTTGTTCAGAGTCCTTGCAAGGAACTGACCACTTATTCTCCAAGGTCAACACTCACCTACACATGCCCTCTGTATCTATATTTTGATTACAGTTATTATCTTGACTCCTTTATCATCATTCTTCTGGTTGCCTAGGTTAGAAACATGGGCACTTTTTAAAAAATCTTCCCTCTTTTTCACACCATAATCCAGCATATTGAAGTGCATGAATATGCATCCATGCACCCACGTCCACAATCTGTCAGGAAATCC
This sequence comes from Canis lupus familiaris, assembly GCF_011100685.1. NCBI lineage: Eukaryota > Metazoa > Chordata > Mammalia > Carnivora > Canidae > Canis > Canis lupus. Next base: position 24,417,206 of record NC_049234.1, on the reverse strand, counting down.
TGTTAAATCCTAAACTTCTCAAATATATCTTTATCTTTAGTCTCCATGCCATGCTGTGTTTGGGGTTTGCTCATCTTTTGCCCAGATTACTCCAACAGCCTCCTAACTTTCCTCTGGACTTCCATTTTCTCCAACTCTTTCTGTATCATGCAGCCAGAGTATTCTATGCCCCCCTACCCCCGCCAGAAAAAAAAATGGATCTGAACTTTTCATTCCCCAGCTCAAAAATCTTTGGTGGCTTTTTTTTTCTATTTTTCAAAATAAAATAGAAAATTTCCAGGCTCCACCTAGAATGCGGAAAGTGAGAAAGCATAGATCTCACTGTTACAAGGAAAAAAAAAATCTGAATTTGTAAAATCACAACTTTTCACAATCTACCAAAAAGATAAGGTTTCAGAGACAACTAACTAGTAATTTGAAATCTCAGGAAAGATAAATTTCTCCAAGGAGAAATGTAATATAAGTACTCACCACAGATGCCATCTGCCGTGTAAGCCAGAAATAATTCAGTTAAAAATTTTAACAAATTGCTAAAGGCTGAGTGAGTATGGACCACCATAAAATATAGTGCCCCCAGGAGCCACTAAAACAGAGAATCTGCATCCACTTGCAGACTCTTCTCCACAGATCTTCATCAGGTCCTCACAAGAAAGTCTAAGGTCAGGATGAGAGTGTAGATAAAGCAACCTTTGTGATACAGCCTTGGAAGAGGGGAACAGCAGCTGCTAAGGGAAAGGCACAGAGCCCTGGCTAGATTATTCTCTTCTCTTTCTTCTATGGAACAACAACTTTAAAGTCTTGAGGAAAGGGGATCAAAGCCTGTTGTGGTGAAGACACAGGTCAAGACCCATTGCAAGTAAGGGAAGGGAGAAAAGAAAACAAAAGTAAACAAAATGAAAACAAAATTCCTTTGGAAGAGGCAAGAGTCTATCCTAAGGCTAAACCGTTAAAGACCCCCCCTACCTCTGGATGAGGGGTAGATTCACTACTCCTTCCTCCTCAAGTGATAGATAAGTATACAGAAAAGACCCCTAAGACCTAGGATCAGAACACCTGCCTAAGAACAAGGCTGAACCACAGTGAACCATACTTACAATTCATATCCCCCACCCCACACACACACACACATACTGGGCTAGTATTAGAAAAAGTCAAGAGCCCCAGAAAGGGTGTCTTGAGGTATAGGAGTAAAGGAAAAACATAAAGCTAAAGGTGAAGTAATCATGGAGAAAAATCCTCTGATAAACCAGCCTCCTATCCTAAGCACAAAGTATTACTGGAGAGGTTTGAAGCTGATCCTGGATATAACTAGAGCAAGACCAAAATCTAAATCCAGCTCACATTTTGGCTCGGTTGACTCAGTATTCCTATGCTAAAGCCTGACAAACAGTTTACCTTTTTCCAGGCATCAAATTATTTATCTTACTTACTACTGTACTACATAAAATGTTCTCTTTCCAACTACAAATTGCAACTCCCCAAAAAACAAAAGAAGAAATAAACATCTTTTTTTAAAGAAACAAATGACTCAACAGATGTATATAGAATTATATATACACACAGATGTTGAAAATTTTGGAGGAAAATCTGTAACCTTTGGTTTCTTAATGAGTTTTTAGATGAGACACCAAATGTGCAAGTCATGAATTAAAAAAAAAGGGATAAATTAGACCATAAAAATTTAAAACTTTTGCTCTATGAAAGACACTATTAGGTGAATGAAAAGACAAGTCATAGACTGGGAGAAAATATTTTCAAATCACACAGCTGATAAAGGATATAGATATGGAATATACAAAGAACTCTTCAAGTTCAACAAGAAGAAGACAGTCAACTCAGTAAAAAATGGGCAAAGATACACTTTTTCCAAAGATCCTGAACAGGAAAAAAAAAAAACAAAAACTACTAGACACGTTAGTTATTAGAGAATGGAAATCAAAACCACAATGAGATGCCACCACCAATACATACTTCTTAGAATGGCTGGAAGGAAAGCACTGATGATGCCAGATGTTGGTGAGAAGGAAGAACAAAATGCAAAATGGTCCAGCTACTTGAGAAAACAATTTATCACACATTCATCATGTACTTTGTTATGATCCAGTAATCTCACTTTTAGGTATTTATCCAAGTGAATTGAAAACTTATGTCCATGCAGTATCTTGTAAACAAATGTTCACAGCAGCTTTATTATCAATAGGAACTGGATACAACCAAAATATTCATCAGTAGGTAAATGGATACAATATGTATAAAAATTC